>NW_024423453.1:5359206-5583018 GCF_017311325.1 Ursus maritimus
AAAAAAAAAAAAAAAGCACTTGACAAGTTGAGTAAACTATTTGGTGCAAAAGATAAAAAATATTTTTGGCTTTTTGTCGCATAAAATACTTTTAAAGAAAAAATATTTTTAAAGGAAAGTACACACATACACGCATTTTTTTCTTCCTTTAACTGGTGAAACCATAGGAGAGGACAGGCACAGTTCAGCTCACAATCGTGCATTCTTCCAAAGGTCCGGGAGAAACAAGCGCTCAAAAGAACGCAGGAAGCCCTTGCACTGGGTTGCAGACGCCACCAGATCCATCTCCGGGCAGAGCCCAGCTGAAAACTCCTCAGAGATGTGGGCAGCACCGTTGCTGCGGCTGGCAAGGAATTGACAAACGACGAGACAGTTTTGCAGCCTGAAAAGCCAGGGCTCACGGCCAGTCACCAGCCCCCGAGAACCGCCAGGTCCCCAGGAGGGGAGGAGGGGGTGTTCACTAACGCCAGCCATCTCCCAGGGCAACACCGCGGCGGCACTTCCTGCAACTTCTTGATTGAAAGGACGCCACCATTATACGTCATTTCCTACGGAGGCGTAGGCAAGTTGACCTGAGTGTCGTGAGCTAGTGTTTGAAGTTAATATTGCTGCTGTTCCAGCGCTGAAGGCTGTTTTGGAAAGGCGACAGTGTCGCGGGTTCTGCCGGTGACTGGCTTTTTTGCAAACCAGTTGTACGAGTTTCTTGTCGTTGCCCCCGCCCTCACGGTGTGCGGGTACGGCGGCCGAGGAGGCTCGTGTACGGCGGAAGTACCGGGCGAGTGGGTGTGCGTCGCGGGGCTGACGGTGCACGTGGCGCGGGTGAGTTGTGGTAGGGAGCAGAAGGATCGGAGAATGGCTGGACGCGGAACCCAGCTGCGGGAGGGAGGGAGGAAGGAAGGGAATGCGGTGTGAAGACCTTGCTGCCTGCTGGGGGAGGAGGTGCTAACCGGGTGCGACGAATCTGGTGAGTGGTCGGTCAGCGCGCACAGGGCTCTGGGGAGGTGACACTCCTCACCCTTCGGGTTCGTCTCTGGCGGCTTGGCCGTGCGTGAGATGGCAAGGTTGCTGTACTTATTACTGTTCCCCTGTATGGTGTTCTGACCGTGGCTCAGAGGGGTTACGTGATGTACCCAGAGGCCACAATGACCAAAAGGTACGCCTGTTTTTTCTCACCAGGTAGAGTAAGCATGTCTTTTCGAGGCGGAGGTCGGGGGGGCTTTAATCGAGGTGGCGGCTTCAATCGCGGCGGCAGCAACAACCACTTTCGAGGTGGAGGCGGTAATTTCAGAGGCGGCGGTGGCGGCAGAGGAGGATTTGGACGAGGAGGTGGCCGCGGAGGCTTTAACAAAGGCCAGGACCAAGGACCTCCGGAACATGTAGTTTGTATGTCGGCTTGAAAGCTTAGCCTGCTCGGGGGGGCGGAGGCTGTGGGTTTGTTTAAGTTCGGGGATTACGTACTGAAGGATAACTGTAGCAGCTCTCATACGGAAGTTGCTGCTTGGTTGGGGAATCAGGTCTAGAGATGCTGTAAACTGACTTAAAGTAGTGTTGTAATGTAAAGGGAAGATCAAGAAAGCAAAAGAACACTTAGAGTGCGTCATGGAGGTGGGAATTGAGCTTGGGCTGAAAGGAAGTTATTAAGTAGGTAATATTGTGTGTTTACTCCTATTGTTCCCGTTTTACAGGTAAGAAAACTGTGATTGAGAGTTGAGTTTCTTTGGTGGGATCATAGTAATAAGTGATCAGTTTGAGATACAGAGTCAAGTTTTCTGACTCCAAAGCCCATGCTCTCAATTGCTATTCATAAGTAAGAGAAGTGTGAAAAAAACTGCTTGGAAGGGAAACTACAGAGGGAAAAAGGCCTAATTAGAGTAGATTTGAAGTAATTATCAATGAGGTGGGATGGAAGTCATGGAAAGTGAGACAGATTTGACAGTAGAAACCTATATCAAAAAGGAGAAAGGATGAAGAGAGTTTAATATAAAGATGAGGTTTGATCGTATGCAACATGATTTGAAGAGTGTAATGGTTAGAGTCATAGGTCCTAGGCCACAGGCATCCACAGTCCATGCATGATGCTTGGTGAGGGTGGTGGAAGTGAGAAAAAAGAAGGAAGGGTTTGATGGGGGAGAGATTTCAGTAGAAACAAATTCAGTAGCACTTGGCTAAGACTTGGGAATAAAAGGTTCCAGGCTTTGAGCCTGGGTGATAGGGATAAATTGGTTTTGCAGGGATGTGATGAGTATTTTAGTTTGGGGTAACAGTCAGAAATAAAGGTAGTTATTTTGAGATTGCACACTTCCCTGAAAAAGAGTGAAGAGTCATTGGTGAAGAGGTGGTAGTGGGAAGTTATAAAAGGGGAGGAAAAAAAGGAGAACAAAGACTGACTTACAGTTAGGGACTGGGGAAACGAAAAGAGACAGTAGAGTGTAAGCATGGTGTTTAATAAAAATAGTTATTGTTATAATAAAACAGCTGTTATAGGTTGGTCTTAATGTGCCAGGCATTTTTCCAAGCACTCGGCAATATTATTGTGTTTATTCCTCATAATACTGTATGTTAGGTGTTGGTACTGTTATTAGCCCTTATTAAAGACGAGGACACTGAAGCAGAGAGATAAGAATCTTACCCCAGGTCACATAGCTAGTGTGGAGTTTTCAGCTTTTTTTTTTTTTTTTGGTCTCGGAGGAGAACAGATAAAGTGAAATCCCAAGTATCCAAGAAGAAAGCTTCCAGATGATGTTGGTCAATATCATTTGAAATTGTTTTATATTTTAACATTTTCTTGTCATATTTCAGTATTAGGAGAGTTCCTGCATCCCTGTGAAGATGACATAGTTTGTAAATGTACTACAGACGAAAATAAGGTGCCTTATTTCAATGCTCCAGTTTATTTAGAGAACAAAGAACAAATTGGTAAAGTGGATGAAATATTTGGACAACTTAGAGATTTTGTATCCTTTTTAATTAGAAGACCCAGTGATCTCATTGGAAGGTTACCATTTGCTTTTTCTGTAGCTAAGTCTTGATTTAATTAGATTTCCTGTTTCATTAAATTGGACAGAGTACTGCCAAGATTGGACCATAAAGGAGAATCAAGAGAGAATGTATTTCCATATATTGAAAAGAAAGACCCTATAAGAGTGACTTCCTTTTTTGAAGGTTTTATAAGTGATTGCCATTTGGATAAGTGCTACAGGATTAAGGTGCTTTGCTTTGATTATGATGATGCCACTGGAATAGTGTGGAATTAGAAGTTTTAAAAACAAAAACTTCATTTTTCCTTGGAAACTCATTTCTTTTCCTAAGTATTCCCATATAACTTTGTTTTTAAAATTACATTTGAATTCAGAAGGTTACCTTCTTTGATCTTATTGCTTATTCCTTAATATAACTAATAGTATTTTTCTGTTAAATTGTCAGAAAATATGAAGGCATCTTCCTTTAAAAAACTGCAGAAGGTGAGTCAAGCTGATGATAACTAGGCTCTTTGTTTTTATAAGTGAATGACCTTCCTTAGGACAGTGCTACTTAGAGTACTTGAGACTCCCCCAGTGTATCACTAATGAAGCTCTTAAATTGAGATGTTCTGTACTTTAGATGTTGAACTTACTGATCTTTAAAAGTAATTTATTTAATATTTATTTAAAAATAAGTATTTATTAGCAAATTTTATAACTGCTATGTTTTTTAGTTTATGTAAAACTCTTACTGGAAAGTTTACATGACCAAACATTCTAAGTAAAACATTAAGCTATGAAACATTAATTTGGGAGAAGTCAGACATTAAATGATTTCACAAATATTTCAATAACATTATGATACATGCTGTGAAGGAGAAATACAGATTGCTATGAGAATGTTAGTAGTGGGACCAAATTTGTTATAATGGATTTTGGAGGAAGTGAACTAGAAGCTGAGACCTGAAAGTTGACTAGGTTCCCAAACCTTGTTGCTCATCAGAATATCTGGGGGAGCTTTTAAGGTCATGTATTTCTTGGTCCCACTCTTAGAAATTTGAGCCAGTAAGTCTTAGATAGGGATTAGGATTCAATTGTAAAAAGGCAAGCTCCTGGATAATTTTGATGTAGTTAGGCTAGCACTTGGGAACTAGAGGTGGGAAGCACATTGCAAGTAGAGAAAACAGTTTGTGCAAGTCTTTGGGACAGCCAATTTAAGGATCTGAAAAAGGCAGAAGTATAGCTTGGACATAGAACACTTAGGAAAGACTAGAGGAGGTAGGCAGGGGATGGATTACTTAAGACCTTCAGCTCATGGGAAACAGTTTAGACTTTAGTTTTAGTTTTGTTTTTAAATATTAGGATAAATACGGTTAAGGTATATTTAAAAAGAGCACTGGAAAAATAAAAGAGCACTTTGGAAAGGGGTTAGTACTGTATATGAAGGGGCCGGGTCGAAGACTTGCATTAGTCCTGGAAGAGATGATATTTTGGACTAGGGTAATACTGACAGTGGAAATGGAGAAAAGTGGATGGATTTTTGAGAGATAACAGGAAGTAGCATTAATAGGTCTTGGTAGTGGATTAGCAGTTGCAGTTAAAAATATCACCATCTGGGATGCCTGGATGGCTCAGTAAGTAAACCGTCTGCCTTCAGTTCAGGTTGTGATCCCAGGGTCCTGGGATTGAGCCCCATGGCTGGCTCCCTGTTCAGTGGGAGCCTGCTTCTCCCCTCCCGCTGCTCATGCTCTCTCTCAAATAAATAAATAAAATCTTAAAAAAAAAAAAAAATCACCATCTTTCAGATGTCTGATTTCAACATCTTTGTGGATGGTGTCATCATGTACCGAAATGGGAAATACCGGAGAAGAAGGCAACTGGGGGAAGATGGTGAATTCAGTTTTAGACATATTGAGTTTGAAGCACTTATGAGATATTCACATAGTTAGGAGCTCAAAGGAAGAACCAGGATTAGAGATGGAATTGGAAGTTGTCATTGTACAGACAGTATATGGTACAGTCTAGGAAGAAAGAATGAGAAAAAGAGCTTTAGGATACCTCCTAAATTTATATATCCTTTGGAGACTGATAAGTAACACCAATAAAGGAGGAGGCAAACCAGGAGAGTTTCATAAAAGTGATTATCACCAAAGTCAGGAGAAGGAAATGCTCAGTTGTGGCAAAATGCTGCTGCAGTGTTCTTTGCATTTAGCAACAGGGAGGGCAAACGGTCATGGAGCCAGTGGAGTGCTGGGACCAGAACCCAGACTGGAATAGGAGATGAGATGGGGACAGTGCCTTGTTGCTGGTATATGGCTGCTACTGGCTGTAGAAACCCTGGCAAGTACCCACTGGGCAACTGAACTGCTTCAGGTGGGCCTGAGAGCCGGACTTCTCATTTAGTGATGTGAAAAAAAGAATTTGCCTGTGATAGCCACTTAAATTTGATCTGGACGACTGTCTTTTCTCACAGTATTATTTATTTGAGGATTTATTATTTTTTTAAAGATTTTATTTATTTATTTATCTATTTATTTATTTGAGAGTGAGTGAGAGAGAGCAGGAGTGGGGGGGGGGGTGTTCAGAGGGAGAGGGAGACGCAGACTCCTGGCTGAACGGGGAGCTCGATGTGGGGACTTGTTCCAGGACCCTGAGATCATGACCTGAGCCAAAGGTAGATGCTTAGCTGACTGAGGCACCCAGGCTCCCCTGTGGATTTATTATTTAGTATTTTTTATCATGGATGCTAAATTGGTACATTCTACCTCTCCCTGTTTCTAGATTCACTGTTCAGGTTCAGGTCTTCCTTATCCAGCCTAGGGTGTCTAATTGAATTTTCTGTAATGATGGAAATACCTTCCTGGTACAGTAGCCACTAACTATTTGTAGCTCTTGAGCACCTGAAATGTGGCTAATGTAACCCAGGAACTGAATTTTTAATTGTTAATTAAATAGCCACATGTGGCTAGTGGCTGCCATATTGGGCAGTGCAGAGCTAGACAATATTTTTGAGAGAATGGGCTCTGAAGGGATCCGTGATAAAGTAGTATCTAAAGGGGGATTCAGACATCTTCTTGTAAGTAATACATCATCATTTGAAACTCCTTATGTGTGTTTTATGTAAAATTGTGAAATATACCCCATTATGTTTCATTATTATGAAAAATAACCTCTTTAATCCCAAATAATAGAATGGGCTTAGTTTACGCATATCCCTTACTACTTTATATGTTCAGCAAATAGTTACTGATCTGATCCTTTTTCAGGTTTTGAAATCACTAGTATGTCTGTGCTTCTTTTTGAATTTTAATGTTAAATTTTTAATAGCTTTCATTTTAGGGCAATTCTATTGAGTGAAAAGGTAGTTAATTTTTGGAAGATATCTATTTATAAATAAGAGAAATGAGATTGAATTGGTCTTGGTTTTTATTTGTATGCCTGTATTGCTTACTGTGTGCCAAGTTTAAGTGCTTTGTATACATTACTCTTTTGACCTTAACAAAGACTGTGGGGTAGGTACTTTATTCTCCTCATTTGATAGATCAGAAAACTAAGGCACAAAGAAATTAGGTCTCTGCCCACTGCTACACAGTAGTTAGTAGGGTTGGGATTTGAACCCAAGCAGTTTTGAGTCTAGTGTGTGGATTCTTAATGATTATACTGTACTGCTTCCTAAGTCATCACACTAATTGTTTCTGTTTTACTTCCAGTTTTATATAGACCCATATAAACTGCTACCACTGCAGAGGTTTTTACCTCGACCTCCAGGTGAGAAGGGACCTCCAAGAGGTGGTGGCAGGGGAGGTCGAGGAGGCGGAAGAGGAGGAGGTGGCAGAGGTGGTAGAGGTGGTAAGTTACCTTTGGGGGAAATTTTCTAATGAGATTTCAAAATCGCACCAGTTCATACAGTACAATTTAATTTTTTATGTAGGCAAAACTCCTTTATGTTTATTTATTTATTTATTTTTTAGAAAGGCTATTTTCAAATCTTGGCAGATTGCCATGGTAATAATGCTCAGTTTCAATAGCTTATTTTTTAAAAAATCTAATAAAGTATAATTTTGAGGGATTTTATCTCTTTGGGGTTGTTCATGTTTTGTTGAGTGTTTTATAAAGTATAAGATTATCTTGACTGAATTTACTTTTTTAGTTAATATTACTGGGTGTTGATTATATGCTGAGAGCTGGTCAGTATTCTTTTAATATTCAGTAAAACCTTATGAGATAGTTCGTAGCCTTATTTTAGATGAGGAAATGGGAGGCTTACAAAAGTTAATTTGCCCTAATCAAACAATTGGCAGTCTAAAAATAAAACCCTGTTTTCTGATGTCATGTCAGAGACTTCCCAATAAATTTGTTGCTTTGATTTCAGCATTTTGATACATGTATTTCCTCAGAGTTTTGGTACATTCATCATTTTTGGCGGTTAGATGATGAACAGGGTTGGGGATAAGGTGCGGTGTAGCATTGTGTATGCCTAGATCTGTGAGTAGTGGTGGGGTGGGTGGGTGACAGGATGATGGCAGAGCCTAAGTGGTTAGTCAGGGGAGCCGAAAATTGGTTGGGTATCTTCTTTTACTAAAACAGAAAGGAGAGAGAACTCTGTTTTCACCTTTGCTTTTCTCAATTTAATTGTTTCATTCTATATGTGCTTTTTTTAGGTCCAGATAGCTAGGAGATAATCTCTTTAAGAAATCTGAATATATGTCTATTAAATAGTTTTGAGAATCTCATGAGATTCCCCCCTCATTCCCATTCTATATTCAGTCTCATATATAACATTGAAAAAAATTCACTCCCCCATCTGCTGCCCTTGGATTAAAAGCCTTAGTCCAGTCAAAAAAGTAATTAAGCAAAAGTTGAGGTACTCCTACACTTAACAGTAGGGCTAAATGGAACTTTAAAGTAACGAGCTTTTGTAATTCATTAAAACAGAATACTTGTCTAAAAAGTGGTAATCTAGGGTGTTAGGCTTATCAGAATAGGATAGGCTACAGTAATTTTATAAACATTTCCTTTATTTTTAGGTGGTTTCAGAGGTGGAAGAGGAGGTGGAGGCTTCAGAGGAGGAAGGGGTGGTGGTGGTTTCAGAGGTGAGTGTGAAAAAAACATTTTTGAATCACTGAATTTCTGAATTGGTATTATCTACCATTTTAAATGTTTATTCAGTCTTATTTCGGTTTCCTGAGTATATAGAACACCATGGTGTTCTTTGCTTTAGCCTAATTTATAGCTGTATTTTATATAACTTTCTTGCTTTTCCCTTTGAATTTTTTCATCTGCTTCTAATTTGTTTTGCCATATTAATTTGAAAAATAAAAAGGTCTAATATGAATGACAGTTAAATTTGGTAAATTGGTTGTCTGAACAGTATGAGAACTAATGCTGATTTTAAATCTGAGATTTTGGGTATAGTGCTATTAAAAATTTATTTTCTATAGCCTTAATACTTTCATTTTCTCTTAATCAGGAAGAGGACATTAAGTGTAACAGCTGACAGAGAACTTCCTACATGATCTTCTTCTATGGATCAGAAACTTGATTCTTGAGCAAGTCTCGAAGAACTGGTCATTTTCTGATAGTGGAACTAAGATGTCAATGCCGTGCAGAAACGAGTGCACCAGAATAGGCGATTTTGCTCTAAAAGAGTGTGAACAAATGTTTTAATGTTTTGTAAAATGTTTGGAACTCTGTGGGTGCTTAATAAATGGGCAGTTTTCATTTGAAGCATACTTGGAATTTTTAAAATAAAGTGTTTTATTTCTTTAAGTTATAACAGAGCAGCTGTGTTTATTGTTTACAGCTATTTTTGAAGTTAAAAGGAACTCCTAAGCTTAAACTCAGTGGATTTCAGATAGAAAAAATGGTTTGTTTACATATATAACTGATCTTTAAAGAAAGTAGGTTAGTGGAACAATACTTTACTGTTATTGATAAATTAACACCTCCTTTCAAAATCTTTGCCTTTTGTATATGAAAACAGTAGCACCTTTTATTGCATTTCACTTGTGTACATAAGAGTTAGTAAAGCAGTTTCTTAGGTTGCAATTAATAACTGATTAGCAAATTTTAGTGTTGATTATGAATCTGTTAAAGTTGGAACAGCCCTGTTCATGTGAGAAGTGTGAAGTTCAAGAAATTTCTGGAGAAACATTCAATTCTCAGTCAACATAGATGGAATCTTGAAAGTTTTATTGAATGTTTTATTTTACTTTTTTAAAGAAACTGAAGGTTTAAGATGTTATTTATCATAAGAAAAAAAAAGATGTTATTCATTATAAATAAGTATTTGTTCAGATTCCTAGGTAGGGATGTTACAAATGAAATTGATTTTTGATCTCCACTGCTAATGTAGTATCAAGAAGTAACTATGATAGCAAGTTAGAATACCGTGATCATGGGACCATTTCCCTGCCATTGATTTCCGCCCCCCCCACACGTATTTGTTCTCAGAAAAAATGACATTTCCATTATCTTTCCTTAAATTTTCTAGCATGCTATACCTAATATTAATACTTGGTTAACTCTTGAATGCTTGTTTGAGTAGCATATAGTATTGTCTGTGTCAGTAATTTGGGTTTTACTTATCTTCTTTGATTGATGGAATTGCAGTGGAATTAATATGTGGCCATAAATACATATGATGAACAAATATGTTAAAAATTACTTTTTCACAGGAAGAAGTGGTTGTGCTTTTACGACTTGGGAAGGGAGGCTATTTGATTTTTTAGAAATGTTGGGTTGAAATTGGGTTGAGAGTTACAACTAGAGTTTCTACTCTTGGTTTGTGAGAGACATAGAACTAGAGGGGTGATGATGGCACTGTGCAAAGGACAAATAATAGTGCAACTGTCCTACACTTTCTTTGACATGTAAAAAAGTCTCAAATGGCTATGATGGAAGCAATGTGTAGGTCGGTAGACAAACTATTTGAAGGTTTCCCCTTTAACCTTAGGTATATCTGTTGGTCATTGGTTATCTTTACACATTTACTTTCAGATCTTATTTTCCCCTTTTCTTCCTTACAGTAGTTCTTTCTGGGTTTCCTTTGGGGCATTCAGTTTTGAATCAAGTTCACATGTTTAGGGAGCCTAACAATGAATTTGGTACCGTGGTGTAGTAAATATACTGAGTTCCTTTGTAAAAGATACCTTGGTGACTAGTCACATATTAAATCTTTTGAGTTGTTAACTGAGTAACATCTTGATTGCTTGCACCATGTTAAAAATGTACTTGTTGCTATAGTAATTAAACAGTTTAGTGGAATACAAACAGTATTTCCTGATATGCTTGGAAAATTGGGAGGAGTTATAAAAGGATTTTTAGGCCAGCTGAAGTTTATCAGATTAAAGAATTGTGAGCTATATGTAAACATTGATATGCTTCTAGTTCTATTTCTTAGTATTCTAAGCCTCATCCCAGTACAGCTTTTCTGTCTCAATCGTGAAGGAAGCATGAAAAAGTAGTTTGAATGTACTTACCACATTCATACCTTTAAGCTTTTATCTACAGCAGATAAATTTGGAATTATTTTTCTTTAGTTCTTATTTTCTAGAAAATTTAAATGGATGCCACAACTAGGTATAAAGGGAATGTGAACCTATGAACCAAAGAAAACACAATTTGTGTTTTATTCTACATACTGAATGCAAAAAACAAAACTTAAAACCCAACAACCGAGAGATTTTTTTTTTAAAAGGGAGATTCCTCTTAGGGGTTATGTTAATTGCTTTAGGCTCATTTGAAAATATTTTGATACTGGACTGATGAGATTCACTTTCCTAATATAAATACTCTGGAGCATTTACATTTATAAAATTTTGAGTACTGGTAGCTATAAGATCTGGGACAGATCAACCTGGCTTAACTTCATTTTATTTTATTTTATTTTTCAATTTTTTAAAAAAAGATTTTATTTATTTGAGAGAGAGAACACGAGTGGTGGGGGTGGGGGGCAGAAGGAGAGGGAAAAGTAGGCTTCCCATTGAGCAGGAAGCGAAGACCTGGGGCTCTATCCCAGGACCTTGGGACCATGACCTGAACTGAAGGCAGACGCTTAACCAACTGAGCCACCCAGGCACCCCTCAACTGCATTTTATACAAAGCTGGAAGAATTGAGGCAAAGGATCATCTTGGGTCCTTTCCTGCTGCGCCATTCTGAGAGTTATAAAATTAAATCAAGTGGGTAAATATAGCCCTCTAGTGGTTCTGTTACATGTTTACACTGTTAACTGGGGCATCTAGCATTTCTTTGAAGTTACTGATTTTGGAAAATAACTTGAGAAGAAGCAGATTTTAGTAATATTACATGACATAAAGAATATGGGGGAAGGTGGTAGGGATATCCTATTCTAACATTTTTCATGCTAGATTATAACCCGTTTCTATAACTACTTTTTGGGTTATTACAAGATGATCCAGAATATTAGAA
This sequence comes from Ursus maritimus, assembly GCF_017311325.1. NCBI lineage: Eukaryota > Metazoa > Chordata > Mammalia > Carnivora > Ursidae > Ursus > Ursus maritimus. The sequence continues at coordinate 5,370,598 of NW_024423453.1, forward strand.
TTGCTCTGTACCTTACAAGATGAATGATTGAATCCAGATTCTTTGCTGATACATGCTATGATTGTTATTATCTGATAATTACTTGGGCATATCAAAGCACAGGGTAAATTAAGTAAGGTGAGCTATGAAGTAGATCATATATATCTATGCTATGAAATACAAGCTGTTAATAAGTTTGACTTAGGTTTATTGGCCTAGAATTTATGATGTGGCTTTAAGGGAAAACAAGTTGCAGAATGATATTATATATGCATATCCCCATTTTTGCTGAAAAGAAAAAAAAAGTGGGAGAAACCTCAAATCCTAGTATGAATATATGTTTGTATAAGCAAAGAAAAACAGAGAAGATATTCACCAAAAAATACTACTACCTTTAAGGAAGTGAGATTTGGAAGGATGGAAGGAGATTACTTCTGTTTATGTCTGATTATTCAAATTGTTATGGAAAAAGAAACAAAGGGAAAAACCTGAAAGGCTCAGCAGGANNCAGGGACCTTAGTCTGAAAAGTTTCAGGTGACCAAGGCTGGTTCTTAATTTCATAACTGATTTCTAGCAGCAATCAGTTAAGTCAGCTCCTGCTGATTTTGAGTTTGTTTATTGTTTGAATGGGAGCTGTGCACTTGATAATCTCCTTAGGTACAGGACTGATGCCCCAATTGTTTAAAATGTGTGGTGCTTGGTATTTCTCTTCATTTTGTTAATAAGCTTTTTCCTTGTTCTGAGAATTAAAATCCTTTTCTCTCCAGCCCAATTAAGTTTTTAAGGGAGGGCCTCTATGAAAAGGCCCTTCTTTGAGGTCTGTAAGTGGAAATGATTGGTTCTGGAAGTTCTTCCTTCATTGGTTCTTAAAAATATTTCATAATTATTGAAGGCTCATTATGAAGGCTGTCTCAATTTCTTCCCTCCAAAATGCTAAGGACTAATTTAGACAACAGTACAGACTCTAAAAATGAAGATGGCTCTGTCTTTTCACGGACTGAACACAATATTGTTGCAGCTTACTTGATCACAGCAGGTATGGATGTTTACTCCTTTAGCTGTTATTTTGTTTTCGAATGGGTGAAGAAAAGCAAAGGTTTTCAGTATAAGGTAGTAGAAAAAGCTTGGGTTCAGAGATGTTTCAAGTTCCATATTGTTGGCCAAGAAGTCACTTTTCCTTTCCTTTGTGTGGCAAATAGGGGTAATAATACTTGCCCTATTTCTTGGCCGTATAGTAAGACAATATAGGTGAAAGGATAAATGAAGGCATTGTTAATGGTGGTTAATGCCACAAGTTATTTGAATCTTGAAAAACAATGTAACAGTAAAACAAAACAAAACACTAGCAGTAGTGAAGTGGGGCTGAGAAAAGTTTTCTATAAAATAATTCTTTTGTAATCATATATTTGGTTATTACATTGTCAGGTTTTTATTGGGAAGAGTGTGTACCATGGCAAAATGTATTTTTATGTCCTTTACTATTCTCATATATACCGTTCATAGTCTTTGGTGTTGGAATCTAGTTAAGATGGAAAGGTCTCGGAAAGAAAATTAAAGTTGTAAAAAGAGCAGACTCTATTGTCACTGAGGACAGAGTTTGAAAATTCAGCTCATCTCCAGAATATGCTGTATTGGAAAACTCCTGAGCTTTGGAGGTCATCTTTTTGTATCTTATCTTTGCAACAGGGAACAAGTTCCTTCAGCTTTTTGTTCGTCCATTTTTTTATCTGAAAACAGGATAAGAATAAGATAACTGTCAAGATTGTTGAGAAGAGTAAAATTAAGTGACCTAAACGACACATACAGTGGGTGTTGGACAACACTTGTTTCTTTATCCCCACGGGTACACACTCATTGATATATACTGGATTAAAATAAAGGCATGTTTACTGGAAAAAAGGGATGGGGGGAAACGAAATAGCAGTTGTCTATCTTTCTAATGTATACGTTGAATTGTATAATTTTTATAAGCAGTCACTTCATTTCCAACTTTATGCTATTTAATGAGTTTTAGAAGTAACTGTTATATTGGGTTATTGTCATTTTTGGATTGACTTATGAAATTCTCAAATATATTCAAATGTGGAGTGAAAAGTATCACAAATCCTACTGTACTCAGTTTATTCTTCATAGTTGCTTAGTTTCCCTATAATTCACAATTACTTCTGTGCTAGAAATTGTGGTTCTTCAGTTGATTTTTGTAAATTTTGTGAAATGCTAACTTGTTCACTTGAGTACCTCTGTATGGTAAGTACTGGACAAGTTCTGTTTTTTTTTTATTTTTGTTGTTGCAACAATATGAAAAAACAGGGGCGCCTGGGTGGCGCAGCGGTTGAGGGTCTGCCTTCGGCTCAGGGCGTGATCCCGGCGTTATGGGATCGAGCCCCACATCAGGCTCCTCCGCTGGGAGCCTGCTTCTCCCTCTCCCACTCCCCCTGCTTGTGTTCCCTCTCTCGCTGGCTGTCTCTATCTCTGTCGAATAAATAAATAAAAATCTTTAAAAAAAATATGAAAAAACAATGTGCTAGTTAAAGAGAAAATCTTATTACAACTACACAGAAATACTTTGTATACAAACTTTAGTTTTTTTGTAGATGACTGACAAAAGCTGTCTTTTTTTTTATCTGTTTACAGAAGTGGCATGCGAAGAAAATTTCTTGTTAAGAAATGGGGGCACCTGGGTGGCTCAGATGGTTAAGTGTCTGCCTTTGGCTCAGGTCATGATCTCTGTCCTGAAATCAAGTCTCATGTGGGGCTCCCAGCTCAGCAGGAAGTCTGCTTCTCTCTCTCCCTCTGCCTCTCCCCCTGCTTGTGCTCTCTGTCTCTCTCTCTTAAAGAAATAAATAAAATCTTAAAAAAAAAAAATTGTTCTCCCTGTTCTCATGCCCGTAGCAGTAACAATAATAGGAATTTTACGACCACTACTGTGACGACCAGCAGCAGCAGCAATACCACCGCTACTGTTATTTGAATACTTTTTTTTTTAAGATTTTATTTATTTATTTGACAGAGATAGAGACAGCCAGCGAGAGAGGGAACACAAGCAGGGGGAGTGGGAGAGGAAGAGGCAGGCTCATAGCGGAGGAGCCCGATGTGGGGCTCGATCCCACAACGCCGGGATCACGCCCTGAGCCGAAGGCAGACGCTTAACCACTGTGCCACCCAGGTGCCCCTGTTATCTGAATACTTGCACTGTTCTAAATACTTACACATACAGAATAATCCATCCTTACATGAAGTCAGTAAGTGAATTAATTTTATCTTCCCCATTTATATAGATGAGGAGTTTAAGTAACTTACCCAACACACACATCTACTAAGTAGCTATGCCAGGAATTGAACTCAGGCATTTTGATTCTAGAGCCCTCATGTAACCTCAAGGGTCAGTTTTATTAAAGAGTATCTTGGGTATGTGTTATTTGTGGTTTTGGTAGATAAGCTGAAGGGAGCATATCTAACCTCTTTATGCTTCTGTTGAAAGATTTATTGTTCTTTAGGTCCCCTAGTTTCCCCCCTTTAATAAAACCCACTTACATTTGCAAATCAAAACCAAAGCTATGAGAAGAAGAATTTAGTTAAAGCATTTATTTCATTTGTTACTTTTACCAAGAGCTTTCTAGATTTTTTGTTTAAAATTTAATTTTCAATTTAATATTTCTCTTAGATTTTAGCTCTTACAAACTTTTACCAGCTTGAGCACTCTCTCTTTCTCCAGGTAAGGCTGGGAGGCAAAAGGACATGGTAAGTTGAGGATCTGAAATACATTTGTTATGGATGAATTGTAAAGCGAAGGGTAAGAAATATTAGGCTGCAGAGGAGGCTGTGTATCAGGTAATGAAGGATCGCCTAAGTCATAAAGGAGATAAGTCACTGAATGACATGATTCCATTTGCATTTTAGAAACATGCTATAGTAGTAGCTAAGAGACCACGTAGGAGGCCCCTGTGTGATTAAGAAGGATCGAGGAGGGAGAAGTGGCGATGGGGATAGAAGTAGACATATTCAAAAGCCAGAAGTTAGAATCGATGGTTGGATGTGGCAATTGAGGGAGAAGGAAAGGGAGCGTCGAAGATGACAAATTTTCTATTTGGGGGCTTCTGTGGCTAGATGGTGAAGCTTTTCTTTCTTTCTTTTCTTTTCTTTTTTTTTTTTTTAGACAGCCAGCGAGAGAGGGAACACAAGCAGGGGGAGTGGGAGAGGAAGAAGCAGGCTCCCAGCGGAGGAGCCCGATGTGCGGCTCCATCCCAGGACTCTGGGATCACGCCCTGAGCCGAAGGCAGATGCTTAATGACTGAGCCACCCAGGCGCCCCGAAGCTTTTCACCAAGATAGGAATACATGTGGGAAAAAACAGGTTTGAGGAAAGAGGAGAAAAGTCTCTGAGTTCGGTGTGAGAGATGTCCAGTAAAAAGCTGGACACGTGGGTTTGAATTTTGAGATCAATCTGGAAAGGAACAGCATATAGCCTATGTATGAAATCAAAGATTACGTGGTCAATGTGAAAAGAAAGAGGGTCTAAGAAGCTGGGACAATGCACATATTTAATAAGGTAGAGGTGGAGAAAGAAAGACCAGGGTGTAGATTGAAGTAGGATCTGCCAAGAGATCATAAGAAAGTCACAGAAGCCAAGAGGAAATTAATTTAGACCTAACAAATGACCTATTGTTTACTTATTAGAAAATACCTGCAGTTAGGAAAATAGAGCAGAGAGCTTGAGATAGCTGCTGAAAATGAGTAGAGGAAAAGGCCAAATTGTTTACCTCATACCCCCCATTATATCTAAGAGCTCCCCCAAAGTATAGTTACTTTATTCTGGTTGTGTACTTGGTAAGCAACAACTTCCTGCACTATGTTTTATCTGACTTAAAATCATCAAATTTGTAGTTAGCTTAGAAAGATTCTTCAATTCATTAAGCTTTTGGGAGTACTTCTTGTATTCATGCTACAATACTTGGTGCTAAAATTAGAGCCAAAGAGGGGACACCTGGCTGGCTCAGTTGGTACAGCATGTGACTCTTGATCTCGGGGTTGTGAGTTCTAGCCCCATGTGGGATGTAGAGATTAGTTAAAAATAAAAAATTAAAAATAGAGCCAAAGAATCACCAAATTTGCTATCACTGTGCCTTACTTATGCTTTGCAGGAATAATAGAAATTAAACAATACGAGTTTTAGCTGTGGTCTGTTTATTAAATAAATTTGCTATATGCCACATATTCATAGAACACAGAAGTCATTAGGAACCTGAAATCTAGATGAGAAGACTAGGATTACCTAAAAGTTAAATATAGCATCACGTAAGATGAATAATGTATAATATAAGCAAGCACTCCGGGAATTTAGAGAGGGAGAATACTGTGGGTACGGAAAGGCTCTAGGGCAGAGCTGGGCTTGAATAGAACTTTGAAGGATGGGTAGCATTCGTATAGGTACAGGGAAAAAATAGGGTGTTCCAAGTGGGAGAAATAAGAGTCAAAATTTACAGCAAGCCCTGTGTATTTGATAAATAATTAGAATGGAGGGCTTGTTTGGCAAGTGCGGAAATTTGCTTAGAGAAGGTGAAAACAGATTGAGGGAAAACCTGGATATCACGTTGGGACATGTGGGCTTTTATCCCACAGCCAGTGGAGAGTATTGGAGTTCTGAGAAGAAACATGGCTAATTCTATGTTGTAGCCAGCTTATTCTGCCAGCAGGACGGACGGGAAAGAATAGGAATCTGGAAGACTAGTGTCACAGGATGCTAAAAGGAAGTTTTGACGGAGGTGCCAAGATGTAATAGAAGTTCTTCCTCAGCTGATCCTTTGGTGTGCTGGTGCTTGGAAACCTTCCCTCTCCACAATTGTTGGGGGCTGCTCACACCCGCACTGTTAGAACCTGGTATGACCCACATGCGACTTATAGGAAATTTAGGCATTCTTTGCAGCATGTAGAGGTTGTTAATTGGGCTGACGTGAGTGTCCAGTTCATTCAACAATACTACTCATTGTATATTAATACACTGCCATTCTGATTATGAAGTTCAGTCATCTATCTACCTGAGTCCAGCCCGTTCCAGGGCATTGACAACAAGGAGTTTCTGGACCCCCAAGGCTAAGAGTCAGATCCCAGACTGTGGAAACTGGACTAGGAAGGTGTCACCTGGGAGGCTTCTCAATGTCCCTAAAAGCCAGCCTGATCCCCTTTCTGGACAGTCAGCCCTTGCAGTGTGCCTTCTGCAGGGGCATGTGTGTGTGCGTGTGTGTGCACACTGAATGAGGTACTCAGATTTGGACATGCTGAGTTTCCAGAAATATTGGAACAGTCATATGATCTTACACATGGTAGATCCCTAGTAAATGTTTAATGGCAAAGAGTTGAATGAAGAGGGATATGCAAGTGAAGCATGGGTCAGGGCTGGAAGGTGACAGAAGAGCTGTTAGGGTGGAATGATAGTTGAGGGTTGAGAAAGGAAACTGTAGAGAAAGAAAAACCTCAGGTCTCAGGGAGGAGGAGGAGAAAGTTAGACTGCCAAAAGAGATGGTATGGTCATACATATGTCTTAAAAATCATGAAAGACAGGGGAGGAATTTCAAGGGCAGAATGATTAACAGTGAGGACATTAAAACCTGCCTTCAGTGCTCTGTATGCAATTGGTAGATTCTTTGTTTTCATTTTATTATTTCTATTTCACAGAAGGGCTGGGAAGATATTACAACCAGTTTTAAGAACCATTGGAGCTTCTCAAATAAATGAACTAAAATGGATTTGCTATGTTGTTGAAGGGGCTTAAATATTTAATTTTGATACTACTTTTAAACATTCAAATTAAACAGATTTTTTTTTTTTGGTATATGTTTTCAGGTATAATAAGTATTTTCAGCAACCTAATAGTTCTGAGCATCTTCATTAAGTACAAGGAACTTCGGACCCCCACAAATGCAATTATCATTAACCTGGCTGTTACTGATATAGGGGTCAGTGGCATTGGATACCCCATGTCAGCAGCTTCAGATCTGCACGGAAGCTGGAAATTTGGATATGCAGGATGCCAGGTATTGGAGATCTCGGTAATGAAAGCAAAATAAAATATTAAAGGGAGATAAATTTAAATGTCTAATAAAAGAAATACCAAGGGTTTCAATCAAATAAGTTCATGTAGGATAATAGATAAAGTGCTCTTACTGAAAATAGCTTCAGAAGTGACTGGGAAATATATTACTAAATAGGAGAAATGACATCAGTAGCATTCATTATATTTTTGAAATTTTGTAATTTCCCTAACCCAAAGGAAAAAACCAAAAAATTAGCATTCAGCTAGCTAATCTGAATATTCTGCATATTCAAAAATCTTGCATATTGCAAATTCAAAAAGAAATATCCTGTTTTCATTGGAAACAATAAACTATTTAATGACAACAGCATAATTTCTAAGTAATGTAGTTAAGCTACCAGTTTCTCCCCCCTATGGAGAGTCCTCCAATGGACTTGTTATTAATTATAGCCATTATTATTTTTACTGACAAGGAAATATATTAATATCAATGCATATTAGGATAGTAGGCAGATATGACTTTTGGCCTGAGTTTTTAAAACAGCTTACTGTTTTAAGCTATAAAATTATAGAGAATAAAATGAGTAAAAGGATAACGAATACTCATGTATGTACAACCTGGTTTTGTCAAATCTTAATGTTTTGCAATATGTGCTTCAGGTTGTTTTGCTTTTTAAAGATCAAAAACTTGAGGGGCACCTGCATGGGTCAGTCGGTTAAGGGACCTACTCTTGCTTCGGCTCAGGTCATGATCTCAGGGTCGTGGGCTCGAGCCCCGCGTTGGCTCCCCGCTCAGTGCAGAGTCCGATTGAGAGTCTTCCCCTCCTGCTCGTGCGTGCGTGTGCGCACGTGCTCTTTCTCGCAAATAAATAAATAAAATCTTAAAAAAAAAAGATATAAAACTTGAAAAATACTGTTGAAGGCCATTGCATACTATCCCCAATCTCCCTTCTCTTCCATGAATGTTTCTGTATCTTAGTACATATTTACCTGCACATAAACTAAACTGTCTGGATATTTTAAATTCTGTATAAATAGTATATTGTTTATATGATGCACTCTTATTATATGATACTATGTTTTTGAAGTGTATCCATGTTGATGGATGTAGCTGTAAGTCACTCATTTTAACTGCTACATGGTAATTCCATTTTATGAACATACCCCAATGTATTCATTTTTCTGTTAGTAAGCATTTATTCCCATTTGTTTTTGGTCACAAACAAGGCTTCAATAAGCATTCTTAGGTCTCCTACAATATGTAAGAATTTCTTTAAACATATGGCTTAGAAGAAGGATGGTTGGGTTGTAGAGAATATTCATCTTCAATTTCATCAGATGTGGCCAAATTGCTTTCCAAAATGGGTATGGCAATTAGAGAACTTGCATTATTCCACATTCTCTCCAATGCTTGGGATTGTCAGACTTTTAATTTTTTATCATTTTAATGCGTGTAAAATGGTATCTTATGATTTGCAGTTCTTTGAATATGTATTGTGGTTTATATCTTATTATCATAAACATTCAGGTTTCCTCTTGTGTTAATAGCCCATTTCCTGTTTGTCTTTTCCTCTTGTTGAATTGTCTATCTTGTGAACACTAGTATTTTGTTAGTTATATGCACTGCACCTAATTATGGTTTGTTTTTGCACTATGTTTATAGAATAAAACATAGTTGTATAGAAGTTTTACTTTAAGTCTTAAAGTTTTAAAAGTTTATTTTAATTAATGAAGACCTAAAACACTTTCCATAAATGTCTTTAATAAGCCAGTTACAATATGGCAATGGAAAATGTATTCTAAAATTATTAAAGTAAAAAATATTCTGTGTACTTAAAATGTATTCTAGCCATGGAATAAAAATGTAAATGTCTCTTGGGAGGGTATGAATGGTGTATTCTTTCCAATTTTGATTTTTAGATTTATGCTGGATTGAATATCTTTTTTGGAATGGCAAGTATTGGATTACTCACTGTTGTGGCCATGGATCGATACCTGACCATCTGTAGTCCTGACACAGGTATAGCACTTCTCTCAACGTCCTCAATGAATCCATTTCTTGCCTAAGGACCACTCAACACACATTCTCTTTAAAATATAAATGTAATGAGTTTCAAACATAGTGAGTCTTATTTCTCTGACAATTCTTGTTCAAAAGTTTCAATGATTTCCTATGATACTTAGAATAAAAGGCAAATTTCACAGCACAACCTCCAAGGCTCTGTGTGGTCTGGCCCCTGGCTATCTTTCCTGCTTTGGCTAGGGCCCCCTCACTTTGGGGTACTGACCTGGGCCTCTCTCACTTTGGGATCTTTGTAAATGCTGTTTCCATAGGCCTGGAGAGTGCTTCTCCCTGCTTCTCCTCTGGCTGATCCTTTTTATCATTCAGCTGCTGGCTTAAATGCCTTTTTTTTCCTTTTCTGAATATGAATTCTTGTAGAAGGCTCTGAGTGAACTGAAGGGCTTTGTAAAGAAAGAATCCACTTGACAACAACTTTGAATAGTCAGTTAAAGTGAAGAAGAAAAAACAAAGTGAAGATATGAATTCCATCAGTGGCAAATGATGCTAATATTTCATCTGTTTGTTAATAGGAAGAAGAATGACCACCAACACTTATATCAGCATGATTCTGGGGGCCTGGCTCAATGGTCTCTTTTGGGCTTTGATGCCTATCATAGGTTGGGCTAGTTATGCCCCAGATCCTACCGGGGCTACCTGTACCATAAACTGGCGGAAAAATGATGTGTAAGAGACACATTTTCATTTTATAATCAAATGCTTCTAATGTAGACATTTTCTCATCATTTCAAATTTAAGCTCAGATCAAATGTTTTCCATACGGAGTGTGAATGAGTGATTTCGAGTGATGCTGTGATTCTAGCAACGAATTGCGCTTGTTTGCAAGTGAAGGCCATCCAGCAACCTTGTTCCCCTTACCCTCCTCCATCCTCTCTCTCCTGTGGCAGCAAAGTGGGTACAGAGCACCCATCACTATTGGTATCTCAGGGGTAGAATCTGAAAGGGAAAGCGGAGTGTTAGTATCACTAGACAGCATGCGGCTCTGCTGAAAGCCGAAAGCTCAGGCTGACTCCCTACTATCTTTTCAGGATGATCTGGTGATAAAGCTGAAATGACACAGCAAAGGCACAGTCACCGCAAGTATCTGCTTGGTCCTTAGTGATGCTCTTTTGTATTTACCAGGGAAAAGAGGGTAACTTAGTTTGTTAAAGAAAATGAAAGGTGACTTAGAAAAACAAAATTTCTACCTCTCAAACTAAATCTAAATCTTAAACTTTCTGTAAAGGGTCAACAAGAAAATATTTTAGGCTTTACAGACAAGACTGTGTCTGTTATAATTGTTCAACCCTGCCTGTGAAAGCAGCTGTAGGCAGTACGTAAATGAATGTAGTTCCGATAAAATTTAATTTACAAAGGCAGACGACAGACTGGGTGTGGCCCATAGGCTGCAGTCTGCCAACCCCTAGTCTAAATGAACCAATTAAATATCCTTCCTAAGCTACTTATATACTTATATACACTACTTATATACACTACTTATATACACTACTATATAGTGACTGGTGAACGGTGCCAGGATTATTTTTAATTATTGTCCTGTTTCCTTTCCCCTATTCAGCACATTAAACAAGTAGTTATTTAATGATTCCCTTTTTTTTTATTTTCAGATCTTTTGTTTCTTTCACGATGACAGTTATTGCGGTAAATTTTATTGTGCCTTTGACAGTGATGTTTTACTGCTATTACCATGTCACTCGATCCATTAAATGTCATACCACTAGAAACTGCACTGAGTACCTCAACAGAGATTGGTCAGATCAGGTAGATGTAACAAAGGTAAGACATTAAAATCCTTAAAATGTTTTTGAAATGGAGCTTTTACACATATGTGGTCCATATTACAATCACCTCTCCCCAACACCTGATTCTTACTCTCTGGCTCTTTTTCTTGTGTTTGTCTCCATATTTCTAAATGATGTGTTTATCTGCTGTTTTGGATACTTTTGTTTGTTATTACTCTTGATTTCCTACCATGGGTAGTGAGAATTTATTTCTCTTACACCATCTTTCCTACTCCTCCATCCCAACCTTTCTCTCTCTTCATCTTGTCAGCATAATGTTAATATTTGATTACATTATTGTACCTTATTGTAACTAACTGTTGTTTATTGCTGATCTCTGTAGGATTCTGTGATTTGTATTTTTTAATAAATTTTTTTCTTTTGGGGTTAATCATTCATTTTCTTTCTTTCTCTTCCTCCTCTCAGTCCCCTCTTCTGCTCCCCCTCTGTCCTCCCCAACCCCCACAGTTTTGTTTGCTTACAGTTCTGTGTGTGGTCACTAATTCATCTCTAAACTCCCCACCAGAAGTGCCAACCTCCTCCCAGTATTTTCAAATGCACCAGAGACTAATGGACTTTATCCTTTTCTTGGCACCGTCCCTTCTGGCACTCTCAAGCATCTTGGTCTCCACTGGCCCTTCTCTAAGAACATTGCCGGCATCCTTGGATCTCCTATTGACAGCTGGGAATGCCTGTGGCCTCTCTCCTGGGTTGGATCGCCTGTTTTCTGGCTTGCATATCTTCCTTTTTTTTTTTGCTTACTCGCTCACATTTGGTGGAGCACATTCTCAAGTAGATTTCTGAGGTTATAGGGAGGTAGATTTTAAAAATTTTGTTGCCTGAAAATGTCTTAATTCTATGATCATATTTGGCTCTTTGCCTCACATGGAATTTTAAGTAGAACAATGATTTTCAAAGAATTTTGAAGGCATTGCTCTAGAGTCTCCTAGCTTTCAGTGTTGCTATTGCTAATGCTGACAGCATTATGGTGCCTGACCCTTTGTAGTGTTCTATGTGTTCTCTCTGGAAGCTTGAAAGATCATCTCTGTGTCTCCAGTTTTCTGGAATTTCGTGCTCATGCACCTTGAGGGGGGCTCTTTATTCACCCATATTCTAGGTACTTGGTGAATGCTTTCAACATGAAGAGTCAAGTCTTCCCCTCCTGGGAGGTTTCTTGTATTATTTCTCTGGTGATTTCCTTTCCATGTTTTGTTTTTTCTGGAATATTTTTTTTTTTTAATTGAATCTCCTGGAGGTATCTTCTAATTTTCTTAAATTTTCTCTCTTATGTTGTCCCTGTCTTGGACTTTGCTTGTTTTTGTTTCTACTTTCTGCAAGATTTCCTCAACCATGTCCAGGTCTGGGATTGGGTGAGAAAAGTGAGGCTCAAGCCTTGGGTGCAAAATTTAAATAGGCACCAAGAAACAAAGTAGTTAATGTAGTATTTTTTAAAAATCAGATTTAATGTCACATCAGAGAGAGAGAGAGAGACAAACCAGAAGAGGCTCATAACTCTAGGAAACAACTGAGGGTTGCTGGAGGGGAACTGGTGGAGGATGGGGAAACTGGGTGATGGACATTAAGGAGGACACTTGATGTAATGAGCACTGGGTGTTATATGCAACTGATGAATCACTAAACTCTACCTCTGAAACTAATAATGCACTATATGTTAATTAATTGATTTTAAATAAAAATTAGTTTAAAAACCCATATTGAACAAAATATAAAATTTTAAATAAAGACAGGATCTGACCCTGTGCTTGCATGACTTACCTCATTACCCCAATCCTGGCTAACCACATCATTCAACCTTGCTGTTGCATTTTTAACTTTCTGCCCTTTCTTTTTCAGATACGGTAAAGGATAAAAACAGTTTTATAGATAAAAAGTTAATTTTACACCCTCTACTCCTTTCCAATAGCCTCTTCTTATTTTATGAATGTATATCTTCTCTCCTTTCTGTGATGGTATTATGTACATATTTACATTTTCCTTCTGTTTATCACATAGTTTTTGTTTCCCCTGAATTTCTGCACTACTTTTTTGGGTATCTTTTTTTAAAAAAAATTATTATTGAAGTATAGTCGACATACAGTGTTATATTAGTTTCAAGTGTACAACATAGTGATTCAATGATTCTCCACATTACACAACGTTCACCACAATAATTGTAGCTACCCTCTGTCACTGTACAATGTTATTACAATATTATTAACTATATTCCCTATGCTGCACTTTTCATCCCTATGACTTATTTATTTTATAGCTGGAAGTTTGTACTACTTAATTCCCTTCACCTATTTTGCCATCCCCCTATGCCCATTCCCCCTCTGACAACCACCAGTTCTCTGTATTTATGAGTGTATTTCCATTTTCTGTCTGTTCATTTGTTTTGTTTCTTAGATTCCACATATAAATGAAATCATGTGGTATTTATCTTTCTCTGCTGACTTATTTCACTTAGCATAATACCCTCTAAGTCCATCCATGCTGTTACAAATGGCAAGACTTCATTTTTTATGGCTGAGTAATATGCCATTTTATACACACACACACACACACACACACACACCCCATTTTTGTCTCTGCTTGTCAGTTTGTTTCCTCAATGTCTGGTGGTCAATGACTGTCTTCTGCATATTTAAGAGTGATGCACTAAAAAGCTGATTGTAAGCTCTGAGCATCCTCATTCCGATGTTCCTTTGGGGGTGTTCCTAATGCTCTGTATCTCCATGTATTTTCTTCTGGGCTGGTCAATTTTCCAGAAGACCCTTTCATGTTCCTGAGTGGGAAGCACAAGTCTTTTTTCCCAGACGCTCATGGCTCAGAGCAGGGAGGGGACGGCATGCAGCACCCCTCTTTCTAGTACAGTGCTCTAGGTCTCAGCTGAGCCCAGTGCCTTCTAGTTTCCTGCCTCTTACACTGAACCTCTGGATTCTTCTGGGGAGAGGAAAGGGAGTTGCCCGGCTGAGTGGTGAGGGGAATCAGAAATCTAATTGCTGCTTTTTGCAGATTTCAGTGAGCTCCGCTATTTTAAGTTCCATGTGCAGCCCCACATTCAGAGCTAGCTTGTTACCTCTAATTCCAGGGACTTAATGTAGCTCTGTGAAATGGATTCATCTGTATTTAGTTTTCCCTCACTGCTGGCTTTTTAAAAAAATTTTAAATTTATTTTTAAATTATTCTTGCATCTGATAAGTTATTTGCTGCTTGTCCAGTGGTTATTCAGTTTTAATTTTTACAAAGCTATTGTCTAATCTGTGATTCTCAATCCTTATGGGTTTTTATCCCTTTTTTAAAAGATATTATTTATTTACTTGAGAGAGAGAGAAAGAGAATGAACATGGTGGAGGGGCAGAGGAACAAGAAGAAGCAGACCGCCTGCTGAGCAGGGAGCCCCACATACTGGGGGCTCAATCCCAGGACCCCCGAATCATGACCTGAGGCAGGAGGCAGACACTTAACCTACTGAGCCACCCAGGCACTCCTGGGGTTTTATCTTTTTAAACTTCTTTTTCATCATTTTAGTGGACAATGAATAAAGAACAATGTAAAAATTATAATTTTTTATTTAAACAAGATGCAAAACTTCTTTGCAAAACTATCTGCACTGTACATACACATCGGCCTCAAATTGTCTGTATTAGAATACAATGAACTCAATATAGGATTTTGTTTTTTTCCAGGTTGAATTTAGAAAGTTAGAAAGTTATTTTTTAGATTAACATATAATTATGGGAAAAAGCACAATGCCAGCAGTCCATAGCACAATTATTAGAAATGGGTTAGGAGTGGGTTTTCGTCTGCTTCTTATCAAAGCCAGCTTTTGTATTCTTCTCTAGCAAACTAAAAGAAAGAGGACATTCTTTACATTTGTACAATGTTCTATCCATTTAACAAGCTCTTATTATCATAGAGGACTTGAGGCACACAAGTGAACTACAGCAAGGTTTGGAAAAGTTCAGTTTTTCCTCTATGTCATCAACAACGTAAACTTATTCAAATTCTGATCTAGATAATTTTTCATGCTATTTTAAATATTTTAGCTATTTCAATATTTTAGATATTAGGTTTGCCAAATATTGATTTACTTTACAGATGTCTGTGATAATGATACTTATGTTTCTGGTGGCGTGGTCCCCTTACTCCATCGTGTGCTTATGGGCTTCTTTTGGTGACCCAAAGAAGATTCCTCCCTCAATGGCCATCATAGCTCCGCTATTTGCAAAATCTTCTACGTTCTACAATCCCTGTATTTATGTGGTTGCTAACAAAAAGTAAGTAATGTTTAAAAAGCTTTTAAATAAAAAACATGGATATAGAAATAATCTTAAAAAGATTTTTGGGGAGGTAGGTGACAGAAACTCACTTTAAACTATTGTAAAAATTATTTGGCTCATGCAACTGGAGAAGCATCTAGGCCTTTAAATGCCTAGAGCTCTAGTTCTGTGATTGCCTCTTCCCATGTGGAAGTGAGATGATTACAGCAACCCAAGACCCAAGTTCTACCAGCTAAGCCTCCCCAAATTCGAGTTTCATCTCGGATGGCTTTCTGGCCCAAAAGCTGCCGGAAGGTGGTTGGTGGGCTCAGCTTAGTTCTCATGGTTACCCCCCTCCCCAATACATGGAATTGATTTTCCAAAGAAAAGACTGGTTCTATTATCAGAAAATGGACAAGGTGAGGAAGGCAGTGTTGGGTTCCATAAGTGGGTGGTATAGTTGCATATTTATTAGAAAGAGATATTCAAATGCAAGAGAAAGACTCAGTGCTAAAATAAAAGGGCTTCAGGAGTATGTAGTCATTCAGGGTAACAAAGAATCCTTCCTTCTCCCTTTGTTGGAACTCAGCAACGATTTCTGTCTCCTCAGTGAAGCCTAGATTATTTTACTTCCTGTTACTGCTGAAAGATGGAATAACCAATTTATCGTCCTTATAAATATTTGATCCAAAAAAATCTCAGTAGGGGCCAGGTAATTTGATCCTGAAATGCAAACGTTCGTATTTTATGCACATGTTTGGGAGAGCAGCTTTAGCTACAGGTATACAAAGAAACATAAAAACTTTTAAGACTAAAAAGATCACATAAGAAGAATAAAGAACATATTTTACATTCAGAGTCTACTGGCAGTTCTTTTGGAAAGATTAGTCATTCTCAAACTCCCTTAATTTCAACTGAACTTTGCTCAGAAGAACAAATGTGTGAAATACACATCCTTAGTTCAAGTAAATTGTAACTGACGTTTGAAATGTCATCTTAAACAGACATAATTATTGATTTTTATTAAGTGTCTTCAATGTTTATAATCAGTGGTGCAAAACTGTCTTTAACTGTACCGTATACTTTATACATGTATGAATGTTCTTAACGGGAGATGTTAAAGTTGGAGGCAAAAATTTATTTGGAGATATTAGTTAGCAGTAGAGGCATCTCAGCCGTATTTGAAAATGCTTTAAAAGTTCCAAGTCATTATAGGATAATGGCAGATTTCCCCTTTCTTACTGTAGATTTCGGAAGGCAATGTTTGCTATGTTCAAATGTCAGACTCACCAAGCAATGCCCGTGACGAGCGTTTTACCAATGGATGTATCTCAAAATCCGCTGGCTTCTGGAAGAAACTGAAATAAGAGGAAAAGTACACAGTATCAAAATATTTTATTTACTTTTTTCCCCAGTGTTTCCATTTTATTTTAAATATGATCCTGTTTAGATCAGAGGCAGACATAGATTATTGTCTTATTAGACCCTAAATTCCTCAAGTGTAGCTCCTAGTTCTTCTGTTTGTGGGATAGCTATTGTAGTGATTGTTTATTTCCTTCATGTAAACTTACTGTCATCGCCTTTGATGAGATTAAGGCCCATTCCCTTTCTCCCAATCATGGTGTTCATTACACTGTATCAATGACCTGGTAACTTGCCTAGGCTCTCCATTAGACCAGAAGTAGCCACTATTTTAATGTTAAAATAAATTAATAATACTTACTTATTATCAGATTGTGTATCAGATTGTTTTCCCTCACTACAAAACAAGCGCAGGGACTCTTTCTTTAACTGCTGTACCCTAAGTAACTAGAAGAGTATGTGGCTCCCTCCTAAATGTTTGCTGATTGGCTTAGTATAAAATATGTTTTCAAATAACATAACCGCGTGTGAAGCACTCACAATTTCAAAAGAAAATA
Source organism: Ursus maritimus (assembly GCF_017311325.1). Taxonomy (NCBI): domain Eukaryota; kingdom Metazoa; phylum Chordata; class Mammalia; order Carnivora; family Ursidae; genus Ursus; species Ursus maritimus. Next base: position 5,387,649 of record NW_024423453.1, read on the forward strand.
AAATCAAGATTAAAAAATTTAAGGAGGGCATGATGTAAAAACAGAAAAAAAGATGAGAAGGAAACACGTCAAAATGTTTTTACAGATTATGTCTGGATGATGAGATTGAAGATGATTTAGTTTTTTTCTTTGTGCATTTTACAGTTTCCAAATCCACCATAATGATTATATATTAATTCCATAATTAGACAAATTTCAATAAATAGTGAAAATGTAAAAAAAATTAATAATAATAATAATAATAATAGTCTTCAATAACTAAATTACTGAAATGAGTTTGTTGGATGTTCCTAGCTAGATGGAAAACATTTTTAGCATTTCACACTTTTAAAATTGTAATATAATTATTAATTTCTACTATTTAGCAAAAATATTAAACACTATTGCTTCTAACTCACATTAGTTGATGCACATATATACTTTATATAGCAATATAATCTCTGTGCATATTATTATGTATTCTGCATTTTTAATTAACATTTTTCTGTATATGTATTTCCACATATTTGCCACTAGAATTAATTTAATCAAAGGGGGGGTTTTGTATATTTGTTCTCTTTTTCCTATTTTCTTTGTCTGAAATTTATTTTATTGTGGCAAGAACACAACATGGATCTATCCTCTTAACTACTTTTTAAGTGTACAGTATAGTAATGGTAACAGTGTACAACAGATCTGTAGAACATACTGTCTTGCTTAACTGAAACTTTATGTCCATTGATAGCTGTATGCTTGTTCTTTGATGTATCCTTAGCAGGTAGATGCATTTTGCCTGGCATATGGTAGGCACTCAATAAAAAAAAATTGTTGAATGTTGAATGCATTTGTAGTCTCATGTATTTGTTGTTTTAAATAACCATTGTTTAAATAGTGGACATTTAAAATCTGCAGTATTTTATTTTAATTGAGCAAATTTTTCTGACTTTATTGTTTCTATATGCATCCTATCAATTTTAAATAACATTTCCCATAATATTCTTATTTTTATATCCAGATATATGTAATATATGTATGTGTGTGTGTGTGTGTGTGTGTGTGTATGTGTATAAAACCTAAATCCTTGACTGTCAATTGCCATGAGGATTTTCCGTCTTATGTATATGGAGGTAGTTTTTAATGATTGAATTTATTTTTTATTTTCTGATAGAGCCTAATTTTGCTAAAAGAAATGACAGTTGATCTTCAGATATGGCTTGATGTCTGTATTGAGAAACTAATTTAGAATAAAATATATTCTTGAACAGAGATCACGGCTTTCATTACTAACAAACTTCTGGGATAAGCCTTACACTGCTCTGAAGTAACCTGGGAGAGCAGAGTCTTAGTCCTGACACTCAGTGGTGGATTGAAGCATTTTGCTTAAAAAAAATCTAGGTACTTGGGGCGCCTGGGTGGCACAGCGGTCAAGCGTCTGCCTTCGGCTCAGAGCGTGATCCCGGCGTTACGGGATCGAGCCCCACATCAGGCTCCTCCACTGGGAGCCTGCTTCTTCCTCTCCCACTCCCCCTGCTTGTGTTCCCTCTCTCGCTGGCTGTCTCTATCTCTGTCAAATAAATAAATAAAGTCTTAAAAAAAAAAAATCTAGGTACTTGATTTTGTTTACTTCGTTTTTGGAGATCATAAATGCAAAAAACCAAAATTTATAAGGTTATAAATAATCTGCAGTATTTTCTAGCATCTGCTAAAAGACTGAGTTATTTTTAACATTAAGTGTATCTTCAAGATATAGTAGCAATTACATCCATAGAAAAAGGACTTATTAGGCATTTCCTTGCAAATCTGGATATGGGCACCTATTGAAATTTTCTTGACATGTGCTTGATTTTCATTTTCCTTAGAACGTGTTACTTTGCTGGAACCATATTCAAAGGCTAGGTTGATTGATCCCCTGTAAAATACACTTGAAGGTTAAGTAACTACAGATCTCAGCTAATCCCATGTAATCTGCTATTACTAAATGGCGGTTTGTATTCCTGGCACACCTGTTTCTGAAGCTTAGGATTTAGGTTTTACTTTTTGTTCAAATAACCTCTAGAAGGAGCGATGCGTCTCTCAGCATGTCTGTGCATTGTACTTATTAGCTTTTTGGAGGGAGTGAGCTGTTCATGTCCTTCACAGTGCACCTGCGATTATCATGGCAGAAATGACGGCACAGGATCAAGGTATGCTCCTCTCCTTGCTACTAAGTGTTCTAATGATTCTAAGGAAAAGGACTCCAACTAGACAGCCTTATTTTGAAAGCAAATTGTTGGCCAGGTATCAGAGGAGAGACGGTTTAATTTACAAAAGCTTTAACTTCATTGTGTTAATACTGGTTGCCCACTCCATTGTTTTCATTTTGAGCAGTTTAGCTTTTAAAAGCCCCTCAAATTATTTGAGACTCTCAAACACATTCTGTATTACAAAAGTATCTGTTGCACTCATATTAACAACATGTCCCTTTCACAAGGTCAAACCACTGAAATGAGTGTGGCCAGCTCAGCTTGTTTATAGAAAGCAAGCCCAGGAGGGAGGGCTGTTCAGGAGGTACTTGACATACCCAGATGATTTGCTTCCCTGATTTCCCATTTCATTTTGAGGGTTACTCATGCCAACTAGATAGATTTTAAAAAGTAGGAAGGAAAATCACAAGAGTGAAATTACAGAGGTTCATAATTAAGATTTTTCATTTTAAGTTTTGGAGTTGACAAAGAAAAGTTTGAAAGATGCGGATCAGCCCTGTCTGTTGCAGATACTGAGGGGCCTCACAGAAGTAGGTCACCCTCTGCGGTGCTTTAACATCTACCTGTGAATTGAGAATAATTACATACTTACAATATAGGTGAATCCTTTGAGATAGAGGTTAAAGGCAAATCAGGACTTTTGTTAGCTAAACATGGTAGAACTTGATTTTTTTTTTGGAGAGGATATTTATTTATTTATTAAAGATTTTATTTATTTATTTGAGAAAGAAAGCGAGAGAGAGCACGAGTAGGGGGTGGGGGTGGGGGGGGGGAGAAACAGACTCTCCACTGAGCAGGGAGCCTGTTGCAGGACTCGATCCCAGGACCCTGAGATCATGACCTGAGCTGAAGGCAGACGCTTAACGGACTGAGCCACCCAGGTGCCCCTGGAGAGGATATTTAATAGAAAAATAAGATTATTTTGTGACTTGGTTGAAGTGAACAGTGAGCCTCTTACAGAAAATAATTTGTTAAAAGAATCTCCCAATGTATGTCTTACAACTTTAAACAAATAATGACAATTAAAACATATTTTTGAATAGTTTGTCTTATTGTATGAACTTTACTTAACCAACTCATGATATCTTTTTGAGATATTTACTAGGTAGTTTAAGACAAAGAGGACAATGTAACAAATTAAAGCCTACTTGGCAAAAGATATGAAGCAGTTAATGACTCAGGACGGGGTACTTTTGAGAAAACAGTCACAGAAATGTTTTTTTCTTGGTGATGGCCCCATTACTGATGGATTTTATAAAAACTATAGCATATTATGCCTGGCAAGGACTCTAGAAATTATCTAGTTCGACTGCTGTCATTTTATAGACAAAGAAACACAACCATCCAGAGATTAAATGACTTGTCCAAGGTCACAGCATGAGCTGCAGGGACTAGTGATAAGGTCTTTCAGCTTCCTGTGTAGGCTTTCTTCCATCACACTGGAATGCTGACCTAAAGAGTAGAAACAAGATCATTCCCGTATAAAGCAGCAATGGAATTTGTCATACAGAATTGAGATGAAGAATAAGAGGTGTTCCTAGAGAATTCCAATGATTCCCTAGGGCCATCTCCCAAGTTACAGAAAGGAAAGGACCCTGTCATTATACCCTACCTCTCTTCACATTATACCCTTTTGAAATTCACTGATTTAATGTCATGTGTTTTTACTGAATGGCTGTTTCATTGTTATTATGTACAACAAGTATAATATATTTATACATATAATGTATTTATACATTATACATTTTAGACTATGCTTTGCAAAATTTTTACTGTCCATTTTCAGCAATCCAGTGGGGGTGAGTATATAATGAGAGATAAATCGAGTCTTTTTTCAGGTTAAAATGAATCTAAATTCTCTGATTCTTCATACTTTACACCCACACATGGGACAGGCTTGTTTTTCTATGCCAGTTTTACACGTGCCACTAAACAAGATCACGATGTGACTTATTCAAGGTCACTTCAGTTAGTGAGTGGTAAAAGGAATAAACTCGCAGTTTCTGATTTATTCCTTAGGCTGAAAGTAATGCTCCGGTTACATTATTAGAATAGAGTTCAACTTTAAGCATCTAGTATGAATACTCGCTCTTTCTCCTTCTTCCCTCCCTCCCTTCCTGTTTAAAATTAAATTATCTTCTTAAAAATGATCAATTTACAACTTCAACAGGAGATTTAAAAAAAAAACCAGGCCATTTCCTAAAGAGGTTAAGAGTGTGTACTTTGGAGCTGGACAGGTGTGGTTTTGAAAGACGGCTGTGTAACCCACTAGCTGTGTGACCTTGGGCAGTTACCCGGTGTTGGTGGGCCCACTTGTTTTCTCTGTAAAAATGAGATTGATGATAAAAATAGCAAACAGCCCCTAAATGCCTATTATGTGCCAGGAAGGTATAAAACTTTATATCCATTTCAATTATCATCCTAACAGTGCCATATGGGAAAATGAAGTTGAGGGATTGGTGAAGTGGCTTTTCATGGCCACAGAGGAAGTGGTAGAACTTAGATCTGAACCAAGATCAGCCTGACCCCAGAGCTTGTGCCTTTACCTTCACCCAGTATCTACCTGATAGGGCTGCTGCTGAAACGAGGTGGGTGTGATGTGTGTTGCAGGGCCTGACACATAAAGAGCTCTGTCTGTATTAGGTTGAATCACATGAAACTGCTGATATTTGATCACTTTTAACCTACAAAAATGACCATTTCATATGATTCAATCTGGAAGAAGAAGATGATGATGAATTATGAATAGGTCAGTCAGGCTGAACAATTATTTTGTGAAAACCAGTAGGAAATGAAAAACTGATGCATGTTTCAAGTATTATTTTTTCACATGGGTCTTGGAAAGCAGGTTTCCTTCCATTGCTCTTGTGACACTAGGTCGGTGCTATGTAATGACCTGGATATGAACGAGGTCCCCGTGAACTTCCCCGTGGACACCGTGAAGCTGCGTATAGAGAAGACTGTCATCCGCAGGATCCCCGCAGAGGCCTTCTACTACCTGGAGGAGCTCCAGTACCTCTGGGTGACTTGTAATTCCGTGGCCAGCCTTGATGCCAGCAGCTTTTACAACCTAAAGCAGCTGCATGAGTTGCGCTTGGATGGAAATTCTCTGGCTGCTTTCCCTTGGGCATCTCTGCGGGACATGCCCCATCTGAGGACCCTGGATTTGCACAACAACAGAATAACCAGTGTGCCAAACGAGGTGGTCAGGTATCTGAAGAACCTTGCCTACTTGGATTTATCAAGCAACAGGCTAACCACACTACCACCAGATTTCCTGGAGAGCTGGTCCCACTTACTTACGACATCATCACGAAGCCTGAACCTTACACCGCGAAGAGTCATTCTCGGTAAGCTCAGAAGCCTCTGGGCCTCTCGGGTCCAGAGATTTTGTTTTGCATGCCTTCAGTTGTCTGGTCTTTTCATATGTATTGAATTTGGCTTCTACTCTGTACTTGCACTTTTGATGGGATGGCACTTTGTCGGTTGACCTAGGTCAGTTCACCTGTTTACCCTTTGTAAGGTGTAATGGCTCTGTGCGTGCGCTGGAGAGCAGCAGTGTGTGTGTGTGTGTGTGTGTGTGTGTGTGTGTTGGAGCAAACAAGAGAGCCTCATAAACTGGGAGACTAATGCTGCTGTTAGTCTGGGGCTGAGTAATAAAATCTACCAACCTGCCCTGATTCTGAGAGCACATCAGTGCTCCATGCTCTGCCACAATCAACCTGATCTGTTCTCTGTACAACCCTTCATCAGGCTCTCCAGGAATGGAAGGGGGACACTGGCATCTTTATGAGGTGGCAGTGGTTTTATTACTTAGGGAGAATAGCTTCCAGATTTTCTTAATCTAAAAAGAAATGATGAAGACAATCTTCTAATGGATTAGTGTAGCTGTGGTTTGTTTTGTAGACTTTGATCTTGAGTTTGTTTAGGTTCTCTGGCTATTTGTCTTGGGTTCTTAAAGTGTAAACTCCTTCCAGTAAGTCTCTCTCTTCCTTTTCTCGAATCTTCCCACAGTGTTTTGCATGGCACTCTGCACATGGCGAATGCCCAGTATATACGGTTGCAGATTGAAATCAGTGAACTGAGACACTTCTCAGGGGTACTTGTGGGCAGTGCGGCCTCTCGCACTTTTGTGTGAGACACAAGCCTAAGGCTGTGATCAATCAATTTGATCTCCTACTAAATTCTTGTTCACCCAGTAAGGCTGTGTTGTCCATTCATTCATTATATCCATCGGGGTCATGGAAGAGGTTGTATTTCTCAGGATGGAAGAACTGAGTGTTTGGCCAGTGAAGTGACTTATAAGCCTTTTGGTGCGAGAAGCAACTCGATGCTAAATTTGTGCCAGGAAGCCCTACTGACTAATATCACATCCTCAAATATTTGCTGTAAAGTATAAATAAAATAAAGATAACTTTGCAATTTTTTTTGATAAAAAGGAAAATGCCATGGCAGCACTTAAATGATTTTAACATTGCTTTTGTTGAAATGTAAATGCATCTTGGTGCCTATGAGACTAAAAGTATGAGTGATAAGAACCAGATAGAAAGAGGAAAAACCATGTAATTTTTTATTCTATACCTATTTTATGTTTGCCTACTGCTTATCTAGTGCTTCAGCCATTTTTATCAGAGAATAAAAGAAGTATTGTAGGGTGTTAGGGAAAAAACCATTAATTTAATGATAGTTGTGGGGTCCTTCTTATTATGCACACCGTGACAGGCACCATGCAAGCCTATACTGTGGTATTTATTTACTCTATTTTAGCCACTAATGTAGTCCTTATGATTAATAGCTAGAAATTGTCTTAATTTAAATATTGAGATTCTGTTTCTCTACACGTTCTTCTTTCTTCAGATTTACCAAAAGGAGATATATAGTAGAAAATAAAATCAAATTACCGAATTGCTGTTAACAGCTCTCTGATTAGTCGCTAATATTGCTAATATCACTATAAAGAATTGATTTAGAGGAGAGGACATTAATATTTTTCTATTGTGAGTTAAATCTGGATGAAAATTTAGGGATGAAATGGAAAGGGTTATGAAATTTCACTGTCCACGGAGATAAACAGCTTTATCTATGTTATAGGGTTCAGATTCTTCAAAAGCAGATTCTTTAAAAGCGTAACATGAAAATGCCTTTGGTATAACATTAAATTTAAAAAGCAGGGTGTGTAATTGTACACGATCATAACTATTTTAAAATGTGCAAAGAAAAAGACTGAAAAATACACTAGCTGGTTAACTGTCCTCTTGGGGTGAGGGAACTTCCTTTCAGTATCCTACATTTTCAAAATGTTCTGCATTGATCATGCATTGCTTTTATAATAATGATAATCATGATAACAAATAACAAAAGATATTTTGAAACATGACCAGCCCTATGTGGCAGCTGATCTTAGCAAAGCCATGCCTGCTATGTAATGAAAGGGAAAAGAAGTGCTCTCCTCTAAAAGAAGACCAGCTCACGTATGTGAATCTCACACAGAAAACTCAGGTTTCTCATCTGGAAAATGCAGTTAGGAGGACTTGCTCCCTCTTGCTCATAGGACTGTAATGAGAATATTATGAGATAGTTTATGTGACAGTTCTTTAGAATATGAGGTGAACAGTCTCTAAGGTTATGATTTTAGAACAGCTGAGACTGAGATGGGAGAGTCTTACAAAGAAGGACTCCTCTATTTTGGCTTTTTCTGTTATTTTACCTATATTTGAGTCTTCTAATTTCATCATTAAAATATGGTGATGAAAACAAGTTCTAGCTTTTCTAGAACTCAGTGTTTAACTGTATCAATTCTATCTTTCCAGATACCCTGTAGAATTTACTTTTCTATTATTATAGTGGAATATATTCTGCTTTCATTTGTTGGTGTCCTGTGTTTATTATTGTTAGCAGATGGAAGTTCTGTTTGTAACAATAATGGTAATAGCTAATATTAATGGAGTGCTTACTCAGGCCCAAAGCTAGTTCTCATACTTGAAAGATACAACTTCTTCCGGTCTCATGTTAACCCTGTGGTAAGTATCATTTCACCCCCATTTTATAGAAGAAGAATTGAGACACACATTAAGCCACGTGCCCAAATTTACTCATCATGCAGTGATGGAGCTGGGGTATGAATACAGGTGGTTTGGCTCCAGAACTCATGCTGTTCCCCACTCCTTTGTAATGCAAGGTACTGTATGTAATAATACCAGAGTTCTTTTCCTCATATATGCATTACTGATCTCTTTCAGTCATGTATCTATTTTAAAAAAATCAGGAAGAGGCTTTTCCATTACTCCTCTTTTCTACATGAGTAAAAATATCAACTTAATAAAATTGTCCTCTAATTATCATACAAACATAAACTAATGTCCTGCAAGTAAACATTTAAACGAAGTGTGAAACTAGATTGGATTTTTTATTTGCAATACAGGTAAATTTCCATGGCCTCTTCCTCAGGAATACACAAATATTTACACAGCCAGACTCTGTAAGGCCCAACACTCTTTGTCTTGGAAAAAGCTTGCAGTAGGAGAGGGCGTAAAATGCTTTTTTGGGTGCTTTTTACTGGTACTCAGATTTGCTCAACTGCAAACATGAATTCTTTTCCTGTTCAGAATAAAAATTTACCTGAAGGGGAGTAGCCACACGAGTATTCGCACAATATTTTTCTAAAATGGCATTAATTTAATTCAACAAACACTCCTCAATCCCTGTTGATATGCCTGTTCTTTTCTAGGCACAGAGGAGATAAATTCACATAGTTAACTCCTTGCCAGGTGCTCTTCTGAGGACTCCCTGGCAGTATCCCAGCCTTTAGGACAATGCCATAGAGCGGGTCTGTGATTATTACTTGTTTTTTACAGCTGGTGAAGAGGCAAAGACAAGCTTCAAGTTTAGTGTATCTCCAGAGAGATCATTCTTTTGTTTTTTAAACCTTTTCTAAATTGAGGAGTTGAGGTATAATTTGTATACCGTGGATCTTAAGTGGACAGCTTAGTAAATGATGATAAATGATACACCCACATGAAACCCACACCCTCACGAAGATATGGAATAATTTCATCACGCTGGGAAGTTCCCCTGCGCCCCTTCTCAATCAATTTCCTCCATTTCAAGCAACCACTGTTTTCATTTCATCGCAGTAGGTTAATTTTATCTGCCCTAGAATTGTACGTAAACGGAATCATGTAAGACGGCCCTTGTGCCTGGCTTCCTTCGTTTAGCATTACTGTTGTTTTTTTTTTTTTTTTTTAAGATTTTATTTATTTATTCGACAGAGAGAGAGACAGCCAGCGAGAGAGGGAACACAAGCAGGGGGAGTGGGAGAGGAAGAAGCAGGCTCATAGCGGAAGAGCCTGACGTGGGGCTCGATCCCATAACGCCGGGATCACGCCCTGAGCCGAAGGCAGACGCTTAACCGCTGTGCCACCCAGGCGCCCCTAGCATTACTGTTTTTGAGATTCATCCACGTCATTGCATGAATGGGTAGCTCCTTCTGCTGAGTCATTTTCATTTTTACAAATATGAATTGTTCATCCTTTCTCCTGTTTTTGGACACATGGGTGGTTGGTTACCAGTCTTTAGCTATTACTAATTAAGCTGCTGTTCACATTCTTGTGCAAAGCTTTTCGTAGCACATATTTTCATTTCTCTTGGATAAATTCCTAGGCTTCAAATTGCTAGGTCATAGGATGGCTATATATCTTTTTAAGAAACTGCCAGTTTTCCAAAGATGTTGTACCACTGTACACTCCCACTAGTACTGTACAACAGTCTACTTGCTCCATATCCTCACCAACATCTGATGTTGTCAGATTTTTTCATTTCAGCCATTCCTGGAAGTGATGGGTCAGGGAGTGATTTGACATTGTGATTTTAAGTTGCATTTCCCTGATGACTAATGGTGTTGACCACGCTTTCATTGGGTTATTGGTCATTGCTATATTCCTTTATGCCAATATATAATTTTTTGAAGTTTTTTTTTTATTATTGAATACAAGCCTTTTGTCAGTTATATTGTTATTGATATTTCCTCCAAATTTGTGATTTATTAATTTTCTTCATGGTGTCTTTAGTAAGAAAGTTTTAAATTTTAATGACATCTGATTCTTCAGTTTTTTCTTTTATAGTTAGTGCTTTGTGTGTCTCATCTAAGAAATATTTGCCTACCTACAAGTCACAGAGATTCTATTTTCCTCATAGTTTTAACTTTTATATTCAATTTCTGGCTTTAATATTCTTGGGTTTTATGCTTATGACTGTGGTCCGTCTCAAAACGTGTGAGGTAGGGGTTGAGGTTTTTTTCCAAGCAGATGTCCAGTTGTTCCCCCACCATTTGTCGAAAAGACTTTACTTCCCCCCGATTTGTTAAATGCCACTGCCACCACAAAACTGACCAAAGCATGGTTTTTGCTTTCAAAAGCTTATAGTCTGCAGAATTACTTTTGTACAGGAATTTATTGCTAACTTTTCACACAATTAGCCATTTAATTCAACTACTGTGATGTATGGAAAACATTATCCTTTTAGAAAAGAAAAAGGCAAAGTTGATTTGCCCCTATCCAAGAGTAGTTATATGAACTAAATTAATTAGTGCAAATTACTGTGATTGTGGTTGGTATGCTGCCTTGAAGGAATGCAGTACAAATAACAGTTTAACTTCTGGGAATTCTTATACCTTTGTCCTCAAAAGAAAAAAAAAACAGTTGATGAATGGGCTCAACACTCAGGTCACTGTTACTATTCAGGTTTTAAAAGTTGTGCCTTTGACCTTGATGTTTCAAAGCTAGAATAAACACATTTTTGAGGATTTAAAAATATTTTCCTGCTTGATATAACTTTGAGACATTACCAGTTGGATTAATTTTTAAAAGAATTTTATTTCAAGGGCACCTGGGTGGCTCGCTCGGTTAAGTGTCCAACTCTTGATTTCAGCTCAGGTCATGATCTCAGGGTTGTAAGATGGAGCCCTAGCATTGGGCTCCCTGATCGTGGGGAGTCTGCTGAGATTCTCTCTTCCTCTGTCTCTGCCCCTCTCCCTGCTCGCATGCACTCTTTTTTCTCTCTCAAATAAATACATCTTTAAAATTTTTTTCTTTCAGCTTTAACACATGTTTGTGACAGTTTCAAAACATGAATAAAACTGTTAATGTTACAGTTACGTAGACCTTTGTGCTCCAGACATCACTGCTTTGACATGTGTTTATAGATAACAGCACTCATAGCTGCCACCCACGGCTCTAGATGTTTTTAGGTGATGAAATGGGTTATGGTGGAAGGAATATTAGATTAGAAGCTGAAACATCTGGGACTTAGTCAGGACTCTAAGCTACTTACAAAAATCAAGGCAGTAATCTCTTTGTGCTTTAGTGCCCTCTGATGTGAAACTCAAAAGAATCATACTAGCTTCCTGAGGTCAGTATAAGACATATAAAACTTGAGAATGAAAGCTTTAAAATCCGGATACCAAGGTTCAAATCCTGACTATATCCAGTTGTGTGACCACAGGCAGAGCCCTTAACCCCTCTCAGTGTTGACTTTTTCCTCTTTAAAATAGGATGATACTAATATTATCTACCTCATGCTATTGTCAGGACTGAGGGAGACAAATCCTTTAGCATGCTTAGCACTGCTGGAAGATAATATTTTCCATGGCCTCTCCCATTTCTGCATGTCTTCTGAGCAGAGGCAGTCACTGATGGCCTTTTGTCCTGAACTATCTTTTTAAGGATGCTTGTGTACAGAACTGCTTTGGAAAGTAAAGATATGTCTCCCTCCAGAGAAATGGTAGGCATGTTAACTGTCCAGTATAATGAAGATAAGGTCTTCCTCCAGAGCTGTGAACTATCCTCCATCTCTGACCAGGAGTCTTGTGTCTTCTGCCAACTGGGAGGTGTTGGTCATTCTAAAGTAGGATAAAACTTAGACCCTTTACAATTCCTGACAAAGTACAATATTTGCCACATAGGAAACAATCAATAACCATCAACTTGTTTTGTTATTATCTTATAAAGCAAAAATCTAGCATAACAAGTGTTTTGAGAACAAAAATTTTATCCCCATACTAATTATTACATGACAGAATGGATTTGACGTTTGCTGGCAAGTTGGATATTAGAGACTGGTGACAGATTCACAGGACTAAATGTAAGAAGAAGAAGTTCAAGGTAATTCACCCACAGAAGAAATGAAATTTCTAAGATAGAAGATAAAAAAAAAACCCAGTAAGACTTTACCAATACTGGCAGAAAAATATGAACCAATCATGAAGTGCTATTATAATAAAAATAGACACAAATAGAAATTTATATTAAAACAAAAATAGATGTAAATAGAATTTATGAATGAACGGTTACATCTTTCAACATGGTTAGCATTTTCTAAAATTGCAGTTCTGTCTTTTCTCATGGATCAATGTATAATCCACTCTCTTAGTAAAAAGCCACAACCACAAAACTTTCTGAGATAAATCCCTTGCAACCTTGGGCTTTACGTGAGGCTGCCGTGGGACATCATTACCCTTAACATCCTTAGAGAGACTTTTGTCTGCCAAGGGCTCTGAAGCACCGTCTTAGATCTTTTTGGGATCTTGGCAAATAATTTTATGGTTTCACCCTCCCTGGATTTGATTTTTGCTCAGAAGCCCTTTCCTTAGTTTGAGAACTTTGGAGAGGCTGAGAGTAAGAAAGCAGGGTTTTTTTGTTTTTGTTTTATTTTTTAATTATTTATTTTTTTAATGTTCAGTTTTATTATTGAACCCAGCAAGTTTCAGCTCCTTTCTCTTTAACAGTTCTTCCTTTAGCTGTTGTCTGTCATTTCCATTTTACCATGAGCAACAGGAAGATGCCAGGTAGCACTCTCAGCACTCGGTGTGGAAATATCCTTAGCGAGAACATTCGTTTAATTGAGTGCACTTTATATTTTCCATGTGAACCACAGGTGACAGTGTTTCTCTACTTTCTGCCACTCCATCAAAGGGTCTCCTTTCCTCTAGTTTCCAATAGTTACATTTTCCTCACTTTCCTTGAAAGCTATCACTGACAGTCCCCTTGAAGGCCAACGTACTTCTGCTAACAGTTCAAAAGCTGAGGGAGGCAGTCCTACAACTGGAGGCTGTCTGCTAACTGTATTCCTTGCTGACAATTCTCTCTTGAAGGGGGATTTGAGCAGTGCACCTTCTTGGCCACTACGTATGACATTCATACCAAGCTCTGTTCTAGCCTATGCCCGTCTCCAGTCTAATGTCCTGACATTGCCTGCATGTCACTCTATACTTTTGCTACACAGAACTTGTACTACCTTCATAGGTCTTCAAATCACACAAAACCATGACATAGTGCAGTCTGAATTAGGTGCCTATCTACACCCTCCAATATTTACAATAATATGAGTACTTTCCTAGCACCCTGGAAATATCTCTAGCCGTGTATTTCTAGTATTCTATGGTACTTGGATTAAAACCTTGGCTCGGATGCTGATTAAGCTATATGCCCTCGTTCAAATCATTTGATTTCTCTGTATCTCACCTTCTTCATTTTTAAAATGGGGATAGTAATCTTTTTCCTCATAGGATTTTTGGGATTAAATGAAATATAGATAAGTGCTTAGAACAGAGCCTTGTCCCGAGTAAATGCTCAGTAAATGTGGGCTAATCATTAATGATCTGAACTGAGAGGCTATGTTCATTCAGGCAGCCAAACTGCAGGGCAAAACTGACAGGGAGGTGACTCCACTTCATCTCTCAAAGCACTTCTGTTTTTAGGGAGACAGTGCAGACACCTGCTTGCCCAAGAGGCTGTGATGTAAACTGAAGTCAACAGAATAACTTTTATCAATCATTTCCTCCCTTCTGGTTTAGGTCTGCAGGACAACCCTTGGTTCTGCGACTGTCACATTTCCAAAATGATCGAGTTGTCGAAAGTTGCTGACCCTACTGTGGTGCTTCTTGACCCACTAATGATCTGTAGTGAGCCCGAGCGCCTGACCGGGATTTTGTTTCAGCGGGCTGAGCTGGAGCATTGCCTGAAGCCGTCTGTGATGACCTCAGCCACCCAGATCACATCCGCTCTGGGCAGTAATGTTCTGCTGCGGTGTGATGCGACTGGCTACCCTACCCCACAGCTCACATGGAGCAGGTCTGACAGCTCACCAGTTAACTATACAGGTATTTTCTTTTTTCCTTTTTTTTTTTTTAAGATTTTATTTATTTATTTGAGAGAGAGACAGGGAGAGCATGAGCATGGGGAGGGGCAGAGAGAGGGAGAAGCTGACTCCCTACTGAGCAGGGAGCCCAATGCGGGGCTTGATTCTAGGACCTTGAGATCACGGTGTGAGCCAAAGGCAGGCACTTAACCAACTGAACCACCAAGGTGCCCCCAAAACTGGCTAGTTAATTCTAATAAAATACGCCAAGATTATTGGGTGAAAGGAATTTGAAAGGTTCATCTTATTGGTTAATATTTTCCTCAGTTTATCTAACTACACAGATGAAATCAGACGATCTGATTTTTTTTTTTTGATAGAAAACAACATGATGCAGGGGATGGATGATTGCAAATAAGGCCCTTTGTCTTGCTGCATCATCTTGGATATGGCTCACTTTAAAATGTATAACTATTACAGTTTTCCTAGAAAAGATTTTCATACAAGTTTCTCATTTCTGAATGATTATTTAAATAATAAATTACCCACAAACCTTATCATGAGGCAAAAGGTATAATTTTTAGAAATATTGGTTACATAGACTTTTTAGATCCTACTATGACCAACTCAGTGCTTTTGGCCTTAGTTTCAATAGTGATATTCTGAAGAATTAACGTGATATATTTGAAAAACTCCTTAAAACGTGGGGCACCTGGGTGGCTCAGTTGTTAAGCGTCTGCCTTTGGCTCAGGGCGTGATCCCGGCGTTCTGGGATTGAGCCCCACATCAGGCTCCTCCACTGGGAACCTGCTTCTCCCTCTCCCACTCCCCCTGCTTGTGTTCCCTCTCTTGCTGGCTGTCTCTCTGTCAAATAAATAAATAAAATCTTCAAAAAAAAAAAAAACTCCTTAAAACTAAATGTAAATCAAAGTAAAAATAATGAAACCTGATGGAGTAAGAAACAGCCAAGGCCTAATATTTTAAAAAATAGATAGTAAATGGCCCACAGCTAAAGGTAGTAAGTTAAATTTGGGGATACTAGGATACTGCTTAGTACATTATTATTCATCAGAAAGCTTCAGAAGTCAAGACAGAATGGTAATACGGTAGATTTTAGTGTTTAGGAAAGTAAAATTCCATTTTGCAAAAACTATATATTATTCTACAAATAAAAGAATCCATGGTTTACTAATTTATCTAGATTAAATATGAAATGAAAGACTGAGAATATTAATTATGACTCCTCTATGCCAGAAATTGATCTGCTAGGCCATCTGGTTATGTAGACAGATAGCATGTTATTACAATGAAAAGATATTTGGGGAAATAGTTAAGTAAGATCTTGTAATAACCATTTTATAGGACCACGGTGAATTGAAATTGGAGAGCATCTTTGAGACCACTTTGTCTTATCCCCTTATTTTTAAAATATAGAAACAGAGGCCTAAAGATGCTAACTGACTTGTCTGAAATCACATACTAATCAGTGGACAAACATTTACTAAAACCAAGTCTCCCAATTCATAGCCTTGTGTCTTTTTAAAATACCATTCCCCATACAGACCTCATGGTACTTGGCATGTCCTAGACCTTCATGTAGATAATGTACAAACTATCACCTGCCATCAGAGACTGGTGATAGTGTGTCATTTCCCTCTTGGTTTATGTGAAAGGGATGCATATACAACCAGTTATATCAGATCAGTTAGCATGCTGCTTGAGTTTCCTCTTTTTCCCCGTGTGCATGTGTATGTGTGTGTATATATATATTTTTTTTCTTTTTTTTTTTTTCCCCTTACAGTAATTCAGGAATCTCCAGGGGAAGGAGTCAGATGGTCCATAATAAGCTTGACAGGCATTTCTTACAAGGATGCTGGAGATTACAAATGTAAGGCCAAAAATTTGGCTGGAATGTCAGAAGCTGTGGTTACTGTGACAGTGGTAGGTGTCGTCACGACCACCATATCATCAGATACCTCTGAAAGAATTGGAGATCACCCTGAGGAAGAAGTCCAGCCAGGATCTAAAGCTACATCTGTACCTGGTTCATTGCCATCTCCCTGGCCTTTTTCCTCCCCTTCCTCCCCTGCTTCTTCCATTTTTCTTTCTACTTCTACTTCACCTCCTCCCTCCACTGCTTTCTTCTCCTCATCTCCTTTCCTCTCCTCCATCGTTTCTTCAGCCCCAACTTTAAGCACAAGAATTTCAATAAGCCCCACCATGGCCAGCCAGCAGTCACTCCAGCTCCACCCAGATGGGAAAAGAAATTTAAAGGTGGAGATGGGTGGAAGTAAGCTTCCCTCAGCTGGTGCAAGTAAAAAAGAAGAGTTGGCGTCGGTGGATCAAGCGACGCCAATGGAAAAGAACGCCATGATAGAAAATCTCAGGGTAGTCGGTGAGACTGAGGAGAGTGTGACTTTGATGTGGAACATCGTCAACACCACGCGTAAGCCTGAGATGACCGTATTGTACTCCAAGTACGGTGACAAGGACCTGCTGCTGCTGAATGCAGACTCCAGCAAGAACCGAGCAACCATAGATGGCTTGGAGCCTGGTGGGCAATACATAGCATGTGTCTGTCCGAAAGGAGCGTCTCCCCAGAAAGACCAATGTATTACCTTTTCTACTGACAGAGTTAAAGAAGGTGATCCTCAAGTGTCTTTCCTTGTCATCGTGAGCGGTACTGCCTGTGTTGTTGTCTTGCCATTGATTTTTTTCCTGTTGTACAAAGTTTGTAAACTGCAATGTAGGTCAGAATCCTTCTGGGAAGATGATCTGGCAAAGGAAACGTATATCCAATTTGAGACCCTGTTCCCCAGGTCTCAAAGTGTAGGGGACCTTTGGACGCGAAGGCACAGAGATGATTCAGAAAAATTGCTGCTTTGTTCTAGGTCAAGTGTGGAATCTCAGGTGACTTTTAAAAGCGAAGTTTCGAGGCCCGAGTATTATTGCTAAGGTTTTACGGCTTAGGTACATGTGAACTCCACAAAATTTCTTCCATGCAATTAAGGATCTGAGGATACAGCTGACGGTCTGCTTGGATGACTTTGTTCAGACCCTCACATTCTCTATGAAAATCACAAATGGAGTGCTTTTAATTGTGCTTAAAAAATACCATGTGAGGGGCACCTGGCTGGCTCAGTCAGGAGAGCCTGCAACTCTTGATCTTGGAGTTGTAAGTTCGAGCCCCACGTAGGGTATAGAGATTACTTAAAAATGACCGACCATGCAACTTCTGAATAGTCTTGATTTTTGTTGTGTGGAAGATGCCACAGAAATAATTTTTGGGGTAGTGCTTAATAAGTTAATAGTATGTTTTAGGGTAATGTTTTGTTCTTAAAAATAAATTCATGTGAGAATAGTTGTAAAAAAGTGAAGTCTGAATTTTAAAAGGATAGTTTTTCTGGGAAGTGAAGAAAGATTAGTATAACCAGCTAAGCCTTGATGTTCATCATGTTTGAAGTGCTTTATGACATTTGCTGTGGGTATTTACTGCCGTTGCCTGGTGGGCAAGAGAAAGTGCAGAATTTTGCATTCACTAACGTTAAATCCAACCCAATGGAGAGGGAGGGCTCCAACTCTTGGTACCATTATGCATTACAAGACTGTACAGTTGTATTAATATTGTAAGAAAAAATTTTCCTTTATTCTTAGAAATATAGGTATTAGCAAAAAGAAGTTTAAAAAGAGGATCATGAAAATAGTAAGGTCAATTCTAAAAATAGTAACCATTGCATCCTAATACATTTGCTAACAGATTGTATGGATCTTTTAAAAAAAATAAGTGCTCATTTTGAAACAATCTCTTTAATATTGTGATATTTACTCTTCTCTCCCCCCCCTTTCTTCTTCTCTCCCTCCCTCTTCCTTTCTTCATTTCTTTTTTTCCCTTCTGCTTTGTATAAGATATTCAGGTAGCCAAAGGACCACAGCTAAGCTGTTTGTCTTTTGCCGTGTTATATTGTGATTTCCTGGCTAAAGGGAAGAACTTTGAAAGTCTTTTTTAGATCTGAAAAGGATGTTTTAGGATTTTGAAGAGCAGCCTCAATGGATTAATTTGGGCAAATTTTCTAGGTAAAAAACATCAGGGAAATTGAACTGGAGTGGGGCACATAAATAGGAAAGGGGTTTCATACATAAAATTTAGTTTTTTTTTTTTTTAAAGTTTATCACCACCTTTACTAAAGATTATATTCTCTTTACATTGGAGACTTTGGATTACAGAACAGATTTATTAAGGTGTGTCAGGAGTCTTGAAATACTCTGAGAAGTAAGTTATAAGAAAATCCTATATTTTGCGTAAGCAATAGATTGGCTTTAATGTAACACAGTATGGATATTGTAATACAAGGAGCTGGACAATGAAAAATTCTTCATCCCAAATGGCTCTTAATTAAAAAGGAAAAAGAATTCTAGTTTAGACACATTCTGTGTATTAGGAGGTGACCAGCGTGGACGGATGGCCTGTCCAAAACGCTCACATGTCCCCCTCTTGTATAATTTCCTCTCCTTTCCTCCTCTTTCCTTTCCAGCCTGTTTGTCCTTGGTGCTTTCATCACTGAGTGCATTGTCTCATCATCTAACAGTTTTAAATTCAGTATGCATTGTTAAGAGTTGTTAGAAAAATATCTTTTACAGACAATTTTGTGTCTAGCTTCAAATTCTGTTGGGATCAACTTATTTTAAATTAAAAGATCGCAAAAACTTGCATTTCTTTACTATAAAGACATCATGGAATTCACTGCCATATTTAAAAGGTTCATATAAACAGACTGCCAAAGCACTACTACATTAGAAACAATGACAACAGGACAATGTTACGGACGACTGAGGCAAGTGGCACCCACACTGTACCAAGGAGGGTTACCAGGTAAGAAAGGGGACTCGGCCCACCCTGATGCGGTAAGTTACTCACTGCCCTCATAACCAAAATCAAGTGAGGACCAATGAGGAAAAGCGAGTTGCTGGTGTGGAGGGGAGAAAGTACTTCTGTCATCTTCAGCTTCATGGTCTTGGCCCATGAAGTGAGTCCCAAGGATGTGTTATTAATGGTGAAAGAACTAAAATTGTAAATCAGCGACTTTCTAAAAATACATACATTTGAGGGTAGTCAATGATATTGCTCCTACGTTCTTACAAGTATGCTGTCCTGAGTGGGAGGAAAAGGCGGACGTAGCAAGTAGCACAGAAGTCTACATAATCCAAGCCTGTTTATCAATGTCGCCACCAGCATTGTAGAGTGCAATCAGAACCGACATATACCCAAAATATGTGACAGTTAAATATGATCACAATGTTTTACTTCCAGACAAGATATATCTGAGGTGTGTAAAACTTGGGTAAATGGTGAGGGTGTGTCACATGGGAGACTATCATAAATGATGTGCTATGACATAAAAAATGTTGAGAACTCCAAGCTCACGGTTTATGATGGCCACAAAAGAAAACCCTGGACTCCAGAGTCAGACAGTGCCCTGGACTTTGGAAAAATTTACAAAAAGTTCCTAGACAAAAAATTTTTGACCCACAGACTTGAGTCTCAAAAAGGGATTATGGCTAACAAAGGGAGATTTTAAAAACCCAAAAACTTCTAGCTGAATAATTGTGAAATAATTTAAATAAAATAGGAGACAGCTCAGGAAAGTTGGATGGCTGTCTACTCATCTTAAAGTTTAAATAATATATGTAGAATTTATAAAGAAGGAAGAGTAATCAAGGATGAAGGTAGAGGTGTAGCAAGTCTGTTATGAAAGTGCCATAGGGGCGCCTGGGTGGCTCACTTGTTAAGCGTCTGCCTTCGGCTCAGGGCATGATCCCAGAGTCCTGGGATTGAGCCCTGCATCGGGCTCCTCCGCTGGGAGCCTGCTTCTTCCTCTCCCACTCCCCCTGCTTGTGTTCCCTCTCTCACTGGCTGTCTCTCTCCATCAAATAAATAAATAAAATCTTAAAAAAAGAAAGAAAGAAAGAAAGAAAGTGCCATAAACTAAGGCTCCCAAAAAACTGAGGATCAAAAATATGGTAAAGTTGACCAGAAGGAACTGGAAGGCTTTTGCTGTTGTTGTTGTTAAAAAGAAAAAGGAAATAATAAGTCTACTGTTTAGAGACGATAAGAGAAAGTATATCAAAGAAGTAGTAGAATCATTTAACTCCTACTTTTTCTTCTCTTTTCTAAATGGGTTTTTCAAATGAATATGGAGAAGAAACCATGAAAAGTGAAAATTTTAGCCCAAGACAGGTAAGGGATTAGTAAACCAACTCCAGGATATTTTAGAAGAGGCCAGATAAATTACCAGGGTGGTAACAGAATTTTCAGCCATAATCTCAGAGCTACTGTTAAGTAGTCTTTGAAAAGTCATGGCAAATAGAAGAAAATACCACAGACCATAAATGACTAACTTTCATCTTTACTTTTGAAGAGGAGAACAGGGTGGGTTCTGGAAATTATAGGCAACTTGATTCATGCATGCAGAACTGACAACAGTTTGTTAAAAGCCTTGTTTTTGAGCGTGCAGCAATGAATGTTATGGCCATTAGCAGCCAACAAATGTCAACTAAGGAGAAGCTTTAATAAACCAGTATGGCTTATTTTTTATGAGGCTACTAGGCAGATAGATCAAAGGACTGCTTGAAAATCAAATAGTAGCTACCTATTGTTATTTGTTTTGCCTTGATGGAGTAATAAGTGTTGCTTCCTCTCAAAAATGTCTGGTAACGGCTTTAAGTAACATGAGAAAGTGTTTGTTAGGGTGCCTTTCCCCTATTTAGCATTTTTGTAAACAACTGGATGAACATAGACTTCTCAGCTTGGCGGAGGACATGAAAATAGACAGGGTATCTTATGTTGGTGCTTCTCAAACTTCTCCACAGAATATTCCTAATGGAAGGGGAAAGTAAACATCTGGGAAACCAGGGCAATCATCCTAAGTGGCTACCAAAAGAGAGACATTTCTCTGAATTATTTTGTCTTAATTAAAAACCATGTGAATTTCTACTCTATTTCATATTTTTTAAAAATATAAAATAATTCTCTAATTAATTTTTTCTTTTCTTTTCTTTTCCTTTTCTTTCCTTTCTTTCCCTCCCTCCCTTCCTTCCTTCCTTCCTTCCTTCCTTCCTTCCTTCCTTCCTTCCTTCCTTTTTTGTAAAAATTGGCATCTCTGTGCCTTTGAATACTTTGGCACATATTCCCCTGAGATGCTCTGCTTATCTTCATCCAAATCAATCATAAAAACCTTAAATGGGGGGCGCCTGGGTGGCACAGCGGTTAAAGCGTCTGCCTTCGGCTCAGGGCGTGATCCCGGCGTTCCGGGTTCGAGCCCCACGTCAGGCTCCTCCTCTATGAGCCTGCTTCTTCCTCTCCCACTCCCCCTGCAAAAAAAAAAAAAAAAAAAAAAAAAAAAAAAAAAACCTTAAATGGAATAGGGTGAAAAACAGAGAACTATGGCTCTCTATTAGAGGCTATTTCATGCTGAATAAAGCCACCAATGAATGCATTTATATGATAGATAAGACACCAAATCTTGAAAAGGATCCTAATAAGATGGCATGTTAACAGAATTAAATCTAACAGGGATAAGTGTAAAAATGTGCATTTAAATTGGCACAAATATGGATGTTCAAGTGATAAAAAAAACTATGACTTGAGATTTTTAATTTAGATTTAGAATGATTCCATTCATTCTATGAACCAACAGAGTTACGTAATTGCTAAGTATGGTAGCATTAAATTAATATAAGTAGTAGATAGATCAAGAAAGGTAACAGTCCCTCTACGCTCTGCATTAATAAACCATTTTTATGGGAGCAAATTTAATTCTGGGTGCCAAATTTAATAGGGACCTTGATAAACTATGGAGTATCCATAGGAAGAGAACTAAGATCACCAAGCATCTAGAAACTTTACCATACAAGAAAGGGTTAAGAACCTAGAGCATAGACTATGAGGAGACCAGACATGTAGTGCAGCACCTGGCACTAAATGTTGTCTCAGAGCACGGTGCTGAGGAACATCTGCTTAGGTTGTTAAAATGGAGGCTACAGCTTCTGCAGGTAGAAATTTGGATTCAGCAGACTGGGGCCCTGGAAGCTGCATTTTGACACTCAACCCATGGGAAGGATGCAGGTGAGGTGAAGACTCTGAGAAACACTGTTCTATGAAGTGGATGTAGAAGCAGTATTGGAATTACAAAGAAGATTGGCTTCACATTAAAAAAACCAACCAACCAACCAACCAACCAACCATCTTTCTTGGTAACAACCAGAGTTAGAAAACAATATAGAAAGGCATATTGCAATAGTATTACTCAGGACATTCATGGATATTCCAAGAGTCAGGGATGATACAGAAGGGACACTGAAGGACACTGTAGACTAAAAGTCCTCTGCTTAGTCATTGGGACTCTAGCAGAGGGAAAGAAATATTAATGAAAGTTTATTCATTGGTTTTAGTGGAAAGAGAATGCTAATATTTTTATTTCTGAGTAGCCGCTTTTTTGTTTAATTTAGAATAAAGTTCATTTTGTATACAAACATCTGATTCTTGATTTGTTTAAACAGTGCATATGTTGATGTTGTTTTCTTTTCATGCAGTTAATTTCAATTAAGTCATTGGGTGAAAGAGTTATTGTAATTTTTTTCTCTTTGGCTTAGGATATAACATTGATGATTTACTTCTAAATTATTCAGGGAATTCCCCTCCCCCAATGTTTATGGATTATTTTGGTACAATTTATAAGCACAATTTAGTCCCTAGAGAAGAGCAGCAATTTTTGAGAATACTGTGAACTACAAAATGCCTGCAAAAGAAGTAAAATTCAAATTCCAATGAATGTCCTGCCATTGCTGCAAACTGGTGAGTACAGAGAGCAGGAGAAGGAAGTGTTAAAGGACTGCAAGAAAGGAGAGAGCTGAGAGTATATGTAAAGCAAAGCCAAAATCACCAGAAAATGAAAGGCAAATATATGGACCTCACGTCTGAGACTTGGTAGTTTCAGCGTGAGCTACAGGGAGGAGGCATGAAAGTGAGTGCGACCAAAGTTGGAAGCCTTGGAAAAGCAATGCTTCTAGGAGAGAAGGAGCTAGAGAAAAGTGGTACTCACCAAAGACATGGTATTAAGAGAAAAGAAAGAAGCAAGAAGGGGAAAATTAAAGCAAATGCACTGACATTGATCATTTAATACATTTAATTGTAGAGCAAAGACTAAAGCAAGAGTGGGTACATGAGTCGAAGAATTGTATGTGAACAGTGTACAAACGGAGAGTAGAAAGAATGCAAATAAAAAATGGGAGAAGGAAGAGAGAAATAGGAGAGTAGAAGATTAGTTACCTGCTATATAAATAATAAGTGGAAGTCAAAGGATACTATTTAAAAATTACAGACCAGATAGTAAAATGTTAAGTAGGAAAGAAGAGAATTAAAAGCACTATAAAAGACCCTTTAAAACAACAAAAACAAAATGCATGCCTTTCTAAAAGCCAAGTGAAAATAAAAAAGAAAACAAAACAAAACAAAAAATAGCAAGACTCGGACTAGAGAAAGATTAAAACTATTTGTTTTTAAAGCCAAAGAAAAATATCCTTCGGGTTTCCAAGCAAAAAGGTCAAATTACATCTAAGGTTAAGAAAATTATGTAGTCATCAGACTTCTGAAAAACAACATACTAAACAATATACAGCAGCACTGCTTTTTGAGGAAACTCAGGGGAAAGAAAATGCAAACCAGGAATCTTTCAAACAGTTAAGCTACCCTTTAAGGCTATAGAAGATAAAAGCTATTTCCCCCTTTTCCTAAGAGGTTTAGTGGTTTAAAGCATATTTTGCACATGATTTTGTCTGGGAGGAATTTGGAAAGAGCTTAGCTGGGTTGTTCATTTCTGATGCTATCAGGTCAGCTGGGATGGCTGAGGCTGAAGAACACACCTCCAAGATTGCTTCTCTACTCACATGTCTGTGTGCTGGTGGGGACAGTGGAGGGCTGGATTTAGATGGGTCTCTCCCCTTCTCTGCATAGTTTCAGGGCCTCTGCACATGATCTCTGTCGCTGAGTTGTCAGACTCCTATGTGATGGTTCAGGGATTCAAAACATCAAGGAGGAAACCGACAGTCCTCTTAAAAGATACACTCAGAACAACATATTCTCTTGATCTAAGTAGTTACAGCCCAATCCATAAATCAAGGGGGGAGGTAAATAGACCCCACCTGTCAATAGAAGTGTGTAAAAAATGTATGGCCATCATCAACAATCCAGCAAGTAGAACCTCGCACCTAGACATTAAAAAACAAAACAAAACAATAAAAAAATCTTGGTGAAAGCTATAATATGAGAAGTTTCAGAATTTCTGAAAAATAGGGATAATTTAAAATTCTATATATAAAAATCAAGACACTTTTAAAAAGCAATCAGAATATTCGTAGTAGCAGATATATATGTCAATACAAATAAATAAATTAAATTTCCCCACCAAATTAGAAAAAGAGCAAAAAAGTAAGCAAAAAGAAGCTTAAGGAAGCAAATAATAAAGGCAGAAGTAGACAATAATGAGGCAGAAAATAGAAAAACAGGAAATCAAATAGATCAAATTCTGTTCTTTTGGAAAAAAATCAACAAAAGAGATGAACCACTAAGAAAATTAATTTTAAAAAGAGATAAAGCACAAATATACAACATAAAATGACAAAAGAGAAATAGCTACTGATACACAGAAAATTTTAAAGATCAGAAGACTACTTTGCATACCAATATGTAAATAAATTAGAAAACCTAGATGAAATGCATCATTTCATAGGAAAATAAAATTTACCGAAATGGACCCAAGTATCGATAGAAAGCATAAGCAGAGCAGTTATAATAGAGTTAAAAGAAGCTGTCAAGGAACTGTCCCACAAAAGTCACTGGGCCCAGATGATACCATAAGGGAATTCTCCAAAAGAGACCATTTTAGTGCTACTTAAACCGCTTCAGAAAAAATGAAGGAAAATTTTCAAACTCTTTTTACAAAGCAATTATAACACTAATATCTAATATGATAATGATAATTTAAAAGGAATATGCATTGTAGGCATAAGAGCTGAGTGAATGGGTTGATGTTCTTGGAAGCCAGGATTTTTACTGCACAGGGAGATACAAATATGCGGAAAAGAAAGGGAAGGAAAAACCTGGTGGGGTGGATTGAAATTTGGAATTGAAGGTATGAACTTATTATTTCATATCCTTGCCTATCTATCTATCTATCTATCTATCTATCTATCTATCTATCCATCCATCCATCCATCCATCTGCATACGTTTGCCTCTTCTAGCTTTCTGCCTTTTGAACCAGCTATAAGCAATTACACTCTAATAGTAATCAGCACATCTAGCACCAAATCTTGCCTTCTAAATACCATTCCCCACTGAAAGGAACATTCCTTGGGGAAATAGCTAATTTCAAGACTGTGGTAAGGAAGGTAAGAGTTGAACCAGAAGCATCTTATCTTGTCAGAATATAAAGAAATTCTCAAAAAAAGTGATGGGTAATGTCAAAAGCCCCTTAAAACCACTTCGCAGGTTCTTCTCCTGGCTAAACCTGGGGCAATTTGAGCATAAAAATAAGTAAAGACAGTAATCAATTATAAACCAGTAAGTAAAATAGAAATCCGTGGGTCAATCCATAGATAGTATATAGCAGACAGGTAGGTAGGTAGGTAGGGAAGTATGTAGGTATGTAGATAGGTAGGTAGATAGATAGATAGACAGATAGACAGATGGGCTCTTCCATATAGCAGAAAGCAGATTGATAAACCATGAGATGGAAAATCACCATTTTGTAATCATCAGTCTGAAGATTGGTTTGAGCAAGAATCACCAATGAATGACGAATCTAGGGGGAAAAGTTTGAGGAGAATCAGGATATCTGCATGGTTTTCCAAATGTCTCCTCACAGACTGCACATTACTGCAAATAATGGGAAAATAATAACTATATAGTATCCACTGTAGAACAAACCATTGGGAAAAGAAAATTAATATCACTGGTAAGGGGGCAACAGACATAACCTGCCCTGATATATGATTTCCTAAGAATGGCACAGTTTCACTTATATAGTATTCTGTCTGGGGATGCAATAAACAGAATCTTTTTTTTTTTTTTTTAAAAGATTTTATCTATTTGAAAAAGAGAGAGAGAGAGAGAAGCAGGTTCCCCGCTGAGCAGGGAACCCAACGTGGGGCTCGATCTCAGGACCCCGGGATCAGGAGCTGAGCTGAAGGCAGAGGCTTAACTGGCCGAGCCACCAGGGTACCCTTAATAAACAGAACTTTACAAGAGAACAGTAGACTAGCCCAAATTGAGGAACACTCTTGAAAATAACTGAGTTGTATTCTTTAAAAGTACTTATGTCATTAAAGATAAAGAAAGACTGACAAATTGCTCCAGATTAATGGAGACTAAAGACTAAATAACAACTAAATGCAATATATTATCCTGGACTGGACCCTGGACTCTTTGAAGAGAGAAAAAGTATAAAGGACCTACCTGGTGAAATTGGGATAAGGATAATTAGGTAAAAGTGTTATATCAATGTTAAATATTTTGAATTTAATAACTGTACTGAAGTCATGTAAGGGAATAAAGTCAAAACTCGTGTTCTTAAGGGATGCACACGTAATGCTGAAGAGTTAAGGGGCATGATTTATCATGACGTATGCTCCCACACTTCCGTAGACATTTCGAAAGAGCAAGAGGTTGATAGTGTAAATGTGGCAAAATGTTAATTGGTGAACCTGGATAAAGGATATTTTGGAGTTCACTTGTAACTTCTTATGAGTTTGAAATTGTTTCAAAGTAAGAAAAATAAAAAACAATGCAGGATAGATCAAAGATCAGAATGAAGGTAGGAAATGAAAACCCTGCTAAAGCCCCGTCTCTGAATTATAGATAGAAATTTGGAATGAAACTATTTTGTTCAGGTTGGCAGAGTTTATGATTATAATCATTTTTCACATATTCAGCACGTACCGGAAGAAAGAACAGAACTTCAGTGAATGTAAGTGGTTAAATCGGGTTCCTTAGTTTGTTGGGGAAGACTAATGCTTAGGAAGTAATGAAAAATTGAAAATTGTTTTTGATATTAATGCAATTAAGGTGCATCCTTAGATAGAATTCAATGGTGCAAATGTATTATTAGAATACAACCACTTTAGGCAGGCATTTTTGGTATTTGTTTAAACATGATCTGTGCCATATGTCCCAACACACTGTATCTATAGCCAATGCCCAAACACAGCAGCTGATTCTCTTTCTTCTGGACAAATGGAGTAGTTTCCTCAGCCCAGGAAAATACTTACAAACTCAACATTCATTGAATTCTCTTTCCTCAGGACTCCTTCCCCAACCTCCTCACACACTCTTGCCAATCCTGGTATCTTTTTACCCTTAGCAGAATCTTGTTTCACTTTAGCAATTTGCACATTTGTAAAATTGGACACCTGGGGTTTTAGTTTTCAAAGCATTGCTCAACGGGTGTGTCCCAGCTTCCTGGCTTCCTTGCATATGCGTGTGCATCTAGCGTGTGTGTGCTTACGTGCATGCAAGGCAGCTTGCTCCTTCATAAACTGGCCCTCTAGTACTGTCTTGGAATTCAAATAGAGTTCCTGATGTATGGCTACAAATGTGTTGATTGTAGTCACGTTTCAGAGGCCAAACTCTCAGAAGGCAGCGACCACCTCTGTCAATTTGCTAGGTGTCCTATAGGGTTGCTTAATAGGTATTTCATGATGACCAAGGATTCTCTTGGATAGTTTTATGGCTCTGATATCCACTTGCACTTAAGAAGTATGAGCTAAATTATTAACTTTTTGCTTGACGGCAGAAAATAAATTCTAACAAAGGATAATAAAAGATTAAAATAGAGATGCACATGTCAAATTGAGGAGTAAAGGGGCATGATGTTATGATGGATGCAACCTATTCTTCAATATGTATTTGGAAAGAGCAAGACATCGATGATGCAAATGTGGCAGAATGTTAACAACTGGTGAATCTGGATAGAGGATATTTTGGAGTTATTTCCCCCACCAAGAGAATCAAGGCCTCCTTGCAGTCCGATAAATGGCCAAACATTTATTATTTCAATTTGAATTAATTTTTTCTTGCTGAGACTGAACACGTATCTGCTCATATATTTTGGTTGTTTGGTCCTTTGTGAACAGTTTATTTTTGACATTTTTCTATTGGATTGATCTTCACCTTTTTAATTTGTAAGAATATTTAAATATTAAGGATATTAACTGTATTTCTGCTATACATATTGCAAATATTTTTCCCTTGCTTTTCATATGCTGTTTAGCTTTATTTATAGTGTTTTGCCTAGAGAAGTTTTATATTGCTGTGTAGTTAAATCAGTTCATATTCACCCTTACGGTTTCTGGCCTTATTACTGTACTTAAAAAGTCCTCCTCCTTTTCTTCAAATTGCATATATATTCTCCTAATGTTCTCCTGAACTTTTTATAGCTGTATTTTACTGTGAAGTTTTTAATTTACATGCAGTTTTAATCTATGCATGATGTGAAGTAGACAGCAGATTAATCCAAAATTTTGGTGAATTAATTTTTTTGTGAATTAACTTAGTTAAAAAATAATATAATTCTAAATCAAAAAATATGCCTTAAGGTTTCTGGTTAGTTCTAACCTACACTGTGGGACAAGTGCATGGCCATCTATGTGAAAGACATTCTACACATTCTAAGCATTATTGGGGGTAAAAGTGCAATGTTTTCTCCCTAAAGCAAAATTCCCAACCTTGAATGTACATGGGAATCGCCTGTTTTTTAAAATGCTGATGCCAGTCCCCAGAGATTCTGATTTCATTGGTCTGGGCCTACCTATCCATGATTTTAAAATCTCCCCAGGTGATTATGTAATGCAGAGCTGAGGTTGAGACCGCCGCACTAGTGCTTCTAGGCGATGTCTAACTGATGTTATTAGCTGTGATTCAAGTAAAGTTGTGTGTCTAAATTTTAGTTCTAAAACCCTCCCATCTCTGGCTCTAATCTTAACTGATGAGAGCCCAGAGAAACCACTAGGACCTTGGCGCTGAGCCGGAAATAATCTTCACCTCCTTCGGGGTGCATTGTGTAGACAATGGATTTAAGAGATTTGAAGAAGTGATGCGTCTAAAGGTTTTCAGGATAATTTCCTGTGAGAAAGCAAATTTACCTTACCATATACCTTAGAAGTACATGAACTTATCTTAAAATAACAGAGAGGCTTACCTGAGAAGTGTAACTTTTACTACGATTTCTTCGAAGATTCAAAATCAGGGACTTCTGTAAGAGCTTTGTAAAGCAAAACTTTGGCACAGATGTGTTCACGTTTCATTTCCTTTTTATATAAAGTAACATAACCTACAAATTGTGGACTTTAGAGGAATTTTTATTTTCTGTATTTGTCAAGAATTTTTTTTTAAAGATTTTATTTATTTTAGAGAGAGAGAGAGCATGAGCAAGGCAGTGGTGGGGGGAAGAGAGGGAGAAGCAGACTCCCCACTGAGCAGGGAGCCCAACGTGGGACTCGATCCCAGGACCCCAGGATCATGACCTGAGCCGAAGGCAGATGCTTAACCTACTGAGCCACCCAGGTGCCCCAAGAATTTTTTTTTATAATGAATGCATATTACTTTTATCATCAGAAAACATGTTATTTTTTAAATTAAAATTTACATTTATATGATATGATCACAACTCTAAAAAATACGCAGAAAGAAATACATTTGTTATTAGTTGTTGCCTCCAGACAGTTGGGACTATGAGCAATTAATTTTTTCCCTCTTGCTGTGTTTTTATATTTTCCAAATTTTCTGGCATAATTATGTATTATTTCTATAAAGGAAAATATGTATTTAAACTAATTAAAAATTTATAATGGGTTCATTTAAATCATCCAAGAACTCTCAGTAACTTTTATTTTGTAAAACCAATTCAAACATTTATGTAGTAGTCTGTTAAAAAAGGATTTTATTTTTTATTTGATTTAAATTCTTCACAATTTAAATAACTGTTTCATTCTCAAGGGGAGAAATTTTGTTCTTTCATTTTTTTCTAAAGATTTTCTTTTTATTTGATTTAAATTCTTCACAATTTAAATTATTGTTTCATTCTCAAAAGGAGAAATTTTGTTTTTCTTTCTTTTTTTAATAAAGATTTTATTTATTTATTTGAGAGAGAGCGAGAGACAGCATGAATATTGGAGAGGGGCAGAGGGAGAGGGAGAAGCAGAGTCCCCACTGAGCAGGGAGCCTGCCCTGTGGGGCTGCATCCCAGGATCCCTGAGATCATGACCTGAGCAGAAGGCAGACTCTTAACCGAGCCACTCAGGTGCCCTGGAAGCTTGTTTTTCTATCTTGATATTTTCATGTAAGGAGGTATTATCATGAGCCCTTTTGGTATTTTTTTCTCCTTTTTTCACTTTTTTCCCTCTCTTTCTTTAAGTCTCTTTTTCAAAGGGGGACTGCTAATGTGAAAGTCAAGTGTCAACTGGGTCCTAGTTGTAGGCAGCAGCCTTACATACCTGAGCCTGCCCCCACCTCATGGATGGGTCAGGACCAGATATTCTCCATGGTGTCTGGTCTTATCTGATGTGCACATCCAGGCTAGGAAGGAGACAGACCCACCTGTCTGCCCTGTACTCACCAGGATGGCTGTCAAGGCAGTTTGCGGTCCTCCATTCTCGTAGTATCTTTGTCCATCTAGCTCTTCATCCCAGTGGCTCCTGAGGAAGAAAGGAGGAAGCACGAAGCCTCATTTTGGTCTAAGCCCAAACCTTATTTGCTAATCCAGCATCACCAAGGTGTCCTGTAGGCTTAGATTACTGTGCCTCCAATAATAGGGCTGTACTGTTATCTTCATGTATGTACCAATGGTTTATGTTTATGGGCTACTGGAGCAAAATCTGGAAAGGGAGTAGAAAGGGAATAGAGGAAGAGTAAATTGTTGGTACCCCCAGCTTTTCTTTCTCTTTCTTTCTCTCTCTCTCTTTTTTTTTTTTTCAGATTATTTATTTATTTGACAGAGAAAGAGACAGCCAACGAGAGAGGGAACACAAGCAGGGGGAGTGGGAGAGGAAGAAGCAGGCTCCCAGCGGAGGAGCCTGACATGGGGCTCGATCCCAGAACGCCAGGATCACGCCCTGAGCCGAAGGCAGACGCTTAATGACTGAGCCACCCAGGCGCCCCACCCCCAGCTTTTCATACATTCTCCTAGAAGCATTTCATGGGTGACATCCAGCAAATATTTATGGGGTGTCTACCATGGGTAAAACACTTTGGAGTGGACAAAGTCCTCTAAGAGTTCAAAATCTAAGTGTGCATAAGTGGGGGTGAGCATGCTTGACTCTATGTGTATGCTCAAACCTGCACTCAACTAACTACAATGCAATGCGGTAAGTGGTAGAAGAAATATTAGCAAGGAGCAATAAGAACAGAGAGAAGGGGACCTTTGACTCCACCTCTTAGTTTATGCCAGACTTCCATTTTCAGTAGGAGATTTGACAAGTGTGCTTAACAGCCCGTTGTAGACGTATCTGACAACACATCAAGAGATTTGGGTCTCAGTCTGTTCTGCCACTGGGATACCTTTTGTCTATGGGCCTCGTTTTCCTATTTTGGTGACAAAGAATGTTGGAGTTGGCTTTCCATGATTCCTTATAAAATGCGGTGATTTGTTCCTTTCAGGAGATGAACAACAAACTGCAATTGGCAATCCACTGCCAATCACAGTACATACTATCTTTGAGTCAAAAGACACCTTCGAAGCCATCTGGTACAGCCCTCTTCAGAGAAGGAAACCAGCATCCAGAGGATGAATATTTTGTCCAAAATCAGAGCCATTCTTGGTCCCTAGGTTTCCTCATGTTAGTGCAGCTGAATTACTTAGATTAGGAGAATAGAAGTGGGTTAGGAGTGGCTGGACTAGGGGACACCTGCGTGGCACAGTCAGTTGAGCAACCAACTCTTGGTGTTGGCTCAGGTTGTGATCTCAGGGTGGTGAGATCGAGCCCCACATTGGGCCCCGTGCTTGGCACAGAGTTTGTTGAGACTCGCTCTCCCTCTGCCCCTCCCCACTGTGTGCTTTCTGTCTATAAAATAAATAAATCTTAAAAAAAAAAAGTTGCTAGATTGAATGCCCAATAGAATTTGACTGAACATGATCAGTATAAAACAAACGCATGCAATCCAAGGATTTCAGGTAAGATACATTCCCTTGAGCAATCAACTGGACATTCTTGGCAGGAGGTAGTAAATGTGATTGGGGAAAAATCTGTGAATACCATTCTTTCTGTGCTCCAGAAATGTCACCCTTCTCAGGAATGTGATTAACTGGGTGTTTAGAAACATAAAAAAGCACGTGAAATAGACTGTTAAGATACTGAAAAATTTCCTCTATTCATTTTAAAACAAATAGCATGTTTACAGCAGATTAAGTAAAAAGCATACTATTGGGTTTTGGTGAGCTTGGTGTTCTCTCTTGATTTGTTTCTTGATTTTATCAGTAACTTCCAGGTGAATTTTAAGTACAGAGTCAATAAGTGTGAATTGCTCCAAGCAGTGTGTCATGCTGGAAAAAATAAAGGACAGAGCCATCAAATAAAGTTCTGGTTTAAAATAGATTAAGTCTAGCAAAGATCAATTTGTTTAAATATTAAGTGAGCCCAAGCACCAAATTCACTCCTGTACCCTCTGACTTTGCTCTCAGCTGGCCTCCTCCTTGTCCCCATCCAAGAACAGCATGGACAGCTGTGGTAGAAAACAGGGTGTGTCTCTGGCTATGGGGCTCAAATGCCACACGCTAGATTCTCTCTCATCGTGGCATTTGAGGTTGAGATCCACACATTGGCTTTGTTCCCTAGGCAGCTGGGAGGTTGTGTGGGGTCACAGGGCTTCTCACATGGGTGCTCAGCTTCACCTTCCCAGTGGCCTCATTTCCTCCTAGGGTAGAAGTGATGCATCTCCGTTCCCCTTTAGGATTCCTCAGAATTTTCCAAATGATGAGGTGGGGTTTTACCTGGAGTTGATGCCATATTTGGGGCATGACTTCTATGTGGGAAAGGCACTTTACATAACTATCACCTTCACAGAGGATTTTTCTGTTTTTGGGTTTCGGGAAACTATCTGGCTGTGGGTAGATTTTTGAGTCTCTGTATTTGCATGTGTGTGTGTTCATACACACACAAATGCACGCATGCATACTGCAAGATGTTTTCCTCTGCTTCTCTTTTACTTTTCACCTGCTAGTCATTCGTTTCTTCACTTGGCAGACACTGAGTGTCTGCTCCGTGCCAGGCACTGTCTCTTTATTGATAAGATGTGTGTTTAGTCATGTGACTTAGCAATCTGGTAGGAGTACTTTGGAGTACTTCCCTCTAAGATAATTAACTTTAAACAGAAATAAGCCACCCATATGAAAAGATGCTCAACTTCATTCCCCACCAGAGAAATAGACATAAAAACTACAATGAGCTAGCATCTCAAACCTGTCAGGATGGCTAAAACCAACAACACAAGAAACAATAGCTGTTGGTGAGAATGTGGAGAAAGGGGAACCTTCTTGCACTGTTGGTGGGAATGCAGACTGGTGCACCGACTATGGAAAATAGTATGGCGTTTCCTCAAAAAGTTAAAAATAGAACTACCCTATGATCCAGCAATTGCACTACTAGGTATTTATCCAAAGAATACAAAAATACTAATTCAAAGGGATACATGCACCCCAATGTTTATAGCAGCGTTATCTACAGTAGCCAAATTGTCCATCAACTGATGAATAAAGAAAATGTGGTATATATGTGTATATATATGTATGTATATGCACATATATATAATGGAATATTACTCAGCCATAAAATACCATATATGGTAGATATGTGTATATATGTGTGCATATATATACATATGCATGTATATATAGTGTATATGTATTATATACACAATGGAATTTTACTCAGCCATAAAAATGAACGAAATCTTGCCACTTGCAATTATGTGGAAGGAGCTAGAGAGTATAATGCTAAGTCAAGTAAGTCAGAAAAGACAAATACCATATAATTTCACTCATGTGGAATTTTGTTTATAGATTTTATTATATTTATTTTGAGAGAGCAAGAGTGAGAGCGAGAGAGAGAGAGCTCAGGGGAGCAGGGGAGGGGCAAAGGGAGAGGAAGAGAATCGGTAGCAGATTCCACACTGGTCATAGAGCCTAAACTGGGACGCAATCTCAACCTTAGCTGAAACCAACAGTTCGATGCTTAACCGAATGAGCCACCCAGGTGCCCCTCACTCATGTGGAATTTAAGAAACAAAACAAATGAGCATAGGGAAAAAAGAGAGAGACGCAAATCAAGAAACAGACTCTTAACTACAGAGAACAAACTGTTGGTTACCAGAGGGGAGGTGGGAGCGGCATGGGTTAAACAGGTGATGGGGAGTAAGGAGGGCACTTACCACGAGCACTGGGTGGTGTTGTATGGAAGTGTTAAATCACTAAATTGTACATCTGAAACTAATATTACGCTGTATGTTGACTAAGAGGAATTTAAATAAATACTTAAAAAAAACAAGCCAGTAAACAAGGAGTAATAATTTTAGAGAGTCATAAAGGAAATGGGGAATGTATAATATCCAGGTACTATTCCCAGCATCAGCTTTCTTAGTTACGTGATCATGAGTTAATTAATGTAGTTGCTCTTTTCCTCAGAGTGAAGTTTTTTGGTTTCAGAAGTATAATGTGATTCCTGTGGTGCTGCAAGTATACCAATTTTCAGATAAATGCCAAGTCTATTATAAATATTTTTCAAATCCAGAAGACCTTGTAATTTCATTGATACATTAAAGAATTATTTCTAACTTTTAATTTGATTCTATGCTTTTGGTATACCTCTCTGTAGATGTGTGAGAGAAAAAAATTATGATTTTCCCCATAAATGTAAAAGTCTTCAATTTACAGCCACAATTTCTGCCTTTGTCTTTTAATACTTGGGCCAATATACTCCAGATTTGACTACCTTCTTGGGGGCTATATCTTCTACTCTAGGCACTTTTTGTCAAAGAATGGTGAATCATGAGACCAGTTGTTCTTGTTGAAGACTCAGATGTGGATAAAGATGATTATGTATCTAATCTTTGGTACACAGGAAACATTCCACATGGAAATTTGTCTTAAAGCTCCATAATCATATAACCTTACTAGTTTAACACTTATTATAGCAGAGAGAAACGTTTAACACTATTAAGAAGACAAGCTTGATAGGAAGTGATGGAAAGTCTCGTCTTGAAGAGACACAGTGGTGGGCCAACTCCAAATATTCTCAAAAGGAATTTTAAGGGAAATGCTTTAGTAAATCTGTATGTGTACATAAAAAATGGACTGAAAAGAAACTAGTTAAGGAAGGTAGAGCTATGAAATTATGCGAAACAGTACTAAGAGCATGTTTCCACCCACATATGCCTAATTTCAAGAATTACATCAAGTAAACATCTACTTAGTAATTGTCAGGGAAAAACTATCCTGTCAAGTCTTATGTTTCTCCTCCTATGTTGGAAACATGTAATATGTTGGATAAAAATTAATTTGCTAACAATGGGCAAGATAGAGCTTTGAAATGTTAAACCAAGCATCCTTTGGAGAATCATTTTACCTTATGTCCCAGTTTCTAAATAGAATGTATTGTTTTGGATTCCTGAATATTCTTGACATGAACTACTGAGGCTGATGGAGAATCCCTACCTGTGAGGTCTTGAATTCCAGATGGAATTTTGAGTAGTTTAAGTGTGGCTCTGTCAGAGTCAAGGAACCATACTAAGGGAATTACATTCTAAATGTAATTTTCCTTTTAGTATACAAGGCAGTCCAAAGGAGAGCACTATTAGAGGCAGCACACCTGAGGGCAGGGTTTTTAGGTTGTAAGAGAACTAAACATAATGCTTTTCATCCGAAGGTCAGTGGGTATCTTACCGAGTCTCCTTTGAAACGACAACTTTAGGCCTTAGAGATTGGGACCGGCTGGGATTGCGGAAGGATCAACACCCCTTTGGCTACAGATTTATTACACCAAACTTGGAAGAGGAGAAGAAAAAAACATAAAAAAGAAATGGCTAGTTCAAAGCCCAAATTTCTATTTTATGGATGTAAGATATACAGGTTGCTAACAGATTATAGCACGGTTTTCCGTCATGCGAGATGGTGGTTCTTTGTGCAGCCTGTTCAGCAGTGCTGTGCCGGCCAACAGGGAGAGAGGCCAGACTCACAGAAGGTGTTTGTTTAGAAGAAAGCAGCGCTGATGACCCACACCGCCTCTTGAATTTGTGTTCTGTCACAGAAAGCCTTATCAGTTCAGTAATTCAATTTCTCTATTAAGATAATGTAATTATGTTTAATTTTGTAAGGTATACAACTGTGATCTCCTATTTTAATGTTGGTTTTTCAATAAAGGTTTGGTTATGGGCAAAAAATAAATAGAATAAAATTACAACTTTTTTAAAAAAGATTATTTATTTATTTATTTATTTGACAGAGAGAGAGAGAGAGAGAGACAGCCAGCGAGAGGGAACACAAGCAGGGGGAGTGGGAGAGGAAGAAGCAGGCTCCCAGCAGGGCAGGGAACCCGTTGCAGGGCTCGATCCCAGGACTCTGGGATCATGCCCTGGGCCAAGGGCAGACGCTTAACGACTGAGCCACCTAGGCACCCCAGAATGAAATTACAACTTTAAAAACCAAATCTTAACTTAAAAATGAGGGAAAACCTATAATCTTACTGCCTATTCAAATAAATTATCAGTTTTTCTGTATCTCTTATCTGTTTTACAAAAATAATACTGTAATTGAAGGACAGGTAAGAGTTTTTTTTATTAGATAGAAAAAGAGGATTTTTCTATTAATATTGTGGTAAACATGTCTCTTTTAATGAGTATGTCATATTCTCATAATAATTTTTTAACTATTTGTTATTGTAAATGAAAACTCTAATTTTTGCTACCATGAATAACATTACAATACCTTTTTGTATGATTATAACTTCTTTTTTTAGTAGCGAGATTATTCCTTTAGGGAGAAATTGCCAAGACTGAGATTACATGGTGAACGCCTATGAATATTTTTATGGCTCTGAAACGTGTTGCCAAAATGCTTGCTAAAAGGGTTGTACCAAATGCAAGCTGGCTTTTAAAGGTCAGACTTATTTTGATACAAGATCAACATATGTGCTATATTAAACTAACCATTTATCAACTGGTAAGAAACAAAATATATCATTTCCTAATACATAGAATATAATCCAGGAATCATGCCAAAGTCTGCCATATCGTGAATGGGCCAGGCAATCACAAACCTCAGTTCTGTTCATACTGGTCATAATTCTAAAGTGGATCCCTTCTAGAAGTCACATTTTGGACAAGCTGTGGCCTGATGCCTAGAGAAGATAATCTCAATGCTTCTTTTTGCCTCAGCACACATAGTAGGAGGACCGAGGCTGTAATTTTACTTGTATATATGTATAGCGAGCTCATTTTTATTTTGTTATCTCTTTCATTTGAGAGGATTAAGAATGAAGATTACAGCTAGTTCCCAAACTCTCTGGAAACAAGGTAATTTTCCTTTTAAGAAGTCAGGCAGTCAGATTCTGATGCATAGTTTAAAAATACACAGGCATGAGCAGTTCTATCTGTACAATGCCATAGTTGTATAATTTTGTTATTCTTGGTTTAGCAATTACATTTAATGAAAGGGCTAAAATGAATACATAAATGCATCCAGGGGAACTGGAGCCACAGGTGACCTATGAGAGAATGAACCCTTACCATGGCATAGATTTAATTCAGGTGAATGATCACAGGATATGAGATGCGGTGTTTTAACAACTGCCCCAGGATGTCTTGGTCTCAGCAAAAGTGGCTAAATCCCTTCCTCTCTTCTTTCTCTAATATACGTAAAGTCTTTGCGCAGAGTTTGGAATAACACCATTTATTTGTTATTCCACAAACACTCGCATTCATTCTTCAAGTTGTTTTCTTACATTCTCATTTGACTTCCCTGTCTTGCGTACTGAATTAAACTTCCTGGATAATCAGGTTATCTGTTTATTTAATGTAATGGCTGCCTCTTTTTTCTTATTGTCTCCAGGCACGTCTTTATGGATCACTGAAAAAGATGACTTCGTTTCTCAAACAACACAACCAGCAGCCACAGGGACCTCATCAGGTGGAATTCTCAATGCAGGGGAGACATCAAGAAGTTGGCAAAAGGGAACAGAAGGATGGATATGGTAGGCCACATTTTCCTGTAGGTGCCCTGGTCTCAGGAGCTGGCACAGGGATGGGGGGGATGGGCGCCCATCTTAGCATTATTAGCAAAATAAAAGAAGCCCTAGAGACTAGAGGTTTAGGCACAAGTTCTACAGTCAGACAGACTTAGGGTGTCTCTTTCTCAATCACTTGATAGCATCTCCATTACTCAATAGCTCTGAGACTTTGGGCAAGATCCTGAACTTCTCCAACCTCAGATTTACCTTCCATAAAATGGAGTTAATGTCTACTTTTCATAGGGCCAGGTAGAGGTTTTCTTTTCCAGTCTTTTTCCTGATGGTGGCTCCTGACTGATGGCAAGCAAAGGTAGCTGATATTTGAGAAAAAAACATGACTTTATATCTTATTTTTAATTTTACTTCTGGTATTGTGGGTGAAACATTAGCCTTTGGACTCACTAAAAAAAACTCCTTATATAATGAATTATTTAGGAAGGGTGCAGGATACAAGGTTCATATAGAAAATTCAATTTTATTTCTATAAAAGAGCAACAAAAAAGTAGAAAATAAAATTGAAAAACTATTCATTTACAGGAATATTCAAAAACATAAAATACAAATAAATTTAACAAAAATATGTAAAGCTCTACACTGAAAAGTGAAAAACATTGATGAGAGAAATTAAAGAAGACTTAAAATACATGGTCATAGATTGGAAGACTTAGTATTGTTACGATGTCAGTTCTTCCCAAACTGAACTATATATTCAGTGAATATACATGTGGAGAAAAAGAAACTTATACTCCAACCTCACATAATATACAAAAATTAGTAAAGATGAATCACAAACCACAACATAAATGTTAAAATCTAAAAATGCCTAAAAAACCCAGGAGAATATATTGAGCCTGGAATAGGCGACAATTTATCAGAGAGAACATATACAAAAAAAATGTAACCATAAAGAAAAAAATTAATAACTCGGACTTCATCAGAGTTTTGCTCATCAATGACACTGTAAAGAAAAGGAATGGACAAGCCAGGGACTGGGAGAAAATATTTGTAATATGTAGATTTGACATACTTATTTATATATTTGTAGTACATAGATATGAATTTATATCCAGAACATATACAAAGAGTTATAAATCAATAAAACAAAAAAATGAAAAACCCAATAAAGAAATGGGCAAAAGATATGACTACACATCTCGCAAAAGATACATGATTAATTAACATATGCAAAAAAGGTCAACACCATTATTAATCAGGGAAAGGCATATTAAAATTGCAATGTAATATTAAATCACACTTATTAAAATATTTAAAATTTAAAAGATGACAATACCAGGTGTGGGTGAGGATGTGGGACAACCAGAACTCACAGGCATTACTGGTGACAGTATAAAATGGAGCAGCCCCGTCAGAAAAATGTCTGGCAGCTTCTTATAAAGTTAAACATATACTTAACCTATGAACCAGCAATTAGGTATTAACAGAACAGAAATAAAAACATTCATTGAGCCAAACCTAAAAACAATCCAAACGTCCATTGACAGGAGAATGGATAAACAAACTATGACATATTCATACTAAAGAGTACTCCCTACGATAAAAAGAAATACCAATACATGCAAGATGAATGAATGTCAAAAACACGTCAGCTAAAAGAAGTCAGATACAAAAGTGAACCTACTGTATGACTGCATTCATATCAAGTTCAAGAACAGCCAAAACTAACCTATGATAGACATCAGAACAATGGATGCCTGTGGATGTGGGTGGGATTGACTGGAGGGAGCACAGGGGCATTTAGGTGGTAATGGAAACATTTTTCATCTTGGTCATTGTGTTGGTTTACTGTGTATATAGATTTGCCAAAACTCATTAGATTTTATACGTAAGATCTGTTCTCTTGACATACATTTTATTTTAATAAAAATAAAAAATGAATGCATCTCAATTGCAAGTCAGGCTGGGAAAACCAAATGAAAGCAACTTAATTTATTTTGTTTCTCTGGTATTTAAAAAATGTTAAGTTTATCATTTACTTAAATATTTTCCACCAAACATTTTGTACATCCTTCCAATTTTAAGTGGTGAACTATGATTATTTTCCTCTAAATAATTTCTATCCTGGTAGGTAGAAGAAAGGAAAGGAGAACTATTTCACAGTTTTATAAATATTGTAAGAACAAAGAACGAACTGCAAACTATGGTTTACATTTTCATTAGTTTCCAGCAAGTCGTTTTTTAAATTTTTATTTGAAAGAGAGAGAGCATTGTGGGGGGAGGCATGGAGGGAAGGGAGAGAGAGAGAAGCTCAAGCACTCCGTGGGGGGAGGCATGGAGGGAAGGGAGAGAGAGAGAAGCTCAAGCACTCCGTGCTAGGTGCAGAGCCCAAGGAGGGGCTCAATCCCACAACCGTGAGATCCCTGAGATCTTGACCTGAGCCAAAATCAAGAGCGGGAGGCTTAACTGACAGAGCCACCCAGGCGCCCCAAGCAAGTAGTTTTAATTACATGAAGTTTACACCATCTCTAGTACTCCTGTCAGCCTTCTATTAGTCTATACTTAATTAAAAAAAAAAAAAAAGGATTTACTTGAGAGAGATGAGAGAGCGAGGGCAAGCGGGGAGGAGGTGGCGAGGGGCAGAGGGAGAGGGAGAAGCCGACTCGCCGCTGAGCAGGGAGCCCAACTTGGGACCCCATCCCAGGGCCCTGGGATCATGACCTGAGCCAAAGGCCGACGCTTAACCGGGTGAGTCACCCAGGCGTCCCCAGTCTATACCTAATGGAACTATGCTTCCTATAGATCCAGTGGAATTGAAAGGGGAGAGTGTATAACGGATGATTGAAAAAAAAAAAGCCAGAGTTCTTTCCTTAAACCTTAACATTTTTATAAGTTAAAAATAGGGGCACCTGGGTAGCTCCCACAGTTAAGCGTCTGCCTTCCTGCCTTCTGCTCAGGTCATGATCTCAGGGTCCTGGGATTGAGCCCCGCATGGGCTCAGCTTCTCCCTCTCCTCCCTGCTTGTGCTCTCCCTCGCTATCTCTCTCTCTCGCTCGCTATCTACTCTCTCTCTCTCAAATAAATAAATAAAATCTTAAAAAAAAAAAGTTAAAAATACCTGAGAGAATGGTGAAGGAGGCAAATTGGAGGAGGTCACCGATTGCACATGAGGCCAGGTGACCCTCCGGGCAGACCAGGCAGTGGGAGGCTCCCCACCTCCTCTCCAGGGCTTGGAAGGTACGTTCCGCTCATTGTTCCTGTAGCCGGAGCCATTTCAAGGATGCAACCTTGAGAGAGCATTGTGGTGCTGAGAGCATCTGTACGATATATGTGATTGAACCCTGTTACGGCTTCTATATAAACTTTTAAGATTCTGGCGAGTGAGTGCAGAGATCCACTGGTCTTGCAACCTCTTGTGACAAGCCTCCTAAGTAAGTTCCCTTGCTTATTAAAACTGCCACCTCCCTCGCTTATCCTAAAATGTGTGCAAAAAGCAGGTATTTTATGATGAAATTGTGTAGCGCATGCTCTGTGTGGAA
This sequence comes from Ursus maritimus, assembly GCF_017311325.1. Taxonomy (NCBI): domain Eukaryota; kingdom Metazoa; phylum Chordata; class Mammalia; order Carnivora; family Ursidae; genus Ursus; species Ursus maritimus. Next base: position 5,429,820 of record NW_024423453.1, read on the forward strand.
TTCAGAGGAAAACCCAGATTCAGTGATCGACAATAACCAAAAAATGCAAGTAATTAGCCATTGTTCAAGGAAAGCCGTGGTGCCATTTCTCTTTTGTGGCTTTTTAGACTTTTGTTGCTTCAAAATTCCATTTTATTGGAAACTCACTTTCCACCTGGTCTTTCTTTCTTTTTTCTTTTTTTTTTTTCAGAGAGGGAGAGAGTGGGGGGAGGGGCAGAGGGAACAGGAGAGAGAATCTTTAAGTAGACTCCACACGCAGCGCAGAGCCCCCCCTCCCCATGCCCTCCAGGGCTCAATCCCACAACCCTGAGATCAAGACCTGAGCGGAAAGCAAGAGTCTGACGCTTAACAGACTGAGCCACCCAGGCGTCCATCCACCTGGTCTTTCTTGACAGGGTTTTGTTTTTGTTTTCCCCTATTTTAAACTGTTTCTAAATAAAAGTCTGTATTTCAGGAGTAAAACAAAACCCAAAAAACTGCCACCTACCAATCTGGAGTGGCCTGTCCCCTTCTTTGGTCTCTCCCTGCCCTTCCAGTACAGGGTTAGTTTCAGATTTCACCCAAGAAACTCCTCAGGTTGCAAACAAACAGGCAGGCTGAGATTATGAAATTAAATGCAATGCAGTCTAAAATGAGCTTTTCTTTTAATTTTAAATTTTGCTGCTGCTTTATAGAATTATAAATTATGGATTATAGATTGTTACGCTCTTTTTTATTTGTCCAGTTTCTGGAGTCTTGTTTCTTCCTCTTGGTCAGAGGAACCTTTCTAGGTGACTGGGATGGACTTAGCTGAAAAATGGAGCATGGGCAGGATTCGTCTTTTGTTTGTCAAGTGCTTTAAAAAAATCTGATTTCATTTGGTAGAAGCATGGCATTACTTAATCTGTGCATTAAGCATAGCATTGCTTAACTGAATAGTGGATAGTGACTCCCCTCCTTTTCTTAAAAAAATAGACTGTTTTTATATAAGCAGTTTTAGGCTTTTAGTAAAACTGTGCAGAAAGTACAGAGAATTCCCATATTCCCCCCTCCCGCCCTCACTTTCCCCTAATTATTAATACCTTGCGTTGGTTGGTGTTCTACGTTTGTTACAATTGATGAGCCAATATTGATGCATATTGTTATTAACTAAAGCCCATAGTTTGGAGTTCACCCTTGTTGTTGTACCTTGTATGGGTTTTGATAAATAAATAAATGTATAATGGCACCATTGTTGTATCATACAGAATAGTTTTAGTGCCCTAAAAATCTTCTGTGCTCCCCCTATTGCCCTCTCCCCACCCCAACCCCTGACCATCACTGATCTTTTCTACTGTCTCCATAGTTTTGCCATTTCCAGGATGTTATAAAGTTGAATTCATGCAGTATGTAGCTTTTCAAATTGGCTTCTTTCACTTAGCTGTATGCGTTTATGATTCCTTTATATCTTTAGTGCCTGAGTTCATTTTATTCATGAGTGATATTCTGCTGTATGGATAGACCACAGTTTATTTATCCATTCGTCTCTTGAAGGCCATCTTGGGGGCTTCCAACCTTAGGCAATAGTGAATAAAGCTGCTGTAAATATTTGTGCGTAGATTTTCTTTGTGGACATAAGTTTTCAGCTCATTTGAGTAAATATTAAGGAGCACAATTGCCCTTCTTTTTCAAGAAAACTTTTAAATCTTTTATTTGCATCTTGATAAATTATAATTTGCCTTGTGTAGCTAATTCCTGTGCCTGTGTCCCTCCCAATTTCTTTCCGTTAAGACCATTTCAATTTCTGTCACATGTGAATCACAAGAATGCCAGGCACATGCCAACAACTTTCTCTTTGAAAAGCAAGAAAATGTTTTCAAACTTGTAGGAACTACCCTGATACACCTAATGGTCATTGATAGAAGCAGCCCATGAAATTAGCTTCTGCAGGTGGATGTCAAGTACTAATAGTTATTCATATGGAAATATACTGCCTTGTCCCTTCGGGTTCCTGCAGTCACACGCACATGTGTGGTATAAGTTTTGCTCTTTCTTTTAATGATGCCCCAGCCTGTTTATTCTTATCAAAACCACTGTTAACAAGGAGACACTAATGACTAAAGAGCTCATACCCCCTATAAATGGGTGTGATACTAGGAAAATTTCTCAGTTTTTCTGCTCTCCGGTGTCCTCATTTGTGAAATGGACCGCATTTGTGGATGGCAAGGTGGTGTGGAAGACTGGAGGTGATGTGACTACAGCGTCACTTCCTCTATGCCTGGCTCGTTGGGAAAAATCTGTTGACGGTGTGGTGGTGGTGATGAAGAACAGCGGCTGGGCATACAGCAAATATGTAACTCAGGAGAATGAGGTGCTTTGTGCTTCAAAAGGAAAATTTTATCTGCAAAGTAAGAATGGTGACCAGCACATATAACCATGTCTCCCAATAGCCTCCCTTCTCCTCTTGATGTCCACTTATGCTTAAAAACATTCAGAGCTATCTCCTTGCCATTAATGGCTAATTCTCTAACTGACCTGCCAGCAGGGTTTCCTCCCATCCATCCATGTCTCCTCAGGATCTAAGGAGCTAATAAATAAGCATTTATTTTCTTTGTCCATCCCCGTTCCACGTGCTATGGTCAGCCTGGCTGTCCTCCTCTCCACGCTGATCTGAGACTTCCTAATTATCACACGAAGCTTCACTGCATGCTCTGGTCCACAGTTTGCTGCAGTTGCCCTTTCTTTCCTGACGCCTCCAGAATATTTGGTGACTGGCCATTCATGAGCTCATATTCATCAACTATTTTTTGTTGTTAATGCACCTCAGCAAGCTCTTGAACTTAGGGGGCCATGACTTCTATTTCATGTCCAGTACCCTATCATGTAGAGATGTTTAATTCATCAGTGAATCAGTTCATTTGACTCAATCCCAGAAACTAAGATGGGTATTTGACCCATAAAACTGACTTCTGGGCAACTTTAAAATATGGACAATGTTCATTTGCCCAGGAGAGGTTCAGTTTTATCTAGGAGTGAGAATATGGAGTAGTAAAATATCTCTGTAAGTCCTTTCTGCATTGGTAGCTCTGGCTTACGAGTTTGCTGTCTGGGCAGCTCTGGATTTTCTGTGGATTAGCTGGGATGGATCTTCTACGTCAGTCCCCAGTCTTGATGTTCACCATAGCCATGCTGACTCTATCATCTCCGAAGGCGCTTCTGCTCAACATTAATGACCATATCAGCCCAGGTGACATGTCATTAGAAAAGTGAGCCTTTGTACAACCAAAAATAATACGAGAGATTCCACATACAAATAGAATATAACTGTGGGTTACTTCATGTCTGTGCTCATATCATTCCTCCTCCTCTCCACTAATTCAACCTGATGCTTGACTGTCCTTCTAATTGTTGTCCCCTATAACACTGACAATGCATTTTGCTGAAGGGGAAGCTTAACAAGGTTAGTAACTTAGGGCAGGTTATTTGTAGGACACTTATTCCGAGTCTCGAGTCCAAGTGAGTCCAGAAAGCAATGGAATATTCCATATATCCCCCACATGACTTCTGCTGCCCTCCAGGGTCTGCTTCTCCTGTGAGAAATCAGAGCTGTCTGGCAGAGGCCAGCTAAAATCAGAGAAACCCTGACGCTAGCCATTTCAGAAAGTGACCCAGTATCTGAGGAATGATGAGGACATAATTAAATATGAGTGAAAGGATTGGAGTTCTTCCCATTCTCTGTCAGAATGGCTGTTCACTAGTGTGACTGTTGTTTTTGTGACTATCGCTTTACCTACATTTTGACTGGCACTTGGAACACCACCTCTGGGCAACTTAAACGAAAGCTTGTTTTCCAGGATGAAGTAAACTGGCAGAAATTTCCATTGTTCATCAAATCTGGTGTAAATGGTTTGCCTGAGCTGGATATTTCTGGGTGCACTCCGGATAAAATAACCAAGGAGACAGCTAATGGGTACTTCAAGCTTTTATTTTCTATCCCTGCTATGTGAAAAGATACCCTAAGTTGTCTGGGAAGGAACGGCAGTCAGTTCTGCTGGATTTCCAGTGTTTCCCAGTTTTTGCACTATTAGCTTGTTTTTTCCAGCGCGGCTCTGTAATAACAGCCCACTGCTTTCCCTGCACTCCTGGCCCCTCATGGGGTTTTATTATGCTCATGCTGAAAGAAAAGCGGTCTGTGCATACTGTAGCTCTTCATTTGGCTTCAGGGATTTCCCTTTGATTTGGAAAGAATAATCTTTCAAATTCCGCTACAAAATATACAGGAGAAAGAAAAAAAGATAAAGTGGCAGGAATGTGTACTGGTGTTGACATTTTGTTCTGATATTGCTCACGTGAATGATCAATTACTGCAAGTCTGAATTATCACACTGTGGCTCGCCATGGATTTGTACGGTGTGGTTTAACTTGGTTTCTACCTTTCCAGGTATTAAAACATAGCCACTCTTTAGCAGGTATCTCCTAGACACCAGGAGCAACTCCACCGCCCCCGAATTGCTCTCTCCCTGGTTCTGCCCGGAATAGTTATGGTGAGTGGCCAGTTATCTCCTCCCTGGCAGCCGTCCCCGCTTTCCTGCAGCCAGCAATTGCCCACACTCCCATTTGCAAACAGAGGCTCACTCAAGTGTCACTAAAGGAGAGAGGAGGTGGAGCCAAAAGGGCTTTAAAAAGGAAAGGGAGTCATTCTACATTTCAAAAAGAGAAACTGTGTTTGGGGAGAAATCCTATCGCTGTATTTCTTCTTTCAGCCTCATCAAGGGTCGTGGTCGGAACTTTCCATCCCTTTCCTTTTCTGCTCTCTCTAGCCATGGCCTACACCGCTCTCTGCCTGTCACAGCTACGTCAGCGTCAGGCCTCTAGAAGTCAGTGCCCGTGAAACTGCGAAATTTGTCATATGGGTGGCAGGTATTTCTTACTGACTTCCCAAGGACTTCGATAAAGAAATCTTTCCCGAGGGTCCCTTACAGGCTACAGGCCACTGTCGTGAGGTGCAGGAGGGGGAGCTGGAGGACTACAGCGGAAGAACAGAGTGAAAGATGCCCCAGGGCCGCAGGCCAACCCAAGGGGACACGCTTGGGGTCAGACGTCCCCACTCTGCCCGGGCTATGCTCAAGCAAAGTCAAGTTATTTTCTGTTGAAAGTTCAAGCCCATCGAGATTATGCTGCTCTTCCTCATCATTCTGTTGCCGGTAGTTTTTCAGTGTAGTTTTGCTAGTCTCTCAGTCCTGCAACGCTGGAACTGTCCTGGAGGCTCTCCCTCAGGAAGGGGGAATTCTACTTGTGTGGGTAAGTAATCTCATTAGAAGGAGCTCACATCCTCCCAGAAACTGCCTTCATAGACCTGTTCATTCTATTGTGTGGACTTGGGCGTTTTTTTCTGATTTGTCTTTGGGTCTGTTCGCATAATTTTTGTTTTCTAATGCATGTCTATTTCCTTCCTGGTTGTTAGAGGTGATCTGCTACCAACTATAAAAATTCTCGGCTCTCAAACTGTACCCGTGCGTGTGAGTGAATATGTCTCACTTATAAGTAACAAAGTAAACCTTTGTCTTTATTCCGACATGAGGAGTAACTACTCAGCTGGTCAGCTTTATATTGGAAGCTGGGGAAACAGATGAATTTTTGGAGGGAACTGTTTCTATATAAGCCATAAAGAAAAAAATCCTTCTTTCTGATAACTTTGTATAAGAACTCAGAAGTAGCTAAAACACCAGTGGAAATTGGGAAGGGACTAGGGAACAAACGTGATTCTATCATTTTGAGAGCTAAGTTTCAAATTAAACCTCCTCTCCTCTCTCCCCTCTTCTGCTGTTTCTGGAGCTCTGAGGGCAACTTCAGTTTTTGAGTAACAGGTGCATTGAAACTTTGAACACTGCTAAGAAATGACAATATGCCACACCCTCTCCCATACTAAACAGGTTTTTCATCAAGGAGAAATGGGACTTTTACCAAATGCAAATAATCATCCTGCTTAAGGACTTTGCCAGAAAAACATCTCTCACTCTCTCCCCTCCTGCCTCCCCTTACCCCTTCCCTTTTTCTCTTCTCTCCCTTCCCCCTCCCTCTCTCCATCTTCCTCTTTGTCTCTCTCTCTCCCTCTCTTACTGTTGATTTGGTTTATTTATTCCTTGGGTGAGTCTCCAACCTGCTGCTCAAACAAGACAGCCATTTCCATTCATTAGAGGGCATAAACTGCCTGACAGCATACCTTTTCTGTTGTCCTGACCTTTTGAAAAGGGGTATGGCTCCCAAAAAGAGGTATAGAATGAGGGAAACACAGTAAAGTTCTCAGAAGAGAAACCTTCGGGAGACAACATAAAATAATGGGGATAAAGAGAACAATTCTGAGTCAAACTGCTGACTTTGGGCTCCTGCCCTGGCTCTCCCATGAAGGAAGTTACGAATGAGGAAATCAGGTGCTCTTGCTCAGAATCTCAGGACTCTGTCTCCAGGCAGTGCTCATTGTAACAAAGTGAGCAGAACCCTGGGGTACTGGAAGGAAGGACCGAATTCTGGGGATCTCTACATCTCTGGCACCTAGAGCATTTCCACTTTCATAACATGTACTCTATAAATTCTTCCTAAATGAATGAAAAGTCTCTCCCTGACCTGCTAATCACATAGTCCTAGAGAATAACTATGGACAGGGGGTGACAGTAGGCAAAATGACTCCACGAACCTGTTACTCAGCTGTTGGAGCAGAAGAAAAGCTTTTGGACAGTTATGTCAAGGGGACTGGAGCCTCTCTGGGGAGGAAGAATTTTCTGAGAGTGGTTGGCAAGTGACCAGAGACAGGCTCGGCCCTCTGCATGTGATGTGAGGGGAGATGGTAGGAGCCAGTCAAGAAGCAGAACCAGAGAGAGCAAAAAGTAAAATAAAATAAAATTACAGAAATAAACTGTTACCATTAGCTCTAGAGTCTCAGGGAGCAAACCAACCGATTCCTGCTTGCAAAGGAGCCTCCACCTGTGCTCCTCGCTGCCCCTACCGGTGACTCAGAGGAGCCTTCACTAAGGCCGGTTGCACCAAATATACCTGGAGCCCAGGACTGAGACAGCGAGTCACGCGGGACTGTGTCACAGAGTGGAAGGTTTTAGAAGCCAACACACCTCATTTCAAAGCCATACTTGAGTAATACTGGAATGTCGCTGGGAAATAATAATACCCCCGTTTCGGGACTGTTGTGGGGATGACATGAGATAACACATAAAATGCACCTAGCATAGGGGCTTGCAGATGGTGCTCAATAAATGTCCCCTTGGCTCCACCACATCTTGGCTAAAACCCCTTGATCAAATGATACCAGGAGATGCCTTATTTGAGCAGTACAGTGCTATGGCACAGACCCCACAGAGTATAGAATGTCTGTATGCCACGTTGTGACTCAGCCTCTGCTCCCTCGTTCCTTGCGAGTCATGGGTTTAAACCCCCTGCTTTACACTCCACATCTCGTGTGAGCTGATAACTGCCTGGGTCACACCCTGTGCCCCCTGCATTTCAGAGGATAGTATTTCTCCTCTCTAAATAGAGTGCTATCATCTGTTTTTCTCCCAATTAAATTCTACTTGCCTTTTTACTTGCCCTTGGCATTGAGCCACACCACCTCTGGCCAGCAGGAAGAATGCTTCGTGGTTTGACAAGATTCAGGTTACTTTATGCCAGGTTGTCATTCACGTGACTGCTAGCCAGATAAACCACTTGATAACACAGAACTGGGTTTTCTTCTCATTCCACCCCCCACCACCCTTCCTGCCTTTTTTTTTTTTTAATTGAATGAGGATTTTATTAGTCTCTATTTGAGCTAGAGTAGGTGAGGAGAGCAATACGGAAAACTGCTAGCAAGTGACTTCTGAACTTTCAAGCCTATTTGCCCCGGAGGAGAAAAATCAGTTGAAAAAAGGAACTTTTCCTGTTTGCCATGTGTACCTATATTATTTATGTGAACTTTCTTAGTAAATAAAGGGTGAGGAAGAAGTATAAGCCAACCCTGAGACAGCTGGCTGCAGGAGGGATCCTGGGGCAGTAGGTTAGCTAACTGGGGGATCACTGTCAGCAGTAAACAGTGAAATCCCTATTTCAGCACTGGCTAAGGCTTGGCCAGCTTCCCAGTCAAGTGCAAAGTGGAGTAATTCCAGGATCAGAATCTTGTTTGTTTTTTCAGCCAAGGTTATGCAAAAGTGTTTTTTTTTTAATCTAACTGCAAAGAAATTATAGAAATGATCTGTAATGTATACCATGTGAATGAAACCACCCCTCGGCTACTCAGTGGTTTGTAGTCTTTGAGGGGTATTTGAGCTTAGTGGTAAAAAACTTAAGTTTTGGAGACAGACCTGGGTTCAAATCCCATTCTGCTGCTTGTGAATCATGTCTCATTTTCCTTAGTGCAAAACAGAGATAATTATTCCCTCAGGATTGTTGTTGTCAGGATTATGTTAATGTATGTGTTTTCAATGCTGGCCACACATTACAGTCACCAATGTCTAGGTTATCACTCTGGTCCATCTGGGTCAGAGTCTCTTCTTGGGGTGAAATCCAGGCATCATTTTCTTTGTTATTCTTCCTTGGCAATTCTAACAGGCATAATGGGCAGCCTCGGTTCAGGACCACTAAATTAATACATATGAAGTGCATAAAAGAGAGCCTGGAGTATAATTAGCACTCAGTAAGTCTTAGCTGCTACTTCTATTTTTATCATTGTTAAATCATTTTTATTGGTGGTAATAGTAGTAGTATTTTCTAAATGTGGCTTGGTTTCTTCTACAATAATTAAATTTTCTTTTTTTGCACACAGAAAAATGCCATATTGAAAAACTTGATGATAGTTTTACCACATTAAAAAATGTAGTCAAAATCATTTCAACATTTATAACTTGTATTTTTGTAATCAGAAGAAATGTTTATTAAAAATACAAAAACATATCAGACTGACTTGAGTCAGTATCTATGCGGAACTGCAATTCTAATGTTTGTCTTTCTGTGATATCAACTGATAAAAAATTGCGCTAAGCACAAATTAAATCTGCTTGTTAGATTTCTTACCAGTAATAATTTTATTTTAATAACAATAACAAAAACAAGCCACTTGAGAATGATTATTTAAATTTCTTGCATGTTTTTTCTTATATTTGGAACCAGTTTCTCTAAGATTTTTAAAACTGTTGAGGGGATATAAAGAAATAATAAAATAATTATTTAAATGAACTTACATTTTGAATTAGTTGGGGTTGTCCAAATAGTTGACATTCAATTTAAAAGTTGGAAAGTGGGAATTCTTTGTTTTTGTTCAGAAGAGAACAGCTCATTGTTTTCCATTAAAAATAAATGTACTAATAATTTGGCTCACATAAATTGAGAATCTTACTTTACCATCTACAAATCTGCCTTCGTAAAAATCCATTTGAGATAATTTCTTGTTTAGTATGAATGGTTGTTTTCTTTTCTTTTTTTTTTAAGCATCAGTAATCTCCAAACTCCATCCCATCCAGCAAACAATTAAAATGCGGGCACATGCTCTCAGGATGTGTTTCTTTGTCAGTTCCTTACATGTTTTCGATACCTCAATGATGAACTTTACACAACATATAATATTTCTAATATTTCCTTTCCACACAGAATCTTTTTTGCAGTCTCTAAGTAGTACACATCCTACTTGGGAGAGACTGTTCTAGAGAAGTAATAAAATGATGGAACAAATGCTTTAGCTTCTCTCTGTTCACTTAAGTATGAAGAGAGAAACAAAAGGACTGCTAATTTCTTTTTTTTCAAGTAAGGGGACTTATTCATGGTAAATGATTTTTCTCAGAGCGTATAAGAGAAGAAGTAAGAATGCAGCAGGGCTGTGCTGAGATTCTTTCATAAGGACCAGAAGACCATACCACATCCCTGAGGATGAGCTGGAGTTTCCGATATTTCAAAGCTCTGTGGCCTGCTGGGGTCACTGTATCTTCAGATTTTTAAATAAAAATGTCCTGTGCTTCTATCCTCCTTTAGACGGAAACCCCGTGTCTCCCTCCTTTATTCTGGAGGGTTCCTGGGCATGGGGAGAGTGATGTGATATGGAAGGCTCTATATCCCTCGAGTCCTTCCACTGAATTATTGATCTACTCTGTGCCTCCCTTCCCTCCCGTGCTGTCCCTCTCTCACACTGCATCACCTCACACTGGACACCACCCTGTTTCATTTCTCATATATGAACCATGAGGGTACAGACTTTAACTGAGGGCTTTGGACAAAAACTTTTGGCCACGTCCTGATCCAACACATCAGACACTTAAAACAAAATATTTTTCATTCTTGTCCTTAAAAAGTAAGTGATTGTTCTCTGTGGCAAAGACTTGCCAGCCGTCTCTCTTTCTTGGCATTAGCCTTCTACAGTGGTAGCTGGCCCCCTTCCTCCCTCGGTTGTGTTATCTGTACCTAGCCCTCTTTCCTTAACCTATTAAGGAAATCTATCAATCTATTTCAAATGACCTACGCAGGACATTTTATTTATTTATTTATTTATTTATTTATTTATTTATTTATTTAATATTTTCAGTATAGTTAACATAGAGTGTTAGATCAGTTTTAGGTCTGCAATATAGTGATGTACCAATTCTGTACGTTACTCAGTGCTCATCATGATAAGCATACTCTTAACCCCTGTCACCTATTTCACCCACTCCCCAACTGCCTCCCCTCTGGTAAACATCAGTTTGTTCTCTATAGTTAAGAGTCTGGTTTTTTTTCTCTCTCTATTTTTCTTTGTTCATTTGTTTTGAATTCATATAATATTTGTCTTTCTCTGACTGATTTATTTCACTTAGCATTATACTGTCTAGATTCATCCCTGTTGTTGCAAATGGCAAGATTTCATTCTTTTATATGGCTGAGTAATAGTCCGTAGTATATATGTGTATGTACATATATCCATATACACACCCCTTCTTTATCCATTCATTTGTCAATGAACACTGGGTTGCTTCCATAATTCGACTATTGTAAATAATGCTGCAATAAACATAGTGGTTCATGTATACTGTTTTCTAGAGTGGCTGCACCAGTTTGCATTCCCACCAATGGGTCATGAGGGTGGCTGCACCAGTTTGCATTCCCACCAATGGGTCATGAGGGTTCCTTTTTCTCCGCATCCTCGCCAACACTTGTTTCTTGTGTTCCTAGTTTTAGCCATTCTGATAGGTGTAAGGTGATATGTCCTTGTGGTTTTGATTTGCATGTCCCTGATAAAGAGTGACGTTGCACATCTTTTCATGTTTCTGTTGGCCATCTGGGTGTCTTCTTTGGATAAATGCCTGTTCGTGTCTTCTGCCCATTTTTATTTGGATTATTTGTGGGTTTTTTTAGTGTTGAGTTATGTAAATTCTTTATATATTTTGGACACTAACTCCTTATTGGATATGTCATTTGAAAATATCTTTACCCATTCAGTAGGCTGTCTTTTATTTTGTTGATTGTTACTTTCACTATGCAGAAGCTTTTTCTTTTGATGTAGTCCCAGTAATTTATCTTTGCTTTTGTTTCCCTTGCCCCAGGAAACATATGTAAAAAAAATGTTTCTATGTCTGATGTCAGAGAAATTACTGCCTATGCTCTTTTCTAGGGTTTTTATGGTTTCAGGTCTCACATGTAGGTCTTTGATCCATTTTGAGTTTATTTTTGTTGATAGTATAAGAAAGTGGTCCAGTTTCATTAGTTTACATGTAGCCGTCCATTTTTCCAAGCTCCATTTGTTGAAGAGACTGTTTTTTTCCCCATTGCATGTTCTTGTCTCTTTTGTTGAAGACTGTTGACCATATAATCATGGGTTAATTTCTGGCTCTCTATTCTGTTCTGTTGATTCATATGTCTGCTTTTGTGCCAGTACCACCCTGTTTTCATTACTAGAGTTTTGTAGTATACCTTGAAATCTGGGATTGTGATACCTCCAGCTTTGTTGTTCTTTTTCAAGATTGCTTTGGCTATTTGGGGTCTTTTGTGGTTCCATATACATATTAAGATTACTTGTTCTAGTTCTGTGAAAAGGGCTGTTGGTATTTTGATAGGGATTGCATTAAATCTGTAGATTGCTGTGGGTTTTAACAATATTTGTTCTTCCTATCCATGAGCACAGACTGTCTTTCCATTTATTTGTGTCATCTTCAATTTCTTTCATCAGTGTTTTATAGTTTTCACAGGACAGGTCTTTTACCTCATTCATGAAGTTTATTCCTAAGTATTTTATTCTTTCTGGTATGATTATAAATGGGATTGTATTCTTAATTTCCCTTTCTGCTACTTCATTATTAGTGTATAGAAATGCAATGGATTTCTGTGTATTGATTTTATATCTTGTGACCATTCAATTCACATATCAGTTCTAGGACTTTTCTGGTGGAGTCTTGAGGGTTTTCTGTATAGAGTATCATGTCATCTGCAAATAGTGAAAGTTTTACTACCTCCTCACCAATTTGGATGCCTTTTATTTTTTTTTTCTTGTCTGATTGCTGTAGCTAGGACTTCCATTTCTATGCTGATTAAAAGTGGCAAGAGCAGACATCCATGTCCTGTTCCTGTTTGTAGCAGAAAAGCCCTCAGTTTTTCACCATTGAGTATGATGTTAGCTGTGGGATTTTCATATATGGCCTTTATTATGTTGAGGTATGTTCCTCTAAACTACTTTGTTGAGGACTTTTATCATGACTGGTGTTGTACTTTGTCAAAAGTTTTTCCTGCATCTACTGAAATGATCATATGGTTTTTATCCTTTCTCTTCTTGATATGATATATCATGTTGATTGATTTGCAACCCAGGAATAAATCTCACTTGATTGTGGTGAATGGTTTTTTTTAAATGTATTGTTAGATTAAGTTTGCTAATATTTTGTTGAGTATTTTTGCATCTATGTTCATCAGAGATAGTGGCCTATAGTTCTCTCTCTCTCTTTTTTTTTTTATAGTCTCCTTATCAGTTTTTGGTTATAGGTTAGGGTAATGCTGGCCTCATAGATTGAATTTGGAAGCTTTCCTTCCTCTTCTATTTTTTGGAATAAAGAAGAATAGGTATTAACTTTTTAAATGTTTGGTAGAATTCACCTGTGAAGTCATCTGGTTCTGGACTTTTGTTTGTTGGGAGTTTTTTGATTGCTGCTTTAGTTTTGTTGCTGGTAATCAGTCCATTCAAATTTTCCATTTCTTCCTGATTCAGTTTTGGGGGTTATATGTTTCTAGTAATTTATCGATTTCTTCTAGATTGTCCAATTTTTTGGCATATAATTTTTCATAATATTCTCTTATAACTCCTGTATTTCTGTGGTGTTGGTTGTTATTTCTCCTCTTTCATTTCTGATTTTGTTTGAGTCCTCTCCCTCCCTGTCTCTCTCTCTCTCTCTCTCTGTCTCTTTATGAGCCTGGCTAGTGGCTTATCAGTTTTGTTGATCTTTTCAAAGAACTAGCTCCTGATTTCATTGATCTGTTCTATTGTTTTTTTTTAGGTCTGTTTTGTTTATTTTTGCTCTAATCTTTACTATTTCCTTCTTTCTGGTTTTAGGTTTTGTTTGTTCTTTTTCTAGCTCCTGTAGATGTAAGGTTAGGTTGTTTATTTGAAATTTTTCTTGCTTCTTGAGGTAGGCCTGTATTGCTATACTTTTCCCTCTTGGACCAGCTTTTGCTGCATTCCAAAGATTTTTTAAAAAGATTATTTATTTTGAAAGAGAGAGAGAGCACATGTGCACACGCATGAGCGGGGGGAGGGGCAGAGGGAGATTGAGAGGGAGAGAATCACAAGCAGACTTCCTGCTGAGTATGGAGCTGGATGTGGGGCTTGGTCTCACAGTCCTGAGATCATGACCTGAACCTAAATCAAGAGTCAGACACGTAACTGACTGAGCCATCCAGGTGCTCCTGCAGCCTAAAGATTTTGGACCGTTTGTGTTCTTTTTTTATTTGTTCTGTGTATTTTTTGATTGCTTCCTTTTGATGTAGGCAGGCTGGATCCAAGAACCCAGAGAGGGTCCCACAGGATCAGTCAAGAGGGTCCTTGGGTATATGCAAGACAGAAATCAAACACGAGCTAGGAGGGAGTCAGAATAGAGTTTATCGAAGATATAGAGAGAATGCAGGTACAGACAGAGGCTGGGAGGCTCAGAAAGGAAAACAAAAGAGAGTCGGATCTTTGCTTGGGGTCTGGGGTTTTTATTGAGGATTATGGTCTGCTGTACGTGTCCTCTCAGGCATCCAGGAACTGGTCAGATCAAGGACAAGGGCCCAGGTGTCCTCCATAAGTCACTTGAAGCCAGGGGTTCTCGGCGTCTAGATGTCTAGCCCCCGTGGTCTGGAATATGCACAGGATGGCCTCACCCAGTCATTCTTGCCCAGTCCTTCCTTAGATGTTATCTATTGTGCGGGAAGACTCTAAAGAAATCATTAACTCCTTGTCCCTTACAAGGAAGACATACATTATTTGTAGTATGAGGTATGTGTAAAGCAGGGGTACAGGTCCTAGCAAGAATAGAAGCAGGAAAAGGAGTGAAAAACAGATTTTTATGGAGCCCTTTAGTTTTTCCTATCTCACTTTGATGCTGGAATTTAGTTAATGTATGGAAACTTCAGTTGTTTTAGCCAAATACTAGGCAGAAACTTTTGCTCTTATCACCTCTTGACCTTCCTTCTAAGCCTGGAGTTTGAATTGGTGTGTACATCTGTTTTCACTTTATGACCTTGATTTTCTGATTCTCCCAAGCCTGGCTAACCACACTAATGTCTCTCAGTGTCTGGGTTTCCCAGGTATGTCCCAGGATGCTTAGTACGCTGGAATTTGTGTGAGTGTGAAGGCATTTGAGAGCCAGCAGACACCTGTGACAGTGACTCATGGTATACATTGATTTATTTGCTAGCCCCCTCCCAGTGACGGGATAGAAAAGGCCTCTCAGAGAAAAGCACTACCTTCTTCTCTCCATTCAGAACAGCCTATCGGGGGCCACCTGGGTGGCTCAGTCGTTAAGCATCTGCCTTCGGCTCAGGGTGTGATCCTGGCGTTCTGGGATCGAGCCCCACATCAGGCTTCTCCGCCATGAGCCTGCTTCTTCCTCTCCCACTCCTCCTGCTTGTGTTCCCTCTCTCGCTGGCTGTCTCTCTCTGTCAGATAAATAAATAAAATCTTAAAAAAAAAAAAAGAACAGCCTATCAGGGTGCTGTAGATCAGCTTTGTGTGTGTAAGTGGATTTCATTCATGAAGTGGTTCCTTTTGTGGGTAGATGGTTGCCAGGATACAGATAGTCCGAACAACATCATGGCACCTGCCTTGTTCTTCAGCACATGGTATGGTGGTTGAGAAATATTTCATTCATTTCGATACTTTTCTGGTTAAAATTTCAAAAGCTTGAAGAAGGATCTTTCTTCTTCCATAGATTCTATCCTTGTATAAACAGATCAGTGATAGAGGATCAATCAAACTCGATACTATATAGTTGCTGACACCAATACTCTGTATTATGGGCCCTTCCCTTATGAGGTTTAAAAACAGGCACAGAGGCAGAAGCTACCAGGAATCTTCTGGTGTTTTTCTCCCTCCCTCTGAAGCATACAGCTATTCTGTTTAATGTAGAATTTTCAACAGATGAATTTAACCTCTCCTTGGTCTGCAGGGAGACTGCAAAGGCTATTGGCATTAACGTTAATTTATGCAGTATGTGGAAATGTGCATTTTTTAGATCCAAGCAACATTGTTCAGAATCTTAAAAGCTCTAAGTGGATCCAAAAGTTTATTGTATTTTGGAAAACAAATTTGAATAAATCAACTGAAATTTTTATTTTATTTTATTTTTTAAAAATTTTTATTTATTTATTTGACAGAGATAGAGACAGCCAGCGAGAGATGGAACACAAGCAGGGGGAGTGGGAGAGGAAGAAGCAGGCTCATAGCAGAGGAGCCTGATGTGGGGCTCGATCCCATCACGCCGGGATCACGCCCTGAGCCGAAGGCAGACGCTTAACCGCTGTGCCACCCAGGCGCACCAACTGAAATTTTTATATGTCTTGGTTATCGTAGGGCACCATGGCAACAATTTCATCTAATATGCCCAGGGTCTCCTGAGGGAGCAGTGGGGTTCCCAGCTCAGAGGCAGGTGTGGAGCCAGCTGCAGTTTGCCTGATGACTTAGGGACCATATTAGTTGGATTTACCAAACTAACTTTGACAAAATCCAACAAGTGGCTTAAAAACCTTCCTGCAAAGGAACTAAAGGTCGCAGACAATGCTACTAATTCTTCAAGCTCAAGAGAACAACGAGGGAAGGACAGAAGGACACTTCTCTTATTCCTAAGCTCTTTCTTGGTTGCATAAGAGACAAAAACAATGTTAAGTCTCTTTAGACTTGACAAAAAATAAGAAAAAAAAAGAGAAATTAATAAGACAGCCTGAAAACTGGATTTATGTTTATTAATATTAGCGATGAACCACACAACAAATGTAAAATTTGCCTTGAAATGTTAGCTAATGGTAACATGAAGCCTTCAGGACAAGCAAGGAATGTGAAACGACTTTTTCTGATTTTTACAATTGTGTTCAAAGTTAGGATATTAAAGACTACATTTACTAAGCTTAATAATAAAAAGTTAGAAGGCATTCGAGATTTCTGACATTACAGCAAAAATAGACAAGCCTTTTACTATAGTGAAATACATATTCCTCTGCTTCCTGCTGTGGTAGAATGTAGCTAAAATAATACATGGAAAACCGCATAACAACAGATTAAAATGTGTTCTTTTGTCAGAGAACACTGTTGAAAACTTCACAGAAAGCATTACTGAAATTTTGAAGAAAAAGAATTTTAAAAATTACACAGTTGAGTGAAAGTAAAGGTGCTTCTAATATATCTTGGCTTATGGTATTTTCCAGAAAGTAAGAGTCAGAACTTAACTGGCTACTCACTATATGTGAGGAAAAATTCTAAGCATTTGACATGAAATAATTTATTTGGTCTTCATAATAATTCTGTGAGGTAAATACTGTTATCGTCTCCATTTAAAGATGATGAAACCGATACACAGAGAGGTTAGTTAATGAGCTAAAGGTCACACAGCTAAGAAGTAATGGAGCCAGGAAACAATCAACAGGAGCTTTCTGTCTCCAGTGCTAGTGATCTTCGCCACTTTTGCATTTGTCTCTGTTTCAACAATGAAATGCACAAAGAACTAACATTTCTGTTTCAACAATGAAATGCACAAAGAACGAATACTTTTTCATTAACCAATGAAGGAAAAAGGCATCAGAGAAGAAATTCTCTCCATAGTCAATGCCTTCTTTATATATTGACAAATGTATTATGGAAAAAAAAAGTGGTATAAGTATACACAGTGGCAATGGAGCCATTGCATTTACTGGCACATCAGCAAAAAAGATTCTTAGGTAAGATCATAACGGGACCCTATACTGCAGTCCTTGACAGTCTCTCAGGGAAGCAGTGTTGTCAAGAAATTGAAGGTGCAATTGCACAAAGTGCTATGGGACATCATGGATGTCTTTACTCCTCTAAAACAAGACTAAATGGGTTCTTTGTAATACTTTGTATTGGATGGGGAGTAACCATGAAACTATTCTTCCCGCAGGCTTGCCGTAGAATGTCCTGAAGCAAAGCACTTAAGAGAGCAAGTGTTACATAGTTTTCTTTTTAAAAAGGGATACGTGTTCCAATTTTTTTTTTACCTGTCTGTGATGACAAACAGATGTACTAGTAATGCTACTCAAAAAAATAACTAAAACAATAGAAACTTATTCCTTCAAATTGAAGGTGATGTTCTAACAAGTAGGAAGTGACTGCTGTTTGTAAGAAACTTGTGTATGAAGAGAGCAGTTTGAAAACAGGTGTTTGGAAAAATCTCCATTGTTATGTGATTAGGTTGTTGAGCAACCTAACGTCAATATGCCACCTATTAAAAATTCTTATGTCTGCACACTTAAAAAAATCTTATAAACAGATTTTTTGGTACTTTAAAAAACTTCTAAATAATTTTTGTCCCTTTTAATTGCTAAAAATATAAAATATGACACTTTCTGGTTAGTTTGCATTTACTGGTTGACATCTAGGAAGATAGAGATTTGGCAGTCTAATTCAATAAAATTTGTGAATGATTGATGTATTTTGTACATACAGCCAGTGAAGCATTTCTTTCATTTTATATAGATATAATTGTGAAATATGTTTTTTTGGGTCTCTGACAGCTATCAGAGTATCAAAACATTGAACTTTAAGCCAAATTTTTTAATTCTCATGTTACATTCAATCTCTTTAGTAAATGCAAACTAACCAGAAGGTATTGCATAATCTCAATTTTTCACATGCAGAGGGACTTTTGGGGCTGTGGGATAGCCCTAGCTGGAAATGTTCAGCAGAGAGTAGGAATATAGTAGAAAAACACAGAAGACAGATGAAAATAGTGATTTCGGAGTCTTATCACATGTGTGTTTGTGTGTATGTGTGAACATCTGGAAAAACTTTTCTAATGCTTTAATGTTGGTGAATGCATTTTAGTCTGGTAGCAGCAGTTTTTAAATAAAATTGAGCATAATTTATGATGATGAGTTGAGAGATATTTAAACATGTTTATTTGAGATGAGGGATTACCTACAACACAGGAATCTTATAACAGGATTCACTGTTCTGTAAAGCTGCATTTATATGCGTTTTTAAAAAGTTATACTGAGCTGTGGTATTAACCAGGAGATAGATACATAAGTTAACGGAACAGACTAGAAAGTCCAGAAATGGACTTGAGCTAATATGGTCATTTGATCTTTGACAAAGGTGCAAAAACAATTCAATGGAGACAGGATAGTCTTTTCAACAAACGATGTTGGATCAATTAGGTATCTCTGAGCAAAATAATGAACTTCAACCTAAACTGCATACCTTATACAAAGATTAACTCAAAATGGATCATAGACCTACATTTAAGATGTAAAACTATACAATTTTTAGAAAAAAAGCAAAGGAGAAATTTTTGTCTTGGGGTTAACGGTTCTCAGAAATGACACCAAAAGCATGATAAATAAAAGAGAAAAAAAGTTGATAAATTGTACCTCACCAAAATGAAAACTTTCGCTCTGCCAAAGACAATGTCAAGAGGATGAAAAGACGTGCTGTCTGCTGGAAGAAAACATTTGCAAATCACGTATCTGACAAAGCACTCATATCCAAAGTATATTTTTATTTTTATTTTTTTTAAAGATTTTATTTATTTATTAGACAGAGATAGAGACAGCCAGTGAGAGAGGGAACACAAGCAGGGGGAGTGGGAGAGGAAGAAGCAGGCTCATAGCGGAGGAGCCTGACGTGGGGCTCGATCCCATAACGCCGGGATCACGCCCTGAGCTGAAGGCAGACGCTTAACCGCTGTGCCACCCAGGCGCCCCCCAAAGTATATTTTTAAAAAAATGGGGCGCCTGGGTGGCTCAGTCGTTAAGCGTCTGCCTTCGGCTCAGGGCATGATCCCAGAGTCCTGGGATCAAGCCCCACATCAGGCTCCTCCGCTGGGAACCTGCTTCTTCCTCTCCCACTCCCCCTGCTTGTGTTCCCTCTCTCGCTGGCTGTCTCTCTCTCTGTTAAATAAATAAATAAAATCTTTAAAAAATTTAAAAAAATTTAAAAAAATCTTTCAAATGCAACAATAAGAAAATAAATAACATAGTTAAAAATGGGCAAAGGATTTAAGCAGATACTTCACCAAGGAGAATATAGAGATGCTAACTAAGTTCATGTAAAGATGCTCCACATTATTAATTATTATAGACTGAACGTGGCCTATGTTTTGTTTTAATTTCTGGAACTTGTGAATGTTACCTTAAATGGCAAAAGGGACTCTGAAAATGTGATCCTGAGATGGGGTGGATATCCTGGACTATTTAGGTGGATCCTAAATGTAATCACCAGGGTCCTTATAAGAGGGAGGCAAGAACATGAAAGGAGGAAGAAGGCAGTGGAAGTGGAGAGAGATTTGAAGAGTCTGCACTGCTGGCTTTAAACACGGTGAAGGAATACATTAGATATAGGGAATGCATATATATGGGATGCAATATATTCTAAAATTAGAGATGCAGTTATCCAGGTGATGCAATTGTAGGAATCCATTTAAAGGGACCCAATTTTGAACTCTTATTATTATTATTATTGAAGTTTCAGGTGTATAGCTTTCTAATCCGACATCTGCATACAATGCAAAGTGATCACCACCACAAGTCTAGGTACCATCCGTCACACACGGTTGATCTCCTCCCCCTCTAGTAACCACTTGTCTGTTCTCTGTATTTATAAGTTTGTTTTATTTTATTCTCCCTCCCTTGCTCCCTCTTTCCTTCCTTCCTTCCTTCTTTCCTTCTTTCCTTCCTTTCTCCCTCCTTCCCTCTACGCTTCTTCCCTCCCTTCCTTCCTTCCTTCCTTCCTTTTAGATTCCACATAGGAGAAAATTCATATGGTGTTTGCCTTTCTCTGTCTGACTTTTTTGCTTAGCATACTACCTCTAGGACCATCTATGCTGTCACAAATGGCAAGATTGTACTTTTCATGGCTGAGTAATATTCCATTCTGTATATCTGTGTACCATATCTTTATTCATTTATATATTGATGGACACGCCATTTGTTTTCTTATAGTGGCTATTGTAAATAATGCTACAGTGAACATAGGGGTGCATATATCTTTTGAACTAGTGTTTTTGTATTCTTTAAATAAATATCCAGAAATGGAGTAGCTAGTTCATATGGTAGTTCTATTCTTAATTTTCTGAGGAATCTGCATTCTGGTTTTTGTAGTGACTGCATCAATTTACTTTTCTTCACACCCTCACCAACACTTGGTATACTTGTTATTCCTTGTCTTTTTGATAATAGCTATTCTGACAGATGTGGGGTGTTATCACAGTGTTTTGATTTGCATTTCCCTAGTACAATTAGTGATGTTGAGCATATTTTCCTGTGTCTTTTGGCCATCTTTGGGTCTCCTTTGGAGAAATGTCAACTCAGATTCTCTCCCCACTTTTAAATAGGGTTGGTTTTTTTTGTGGTTGAGTTGTAGGTGTTCTCTATATATTTTGCATATTTACATCTTATCAGATACATGGTTTGCAAACATCTTCTCCCATTCAGTAGGCTGCCTTATCAGTTGGTGACGGTTTCCTGTGCCATGCAGCAGCTTTTATTTGATGTAGTCCCATTTGGTTATTTTTGCTTTTGTTACTCTTGTCTTTGGAGTCAGATCCACAATGACAGCACTTAGACCAATGTTCAGGAGCTTACCTCTTATGTTTTCTTCTAGGAATTTTATGATTTCAGGTCTTCCATCCAAGTCTTTAATCTATTTTGAATTAATTTTTGTGTGTGGTATAAATAGTAGTATAGTTTCATTCTTTTGCATGTGGCTGAACCAGTTTTCCCAACACCATTTATTAAAGAGACTGTCCTTTCTCCACTGTATGTTCTTGGCTCCTTCGTTAAAGGGATCCACTTTCTAATTGGTTCCTGGAAGGTGAATGCAGAGAAACTGGCCTTAGGGTGAACATGCCTAGAGCAGTCTTTCCTGAAGTGGGTTTCTTGACACAGTTGAAATATGAGACACTATCCAGTAAGAGTTCCTGTTAAATTCAATTTGAGATAAACAGTATAGCATGATGTTTAAAAGCTAGACTCTGTGATCAGAAAGACATAACTTTATTATTCATAAATAATATAAATCTTATTTATTGGCCATGTGACTATAGCAAATTAACTGCTCTAAACTTCAATTTCTTCTTCTGCACAATGAAAACGCTGAGAGCTCCTACCTCCTAGTGTTACCCAATTAAATGAAATGATGCGTTCAATGTGTTACCCTAGTGATAACACCTAGGATGTTGGCTGTTACTCTTCCGGTGATATTAACCACCTGCCTTCTTGGAGCATCAAAAAGTGTAATGGCCCATTAAAGACGGAGAAGTCCTATTGAAAAGAACAAAACAAACCACGTTTGCAGAGCCTTCTCGTCTCGGTTAGTATCCTGAAAACCTGGGAGTAGAGCTCTTAAGCTTGATGATGGGAATTGGGGTGAGGGTTAGGTTGGGGCTATCTTCTGCTTTAGATGGCATGTGTTCACTACTCGTCTGGGACTAGGTAGGCAAACTTCATTCACATATTCCAGCAAGCAAAATTGAGCCGCAGAGCTTGTCTTACAGAATTAAGATTTAAATTCACCTCTCTGGCTCCCATTTCTGGATGTAGTGTTCTGGGTCACTTGGTTTCTTTCTCACCTACCTTGAATGTTGACACTAATGAATAAGCTGAGAAGAAAGCTATGATTGCCCCCAAATTAAATGTGTGCCCTTTCAAGGACGACAATTAAAAGAAAAACAGATGGAGATGGTCTTTTAGAGTGAAATAAAAGTTTCTGCATTTCTTAAAACCCAAGTTACCACTCAAGGCAGCCCCTTGAGAGGCAGACTTTTATCAGGCGCTTATGGAATGAGCAGGGAGAGGAGGTGTCTGGCTTTCTTCCATCAGGTCTGTCAGTTTATTTATTTTTATTTTATTTTTTTTTTAAGATTTTATTTATTTATTTGACACAGAGAGAGAGAGAGTGCATAAGTTGGGGGAATGGCAGAGGGAGAGGGAGAAGCAGGCTCCCTGCTGAGCAGGGACCCCTATGCAGGGCTCAGTTGAAGGCAGCCGCTTAACTGACTGAGCCACCCAGGCGCCCCAGGTCTGTCAGTTTAAATCTACATTCTTTTTCCATTGTGTATTCCAAGGTCCAGAGCTCCCTTTTCACTGTCTGTCCTGTGAACCTTCAGTCTGTCTCCAGATTTAGAGCAGAAAACCAGTGGTAGGAAGAGCAGGGTGCCATGTTGGCCTGAGAGAAGACAAGGATTTTCTGTTAATCTGGTTGCAGGATCTTTTCTGTGTTATCTAGGTCCTGTGAGTCTTTGCCCCCAGGATGCAGAAGACCTTCGCTTTCTCTTCTCATTGACCTCTGTGAGGCCACTCCCCCCAGTTCAGAGCCCTTGTAGAGGTGCCTCTTGTGAAATACTGTTTCTGCCACCCACTTCAATCAAAACCTGCTTGTCCTAACTGATCTCTAAACCAGTTCTTGGAGTCACTAATAAAAGTCTTCAGTGTGCTCCAAACATTCTGGCCTCCTTTCTAATTTCCCAAGATCCCCGACTGATCCCCAAGGTTGGGAAGTCAGAGGTTCTGATTGATTTGCTATGACCTGTTTGCTGCCTTGGGTTTGTGTTCCTTAGAAATGATGTTTGATTTTCTCTGCATTTCCCTCTTGCTGAATGGCACCCAAAATAAACGGCATAGGTTTTGACCTGGGAAAGTTTAACTGTTCACGCATGCACACCCTGCTGACATTCAGATCCACGGACTGTAGCACACCCCGATGTGTACAGTCTCTGACAGTCTGAAAACACTATCTTAGTTATCATTTCCAGTCGTAGTACAGAATCACTATTCTACCAAGCCTAATTCTCAAAGTCTTTCATTAAAAAAAAATTATATTACATTTCAGGTCTACAAATACTTACCCAGGCCCTGGTTTATACAAAAGGATGCCAATAGTGTAGGAAAAGAAATGACCAGTGTTTGAGGGAAGTGGAATTAAAATCAGTTACATGGGGCTCCTGGGGGTTCAGTCAGTTGGTTAAGCATCTGCCTTTGGCTCAGGTCATGATCTCAGGGTCCTGGGATCGAGCCCCCTCTGCTCCTCCACCCCCCTGCCCCTCTGTGTGTGCTCTCTCTCTCACTCATTCTCCCTCTTAAGTAAGTAAGTAAGTAAGTAAATAAATAAATAAATAAATAAAATCTTTAAAAATTTTTTTTAAAAATCAGTTACATAAATAAAATGAAGATAGTAACATCTTGACACATGACAACTCAGACCAAGTCAGGAAAAAGGGCGATATCTGACTGCCAATTCCAACTCTACCACCAACCAGTGGTGAGTCTTTGGGAAACATAACTGAATTTCCTCACCTGAACTAGATCTGTGCTTTCCAGTTCACCAACTGCAAGAATCATTTGGAGTGTCTATTCAAAAAACAGATTGCTAGCCCTCGGCCTAGCCCTACTGAATTGGAATCTCAAAGGAAGGGATCTGCAAAAGACACGCACACCCACAGCACCCTGTGTGATTCTTCTGAACAATTTTGGGGAACACTGAATTAGGTAATATTTAGGGTCCTTTCACTTCTAAGAGGCTATGGTAAACCCTGGATGCCATGATTCACCAGTGAATGGGAAAAATCTGAAGAGAAAATTCATTAGTTAATTCATACTTAGTAATTTAATAAATATTTTCTATTTATTTTTTGAAAAGTTACTGAAATTAATGTTATGGTTTGTGTTTTATGGATCTAGGGATTCTTCAGATTTCTCTTTTCTCTTCGATTTTTTCATTGTCATATCTGGCCTATCTAGTTCATGGTGTTATGTTAAGCATAAATGAGATTAGATGTGAAAGTTTGTTGCTATCATCATTATTATTATTGCTATTAGTAGAATAAGTTCTGTAGGATTGACTCTGCTTTTATGAAGTTGATGTATCTGTTGGTGTCTTCAGCTTTGTTCCTATGGTTAAAGCCAGACAAATGAGCAAAGCACAATTATTTCTGGATTTATTCAAAAATTTTGAGTACCTATTATGTACAAAGCATTATGTTATATTCTGTCTAAAATGTTTAGAGTGCCTTTTCTTTCTCCTTTTTTTTAAAAAGAAACCTGGGGGGCACCTGGGTGGCACAGCGGTTAAGCGTCTGCCTTCGGCTCAGGGCGTGATCCTGGTGTTATGGGATCGAGTCCCACATCAGGCTCTTCTGCTATAAGCCTGCTTCTTCCTCTCCCACTCCCCCTGCTTGTGTTCCCTCTCTCACTGGCTGTCTCTATCTCTGTCGAATAAATAAATAAAATCTTGAAAAAAAAAATAAAAGAAACCTGGAACCCTCCCATTTAGTAATACTTTTATTTATTTTTTGTAAGTTTTATTTCTTTTGTAACCTCTAAACCCAACGTGGGGCTCAAAGCCATGACCCCAAGATTAAGAATCGCATAATCTTCTGACGGAGTCACCCAGGTGCTCCCATTTAGTAATACTTTTGAATGAATAAAATGTTTTATTGGTCTTTTCAATGTATCAGTACACTAGGAAATTAATAATATGAGTACATTTATTCAGTTTATAGAGAATGCATGATACACATTTCAAAGAAACGATTCCTAGTGATAAATCTACAGGCCCACCGTTCAGTAGCTATCAGTTTAGGGTGCCTTCCGTATGCCTTCCTTTCCTCTAGGACACATTGCTATGGGAGAAATGAGTTACACCAATGTTTTCGTCCAGGGGTTCAAATGTGAACAGGGGCACAAACGTATGTAGTGATACCTTGGTTCTGGGAATCAACAATGGCAAATTATGTTTGCATAGTGCTCCGCAATTAATAAAATATTTTCTCATCTAATTTTTTATTTCTGGGACACCTGGGTGGCTCAGTCAGTTAAGCATCTGACTTTGGTTCAGGTCATGATCTCAGGATCCTGGGATCAAGCCCCACATGAGGCTCCTTGCTTAGCGGGGAGTCTGTTCTCCTTCTCCCTCTGCTCCGCCCAATTGCTCGTGCTCTCTCTCTCTCAAAATAAATAAATAAATATTTAAAAAAAATACAATTTTATTTCTTTCCCCAATAATCCTCTGATGTGGGCAAGGAGGTCCTGTGAGATATGTAGGGAAGCTATGGTGCCAGGACTAGAAACAAGTCCTCTTGGCTCTCAGTCCAATGCCCTTCCCATTTCTTCTAGTATACGTCTGGTTCCACAGCTGGATTGGCAATAGAAAATGGGCTCTCCTCCATATCTGTGCAGGTGGCTTCTATTGTGGGAAAGACACAGGAAGAGTGATTTGAGCTAAATGTCTTAGACACTTATGCTGGCACCTATTTCAAACTCTCATGATCTTGCACTTCTTCCTTCCTCTTGGCTCTATTTTGATATCCTCTAAAGCAGAGTTAATGTCTTCTGACCATAGAACATAATCCCTGAGTAAGAGGAGGTTAATCCATCATTTCATTTAGTCCTTACAACAATAAACAGATTTACTATGTCACATTAAGGTATTAAAAGCTAATGTGAAAACAGAATAATGTAAACCTAGTGGGGAAGCAAGAATATGTTAGCATTCGTCTCCAATGCCCCACTCATCCCAGAGGTTCCAGAGTTATCTAAAGGCATGGTGGAAGGAGCTCATCATCCTCAGGCAGAAGAGACCAAGGCAACCACCCTGGCTGCAGGAGACGAAGCTATTCTCTGGCATTCTCTTGAAGCATCAAAGGCAAGCTCTGTGCAGAGTCAGCCAATAACTTGTGCTGAGGTTTCCAAAGAGGTATCGGATTCCCAAGCAGGTGTTGACTACTTGGGAGTCCGAATGGGAAAGTGGCCATCACCTGGAACAGGAGATGATGGGGTTAGAGTTCAGGGCAAGGTCCTGCAGGAATCAAAAATCCAGGGAGGTCCACTGCTCAAATTTAGCAAATAAAAATATAGGGCAACTAGTCAAATTTGAATTTCAGATAACCAGTGAAATAATTTCTTAGTGTAAGTATGTCCCATGCAATATATATGTAACTCAAATTTGACTGGGCATCCTGTGTTTCATATGGCAATGCTAACAGGGACAACTCTTCAGAGCTGTCATGGGATGGCATCTCAGCTTGCCCTGCTTCCACTTAAGACCTCCTGTTTTCTGGCGCCTAGGTGACTCAGTTGGTTGGGCGTCTGCCTTCAGCTTGGGTCGTGATCTCAGGGTCCTGGGATCAAGCCCCACATCGGGCTCCCTGCTCAGCGGGGAGTCTGTTTCTCCCTCTACCCTTCCCCCTGGCTCATGATCTTACTCTCTCTCAAATAAATAAATAAAATCTTAAAAAAAAAAAAGACCTCTTGTTTTCCCTATCTTCTCTGTCATTACCCTGAGGTTCTGTTCATAAGGTAAGAAGAGGAGGTGGGTTCCATTTCCAAAATGATAATATCTGTAATATTTCCAATTTGCATAATTAAAATTTACATTCATCCAGAGCCTATCCACAACAGAGTATAGGAGGTGGTTATTTTCTAATATAAAATGGCATTTTACAGGTAAGAGTAGAAATTGGTTTTCTCTTCAGATAGTTCTTTTTTCCTAACTTGGGAATGTGCATGTCTTACAGTCAATTTGTGAAGAAGATGATTTATAAAATTAATGGTGACCATCCACAGGAACTTGTTCTTCATGTAATATTCTTTATTTAAAATATAAAACCAGGAATTAAAAATTAAGCCTACTTGTATTGGTTGTCATGGGGAAATGTTTACTCTAAGTCAGATAAAATATTGAAAATATACACTTCGGTTTCTTTCAGGTCCTGCACCCTTCTTGATTTTCTCCCATGGAAGCAGTATCTTTAGGATTGACCTGGGAGGAACTAATCATGAGCAATTGGTGGCAGATGCTGGCGTATCAGTGATCATGGATTTTCATTACAATGAGGGAAGAATCTATTGGGTAGATTTAGAGAGAAAACTTTTGCAAAGAGTTTTTCTGAATGGGACAAGGCAAGAGGTAAAGTACATCCCCAAAGTATTTAAGGGATTTTTGTATAGGCTGGCAAACGTGGTATTGTTAATTTGTAATGTATATATGAATGAAAATTACATTTCAATTCAAATGTTTCTGGCATTTGTAGATATCGTTTAATTTGCATCTGTGGCATGTTACTGAGCAAACCTATAAGCGTGGCACTGATATTCAGAAGACCCCAAAAGGAGTCAGGATGTCAATGGAATTTTGAAACTATATAAGTTTATTAAGTCAGATCACCATTTTATGGTTTTGTTTTTTTTTTAATATAATAATTTTTTATTATATGTTAGTCCCCATACAGTATATCCTTAGTTTTTGATGTAATGTTCCATGATTCATTATTTGCGTATAACACCCAGTGCTCCATGGTTAAAACAGATTACTTACATGATTATTTTTGGCTCCAGTGGTTCTCAGCCGAGAGCAATTTTGCCCTTCCAGGGATATTTGGCAGAATCTGGAAAGATTGTTGGTTGTCACACCTGTGTTGGGAAGGAGAGAGGATGTGCCGCTAGCATCTCATGGGCAGAGGACAGGGATGCTACTAACCATTCTAAAATATACAGGCTGGTCCCCACTACAAAGAATTATCTGGCCTCAAATGTCAGTTGTGCTGAGTTTGGGAACCCTGTTTAGTCTAAAATGTCTGTCATGGGTTTTAGCACCTGATATTTAGAAAGAAAACCTTTTTTGATTATTTTTTTAAAAGATTTTATTTATTCATTATTCATTTGAGAGAGAGCACAAGTGGAGGGGAAAGGCAGAGGGAGAGAGAGAAGCAGACTCCCCACTGAGCAGGGAGCCCAACTCGGGCTCAATCTCAGGACTCTGGGATCAGGACCTAAGCCAAAGGCAGATGCCCAACCATCTGAGCCCCCAGGCAGCCCACCTTTTTTGAATCTTAAGGTGTTGGCATTCTGGGACAAGAATAATAAAGCAGCTGTCAGATATAAAGTATTTTGCTTCAAGTACATACAAAAGATCTTTAATCTTTCTCTGTAACTGGTGGAACCCTTAAATGAGTCCCAGGAGGAATGTTCTCTCGATTCCTGAGAGATGGATTACAGAGATGCGCGACTGGAGAAAACTTAAGCATTTATTCGCAGCACAAAGTGCCCACTGTTTTGTTTGTTTTTCTTCAAACCTTTCTCCCTTCAGTTACTCTTAAAAGCTTCAATTAAGTACTAATTTCTTTTATCACATCTCTGAGACTTACTAATGTCACCTTTAACAAGGATGGCTACTCATTATTCTCCAGCCATCTGTAGAATAGTTTCAAAAATCTTGAGCCTTAAAATCTGGAGGGTTTCCTGTCACAGACTAGGGAAAAAAGTTAAATACTTGTGAATTTGTGTCAAGTCATTTGGAAAGGATTGACCTGGTGCCTAAAATCCACCATTGTATCACCTCCTTTGGGTTAAAACACGGTTTACAAAAACACCTGTTAAAATACAATTCACCTGGGTGAGCTAATATATTAATATGTTAGCAACTGGTTTAATGGATTGGCTAGATTACTTTGTATGAGGTATAGGAATAGTGTAAGCTGGTGAGACTGATCATTGCCAAATCCGAGTTCAGTGATGTCAGGTCAGTGGCCAGAAAACAGCTATGGTGGGAATATTTACACCAAGTGGTGGTGGGAATA
Organism: Ursus maritimus; assembly: GCF_017311325.1. NCBI lineage: Eukaryota > Metazoa > Chordata > Mammalia > Carnivora > Ursidae > Ursus > Ursus maritimus. The sequence continues at coordinate 5,459,045 of NW_024423453.1, forward strand.
CTTACAAACCAAGGAAATCTGCAGCCACACAAATCAGGGCTTCTCCCCACCTCCCACCATCCACCCCCCAAGAAGACTGACCGGTTTACCTGCATACACTGGAATTAGGAGATAAAAGAGGTTTTTGTTTGGTCATTTTATCATGAGAGAGCAGGAAACACTACCCAAGAGGCATAAAGAGAAGCCCTGGTCTTTGGGCCATAGGGTCATAATGTGAGGGCACTGAGGACTTGTAGAAAGGTGAGGACTGATGGAAGAGGAGGGGCCAGGAAAGTGGGGCTCTAATGAGAAATTTATTTATGTTAGAGCTCTGTGCACAAAGGTCAAGGGCATCTTGCCAGATTTTGGCAAAGCTTAGAATTGGATTCAGGTGAGAATATGGAAAATTCCATTAACAAATGGATATACTGTCTTTAAGATAGCATGGAAATTTATTATAGTTGAAATTATTAATACATTATGGTTAATTGCCTAATTTCAATAAGCATAGGATAATTTTCCACTTTAAAGCCCAGAAATATTCATGTGGGAGGGTTAACATTGATCCATCAAAACAATGGCACCGTATCTGTGAGTATTTTATGATTTAAATAGTTTTATGAATGCACAAAAAATGACAAGTACTTTAAAGAATAGACTTTTATACATAAAGATAAAAAATGTTGATGTGAATGAGAAAATATTAATATTTTGAAATTTGATTTTACAGAGCATATGCAATATAGAGAAAAATGTTTCAGGAATGGCAGTAAATTGGATAAATGAAGAACTTATTTGGTCAAATCAACAGGAAGGAATCATTACAGTAACAGATATGAAAGGAGACAATTCCCGAGTTCTCTTAAGCGCCTTAAATTATCCTGCAAATGTAGCAATTGATCCAGTAGAAAGGTAACTGCTGTTTTCAGACATTGAAATATATATCAAAATCTGATGATAATTCGTAGAATCATAACATTTTGAACTCAGAAGGACCTTCTCACTGAGAAGGTTGCCTGGATTTGAACCAAGGCAGGCTTCCCTCTACAAATGGTGCTTTTGATTACCATGATTTCCTACTAGAGAAGCATAATTCGTTTTTTAACTTGAGATCACATGGAATTTCCATAGCAGAGCAATAAATATTTGTTGAATTGGAATTTCATTCAAAATAGTCCAACTCCTCCTGTGTGGACATCCAGGAACTGCTGAAACATTGACAGTTGGCCATTTAAGTGACTTTACCTTCAATTATGTGTCTGTGTAATGTGTTTGCTCTCAGGTTTATATTTTGGTCGTCAGAGGTGGCTGGCAGCCTTCACAGAGCCGATCTCAACGGTGTGGAAGAGAAGATTCTGTTAAAGACGTCAGCAAGAATAACAGCTGTGTCATTGGATGTGCTTGATAAGCGGCTTTTTTGGATTCAGTACAACAGAGATGAAAGCAATTCTTATATTTGTTCCTGTAATTATGATGGAGGTTCTGTCCATTTTAGCAAACATCTCACACAGTAAGTTTTGGTTTTAGTGTAAATAAAGTAATTGCCATTTGAAGTTTGCCCAGCCGAATGGGTGGAGTGGCTTAGCACAGATTTGGAAGTCCAAAAGACTTGATGAGTACAAGTCCTAGATTTACCATTTATTGGACAAGTGACTTTGGGAAGATTACATGACTACTCCTCAGTTTCCTTTTTTTTTTTTTTTTTTAAGATTTTATTTATTTATTTGATAGAGAGAGAGTGCAAGCTGGAGGTGGGGGAGGGCAGAGGGTGAGGGAAAAGCAGACTTCCCACTGACCGGAGAACCTGATGTGAGGATTCGATCCCAGGACCCCAAGATCATGGCCTGAGTCGAAGGCAGACACTTAACCAGCTGAGCCACCCAGGTGCCCCTCCTCAGTTTCCTTTAATGTGGGGATAATAGTAGTAGCTGTTTCTTGAGATTATTGTGAAATTTAAGTAAAAATTAATTAAAGAAATGCAAATAAAGGGGCGCCTTGGTGGCACAGCGGTTAAGCGTCTGCCTTCGGCTCAGGGTGTGGTCCTGGCATTCTGGGATCAAGCCCCGCATCGGGCTCCTCTGCTATGAGCCTGCTTCTTCCTCTCCCACTCCCCCTGCTTGTGTTCCCTCTCTCGCTGGCTGTCTCTGTCTCTGTTGAATAAATAAATAAAATCTTAAAAAAAAAAAAGAAATGCAAATAAAAATAATTAACAGAGTTTTGGCATCTAATAAGCTCTCACATGTTGATTTAGGTTATAGTTAATCTTTTTGGAATTACTATGTCCTGGATTTGCGAAGCACCTATATTTCATTTGGTATGCTATCTTGCCTGTAACTGACTCACCAGCTTGTGGTAAGAGGCAGAAATAAATCAAGTGTGAAATGGATACAACCAGAATCCACTCTTAGAGCATTCCTATTTTCTTCCCTGTTTTACGTTCATCACACTTAAATGCTGACTAGCAAAAGAATGGGACAATGAATCTGAAGCTAGAAATTATATCCCATTAATTCAGATTATGAATACATAAATACAATTTTAAACTTAATATCTGCTTCTAAACCTAAATGAGATACAATTGAAAAAGTAGGTAATACAAATTCAGTCAATAAATTGAAATGAAGTGAAATGTTGATAAGCCCGGGAAGAAATGTTCTGCCATTCTTTATATTTTTTCTGTTGTTTTTTAGGCACAATTTGTTTGCAGTGTCCCTTTTTGGTGATCGGATCTTCTATTCAGCATGGAAAAAGAAGACAATTTGGATAGCTAACAAACACACCGGGAAGGATATGGTTAAAATTAACCTCGACCCATCGTTTGTACCACCTGGCGGAATCAAAGTAGTGCATCCGCTCTTGCAGCCCAAGGCAGAGAGGGGTACTCAGGCACCTGGTGAGTCGTCTTTGACCTTGAACGGAGTCTGGCACTTTGTCCCCACCCATCCACTGGCTCAAGCCAGACACTTAGGGGCCAGCCTTGGTTTCTCCTACTGCCTCGGTCCCAATTTTCAGTCTACCACCAAATCCTTTCCATTCTACCTCCTAAGTACATCTCAGATATCCGCTTCTCTCCTCTACTGCCACCACCGCCGTCCAACAACGAGCATTTCTTGCCTGGCCTGTTGTAGTAGCCGCTCAACTAATCTTTCTGTTTTTCCCTCCTGCCTTTAAGTAGTTAATCTGAGGGACAGCTGGGTGGCTTGGTCGGTTAGGTTCAGCGTCTGCCTTTGGCTGGGGTCATGATCCCAGGAAGATCGAGTTCCGTGTCAGGGTCCCTGCTCCGCAGGGATTCTGCTTCTCCCTCTGCCTTCTGCAGCTCTCCCTGCTGGGGCTCTCTCTCTCTGACAAATTAATAAATACAGTCTTTAAAAAAAATAGTTAATCTGATCTATTAACTCCCCTGCTTAAAATCCTTCAAAAGCTTTCCTTTGCATTTAGATTGAAATGTAACATTTTACCAGGCCTGCCAATATCTGCTGAAGCTCATCTAACACTACTCCTCCTCCCCTTGCTAGAATCTGACTCAAGTCTTTCCATAGTTGCTCGAACATGCTGTCCTCTTCCTGCGTTTAGGCTTTTGCAGTCACTCCTTTCTTGGCGTACACTTCTCTTCAGTTCTGAGCTTAAGAACCATGTCCTCAGATTAGCCTTCTCTGGTCATCCACTCAAGAGGTGAAGAGGCCTAACTTTCACCTCCGATTATTTTTTCAGTACACTCTTCTTGAACTCATCGCAAGATGTAATTACATATTATTTTGCTTTCTTTTTGATTTTCTCTCCCACTTGATTATAAATGCCGTGCAGGGACCGTGCCTATTATTTATTTGTTTGTTTGTTTATTATTTAAAACTCCCTATATTCAGTGGTTACTGATGTATTTACAAATGAAGAATTTTAGATAACATTAGTAAAATGAATTGTTTGACTGAATCTAGTTGCAGTCCCAAATTTCCACTTTCAAATGTAGTCTCTGAATTCTTTAGCATATAATTTTTTTTAGGTAGGCTCCTCAATACAGTTTATTTACCACACAAACGATGTTGTACTAACATTTTCTATATGTAAAAGGTTAATTTCAAGCAGGCTTTGACATATATTTACTCTTAACCCCAATTAGCCAGGAGAGGTTCTGGAGCAGAGATGGAATTCTTTGTTTTCTTTCTATCTGTTGGATGCCACTAGGGTTTGGTAATAGGGTGGGAAATGGTAGGGACTATGAGTCCCCGCCACGGTTAGTAGAAGAATGTTTGTTCCTTCCCTAGACATAGCTCCTGAAGAAAGCTGTGGAGACTGAACAGGAGGACACATGCAAGAGGCTGAAGAATCTAGGGGAACTGACATTATTATTTCTTGTATCCTCAAAGACCTAACTAATAGTGTGAGTGCTTTTGAACTGATTTCTTTAAAAACGGAGGTAGAAACCATAATTTAATTTGGGTAATGACCCTGCTTTCAATGCCAGTGATGTGGAACTTCCAAGGGTAAAATAAATTCCAAGAGATGAGATGTTTATTCAGATAAATTATTTTTAAAAACTGATTTACTTGAATTAACAAAGCAGAAGTTGTGGGAAAACAATTCAGCTGTGGGTTGGAGCATAACCTTAAGTAACAACCTAGTGGCCACGTTATAAATGAGATGGTTGACCATATTCCATGCAGAAAGGCAGTGAATCTGATATTCTGCCAGATACCTTCTGTGGGAAATTTTGACTCAAGCTGTCTTCACATATGACTCATTGTCCACGTGGTGGTGACTCACACAAAATTAGAACCAACCACTACTATGAATAAGTAATTATTGAGTCTCATTAGTAATAGTTATAGAGATGTCTATCACCGTCTCTTACATTTATGTATAACCTCATGCTTTCCTAAGTATTTTCGTGAGCATTATCTTACTGGTTTGTTGCGGTAGTAACATTGTGACACAGAAAGGTCAGCAATTATCGTACTCATCTCATAATCGAGAAATCTGAAGCCTGGAAGAGTTGAGTGCGTTTTCCATTACACAGCTTGTTAACGAGGGATTTTGGAGAAAACACAATCTCGGTGATGAGTCTGCCAGTTTACTGTGCTTTCTACCATAAACACTTGAGCTCTTTGGAATCCTCCACTATTACTCAGCTTTTTTGATAGGGAGGTCAAACACGATCACTGAAAGCATGAAGTTTAGAAGAAAATCTACAGCGATTCATTAAAGAACAGCTTCAAACCATCTGGCAAATCATGGACTTTGGCTGGGAAGCCACGGCCAGCTGCAGAGCTGCAGGCAGACCCGAAATGTAGAAGGCAGGTGGCATGGGAGATACTGGCTTCCCTCAGTGACCAAAGAGCGTGCTTCACATACACTCCAAGGGCAAGGACTTTTGATTTCAAAAGCACCGTTACTTTAACCATCACTAAATAGGTTTAAATTATTTTAGTGCCTGGTAGAGCAGGAATTCTTCACGTGGGATTTAGGGGCCATGAATCTCTTGATTGTACGGGTTAGATGAAAATATGCAATTGTCCCTCCCTATGCAGGTGATATAGCGCCGTCATCAGGTTCTCCAAGTGCCTTCACATTTAATGACATACTGCTTCTAGAGGCTGGCTAGTTTCTCCTGGATAGTGGGCTTACGACTTCAGCTCCTCTGGAGAGGTGGATGGTGGTAGTATTTTCATTTGCAAGGCATTTAGTAGTGAGATTATTTCAATGGGGAGATGACTGAGAAAAATCATGTAACCTAGTTGGTATTATTTTTTTATGTAAAATTTAAGTATTTATACACATGAGAGTATCAATAGACTTACTTCATGCAAAATGCCTTAACTATCATTTATCAAAGCATGTTCTACCAAACACTAGTTCCGTGGGATTTAATGGGATTATTTGGGGGCAAAAAAGTTTCAGGGTCAAATGATTTAGACAGGCCAGGTTCAATACAATTAAACGGGGTGTCTTTCCCCAAGTGATTTCTCGAACCGCTCATATGGTTAAGTGCATTGTTAGTCTCTAAGGGCCATACAACCTATGGCATTTTCCATTTTATTTTCTATGCAGCAGCCCACTTGACTACTGACTCTATTATTTCTAGTCCAGACCTTTCTTTTGAGATCTAGACCAATTAAAAAAAAGAGTGAGACTGAGGCACAGTAAGAGTTAAGCTGCAGAGAAAATGGATTTAAAACATTGGGGATTCATTCAGAGCATATGAAAGTGAGCAGTCCCAATGAACAGTGTCCGACCAAGGGCAAGGGTGGGGTTTACAAATGAGCAAAGGCACAAAACTTCACAAGGAGAACTACAGTAATTTGTTCCTTTAGATAATCCTTGGCTTGTTGATTTGGATGGGCTGGTTACAGAGGAACTGGCTGCCACCTGTGGCTGAGCCCCAAGTCCATACAGCAAAGCCACGGTTTCACCATCAGGCTGGTTTTCTGATACTTCTAACCAGTTTCCTGAGAGTGGTCACTCAGGTCCCTCATCCGGGCCACACCTGCTTGCTGTCTGCACCCTGCGGGCTCAGAGTCCTGCAGCGGCACATGGAAAATTTCCTTATCAAGGCCCATGCATTTATTGGCCTTCTGAGCATTTCTGCTTGGATTTCTTGCAAGTGCTTTAGGCACAAAGAAAATAATTGACCTACCAACTTTTACCTCCCTTCTCCCCAGCTCCAGCGTCCCTATCTCAGTGAGTGGCATCTCACCTCCATCTCCTAAGGCAGAAGTCTGGGTGTGACCCTTTCCTCTCTCTTTCTCCACTCCCACCCCATGAAATTCACCTCCAGACCCCACCAACTCCCCTGCCTACAGTCTAACCACTAGTGCCTTATTCAGCAACAATCCATCCCAAGTTCTGCTTAATCAGTATCCCTGGCTCCCTTCTCCATGCTGCAGGGAGCATAACCCTTCAGAAATGAGAGCCCAATCATGCCATTCCTCGGTTAAAACCAATCACCAATTCTGTTGCCCATAATGAAAACCCAGTCTCTTCATTTACCCTGTTCACAGCTGTTCACAGAAGGTTCTCAGCTGCATCTCACACCATTGTCTGCATTACATTCCGTGCTGCAGCCCTGCTCAAAGATTTAATTTCTTCCCACAAGACGTGCTCGCTCTTCCCCCCAAGCCTTTCAGCATGATCAGAAACGTGTTTTCTCCTTCTCTGCATGGGCTCACTCTCTCCTCATCCTCTGAGAAGTAGCTCAAACATTACCTCTTTCAGAAACACCTTCCCTGCCCCACTCACGGTGAGCCTCAGTTAGCTTTTCTCAGAATGACACATTTCCCTCACTTGGCACTTACTGTTCGTCTTCCTAAACTTCCTTACTCCGATGAGGGCGGGAGGACACCTCTCCCTCCCTGGAATCATGACATGAGCCAAAGGCAGATGCTTAACCGACTGAACCACCCAGGCACCCCTGTTTTCATATAATTTTAAATGATCAGTTCCAACACCCAAATCTCTGTTATTTTTCATAGAAATCTTAGTAAAATATGGATGGCTATATCTTCCTAACATTACTTACAGATAGTTACTGACATTTTGTTAATGACGAGGGTCACAGAAACATACATGCCGCTGGGGCAATCATCAGACTGGTTTGAGGCAAAGTTGGGTTTTAAATGCAGGTTTGCCCTGACAACCAAACTTTTGCCACTGAAATGTCTTTTAAATACTTGGAATGGTTCTCTATCATTTTTCTCTCTTCTTTCTTGCTGTCAACTCTTACTTTTTGCTGGTTTCCACATGCCTGGCCGTGGACTCTATTTTCTAATCAGAGGCATTTCTTTGCCGTTATTTGTTGAGGAAACCAGATCATTTGTCCTGTGGCATGTTCCACATTTTGGATTTTGCAGAGTATAACCCCATGGTGTCATTTAACAGGATTCCATATTTCCTATACACAGGTAGTTTGGGCCTAGAAGCCTGATCAGATTCAGATTTTTTGTCAGAGTACTTAAAAGGTGGTACTGCAGATGGTACTGTATGCTTCCTACTGATCACTCCAGGGACCGTGTAGTGCCCAGTTCTGGTTCTTACTGTGATACTCAAGATTCATCGGCAGTTTAGGTGTTGCCAGAGTGGTCCATCCACTGTGACGTTTCCCGTCAGCCTTTCACATAATAGCTTTAGAAGCTATCTCGATTGTCATTGCCTAGAGCCATTTTTTCATTAGAGTTTCAAAGAGATGACATTCTAATTCTATCAATGTTAGCATTTGTTAGCTGAAGAACTTTTCTACATCAGCTGTGATTTCCCTGGGGAGGACTTTTATAGGAAAAGTAAATTAAATGTTTGATTCGTTCCCTTATCTGTTTTCAGGATAATGGATGCTTTAAAAAAGCATCTTGATAAACTCAGAGATTTAAAAAATATTTGACATGTCTCTGTTCATTGAAGTTTTTATTATTTTGACACTCAAAGTGTACCAACTTTCTCCAGGAGGAGCCCTTAATTGAGGCTTCTAGTCTTTGTGGGAGAGATGACCAAGAGGGGTCTCAGGTGCTCTCTCCCATTAACTGGCACTGGTGGTCTGGAAAGCTGGGCTGAGGCTATGTCTGGGCTCACTGGAATCATGCAGTCATTTCCGGCATCGGGGAGTGCAGTGGGGGTGGGGTGGTGACAATGGGAGCGGCATGGACTCCTTGCATTTCCATCTTTATGCTAGGGACTGACGATGATCACACTTGTCAGAAATGGGTACAAAATAAGAAATGACTGAGTGGGTCCAGGGGGCTCATCTGGAGTAAAAAGCATGTATTATTTTTAACTGCTCAGAGGCTGTTGATTTGTTTGCTTTCTGATTCTTAGAGGGGTTTAGATGGATAAGGATACCAAGTAGCTGAATTCTGGTTAAGTGGTTTTTGTTTTTACTGTAATTAGGAATTCCAAGAGACTACTCTTGTATTTTCTTCCTTGTTATTTTCTATTAACAAAGAAGAATAAACCTATATTATACAGCCTGGGAAGTTTTTTGAGGAAATTGAAGAAGTCATTTATTCAGGCAACTCATTAATGAGGAAGACAAGAAATAAATGAAACAAAAATATAACTAGGTTCTTATAGAAAAGATACATAATATTGTACATATAATATATATTTTTCAATAAAAACCCATAGTTATATATATGCACATACACATAAATATACATATATACATACACACAACTGTGTGTGTGTATGTGTATCTATTATCTATCTTTCTTTCTTTCTTTCTATCTATCTATCTATCTATCTATCTATCTATCTATCATCTATCAGAGATGGGTCTACAACCAGAAGGTTTGAGCTTGAGTTCCAGGTTTACCCCTTATTACCTTAATGTGATCCTTAAGACATGGTTTCCTAATCTGTAAAATGAAAGATAATATGTGCTCTGCATAGCTCAAGGTCTTGTTATGAAAATTAAATGAGATAATGTAAATGCTTTATAAAATGTTATTGGAATTTTTAAATTTTATATGCTAAATACTGGGGGTGCTAATACTGAGGTATAAGACTGGTTAAAGTGAATGGGTTCAAATGGAAGAGACTAGAAAGGCTTTGTTGATGAGGCGAGTCTTACACTGAATTTGAGGTGGAGAAAAGGTGATCAGTTGATGGGGGAATCCCATGTGCATGGCTTCAGAACTGGGCCAGGGTAAAATCTGTAGATTTACTTGGTGGTAGAAAAGCTCACGAGAGCCTGTGTGTTAGGCAGGCAGTTATGGAAGGCGCAGTTGGGGGCGGACATTAACTCCATGATTAGGAGCTTTAATTTGATCTCAGAGGTAATTAAGCCGCACGGCTGAGCTCTGGGAAGGGGTGTTATCTGAGGTCAGCAGCAGCGGGTTGATGCTAGCTTTGGTCTAATTTGAAGCTACAGAACAGCAGAAGATTAAGGAGATTAAACAAAAATACAGCCCTCAATCCTCTATGTTTTGCCACTTCCTGAAATGACCTTTTAAAATGTTTAGTGCCTGAATTCAGGTGACATCCTCAGCCTAGCCATTTAGAGGAGAATGGTGACTGCTTTCCCGGCCATCTTCATCATTAAAGAGTGATATATATCGCTAAGGAGTGGCATTCAAACCATCCGCATGGTAGCATGGAAGGGGTACTGGGCTAGCACAGTCTGACTGCCTGTTTGAGTTCTAACGCTAAGGCTGGCTGGAAATGCAAGGAGAAATGAAATAAAGGAGTTAAGTTGCAGGTGACATGATCGCAGGATTTTTTTGTGTGCATGAAGTCTGTGTTTATAGCATACCCGTGTTGTGAAGGGCACCGTGCTAGGTGCTGTTTGGGCTATAAAATGTGAATGGGATACACACCTTATCCTCAAGAAGCTTATTGGTTAATGGAAAAAAGAAGCAGATACGTGATCATGATGACGATGGGATGATGGTGATGATGATGATAAGAGCAGACGTCAGCACAGGCGAGAGGTAGGAGAAAAGTACAGAAAAGGGATAAATAATAGTGGGTCTAGATGAAGAACAGAGCTTTTCCTGTACCCTGGACACGAATTGTTTTTCCTCATTAAGCAGTTTGAATCACTATTAACACATTATAAGCACTAATTAAGGTTTGAGACTCCTTAGAGGTATAAACTTAGAGGAATTTACCACAGACATCTGATTCTGTAGAGAACCATAAAAAAATTTTTTTTTAAACTAAGGGATCTCAGAGAATACTTATTCCCAAACTTTTATTTCATGGATTAGGAAACCAAGGTGAAAGAGATAATGATTCAATGTGAAGGCAGAACCAGCGCACTTGGTTTTCCTAGTCCTTAATCCAGTACTCAACTATCATGCTGGGTGTGGCAAGATTTCTATGAGGGATATTTCTAGGAAGCATAATTCCTCAACTTTTTGTTATGTCAAGAGAGTGGTAACACTTTGCTGCCTTTAAAATGCCAAGTCAGAGGGCTGCCTCTTCACCTGGTAGATAGGGTGCTGCTGGATTCATGAATCATTTAATAAAGCTAGTTAGATATTCAAATTAAAAGAGAAAGGCCAGGGGTACCTGGGTGAGTCAGTTGGTTAAGTGTCTGCCTTTGACTAAGGTCAAGATCCCAGCATCGGGATCGAGCCCCGCATCGGGCTCCCTGCTTGGCAGGGAGTCTGCTTCTCCCTCTGCATGTGCTGCTCCCCCTGCTTGTGCTCTCTCTCTCTATCTCTCTCTCTGTCAACTACATAAATAAAAATCTTTTTTAAAAAAAGGCCAAGTCAGACATTTCTGTATTTTTATTGTTATTTCCTTGCAAACTTTATAAAAGTTAAAGTTCAAAAAAATACATGTCTTTTTTTTTTTTTAAGAAATTTGATGTGGGTATATTTTGTCTCCTAATTTTAGTCATTTACTTTTAAAATTTGGATCATTTTATTTTTTCATTTTGCTTAGTTAAAATTTTAACATGTGAAGCATGGAGGAACCTGAAAGCAATGTAGGTCTACATGTGTGATTGGCATAAAAACCGTAGATAAGAAACAAAATGCTTGGATTCAATACCCAAGAAATTATTCAGTGTAAGTCTGAACTGATTCAGTAGGTAATATTGCAACAGTATTGAATAATTGGCAAGATTGATTTTGTATTTAGTTCTGTCATGAGATCTGAATAAACAATTTTAAAATAACTAAGTTCGCAACACAGACTTGAGGTATTCATAGCTGAGGGGAGCCTGGGATGTTTCAATAGTACAAGAGGCAGGTGTTTCTCGAAGTGTGTGTGAAGACTCGGCAGCAGAACCACTCTGATTCAGCTGAAAATGCAGATTCCTGAGCCTTTCTCTTGATTCACCAAGTCAGAATCTCTAAAGAGTGACAAGCCAGGGAGTCTCCATGCACACTAGGGACATTTTCAAGAGGGCAAGAATATGTTTTTACTGTGTCATGGTGTTATGGGTCAAGGGGAATGTTTAGTGACTTGAAATAGAAGGAAATTGATAGAGTCATAGTGAGGAAACATCTTTGTAAGTAGATAAACAGGGACCAAAGCAACAAGCCCTACATGGAGAATGGTCTCAGCTTCTTACACTGCTGAGCTCAGGCTCTCGCTGGTTTGTTCCCTGTGCCATTCACAGTAAGACTATGTTTTTATCAGTCCTTTCGTTGGGTTCTCAGCTCTTCTCATTATTCACAGGCTCTCCCTGATCTCAACCCTGCCATGACTCGGGATCCATGACCCCAGTCTTCCCCTGCTGTCACCTCTTGCCAGAGTACAGACCTGTATATCTACTTGGATCCTAAAATCTGCCCTCAGACTCAGGATTAACTCTGTATTTCTCAGAACATTTTATAAAGGTCCTGTCATTGTTAAAATTTGCAAAAAATATGAAGGAGCAAAATTCGAACTGGATGTATGCATTACCAGTTTGTCTCTTGACTCTGGCTCTGAAAATCAAAGGTGCAAAGTTGTCCCTTTGTTGTTCCATATATTTGGCTAATCCAACCCAAGCACCCCCCTCACTAAGCAGATTTTACTATTTACCCTGGGCTATTTTGTAAAACATGGAATACCAGCAGCAATGAACTCAGAAATTTGGGGATAAGACATACGGCAGTGGTATATTTTAAGTCTGAAAGATGTTCTTTAAGTAAGGATCCTAAAAAACGGTGAAATATATATATAGGTCGGACCTATAACTATTATACTTAAAAAAAGATGGTCTTAGGATTAAAGCTTTTTTGTTTCTTAAACAGATATTTCATTTACAGAATTTTTGTTTATATGTTTTATTATTATTCTTTTTATAAAGTAAACCAAAATGAGTGAAATAAAGGGGATTAAGAGTACACTTATCTTGATGAGCACTGAGAAATGTAGAGAATTGTATATGCATAAATATAAATATATATAAAATAAGTAAAGCAGAGGGGTGCCTGGGTGGTGGAGTCGTTTAATTGCCTGACTCGGTTCTGGCTCAGGTGGTGGACTCAGGTCATGATCTCAGGGCTGAGATCCAGCTAGGCATCAGGCTCATGTTCAGCAGAGTCTACTTAAGATACCCTCTCCCTCTCCTCCTCCTCCCTACTCTCACTCTCTCTAAAATCAATCAATCAATCAATCAATCTTTACAAAAAATAAGTAGAGTGAAAAAGCTAGTAAGTTGTGTTTCGTGTTTGCAACTCAAGGAATGAAACCTCCGGCTAATTAGGATGTCCAATCCTGAGTGCTTTGGTAGGAGTAATACAGCTAGAGAAATAAATGGGCTGCCTCTCTGAACGCTTCAGAATCCAGGCAAATACTGTTTGGCTCCAGAGCAGTGCCACCACTGGGAACGACAACACCCCTGCTCTTGTCGCGAGGAAATTAGATTTCCAAGAACCACAGAGGGATCAGGCAGTGTCCCTGTCAAAATACATCTTCACTCCAAATAAACCATCTTCTCTTTTAGATCAGAGACTCTGCAAATGGAGGAAAGGTAACTGCAGAGGCGGCATGTGTGGTCAAGACTCGAAGTCCCATCTGTGCACATGTGCAGAAGGATATACTTTAAGCCAAGATGGAAAGTACTGTGAAGGTAACATGCAGGGTAGCGACCTAAAGCGAAGACAGCCCGCCTGAGCCAGTGGCGGACCCTCAATGGGTCATCCAGAGCCTTGAAGCAAAACCCACTTGAGGTTTCCCCACCTTTTCCCCAGAAAAATAATTTTATTCTTTTCTTCTATTGTTGAAGGCTTTGTAATAACTTTCAGATCTTCTTTATGTGCTGTGTTCCTAGAGCCAATACTCTTAGAGGCTACTCAGAGCTTGATGTAAGGCAGGGGTTCTCTGAGTGGACTCCATGGACCTCTGTGCGCTTGGCAGTGTGCAAATGTCAGTATTTTCAAAATTTTTAAGGTGGTGCAGTTCCATAGCTATCATTTGATCCTCATAGAGTGACTCCCACACCACATCCCATAGAAGTCTGATAGGAATCTTGAGAAACTGTGCACCAGGACTGTTTATCTGGGGCTCCTCTTACTTTGCGGCTTCAGGCTCAATTCGGTGAACTGGAGAAATACTGTATCCTTTGTCCTGGGAGGTCGGTCCCGTGAGTTACTAATGAAAAGCATCCAATGGCTACAGCACACATTCAGTAGAGTTGGTTGGGGTGTGATGTCAGGTAAACCTGACATTGAAGTATAAGTTAAGCGTATGTCTCTCGCTCCTCTGGGACTAGTGGGGGGAGAGCCATAGCATAGAACAGTGGCCTGGACGGCTGGGTTCCAACTGGAGTGAAGCTGCTGGGGAATGTTCCTACACTGAGGTGCAGGGCTCCTGTCAGCTCGGAGAAGGCTGAAGAGCAGAACAGGGGATATCATATCCCTACCAAGAACTTTCAAGAGTCCCCACCTTCAATGGCTACATCTTTTCATGGGAAATTGTACTACTTTTTCCTGGAGGCAATTCTAGTATGAAAATACAGATTTATTTGGAAGTATTAACTGTGAAAGTAAAAATGGCTTTCATGACAGTTGAACCGACTTCTTTCATTCTTTGTGAGGGTAGCAAACACAGTATTTCTCTGGTCAGTTACAGCAAATACAAGTGTGAGATATTCTACTTTGTGCTGACTTATTAGCAGTATTAGAATTTATTTTAAAAATAACCATCTATGTTTTACTGTTGTCATTGTATAGATGTCAATGAATGTGCCTTTTGGAACCATGGCTGTACTCTTGGGTGTGAAAACATCCCTGGATCTTATTATTGCACATGTCCTGTAGGATTTATTCTGCTTCCTGATGGGAAACGGTGTCATCGTAAGTATTTACTGCATTATTTTCTTTCATTTTCAGTGATGTTTCTAAGGTGGCTCTGATCTGGGTTGGTGGTCTTTGATCAGCAGTATGCATCAGAATTACCTTGATGTTTTATTATGTACGTGAATGACAGGACCTCAGACTGATTAAATCAAAACTTCTAAGATTGGGAAACAAGTATATAAATCTCTCTCTATATATTTCTTGTTTCTTTATCCAGATTTCCTTATGTATCACTGAGAGATAAGCATGTAAAAACATAATTGTGATACATTATTATATGTAAAACACTAGCTGTAATTCCCTGCTATCATCTATTATCCAGTTACTTTTTGGGTATAATCACAATACCATTTTCACACCTGAAAAAATTAGCAATAATTCCCTAATAACACCAAATGTCTAGACAATGCTCAACTTACCTTAAAAGGTTTTTTAAAACAGTTCAATTGTGTGAATAACCATCCAGACAAGAGCTATGCATTGTATTAGCTTAATACTTCTCTTTTATTCTACAGATTTCCTCACCTCTGTTTTTTCTCCTTGCAAGTATTTGTTGAAGAAACTGTTTTTTTCCTGTGGTTTCTCACATTTTGGATTTCACTGATCACGCTTCTGTGATGTCCCTGTCTTTCTGCAAACTCGTAGTTACATATAAAGGCTTGAGTAGATTCAGCTTTGACATTTTTGGCAGGAATACTCTATAGGGGGGCCTGGGTGGTTCAGTTGTTAAGCGTCTGCCTTTGGCTCAGGTCAGGGTTCTGGGATTGAGCCCTGCATCGGGCTCCTTGCTCAGCGGGAAGCCTGCTTCTCCCTCTCCCACTCCCCCTGCTGGTGTTTCCTCTCTCACAGTGTCTCTCTCTGTCCAATAAATAAATAAATAAACTCTTTATTTATTTTTTTTTTAATGATTTTTTATTATATTATGTTAGTCACCATACAGTACATCCCCGGTTTCCGATGCAAGGCTCGATGATTCATTAGTTGTGTATAACACCCAGTGCACCATGCAATACGTGCCCTCCTTACCACCCATCACCGGTCTATCCCATTCCCCCACCCCCCTCCCCTCTGAAGTCCTCAGTTTGTTTAATAAACTCTTTAAAAAACAAAACAAAAAAGGAATACTCTATAGGTGTGTTTATACTTCCATCAGACACATACTATCTGGTCATTTTTCTTTCTTTCATCCATTATAAACTTTCTCAATAGTCTTTTCTCTTTTTCTTTTTTTAAACAAGCTCTGGCCATTTAAGATTTTATTTATTTATTTGAGAGAGACAGATGGCAAGAGAGAACATGAGTAGGGCAGGGGAGAGGGAGAAGCAGAGGAACCTCCATACTGTTTTCCACAGTGGCTGTACCAGTTTGCATTCCTACCAATAGGACACAAGGGTTCCTTTTTCTTTACAGTCTTGACAACATTTGTTCTTGTATTTTTGATTTAAGCCATTCTGACAGGTGTGAGGTAATATCTCATTGTGGTTTTGATTTGCATTTCTCTGATGATGAGTGATGTTGAACATCTTTTCATGTGTCTGTTGGGCACCTGTAGGTCTTTTTTGGAGAACTATCTGTTCAGGTTCTGCCCATTTTTTAATTGGATTATTTGTTTTTTGGGTTTTGAGTGGTACCAGTTGTTTTTATATTTTAGAAACTAACCTCTTATCAGAAATGTCATTTACAAATATCTTCCCCCATTCGGTAGATTTTTGTTTTGTTTTGCTGATTGTTTCCTTTGCTGTACAAAAGCTTTTCTTTTGATGTAGTCTAGTAGTTTATTTTTGCTTTTGGTTCCGATGCCTTAGGTGATGTATCTGGAAAAAAATATTCTATGTCACAGAAATTACTGCCTGTTTTCTTTTCTAGTGTTTTTATGGTTTCAGGTCTCACGTTCAGGTCTTTAATCCACTTTGAATTTATTTTTGTATATGGCAAAAGAGAGTGGTCTAGTTTCATTCTTTTGCATGTAGCTGTCCAGTTTTCCCAACACATTTGTTGAAGAGACTGCCATTTTCCCATTATATATTTATTCTTCTTTTGTCGAAGATTAATTGACCATATAATTGTGGGTTAATTTCTGGATTTTCTATTCTAGTCCATTGATCTATGTATCTGCTGTTATGCCAGTACCATACTGTTTTAATTACTGTAGCTTTGTAATATAACTTGATGTCTGGAATTGTGATACCTCCAGTTTTGTTTTTGCTTTTCAAGAAGGCTATGGCTTTTCAAGGTCCTTTATGGTTCCATACAAATGTTAACATTATTTGTTTTAGTTCTGTGAAAAATGCTGTTGGTATTTTGATAGGGATTGCATTAAATCTGTAGATTGCTTTGAGTTTTAACAATATTTGTTCTTCCTATCCATGAGCACGGATTATCTTTCCATTTATTTGTGTCATCTTCAATTTCTTTCATCAGTGTTTTATAGTTTTCACAGGACAGGTCCTTTACCTCCTTCATTAAGTTTTATTCCTAGGTATTTTATTCTTTCTTATGATTATAAGTGGGATTGTATTCCTAATTTCCCTTTCTGCTACTTCATTATTAGTGTATAGAAATGCAATGGATTTCTGTGTATTGATTTTATATCTTGTGACCATTCAATTCACATATCAGTTCTAGGACTTTTTTGGTGGAGTCTTGAAGGTTTTCTGTATAGAGTATCATGTTATCCGCAAATAGTGAAAGTTTTACTAGCTCCTCACCAGTTTGGACGCCTTTTATTTCTTTTTCTTGTCTGATTGCTGTAGCTAGGACTTCCATTTCTATGCTGATTAAAAGTGGCAAGAGCAGACATCCATGTCCTGTTCCTGTTTGTAGCAGAAAAGCCCTCAGTTTTTCACCATTGAGTATGATGTTAGCTGTGGGATTTTCATATATGGCCTTTATTATGTTGAGGTATGTTCCTCTAAACTACTTTGTTGAGGGTTTTTATCATGAATGATGTTGTACTTTGTCAAAAGTTTTTCCTGCATCTACTGAAATGATCATATGGTTTTTATCCTTTCTCTTGTTGATGTGATATATCACATTGATTTGTGTATATTGAACCACCCTTGAGCCCAGGAATAAATCCCACTTGATTGTGGTGAATGTTTTTAAATTTATTATTGGATTCAGTTTGCTAATATTTTGTTGAGTATTTTTGCCTCTATGTTCATCAGAGATACTGGACTGTAGTTCTCTCTCTCTCTCTCTCTCTCTTTTTTTGGTAGTGTCTTTATCTGTTTTTGGTTGTAGATTAGGGCCTCATAGATTGAATTTTGAAGCTCTCCTTCCTCTTCTATTTTTTTGGAATAGTTTGAGAAGAACAGGTACTAACTCTTTAAATGTTTGGTCGAATTCATCTGTAAAGCCATCTGGTCCTGGACTTTTGTTAGTTGGGAGTTTTTGATTATTGCTTCAATTTCATTGCTGGTAATCAGTCCATTCAAAATTTTCTATTTCTTCCTGATTCAGTTTTGGGGGTTATGTGTTTCTAGTAATTTATTGATTTCTTCTAGGCTGTCCAATTTTTTGGCATATAATTTTTCATAATATTCTCTTATAACTCCTGTATTTCTGTAGTGTTGGTTGTTATTTCTCCTCGTTCATTTCTGATTTTGTTTATTTGAGTCCTCTCTCTCTCTCTCTCTCTCACTCTCATGAGTCTGGCTAGAAACTACTCAGTTTTGTTGATTTTTTTCAAAGAACTAGCTCCTCGTTTCATTTATCCATTCTATTGTTTGTTTGTTTTTAGTTTCTATTTTGTTTAGTTTTGCTCTGATCTTTATTATTTTCTTCTTTCTACTGGTTTTGGGTCTTGTTTGTTCATTCTTTTCCTAGCTCCTTTAGGTGTAAGATTTGGTTGTGTATTTGAGATTTTTCTTGCTTCTTGAGGTAGGGCCTGCATTGCTATAATCTTCCCTCTTAGAACAGCTTTTGGTGAATCCCAAAGATTTTGGACTCTGTGTTTTCATTTTCATTTGTTTCCATGTATTTTTTATTTCCTTTTTGATTTCTTGGTTTACCCATCCTGGTTTAATAGCATGTTATTTAACCTTTGTGTAGTTGTGGTTTTTTTCCAGATTTTGTCTTGTGGTTGATTCCTAGTTTCATAGTGTTGTGGTCAGAAAAGATGTATGGTATGACTTCAGTCTTTTTGAATTTGTTGAGACTTGTTTTGTGTCCTAACATGTGATCTCTTTTGAGAATGATCCATGTACACTTGGAAGGAATGTGTATTCTGCTGTTTCAG
Organism: Ursus maritimus; assembly: GCF_017311325.1. NCBI lineage: Eukaryota > Metazoa > Chordata > Mammalia > Carnivora > Ursidae > Ursus > Ursus maritimus. Next base: position 5,477,987 of record NW_024423453.1, read on the forward strand.
GTTGGAACCTTCTGCGTATATTTGTCAGATCCATCTGATCTGATGTGTTAACAATGCCACTGTTTCCTTGCTGATTTTCTGTTTGGATGATCTAGCCATTGACGTAAATGGGTTGTTTAAAATTCCCCAGTATTATTGTATTACAGTTGATTACTTCCCTTATGTTTGTTATTAGCTGCTGTATGTATTTGTTGGGTGCATAAATATTTACAATTGTTAAATCTTCTTGTTGGATTGTTCCCTTAATGATTATGTACAGTCCTTCTTTGTCTTTTGTTACAGTCTTTCAGCACTTTGAATATATCATGCCACTCCCTTCTGGCCTACAATTTCTGCCAAAAAATCAGCTGATAGCTTTATGGGGTTTCCTTTGTATGTAACTTTTTTTTCTCTTGTTGCTTTTAAAATTCTCTCTTTATCAGCACTTTTTGCCACTTTAATTATTATGTGTGCTTGCATAATGCCAATCTTGTGGGGCCACCTTGGAGAACTCTTGCCTAGGGCAGGTTAGATGCAGTAGGGGTCCACAGGGGAGTGTGGGGGCAGGGTGTGTTGTTAGTAAGCTAGGTGGAGAGTGTTGGCACTACTGGTTCCCACCGGTGTCTGTGTATCTGGGCCAGGGAGTGGGGGAGAGAAATGTCATGGGTTTTTAATATTTTTAATATGGTTCAATAATGTTATTATGTGTCTTTGTTTGGATTTCCTTGGGTTGATTTTGTTGGGTGCTCTTTGTATCTCCTGGATATGAATATCTGTTTAATTCCCCAGATTTGGGAAGTTTACAGCAATTATTTCATGATGTTAATCTGTTATGAAATCCTCTATGTGCTAGGCATGAGATGCATAATCTCGCTTGATTGTCAAAACTTCTAAGACCTCTATGGTACACATAGTTTATATTTTAATCTTTGATTTACTTGGAATTTATTTTGATGTGTCGTGTAAGGTAGTGATTTAACTTTTGCCCCAAATAATCTCTCAGTTATTTCTGTGCCATATTGGATGATCTTTCACATGTTCAATGATTTAAAGTGCTTTTACCACAGGGGTGCCTAGGTGGCTCAGTTGGTTAAGCATCTTACTCTTGGTTTTGGCTCAGGTCATGCATGATCTCATAGGTCGTGGGATTGCATCACGTTCCATGGTCAATGGGGAGTCTACTTGAAGATTCTCTCCCTCTGCCCTTCCCTCAACTCATGTGTGCACATGCTCATGCTCTCTCGCTCTAAAAGAAATAAATAAATCTTTAAAAAAATTCCTTTATCACATACTACATTCTTTTTAAATAATTTTTATTTTGTAATATTAGTCACCATACAGTACATCCCCAGTTTTTGATGCAATGTTCCATGATTCATTATTTGCGTATAATACCCAGTGCACCATGCAATATGTGCCCTCCTTAATACCCATCACTGGCCTATCCCAATCCCTACCCTCCTCTTCTCTGAAGCCCTCAGTTTGTTTCCCAGAGTCCGCATACTACATTCTTATGCATACTTGAGTCTTTTCTAAAATAAGATTTCTATCTGGTTCTATTATCCACTCTGTCTATTCCCGCACTCATTCAGTTAATGATCCTTTGTGATACATTTTGATGTTTGTTAAGAGCCTTTCATTTTCTTCCTACACGTAACCACACTAATACAGTGTTCTTAATTTTTTTTTTTACATGTACAGTTAGTTTTCCAGATAAACTTGCAAATCATTTGGCTAAGTTCCACCTAAAATATTTTGATGACTATTAACTTTGAAAATATTATTTGACATAAAAGAAACTTAGAGGAAAGCTAGAAGCACTTTCCAAAATGAGGTCTTTCTTTACTTTTTTTAGACTTGAAATTTTTCTTTATTTTTACATCTCCCTTACCACAGCATTTCATAAATATCTGATCCTTGATTTAACTTACTCTTTGTAGCATAACATTTTTATTAGCAGTTGATTTTGCTAAATTTCCACAAATCTGAATTAACACTAATCTTGACCTTATGCTTCATTAATTAGAATTAATTTCCTGTCCAAGCAATACTTCTAAATGTAGCCATGACTGTGTTCTGACATCAGATGGTCCTGTATGTTTCTGTCCTGAAGGCTCAGTGCTTGAGACAGATGGAAAAACATGTAGTGGTAAGTTTATTTACTTTTTGTTTGTTTGAAAACATTAATTTTCTGAGTGACACCTAAAGATTGATCTTATTTATAAAGGAGAAAAGACTTTCTAACATTACACATTAAAAGATATTTGTGCAACAGAGTAACATGTAGATTTATATCAGGTTTGTGTGTGTGTGTTTTTCTTTTTAAATGGCATAGTGTGGTAGTTATGAGCAAGGGCTGTGAAGTTAGACAGCTCTGAGGTAACACTACCTGTTAGTAGCAGGGTTATTTTGGACTAGTTGCTTGCCCTCCCTTAAGCTCATTTTTTTTTTCATGTGGAGAAGTTAGTCAGCCCTTCCTCCTGGATTTGTGGCCAGCATTGAACAAGATGATGGATCAGAGTTTTTAGCCTATTCCTTGCAGCTAATAAATACCTCTCTACTTTTATCTTCATAGAGACTTAAACATATAGAGGGCTGGGTATAACTTAAAATTAGCATAAGAGTTGTGTGTGGCTCTTTTTTTTTTTTAAATAAAGAAAGCAAAAAAAAAATCATGAGGCCAAAAATATATGTGAGAAAAAAATATATTAGTCACTAGCAAGAGTTGGACCAGCTGTCAAACTCATCAAAATATATTTCTTATTCCAGCCGCTGTCAGTGCACATGGTCTTCAAACTCAGGGGTAGAACGGATGGAGGACAGGGGCTGTTGGGATGTGAAGGGTTAACATTCAAGCTATGAGGTTATAGGAAAATGGAATACGGTGACATTTTGCTCTGAAAAATAACCTTGATTGCAGCAGTAATACAGATTGTGGAAATGGCTTTAAAAACCAACATATACTGGGTTCACTCAGTATTTTGATGAAAAATTGTTATATTTTTGAATGACATGGCATCATCAGCAAGTGCTTGTTTTTGTAGGCTGTTCCTCACCTGATAATGGTGGATGCAGCCAGCTCTGCCTCCCTCTCAGCCCTGTCTCCTGGGAGTGTGGTTGCTTTCCTGGGTATGACCTCCAACTGGACAAGAAAAGCTGTGTGGCGTCAGGTTAGTGCTGTGGATATTTGAAAGTGTGTCTCTGCAAAAAGATTATGTGAAAACATTTTATTTAGAAAGATGGGGAGTTAAATTGCTTTTGGCTTCTGGTTTTTTATTTTTGGAAATAGAAAACAAATCACATTGTAAATATAAATAAGAATTGCATAAATAAATAAACATGTTTTTGAGGAATGTTTCTAAGTTTATTAGCACTCAGCAAAGATTTACCTCAACACCAAGTATGGCCTTCCAGTGCATGTGAAAATCATGACCAGAATAGTTTTTTGTTTTTTGTTTTTTAAAGATTTTATTTATTTAACAGAGGTAGAGACAGCCAGCGAGAGAGGGAACACAGCAGGGGGAGTGGGAGAGGAAGAAGCAGGCTCACAGTGGAGGAGCCTGATGTGGGGCTCGATCCCATAACGCCGGGATCACGCTCTGAGCCGAAGGCAGACGCTTAACCGCTGTGCCACCCAGGCACCCCATGACCAGAATAGTTTTAAAAGACTTCATAGTTTAGAGGTGTTTAATAAGTATTTGTTGATTGATTTGATTTTTATCTCTCCAGTGAATGTAACCATCATAATACTTTGACAAATTCTGTCCTTTTCATGTCAAGATTTAATATGCCATTGAATACTTGAATAATTTTTTCATCTTCTGACATTCTACCTCTTGTGTCCTTCAACAGCTGTGGATTCCTAGATTTATACCAAATTGATGTTATCTCTCCCTAGGTTCATTATGCTTATAATCTGGGATAACATAATGAGGAGCCTGCAGAGCCTGCCTTAGACCCCGCTACGCCTAACTTCTCAGGGCCTTAGTGAATATAGCGTAATCTGAGCTCTGAAAATTACCGGGGGTCTTGTTATTAACTCAAATAATCATGCCTCCCTTTCAGAAGTGCTCAGGTCACAGAAGGGTATTTATTTGGACATGAATTAATATAATCTGCTAATATTAATATGTTTCCATATGTGTGAATCAAGGAGATTGTGGCACTAAGACTTGCATCATCTAACTATGGTGTTGGCTGTTTAATGCTGGCTTTTTTTATAAGTCAACTGCATTTTAAAAGCAGGCACCTAGACAGAGGAATATCCAGTAAAATGAAATTCTGGTAAAATGTTGCCTCATAGAGGAAATCTTCTTCCCTGCCTTAACCTACACCATGCTGGTGAGAAATTAAGAGGACAAGAACTGCAGAAAGAGGGTACAGTGAAAAGGAAAAGTCAGAAGTACTTACTAGGTTCCAAGGCATATTTTAAATGGAGCCATACTTGAATTTTGTTAACAGGACCACAGCCATTTTTGCTGTTTGCTAATTCTCAAGATATTCGACGCATGCATTTTGATGGAACAGATTATGGAACCCTGCTCAGCCAGCAAATGGGAATGGTTTTTGCCCTTGATCATGACCCTGTGGAAAATAAGGTACGGTTTTGTCGCTTGAACAGATGTGGCTACGCTTTAAGGACAGAGTAGAGGATTTTATCCTAACAGATGACCTGAGCTACTTGAAAATCCTCTGCTAAGCTCAGAATGATTAGGCGCAGAAAAATGTAGATACAGATATTGGAGCATAATTTGGGAAATTTATGGACACTCCTATTCTCATAACCCTATCTTGGCCCTTAATGTGACTCAGCCATCTTATTGGGAATGACTGAGCAGGATCTTAAATTTAGTTTCCTCTTTGGAGGTGAGTTTGGGAGGCTAGCACAGTGCTGTACACACAAGAGGACTGCCATGAATAGGTTTTTAGTTATTTGCCAATAGCGGAAGTAGTGGGAGGCTGGGGTGGATTATATTTGTGCTAGGTTAGAATGTGCTTGAAATGATATGTTATGGTATCTTCTAGAGTTTAATCACACAGTAGTTATAAATTTACATAGTTATTAATTACTTATTTAGTTATTACTAGATAGTGCAATAATTCCTAGAATTTTAAACTTTGTATTTTTGTGTCTTCCTGATTTGAAGCAGTCTTGTAAATGGTCAAAAGGGACAGAGTGAAGCAGATTGATTCTGTGTTTAATTGCCTTGGATTGATAGCCAAATATAACTCTTTGCAAACGAAGTTTTATACTTAAACACTAGTGAAAAAAAATCCTTCTTTCTTTTCCTTGAACTGAATCGATAAGATTCCATGGAAGAATTATATTAATAGAAAGAAAATAATTAATGGGGAAAAATCAGTTCAAGATTCTTTTATTACCAAACTAGTTTTTTTCCTACACGGTCAGCACTTTTTATAAGGTGAATAAAGAGACCTAGAATGAACTTGCAGTCATGTGGCTGTTTTTCATTTCCCTGGTCAAGTTCTCATGTTCTTGCCCTTCAAAGTACGGTCCTTGGACCAGCAGCACCAATATCACGGAGCTTGTTAGTATTGCAGACTTCCAGGCTCGACCTCTGACCCCTGGAGCAGAATCTGCATTTTAACAAGATTTCCAGGTGATTTATGTGCACATTTGAATTTGAGAAGAGCTCTAGCTTAGTGTTTTTTTAATATGAGAAGTACCTATTTTTGTATTATGGAATAGAACCTTTTCTGTTTTATCTAGAAAGATGATAACCCATTAGTTAATGAATTGCCATTTTATGAACATTCTCATCATTGATTATAAGTTTATGTACATATACCTACTCAGCTAAAATTCCACACATGCTGTCATTAAATTGTCTGCTGACCCACAGCAGTTTTTAACACTCCCACAAAATTCTTGTGCCTGTTTGCTAGTCTGCATAGGAGACTGAAAAAGAGCTTTGCACCTGCAAGTTAGGTTCTGTTGAATGAGATGGATTAATTAAAATGAAATTAAATATGATTAGAGATGAAAGAAAATTTGGCAAATATCTAGTCTAACTTTGTTATTTTTTCAGTTGAGAAAATTGAGTTTAATGACTTGGTCAACTCAATTAAACAAAGAAGGGCCTGAACAGGAGAGGAACCTTTGTCTCCAGATTTGCAGTGAAGTGCAGTGCTGTGGACTGAACAGCAAAAGACACAGCCCAGCTTGAAGCCCCCACTAAACTGCTCATCATTGCCCCCTTTCAGGCTGTAGAAGCCATTAGAGTTCAAGTACAATGGCTTTGTTATTGACCAATTATCAAAGGTTAATAAATTACCCAGTAGCAATAGAAATATGTGCCAGGCACAAGGATACACACACACACACACACACACACACACATATTATATATATCTCCTTTTTGGTTTAGTATCATTATCCCCATTTAACCAATGAGGACACTGAGGATCTGAGACATGGAGGGACTTGCTTATGTTTACACACATCTGGGGAGCAGCAGAGGTGGAAGGTGGAATTCAGGTGTACGTGTGTGTATCTCCAAAGCCAAGCTCTTAATGATTACACTATATGATATGAAGATTTACTAACTGTATTTGTACATATTCCACATTAATTTTTAAAAACAAATCAGATAGAAATGCCTATGTTCTTTTTTGTAGATATACTTTGCCCATACAGCCCTGAAGTGGATAGAGAGAGCTAATATGGATGGTTCCCAGCGAGAAAGGCTTATTGAGGAAGCAGTAGATGTGCCTGAAGGTCTTGCCATCGATTGGATTGACCGTAAATTCTACTGGACAGACAGAGGGTATGCTTCCTCCTTCACTTTGAAGCCACGTGGGATGGGAGAGAGGGTATAGGTGATACTGCTGGCCTCATTCTCCACTTCGAACCTAAGAAAATATTGCTAGGCGCTTGGGTGGGACTGGAGGAAAGATGCCCCTAATGCTGTCCATATCCCCTCCACTGCCTCCACACTACCAAGCAGGATGGTCCTCCTTTCATCAAGACTGGATCTGTATCCAAGGGAGAATTGTGAGGACCAAGAAAGTACCATGTGTTTTTACATTTCAGGCTGTGGTAATGAGAGAAATGCAAAGCCTGTCTGAGTGCAATCAGTAAGCATCCCTTGAGCCTCTGCTGTGGATAAGGCCCCATCCTGGGTAACATGCGAGATGCAAAGGAGCGTGGGGAGTGTCCCTCTTTGCAGTCGGCTCACAGTTTAGCCAAGGAGCTAAAGCACAGGGACCCAGGAAAACCCAGTACAAATGCCTGTTCTACATATCCGTAGAAGAGGTGTATAGAGAAGGCAGTGCATAAATAATTGCCAAATGAACGGTGTACACACCCAGAGGGAGCTTTGGAAGAGGCTCCAGGAATCAACCAGCCCAACCCGCTCCTTGTACAGACTGGAAGGCACGTGCCGTCTCCCCGTGAATAAGCATGAAGGAGGGAGCAAGGCTGAACGCGAGAGTTGTAGGCCAAGTCCTCATGAGATTGGAGAGAGGGTCTGCTTTCCCTGATGTGGGAAAGAACAGAACTAGAGAGAAGCCCTGATGTTTCTGCCCTCTGGGCGTGCTGCTCTCAGGGCTGTAGAGGGGCAGCTGTGCTTGGTGTGTGTGTGACTTGCATGAGCCCCAGGAAGAGAGGCGGTGAGAGGGGGGTGGAGGAAGGAAGTGGCCGCGTCTCTCATGTGTGCTATTGAGCGCCCACTCCTTGCTTCTGAGAGAGGCCGCTCACCGCAGAGAACAGGCAGCTGTCACAAGACAGTATTAGAAATCCTCTGTGCTCTAGGATGTTTTCTCAGCGTGATTTAAAGCCATGGAGTGTCACACTAGTCAACCCGTGCAACTATATTAAAGTGAAAGAAGATGAAATTAATGAGGATTTCACCTCTAGGAAGTCAGCGGTCCCCGCCCAGAAGCAGAAGTGCCAGGGAACAGGTTTATAAGATTGGGGGTAGGTTTCCTATGTCCCAGAAAAATTTTTTGGTCTAGATAACCCATGGGAAACAAATGGTGTTTTAAAAATGAGCCGGATGTATGGTGTGGTATACAGTTATAAATAATATGGTACTTTTATATCCACGGTAGGTACATTTTCTTTCATTCATTCATTTTTGTTTGTTTACTTAAAAATGCCTTTATTCCTTTATTCTTTGGATATTTATTTATTGAATGACTGAAATGCATCAGACATTGTGCTAAGAGCTTTATATCCATGACAGTATGAATCCCAAAAAGCTAAGTTTTCTTATCCCCAATTTAAAGATGAAAAAATGGAGAATTAAAGAGATAAGGGACCTTTCCCAATGGCAGGCAGCCAGCAAGAAGTAGATCTGGAAGTTCAGTTGCAGTAATGATAAAAATCATAATAACAGCCTCCTCTGTGTTGAGCTTACTTAAAAGGACGTTAAAATGTCAGCTGCGCATAATAACAGAGCTCATCTGTGGCTGCTCTCAGAAAGGTAAACGTTGATCAGGACAGCAGATGTCAGCCGCTCTTGGCCTCTCTGAGGATGCCAGGTCTCCTCATATTTCCCACATTTGCGTGGCACCTTTAATTTGCACGGTGTTTGATTAATGGCCTCATGGAACGTATTGCAAGGCAATGCCTTCAGGAGATAGTCACGCACCTCCGTGTCCTGGAGAATCAGACCTCAACTTCCCCAGTTCACTGACTTCGGTAATAACAAGCCCTTCTAAGTCCTCTTCCCTCTAACGGCAGCTGTTAAAAGAAAACCTTTCATTTGTCTGGAAATGAGAGTTTATAGCTTGAAAACCTTGATAGTAGCTAGAAATTGGATTTAAATAACTGAGATTCCAAGCTCATGATATTAGATTATATGGTAACTTTTAGCCCGTTAAAAGAACCAGACTGGATGCTTACAGTTTATATTGGCTGAGGAAAAGACAGATTCAAATTAACATCTGACTGTAGGAAGGAAGCTAATTGATCATTCCACTGGCAATGCTATTATTTAACATTAAAGAATCCTGATTCTTAAAGTCAATTGCTCAGTAAAAATGAATCAGGAGGGCAAAAATATATGTTTGCTCCTGGGAGGTATAAATCACTCTACTAGGGTTCTGGGTGGACAAGTCCTGCCCTGGAAACAGGGTGGATTTTGGAGTACCCCAGTGGCATTGAGACTGATTAGATCATGGAAAAAAAGAGAAAGACACTCCACCAGGTTAAGGGTCGTGCTTGAACGCGTGTGCACCCAAATGTCTGTGCTTGTCTTTGCTTTCTCATTACCCACACTGGAGTTAGAGATTTGCTTTCTGGCTCAATCAAATGGAGGTGTATTATTGGGTGAACCCCTGGGGGACCCGTGAAAGTAAATTCCAGCCATCCTGAGCTTATGTCCGTCTTGATTCTCATCATTTCACTCCTGCTCAAAACAGCAAGAGTTTAGAGATGATGTAACAGTGAGATCAGAACTGACAGTTTTATCTCCCCTGGTCACAGCAGGAGGCCTCAGAATTCCTTCCCTCCCACCAAGGGACAGGCTCAGTGACAGTTCTGATTGAGTGAATTTGACACATTGAGATCAAAAATACCTTCTACCAGCAGTACCTTGCCGAGGATCACCTCATCTGGGAATAGAATTACCTTTTAAAAGTGGCTCTGTTGTACCAATGGCTTCCAATTATCCACCACCCTGAGTTGGTAGTTTGCACAGTGTACTTGACTAGCACAGGCCCTGAGCCAAATTTGCCTTTGCCTCGCTCCTTGCATAGAAATTACGAGGAGGACTATATGAAGCCCCTTCCCCACCAAGTGGCTAGAAATCACACTCGAATAAACCACCCAGAGATCCTTAGTGTTTAGTAGAACAGGAAAGAGAGAATAGTTCTGCCCTGTGTTTCTGGGCAGGCCTGTTTTATGCGGACATTGCCTACAGAGCAAGAGATAGGGCTTTCCAGATGTTGGTTGAATAAGTTAAAGATAGTTATACTTTCTAGTTTGCGGCAGGGAAACAGGCTGAGCAGACCACATGGGGTGGGGAGGGGACGTTCTTCTTACTCCCTCCGCTGTGGTTCTGCCTGCTCCTGGATGCTGCTTGGAAGCCCAGGTTAGTACATGGGGGGGGGGGGTGGGTTCGGGAATAAGGCATCTGTCTGATTCTGCCGCTTGTGTTCTTTATAGTCTCTGGACTCTAATTCCCTGTCCCTCTCCTGCTCAACTCTAAGCTCTGTAAGGACAAGGACAGGGTTTAGATACTATTGTCTCCAATGCTTAGGCCAATCTCAACACACAGTAGGTGCTCAGTAAATATTTATTTGATAATAAAGGTCAGTTTAACAAATAGAAAAATCAGGAAACAAGGATTTTCTCCTCTGCCAGATTTTGAAGGGTTATTTTTTTTTTGTTAATATTTAAAATTTATTTATTTGTCAGAGAGAGGGGTGGGGAGTGTACAAGCATGGGGAACAGCAGGCAGAGAGAGAAGCGGAATTCCCACTGAGCAAGGAGCCTGATGCAGGACTCAATCCCAACACCCTGGGATCATGACCTGAGCTGAAGGCAGACACCTAACCAACTGAGCTACCCAGGCGTCCCTATTTTTTTTTTAATGTAAAGATTAGCAAATAATATTTCAGTACTCCCGTTTGTCTTAGAATCATATTGAAGAAAATTAAGTCAACAGAAGTCTTCCCTCTGCCATCCTTTTGCTGGCTGTCTCTGTGGCCCTTTGAGGCCTACTCTCTCTCCTTCCTGTGGTCTGTGACCATGGAGATAATAGCTCCTCCCCTCTGGCTTTCAGGAGCCGGGAAGCAGTGAAGAAAAGGGGTTGGTGGTATTTACACTCCTGACTTTGTCCCTGCCAGACCCCTGACACAGTCTCCTCTTACTGTATCCTTTCACAGTGTATTTTAGTTGTGTGGGATAAATATTGGGATACTGATTAAAAGACCATTTAAAAAAAATAAAATTCGTGGGTGTATGTCTTGACATGTGTGTGTGTGTGTACATGTGATGGCCCTGACTTGTGTTGAGAGTGTGTGTGCATGTGTGTACACACATGTAATGGAGATAGTTTAGAATGCTCATCTTTGCATTACAATAAGTAACAGGGAAAAGGAGCATGTTTGTTTAAAAAGTAAAGTTGATGTAACAAGCTCCTTTATATTACATGCATCTTAGGAAATCTTTCATTGAAGGGAGTGATTTAAGTGGAAAACATCGTGAAATAATCATCAAGGAGGACATCTCTCAGCCACGAGGAATTGCTGTCCATCCAATGGCCAAGTAAGTATTTGTGAAAATAAGGCACTTTCCTGTAGAGGTTATGAGACAGTTCATGTTTGATATACTGGTCTCCAAAATTTGTCTTAAGACCTCAGATGTTCAGTGGAATCAGAAATTAAGAAAATCCATGAGATTGGTTCAAACTTTCAGAAATGACGTAGCTAGCATGACTTCCTCATCCTTTTATGTCTTTCGACTTTCTATTCTTACATAAAAATTTTGTTATTCAGATAACCTTCCTTTTAAGCCAATTTAATTTTTAAAAAAGAAGTGGGCTATAATTCATTAGCCAATTAGATGCAAGCCCATGAAACTACTTTCTTTAATCTGCATTATTGCTTTCCTGAGTGAAGGATGGTATTTGTATTGCTTGGCTTATGAATTCTATTTAGAAAAAAACATAAGATGAATTTGAATCATAGGTCATTCCTAGATTTAGATAAGTGGAAATAGAAATCATGAAAGATTAGAGGACTATATTGTTAATTGTGAATTAGTGACATATTGGTGACAAATGTTGGTTTAGGTTTAGAGAATTAAGGAGAATAATGGACTCCTTCCTAGTTGTTAAAAAACAAGGATTAAAAACTAACCCTATTTTATTTATAATGGGAATTTTATGATAGTCTATGGGAAATAATATACTGGCAGCAATTGGTAATCGATTTGGAGCCAGCCATATGATTAAAAAAGTGAGAATGTAACCATCTCTAAACAAACCAGTAGAAAAGACAATGAACCATATTGACCTCAAAAAGTGTGCCTCAGTGTCCGATTAATGGAACTTAAAATTGACTGCTAACTGAGTACATTGTATAAAACTAGATAACAGATAAATATGCTATTTCCTTTATGTTGCAATTTTACATTTATAGTGAATTTTATAAATGCATAGCAGAGGGACAGGCTAACAAGATTTTATTGCCTTTTGCAGCATGAAACGCTAATTTAAGAATATCCTCTTGAACACATTTTCAATTAGTAATATAGTACAATTTTTCAAACTAATAATTTCTTCTTTATCCAATGATCTGAGCCTTAATTTGGCATTTCCTGTCCCCAGGATGCTCTACATTGGAAAGATAATTTTTGCTATTGAGAATTATTTGTCCAGCGTACACTGCTATACTTCCTATGTTCCTTGGTGTACCACTTCAGTTTATTCGAAAGTGATTTACATCGACATTTTCAGTGATGAAAGAATGGAAGAATTTTTTTTCATTCAAATTTTATTTGTTGTATGCTTTCTTGTTTAAAGGAGATTATTCTGGACTGATATGGGGATTAATCCACGAATTGAAAGTTCTTCTCTTCAAGGCATTGGCCGACTGGTTATAGCTAGTTCCAATCTGGTCTGGCCCAGTGGAATAACAATTGATTACTTAACTGACAAACTGTATTGGTGTGATGCCAAGCTGTCTGTGATCGAAATGGCCAATCTGGATGGTTCAAAACGCCAAAGGCTTGCCCAGAACGATGTAGGTGAGGCTTTGGGATGGGTGATTTCTTCATCTTGACCTAAGTGTTGATAAGTGTTAAATACAAAATGTGTTTTTACACACACACACACACACACACACACACACTCACTCCCAGACACACCCTTCCCTCTGCCATATATGGTGAAAGAGTTATGGAGACAAACACACTGACAGACTTCTTTGGGGACTTCTGAGCTACAAAGGTTACCTTCGCATTGGAATACTGGATAAAACATAGTGCTGTATAATCATTTCTCTTTGCCAAGATTTCTCAAAATCAGAATGAAAATATTAAAAATTTTAAGACCTCTTTAGGAATAAGAACTTGATTCGGTTGTTGTCATTTGTTATGTTTTAGACAATGTCATTTGTACAACTGTGATAGTATCACCTTCAGCTGTTAATGAGTATCCATTCATATGCAAAGATTAATAAATATAGTTTTCTTTCCTATTATATTTTCAGATTTTTCATGGGGTGTCATGTATGTTCATAAATATATTTAAAATGCTGTAGTCTATGCTAAACGTTGAAAGAGAAATACTGGGGTTGCCTGAGGCTCAGTGGGTTAAGCGTGCAACTCTAGGTTTCAGCTCAGGTCATGACCTCCAGGTAAAGAGATTGAGCCTTGTGTGGGGCTCCCTGCTCAGCGGGAAGTCTGCTTTCCCTCTGCCCTTCCCCTCACTCCTGTGAGCGTGCACACTCTCTCTCTTTCTCATAAATAAATAAATCTTTAAAAAGAGAGAGAGAGAGATACTGAATGTACCAGGAGCCATCGCATTTTCTTGAGCAGGAATTGTGTATAAGACTGGCGCCTCGCTATAACCACTTAGGTAGCAGTATAGGGTTGGATTGAGATCTGGAGAGAAGGAAATGAGTCAGGAGGCTACAACAGTTGTCCAGTCAACAGTCGATGAAGGCCTGAGATAGAACATTGCCATTTCAAAGTGGAGGATTAGAGTATTAAAAAAAAGATCTGTGAATGAAAAATTTAGAGGAGTTGGTAATAGATTGACTATCACAATGAGAGTCAGGGAGATGCTGAAGATGCTTCAGAGATTCAGAAACTGGTTGGTTCAGGAGATGCAAAACATATGCTCTATGCCTTTTACGAAGAAACTGATAGTCTGTATATTTATTTTGTCCATTCTTTTTGGCTTAGAGGAGATAAATTTTTAGATTTGTATTATATATTAAATAGGTCATGATAAGTATAATTGAAAATTTTCTTCCAAGAGCCCTTAAAAATTAAATGTGTACTTTACAATAAATCATAAGCTTATCTAAGATCATAGACTTTATTCATCCATGCACTTAACAGATATTTATTGAATCATTTTGGGAAGTAGAGATACAGTAGAGAGTAAAACAAAAATGGTTCCCGTGAGGTCATGGAGTCTGGGGGAAGGGGCGTATATTATTAAAAAAAAAAAATGCATCACTCGAATAAATGGGAAATTATAGCTTTGATATATGAAGGCATAAGGGGATTTGAAAATAACCAGAATGTAAAGGTAGCATATGCTAAACCAAAAAGCATAACAGAAACTCTGTGAACAATTTCTATGCTGCCGTAATCTGTGACTAATACAACTTCCTATTAAAAGCCATTATCGATGGACTTTGGGGAGGGTATGTGTTGTAATGAGCACTGGGTATTATGGAAGACTGATGAATCACAGACCTGTACCCCTGAAACAAATAATACATTATATGTTAATTAATTGAATTTTAATTTTAAAAAAGCCATTATCAAATATTTGATATGAAAATATCTAAGTGACCATTTCCATCATTACAGTGCCATCTACTGGTGTGTAAGTGGTGGCTTCTCAGCTGCTCACTCAGGATTTTTAATGTAAAGACTCAAGGACTCATTCATTCTTTTTTTTTTTTTTTTTAGAGAGAGAGCATGCATGGTAGGGACGGGGGAGGGGCAGAGGGAGAAGAAGAGAGAACATCTTAACTGGTTTCAGGCTCAGTGTGGAGCCTGAGGCAGGGCTTGATCTCACCACTCTGAGATCATGGCCTGAGCCGAAATCAAGAGTTGGATGCATAACTGACTGATCCACCCAGGTGCCCCTGAAGGAATTCATTCTTCATTTAACATTCAACTGTGGCTCTTCTATTTAAAAAATAAGGAAGATTATGTCTAGTGTGAGGTATTTGTTGAAAAACTATAGCTAATTCTCATCAACTATACTTCAGTATATGTGCTGCCGAAGCGAGCACATCATCAACTATACTTCAATATTAGAAAAAAGAAAAAAAATTTTTTAAAAGATTAAAAAGAAAACATAGCTAATTTAACACATGCTACAACATGGTTGAACCCTGGGGACATTATGGTGAATGAAATATGCCGATCACAAAAGACATACCATATGAGTCTACCTACTTGAAGTATCTAGAATAGTGACATTCATAGAAAAAGTAGAATGATGTTTGCCAGTGACTAAGAGGGGTGGGAAATGGGAAGCTGTGGTTTCATGGATATTAGAGTTTCAGTTTTGCAAGATAAAAATGTCTAGAAATTGGCTGTACAACAAAGTGAATGTACTTAGCACTACTAAAAATGTACGCTTAGGTTAAGATGATACATTTTATGTTAGATGTTTTTTGCCGTAACAAAAAAACCCCTCATAGCTATATAAAAAAATTTCCTTGTTGCATTTATGGCTTTAATTGGGAACAAGAGGCTAGAGACTAAAATGCATCTTAATGGCCCTGGTCAATAATGACTGATGGAGACTCATTGTCACCAGGACAGGTCATTTGAGTTTTCTGCCAGAAGAGGGAGACACATTCGAATCCACCAAATCCATTGCTCATTTTCAAAAAACTGGCCTGGGACATGCGACTGGACATGATTAAAGCTTCCAAATTTGGGGCTCCCTAGCTTTTGCCTCTTGAGATAGTGTATTACAGCATTTCCCTGCTTACTATATATACTTGAATATCTTATCAGGAAAGTTCCAGGGGCATGGAGAGGTGGGTTAGTGAGGTGGGGTCAGAAGAGCCCACTTAGGGGTTGATAGGAGCCACGAAAATGGAGGCAGTAGATAATAAATGACCTTTAAACAGCTTGGCTAAGAAGGGAAGGAAAAAGACAAAAGAAAGCTAGAGGGGCCAGGAAGATGAGGATATTAAATGAGCTAAGGGAGGAAAGCTAGTAGAATGAAGAGAGTGAAGACGTAAAAGAAAGGCGTAACTGACAGAACAAGAGAGAAGAAAGAATGGGACCAGGAGCACAGGCCAGTGCACTAATACTAGATAACAGGAGAGATAGGAAAGGAGGTGGGGGTCGGGTGCAGGGAACTGTGTTGCTGGAGATGGGAACTTAAGAAGACTGTTATTCAATTACTTCAAATTGTTGAAGATCTTACAACAACCTGTGAATTTAGTCTATTACATATTGTTGCCACTCAAAAGACAAGGAACCTAATGCAAAGAGAGGTAAAATAACTCATTAAGGTTTAGTCTATAGTGACAGAATCACCGAACACAGAAACATTGCTGCCCTGTCCTCCTCCTTCCCAATATTCTGCCAATCAGCCCACATTCTCCCACTCCCCAAATGCTGAGTGACAATGCGAGGACCTCATACCACCAAGCTCCCATTCTAAGATGAGGTTCCCTCATCATGGGGGTTCTCCTTGGTGCAGGTGTAGGGAGCTGTGTGTATCCTGCTTAACAGCTATATTAAAGGAAAGCTTTAGTGTGGGAATTGTGTGAGCATGTTGTAAGCCTTATTCTTTAAAAAATATTCATGACAAAGACAAGATGTATGTAATGGATTTAAACTGCTTCCAGGGCACCCCTTTGCTGTGGCTGTGTTTGAGGATCATGTGTGGTTCTCGGATTGGACTATGCCATCGGTAATAAGGGTGAACAAGAGGACTGGCAAAAATAGGGTACGTCTCCGAGGCAGCATGCTGAAGCCTTCATCACTGGTTGTAGTTCATCCATTGGCAAAACCAGGTACACTGGACATCACACAGTGTTTCTTTGGCTGGCATCTGTAACTATTCTAATTGTTTGATGGGAGAGGAGGAGGGGAGTTTATTGCGATTCTCACTAATTTGGGTAGATGCTAAAATTTCCTGAGATTTGGATTGGGTTTAAACTGAGACAATCTGTTAGTGAATTTGGGCTTTATCTCTCCATTCTCATGTTTACTTCTCCTGACCAGTTTCTACTTAAATTGTTCCTTTTCAAGGACTCTTGGGTTCAAGGCACTTAGGGTGGGGATGTGGGAAGGGGGGCAACCTAGACACCTGCAGTAGAAGCTTCTATCTCTTCTGGGGCCTTTCCCTACCCCCCCCCCAGAGTGCCGGTGAGTAGCGTCATTCTGTGTCCTGTAATAACTTCCTTCTCAATTGCCCTTGTCAGTTTGACTAGATTATGAGTCAGGAAATAGGGATCACATCTGCCTAAAGAGCTTCTTGAACAAAAGTACTGGCTATACTCAATAAATACTCACGAGGTAGTAACATTCTGAGCTGGTCTTAGAACTGGCTTAGAACTACTTTGAAACAGCTCTTGATATAGGCTCCATTTCGACACACTGTGTTTCTCCCTCCAAAAGCTCTACTCTGTGATTTGTATCAATGGCATTTTTTTGATTTCCAAGCCCATCTGTGAATGTACCTCTTTCCCCACAAGGAGCACAGCCCTGCTTACATCAAAATGGAGGCTGTGAACATATTTGCAAAGAGAGGTTTGGAACTGCTCAGTGTTTGTGTCGCGAAGGTTTTGTGAAAGCCCCAGATGGGAAAATGTGTCTGGCTCTGAATGGCCATCAGATACCGGCAGGTAAGATGATAAATTGTGTGGCTAAATTATCTTATTTTGGTGCAGGAATATAGTTCTGCATCAATCCCTATGCTTTTGGTGATGTTTAATATTTTGTATTATTAAAATTTCCCTGCCTCGGGGCACCTGCGTGGCTCAGTTGGTTAAGCATCTGACTCTTGATTTCAGCTCAGGGCATGATCTCAGGGTTGTGGAATCGAGCCCGGCATCGGGCTCTGTGCTGGATGTGGAGCCTGCCTAAAGATTCTCTCTCCCTCTGCCTCTGCACCCAGCCCCCAAAATCTTCCCCGCTTTTAGGAATGCCACGTCTTTTTGTTTTGTTTCTTTTTCACCTCTGATGAGTTTGGACTCCTTATTAAAGACTGAATTCAATTGACCTCCTCTAGTTCTAAAATTAACAAACAAAAGATAGTATTCAAAACATAGAGCTCCAGTCCTCCGGCCCTCAATTAACAGTGGAGTGGCCCCAACTTGGAAAAAAAAATGCCAGCATTTTATGTTCAGAAACACTTTGTTTAGATGTTTTATGGCCTCAAATTTAGAGGTAGTCATATACAATCCTCCTACCATATAACTGGTCTTAATAAAGAAAAGTAAAGTCCTTTACAATAAATAACTTTAGGGTAGTAAGTAAGTGTAGGGAAAGTAGCCTGAGAAGGCTTGTGATCCGTGTTTAAAAAACTAAATACAACTTTGAGGAAGAGGAAGGAAGAAGAAACCAAATGCGATGTGTAGCTGGTAGTGCTGATTTGCTTCCCTTGAATGTGCATGCAAGCAGTTAAAGAGTCATTGGATTCATTTCCTGATATCTTCATACCAAAGAGAATTTAAATTTTATTAAAGATTTTTAAAAATTCATTTATCTAGGAGGCATGGTGTAAGTTAGGTGATAGATTAACAGCAAACAAATGGATTGATTATCCATGGACCAGAATCAGTTACTTTGGATTTTCAGAATTTTCTATTGTTTCTTTAGAACAACGGTTCTCAATATTTTTGGTTTTAGGACCCCTTTACACTCTTTTTTTAAAAAAGATTTATCTTAGAGGGAGAGTGCGTGCACAAGTGCACGTGCGAGGGGAGAGGGGCAGAGGGAGAGTTCTCAAGCAGACTCCCCACTGAGCATGAGCCTGACTCTGGGGCTTAAGGGCCACAGCCCTGATATCATGACCTGAGTCAAAATCAAGAGTCGGACAGCAGGTATTACCCGAGGACCCCTTTTCACTCTTAACCGTGATTGAAAACCCCAAAGAGCTTTTGTTAATGTGTGTTATATCTACCAATGTTTAAAATATTAGAAATTAAAACTAAAACTTGAGAAAATATATCTATTAAAATTACAATAATATTCCATTATGTATGAGCATAACATATTTTCCAGGGAAATAAATGAGATAACGATTTTCTATAACAAAAGTATGTAGTGAGCATAATGGTACTGTTCTACATTTGTATCCTGAATGTCTGGCCCAATATAGGGCAGCTGGATTCTCATATCTGCTTCTATGTTACATCTGTTGCTGTGTTGTTTTAGTTGAAGCCTATGAAGAAAATCTGACCTCACACAGACGTGGATTTGCAAAAGAGAGGATTGATCATTTAATAGCCTTTTCAGATGACTTTTTTGTATATCCACTGTTGATACAATGGCAGAACTGGACAGGTCTTAGTTTCTTAAACCATAGTTGTTGTGTGGAATCTGAAGCCACATCAATAAACTTTTTGTCACCAGCTACGTTAAAATCCAGTGGTCTGTCTTGTACTTTGAGTGGCTCTTTTATCAATGCGTGGTTTTGCGGCATCATGTTGGTTGTTTGAAAATACGGATTGGCTGAGTTGTGCATATCTTCCAAGCGTCACTCCCACATACCAATCGCATTCATTAATTATTACCATCAAACTCATTAGACACATCTTTGAGTGTTGGGATTTTCGTCAAGCTCAGGGTAGTGGAGAAAAGTTTTCAGAATTCTACTTTTCACTTGAAAGCTGAAAATTTATCATTGGCAATAAGTAATGTCAGTTGTTTTTCTTGAAACGACAGACACACTTCATTTTTGAGAAAACACTTGCCAAATTTCCAAGTGTTAACGACATACTTCGTCAGTCAGCCTTTCACGTAAAAATTATGTCCAGTGAAAAAAGAAGCTAGTTTTAGTTTGCAACTGAAAGCATATGTAAGTGCTTTTCCTCCAGACGACCATCGTAACTTCAGAAGGTGCACAGTGTTTTCTACATACTACCCATTTCAGTACAGAGAATATTAAAGAGCCAAGTATTCCATGGTTGAGATTTTTTAAAATTAATAATTCTTACTGCTTCATCATGGTTCTTCTTAACTGGGACAGGGTGTGTGTGTGTGTGTGTGTGTGTGTGTGTGTGAATGTGTGCACTGAAGAGCATGACTATTAGTTGAGTTTGGTGCCATCGCCGTAATTCATGCTAAGGTGCCGGCAGTTTTACCTAATGTCTAATATCACATGTATTTGCATTTTGTGAAAATACTTTTGACCTTATGGACTCTGTGCAATGGGAACCCGGGGGTCCATGGACCACACTTAGAGAACACATTTAGTATTTTAGGGTATCATTTTTCCCATGTACTGAGGAATTGTATAGGTCCCATACCTATGTTAAATTATGGCTTGTTTATACCCTTCCACATTTCTAAATACAGGTAAAATAAGGCCAAAATAAGTATTGAAAGCAGCCTAAAGCAGAAGAAATATATATGGAAGGCAAGTTCGGGAGATCATCTTATTAATTTGTCCTTAGTGATGGTGGGCTGTGATTGTGAGTTGGTTTTGTCCATAAGGATTTTGGTATTCTACTCTTGTTGTTTTTGCCAGTACCTCAAAGAGTCCTGTCTTTTTGCCCTCTGGCTCTCCCAACCCTCAACCACCAAGTGCACTGAGTGATGTTTGGAGGGTATGGTGTAACAGGCAAGATTTTTTAAATCACCAAGACACTGCTAGTTTTCCTGAATGCTCTTCCTGTAAGAGTAAGTCTAAACTTACAACCAGCAAACAGCCATAAATAAAAATGTAATCAAACTTTCTTGATCATAAAAGGTAAATCAACTGAATCTTTCGACCTTCACTAGGTAATGAAGCAGATCAAGTAACACCATTGGACGTCTTATCCAGGAACAGAGGATTTGAAGATAACATTACAGAATCTCAGCATTTGCTAGTGGCTGAAATCATGGTATCAGGTATGATTAAGGAGTTCTCCAGTACAGCTTTGGTTCCAGCGATTTCCATCCTACCAGTTAGAATCCTGAATTAGCTCTCTAACTTTGGCAAAGTGTACACAAAACTAGTGAGGCCAAATTTTGGACTCAAACTTTGATCCTTCTTTTCTGAACCGCGTGCCTGAGGAAGATGGCTCCATATTAGACTGGACATGAACTTCACTCATTGAGAGTCTTTGAACTGAAACTTCTTTGAAGAAATCTAACTTGGAAAGGAAGGTGAAAAATAAGACAGAACAGATTTGAGTGTGTCCCCATCCATACCTAGTAATTTTGATATTTAGCCCATCTAGCTATAATTCCATTAGTGTGAAAAGTAGATAGTAACTGATAAGCAAATATGGGTTGGTTGCTCTAGAGTTTACAAACAACAAATGTTAAAATCGTGTTCTTCTATATTGCACATTTATTACCAAAATGCCAAATAATTTGTTCAGTATCTTACAACTTCAGGGAACCTAATTCTTTTATATTCTGTATTCACTCATGAGGTCAGTGGTTTTCAAACTGGGCTTCACTCAGCCCTAGAACCTCTGCAAGCCTCAGCACTTCTTCACTGCTCTCTACCTGTAATCAGTACAGATCTACTTTGAAACATTTAATTTATTTATATTTCTAAGATTTTATTTTAACATGGGGTGCCTGGGTGGCACAGCGGTTAAGCGTCTGCCTTCGGCTCAGGGCGTGATCCCGGCATTATGGGATCGAGCCCCACGTCAGGCTCCTCCGCTATGAGCCTGCCTCTTCCTCTCCCACTCCCCCTGCTTGTGTTCCCTCTCTCGCTGGCTGTCTCTATCTCTGTCGAATAAATAAATAAAAAATCTTAAAAAAAAAAAAAGATTTTATTTTAACAAAGTATCTGTGGCTAAAAATAAGTTTGAAAACTCCACCTTAAGATCTTAGATCCACTTAAAGTGCTCATCCAACTTTGGTGGTCTACACATTACTTTATCTGTGTATGAGACCCTGGAGACCTCTTACCTTTCCCTATAAGAACTTATCAGTACAGGGGTGCCTGGGTGGCTCAGTCGGTTAGGTGTCCAACTCTTGATTTCAGCTCAGGTCATGATCTCAGGGTTGGGAGATCGAACCCGGCATCAGGCTCCCCAATGGATGTGGAGCCTGCTTAAGATTCTCTCTTCCTCTCCCTTGGCCCCTCAACTCTCTCTCTCTCTCTCTCTCAAAAAAAAAAAAAAAAAGAACTTATCAGTATGATTTTTTATAAAATACACAGAAGTGAATATTTTTGGTAATAATAATTTGTATGGAGCTTTAGAGTTTACCAGGTACTTTACCCTCTAATTTGATTCTTTTTTTTTTTTAAGATTTCTTTATTTATCTGAGAGAGAGAGAGGGGGGAGGGGAGGGGCAGAGGGAGAGGAGAGAGAATCTCAAGCAGATTCCCTGCTGAGCACAGAGCCCAATCTCACAACCCCAAGATCAATCCCAAGAGTCGGAAGCTTAACTAACTGAGCCGCACAGGTGCCCCTCTAATTTGATTCTTATCACAACTTATCACTTTACAGATTTGAAAACTGAGGCTAAGATATATTAAGGTAATGACTTTACCAAAGGTTTTTTGAAAATTATGAGCAAATAATTAATTCATATCAAGAAAAAGTCTAGAAAACAGTGCATTAGGAATATTACTCATTTAGGGATTATTTATTTGCTACACACTGTGCTAAGCACTAGGAATATGATAATGAGCTAAATATAGCCCTGTTCTCCAAGGTCACAGTCTGATGTAGACACAAGTAAATGATAGACTAAAACAGTTTAAATAAATATTAGCAGTATTGAAAACCATTTAAAGATTGCTAAGGATCCCTAGAAGTTCCCAGAGCATAACTGGAAAGACTAATGTTTGGGAGATTCAAAGACCAAGATAATGACAGATAGTAAATTAGACACATTGGTGATGAGATAACCAAAGATTTGGAATACATATACTGTATAATAGGCTGTGTTTGGCTTCATACCTGAGACTTGACTTTGTGCAGAGTAGATGGAATTGACTGTCTTTGTGAAAACTGCCTCATCTTCCCATAGCTGAATTGTGTTCTCTTTTGTCTTAGTGTATAAAGTTTTAGTTCTACTCGTGTTAGGCTAAGGGGTCATATTTATATTTTGTAGTGAGATTTCATTTAAATAAAGTGCCTATGCTAAAAAGAATTTGAAACTCTATAATAGATTTTAGGTTAGGATCAATATATTCTTATTCCCCAAAGACATACAGACTGCCCTGTAGCAAGTAGATCTGTATACAACCAGGCAAAGAAATTCAGTCATAAAAAGGTCTCGTTGTCAAGTTTACTAAAATAATGAGTTCTTCTAAATTCATGAATAAAATTTAAAATTCTTAACATGGGCTGTTGGGCGTTAGCTGAGCTAGTCCTTACACACCTCTCCAGGCTCAGAGTGTGCCTTTCTGCCCACGGCTTTCTATGGCCAGCATCAGTTACACTGGCCTTGCCTGTGACAGACAGATGCTGTGTTCTCAGCCCACAGTGCTCTTTCTACACCCTTCCTAGTCCTGTATATCCTTCAGATCTCAGCTTCAGATCTTGCTCAGAAAGCTTTTCCTAGTCTCCTAAGCAGGTGAGATGAGAGTTATTTCAGCTCTCTTAGAACCTCGTGTTGTTTATTGAGAGTGCTATCACACCTGTACTTCCATAACTAATTGTACGAGAAATCACAGACCCTGTCTATATTCTCCATCACCGTATTTTTGGCTCTCATTAGGATCTGGCATGTTGTAGATACTTTTACAAATTAATTTTAGTAGTTTAACTAGTAGGCTCAAGAGTCTTTTCTAGTGTGATAAGGCTAATTCTGATTCAGACTCTCACAATACCCTTCCTCTTTATCATCCTTATTTACATATGTATAAAATATTATTCTCAGGTCTTTTTTTTTTTTAATCACTTTTTTCCAAGTGCTTACAATTATCATGTGAAGCAGACTGGACAAGAAGTGTCACTCGTATTAGGAGAAGAGGGATGTGAAGCCCAGGCACTCATTGATTCCAGAACTCGTTTGTGGCAGAAAGAACTTTGGCTATAGCCCATCCCCCACACCCCAACCGCATATCCATTGCTTTTCATTATGCAAAAGCTGCCTTGGGGTTTGCAAGTTACCAAATAAATCCTGAATCATATTCTAATTTAAGGCAATTCTGCAAGTGATTTAAAATGTCTTGGGTAATTGGATCTTGTCCACTATACACTGAATAGCCTTGTGAGTTGAGAGCTAGTCTTCCAAATAAATGCCAAATCAAATGGATGATTGATTTAGTCTGAACTTATCCATCTTGAAGAGTCATGAGTGACAGGAGATGACCAAGCAAGAATGAAGGGCATGTGTTCCCACAAGAGAAATCTCACTCAAATAGCTAAGCAAATCAAATGCAATTACCCAATGTCTGCATTCACATTGGAATCTGAATCCTACTTAGATCACCTAACTTTCTTTAATTTATGGGCAAGTTTAGAGGGCTTCTTTTACTCTTCTGTACTCAGATGAGCAAACTTACCAGTGAATAGAGGGATGATAGTTTATATCCTGCTGTGGTATGTCACATCCCCCCAACTCCGACTGTGGCATTTGAAGAATGATTATATACATAAGTAGTCAAAAGAAAAAATAAACAACTTGCTCATGTTTATGACTCAAAATGCAGTTCTGTCCCCTGGGGCATTTGCATTTCAATGGAGTATGAAATGCAATGATCCATTTACAGCATTTAGTTTATATGGTTCATGACTTTGTAAAAGTGCCTTGAGGTTTGCAAGTCACTGCATAAATCCTGACAATAAGCATACATTGAGACTTACATATTCTCTTATATATGAGACATACCTTTAGTAAATTGACAATACATCTTTTTACTGTATCTTGTATTATTGTAATGAATTCTTATTTATTCTATCTCTGCCATGTTGGTACACAGACCTACTTGTTATGTATGAGTCTGTGTCTTTTGGGGGGAAAAGACTATATGGACCCCCATTGTACATCATAATAGTTGAGAATTCTCAAATAAACAATAAAACTTTTGATATTTGAGTCCATTTACTCCTGGAAATTTTATAGTTCAAGTTTGCAAATGCTTTTTAAAAAATTATGAACAATTTCACGCAGGGCTCTTTGAACACCAAATAGTTCTTTAAGACTAAAGATTTCCTGAGAGCATGTAAACAGGAGCACATAGCTTCTGGACCCTTTAATATAGACATAGCTTACAGGTCAACTCATTGTTTCTCTTTGGAGGTTAACTGGTCCCAGAACTCAGAAAGGAAGTGCTGAGATGTTCTGTAGAGCCTGAAACATTCAAGTCCATTTCCCCCCCGAAGGTCTGCAAATAATCTGATGGGGTTCTTGCTGTTTGCAGATGCTGATGACTGCGGTCCTGTGGGATGCAGTACACGAGCTCAGTGTGTTTCAGAGGGAGACAATGCCACATGTCAGTGTTTGAAAGGATTTACTGGGGATGGAAAACTATGTTTTGGTAAGAGCAAAGGCCAATACACATATCTGGAAAATAGTGAACCAGAAACATTCTTTCAGATAATACTGATTCAAAAGCTCCAGAGGATTTATGTAATCAGCAGGATTGAATAAATTATTTGATATTAGCTTAAAAGATAATGGATGGCATATATAGAATATATGAAACATATAGTATGCTGTTATGTTACAGTGAGTTTATATTAAATTTCGTGCTATATGCAGTTGATATTAAGGGGAAAATTTTATAATTAGCTTCAGAAGCATGAATTTGAGTTTGAGTCAAACTTATAAATTCACCAATTACAATAAAAACACAACTTCCCCCCCTAAAAGCTGAGGTCATAAGTTTTAGTTTAATAAATAGGTTATGCTGGATAGGTTTCCATTTTATATTGAGTGCCTTGAAATTTTAAGTTCGTGATTACTGTAAAAATCTCAGTTTTTATGGTCTGAAACTCTGGCACAATCTGATTTATTTACACATACTTAGCTAAGCAGACACCTAAGCAATCTGTAAAAATTGATTGGGAAGTGAACTTTGTGGCCAAGATGCAGAGTGTGCATTACATTTGCAGACAGTATCTGTAAGCAGCTGAATGATCGTATGCAAGCTTATACTTATTTTTTTCCTATGATTCTCATTTATGCCAGGATTGTCTACCTATTTCACTAGCTCATCATTTTGCCCACAGATATAGATGAATGTGAGACGGGCACCACAGTTTGCCCTCCTACCTCCTCTAAGTGTGTCAATACCGAAGGCGGCTATGTCTGCCGGTGCTCAGAAGGCTACCGAGGCGATGGGATTCACTGTCTTGGTAAGAGAGTGTGTGTGCCAAGGGTGGAGCGTGGAGGCAGGGCTCAGAGGATTGGGAAACACTGTGGGTGTGGTGAGTCGAGAGAAGACAGGATATAATTTAAGTGCCACGCTTGTTAAGACTAAAAGAGAAGTTGCGTGACCTGTTCAAGCTGACGTATCTTGATTCTGGATGAACAGTCAAGTTTGTGCCCTTGTGCTAGGATGGCACTAGTCAGCTTCAAGACCCTGCAGATGTTGTGGGCCCCTCTGCCTTCCTAATTCTTTCTCTGGAGTTTGAGTGATGCCAGTGCCTCAGCAACGCTCCACACCTTGAGCCATCATGGGAGGAGGGGGAGTCGTACAGCATTTTCCTTGTCTCTGGATTTTGCACGAGAGCCGTGGTGAACTGCAGAGTTGATGGAGGCTTGTTGGAAGTCCCTGCTCTGTGCATAAAGGAGAGGAGGAGTGGTTCTGTGAAAGGGCTCATTGGGGGCTCTTGGTAAGTGTCAGTAGATGGGAGATTCAAGCCACTGATGTTTAGATACAAGTGAAGAATGATGAAAACCTCTCTCATAATCACCGTCCTCTGCCAAGATCTGGGTGTGGCTTCTGGGCTGGAGCTCACTCGGTGGTTGTCTTGTACCATGCCAGGTGTCGGGAGCATAGCAGCGCCCTGCAAGTGGGGACCTGCCTGAAGCCATCCTCGCCCAGTGAAGTGCTTACCTGGAGTTTAACAGGGCTTTCACATGTCTCTTCCAGTATTTTCTTTGCCTTCTGAAAACATACAAATCTTATCACGGTGAGGGGCAGATGACCTGATAATAAACTGAAACGATACTGCTCTCTCCCACATGCTGAGGTTAAAGATGAAATGTCAGTCACGACTACCAAGATGATTTTGGATCTGGTTGGTATAAATCAGACCTTTATCAGATTAGTTTTGTGGAGGCCACAGTCATTTGTAAATTCTCTTTTAAGCACATATTTGGCTCTCAGTCAGGAAAATGCCACTGCTCTAATTAACCAGGCTGATAGATAATTTAGACAAACAGGCTTTGTATTTACTTTGAAGAGACAAGAAGGTATACTTTTTGGATGTTTAAACTCATGACACTCTGGATTCTCTGTTACTAACCTACCTCCTTCCAGTAGTGAACATGCAACCGGGTATCAGGCCCAGTCTGCCTAGGGGCAGGGAGTCCTTAGGCCCCCGTGGAAGAATGTGCTTACTCCTGTTCTCTCCCTCCCTGTCTGTCTCCCCTCCCCACTCCCTCTTCCGCTATCTCTGCTTCTCTCTCCCTCCCTCCTCTCCTTCCTCCTTTCAGATATATGTAGATATAGTGCTTTAAACCATGCCTGGAACATAATAAACGCCGTGTAAAAGTGTTGTTCTTCTTCCTAGAAGTGGTTGTATTTCTTGGCCAAGAGTATGTCTTCGTTTTTGTTTCTTGGAAAAGCTATCTCTGACTCTGAAGGTTCACAGAGATTATAGAAATTTTAGAGATACAGAGACTGCAGGGATACAGAGATTATAGAGATTTCATAGAAATTATAACATGAAGTCAGTAAAAAAAAAAAAAAAAGACTCAATGAGTCATTCGGGATAGCTGCTCAATGTGACAGATGTTTACCTGGCACTTATTAGTGCAAAGACACAGTCCTCCGAAGTGTGAGGAACACCAGAATGATGGAGAGGTAGCTTGCTTGCGAGAAGAGTAGGATCTGAAAGACAGGGAGCTGTGATAAGTGGTGAAGAGGGGTATCCATTATGAGAGAAGTAAAAACTACAATGAAAGTTCCCAACTGGAAGAATGTCTGTTTGAGGTATTAGGAAAGACTTCATGAAGGAAGTATCATGGACCTTGGAGCATGAGTAAATTTTCATTAGGCAGAAATGGGAAGGAATGGGGAGCATTCCAAGCACGGGCATATAACAGGGCTCTTTGGGGATAGAGAATAGCTGAAATGAGCTAAGTAGAGTGTATGTAAACTAGGTTGGCCTTCCTGCTGTGGTTTGGGGATGGGGGACCTGGTGTCTCTTCCTTTTCTTATAAGAACCTCAATCCTATTGGATTAGGGCCTCACTCTTATGACCTCATTTAACTCCAATTACTTCCTTGAAGGCCCCATCTCTAAATATGGTCATACTGGGGGTTAGAGCTGCAACATAGAGATTTTGGGGGAGATACAATTCGGTTCATAACAGGTGGGTTGGATTACATAGGTAGAAGACTAGAAGCTGAAGGTCAGTCATTCGGGTTTTACTTCTACAGACCAGCCCTATCCAGTACAGCTGTAATATACGCTACCTATATAACTTTACATTTTCTAATAGCCACATTACAAAAAGTACAAACAGGTGAAATTAATTTTTATATTTTATTAAATCCAACATATCCAAGATATTAACATTTTAATATGTAATCAATATAAAAATCATTGAGATATTTTATATTCTTTCTTATTTTGGCACTAAGTCTTCAAAATCTGGGAAGTGTTTTACACTTACAGCGTATGTCAGTGTAGACCAGCTGCAGTCCAGGTGCTCACACACATGCATGGTGATGGCTACCATATTGGGCAGCTCAGCTCTAGGCAACAGAGAGCATTTGAGTCAAGTGGTGCAGTGATGGGAGATGTGCTTTAGCGAGTTAATCTGGCACTGGTGTTTAGGAGTGGGGGAGAGAGGGGATGCAGGTAATGTAGTGAGGCTGTTCTTATAGTAATGTAAAATTGGGGAGAAGAAGATTTAAATGCTAGGCTGGTGGTAATTGAGAAAGAAAACAGTGGTAGTTGGGAAATAAAGGGATGACTTAGTTTATATTTACGCAGAAAAAAGGTTTTTATTTGCTATAACATGTACGTCAATGACTGGATGCCTATTTGCAAAAGTTAGGAATGAATCTGTAGGATCTGGTTTTCTAAATGTTGGCCTAGATCTTGTTTACCAATCTCCAGCCTTCCCACTGAACTGCGTGTTGGGATGTCTCCTTTCCTCCCAAGCACTGGGAAAATTATCCAGCCTTATTTCAGGAGTTTAGTACGCCTGAATGGGAGGCAGCTGAGGGGCCCACTGCATCCTTGTGTCCAACGTTCATGATAGAGTTTTTTAATCAAAAAATACAGAGACTCTGAGAGCGTGCAGTGTGGCAGAGGTTGTAGCTGCTCCCCTTCCAGAATGTTGGCTTTTCCAATGATATAACCCTTCGTCCTCCTCTGCACCTCACTTTTCTCTTTCTACTCCTTTGTTTCTGGCAGATATTAATGAGTGCCAATTGGGCATGCACACCTGTGGGGAAAATGCCACCTGTACAAATACGGAGGGGAACTACACCTGCATGTGTGCTGGCAGCCTGTCTGAACCTGGGCGGATATGCGCTGGTAGGTTGGCGGGTGGTCTAGGTTCAAGGAAGGGACTTAATTCTGGAAAATTCTATACCCCAATGTATTTGCTCTAGAGAGTCTAGGAATATTTGATTCAATGGGCTGGTGAGTTTACGTTCCTGATCAGGTGGATGCTAAGCTTGGGGATGCCAAATAGTCCAAGTTTTCTTAATTTAATAGCATCTGGAAGAAATTCTTTTTTTATTGCTCACAATTCAATAAAGGTGGGAATACAGGTGGTTCTCTTTCACTATGCGACTAATGTCTTAAGTTATAATGTTGATTTCTGGGGCTGCTGGAAAAACTTTGCAGGTCAAGGCAGTTCAGGAAGGATGTCTGGACCCTTCGTATTTTGAATCACTTTTAAAGCTTTTAAAATATTACCTTAAAAAATTAGTATTTCTTGATCTGAATTAGAACTTTGGCTCTTTTTTCTTTCTTCCTTTTTTTAATGTTAACAGTCGCCTTCTGCTTTCTTGAGGCTTTCCCCAAATGGCAGTATCTTCTCACCACCTGCACCCCAGAAGGGGAGCTGGATTCACCCCGACCCTGGAAACCAGGATCGGGAGCTCTTACGCCACCACTCCCAGCAATTTACCTGTCTCAGCTCTGCAAGCAGGAAACAAGAAGGGAAATTTCTACACTTACTTGGGTCTCTTTTTTTTAACACATTATTTTTCTCAGATAGTTTGCTCTTCTTATAGGTATTGAAAGACTGCTAATATTTATATAGTCAGCTACACACCTAATGTTTTCCTTTTAATAAGCAGAGAACCATTCAATAAAAGGGACGTCACCGCTTTAACATTCCCTCTGTTACGGTAACCTTTCTTTTCTGTCAGATTTGCTAGTCTTGTCTTTGAGGGCTCCCCTCATATTTACACCATTTTTAGAAGAAAGTGTTGTGTGGGAGAAATTTTTGAGGCTTCCAGGATATGGAGGGTAAGGGACTGTGTATTCGTGGGTAGTTTATAAACCATGAAGAGATACTTTTGTTCAGCAAGACCCTCTTAAAGCTAGCTGTCATTTCACATCGTTGGTGTGTGCTTGTGGATGACAGGTGGCTTTCATAACGAGACCGGTGACTCGGGATTCATGTGGTAATTTAGAATCTACCATTCTCTTACTTGCCTCCAATACGCTTTATGTCAGAGAATACTGGACCTAAAGAAAGAAGGGCTGGCTTCATGGTGAATGACATGAAGTCTGGTTAGGCAAGTGAAATCTAGAGTTGCTTCTGGTTCTTGTCACTAAAAGACATTAGATCACAAATTGTTCACAGAGACTAGTTCCAGATATTGATCCCTGAAAGACCTAATCACTTCAGAAAGTAAAAGTAACGTCTTTGATTTTTGTAGACTCTACTCCGCCTTCTCATCTCATGGAAGATGGCCGCCATTCTGTGAGAAATAGTTACCGGGAATGCCCCTCATCCTATGAGGGCTACTGCCTCTATAATGGTGTGTGTATGTACATCGAAGCAGTTGACAGATACGCATGCAAGTAAGTCAAGCTTTTGTGACGGCTCAGAGATATGAGATTGCAGTCCGTAACTTTTAGCTAATTCATAACATATCAAGGCGGTTTTTCTGGGAAAAACACATAAACACACATATACAAATTTTGTGTGTGTGTGTGTGCACGTCCGTACTGCACCCTCCCTGCCTATCACCCCCCCAGCCCCGAGCTGCCAATGGTAAATACACGTTTAAAGAATTGGTGATTTCCCCTTTTACTTGATGTTACTACTGGTACAGTCTGGGGCTTAAACCTCTCGTTCTGGCTGAACACTTAGGTTTGTGAAAGAATTCCTTAAAACTTTGATTTATTTTCTGCTACATATGTGGAGCACATCCACGATATGTTTCCGACTTTACAAAAGTGTTATAGATACACACTGGACTTCTGACCTTCAGTTTTCTAAACTGGAAAAACAATGATTTTTCTTCAGTTTCTAATAGTTGGTGTTTGCACTTCTGTTGCTCAGTAACAATTGCTGGAAGCAGCCCCTGCTTCTGTTTGTTCCTTTTTTGTCCCCATGACGGTTTCACAGTGGGCACAGTGCACTGAAAAGTAGGTTTGAGGGTGAGCTGAAATTGTAGGTCCTCAGAAAACATTTCCCTTGCAGCAATACCTAGTTCTGCATCAAATTTTACTTTTAATGGATTTCATATTTTCAAGTCAATCAGAGGGAACTGATAGGTCCTGAAAAATAAATAGGTCCCCTGTGGCTAGACTCCTGACTCATTGGTAATTTCCTCTGTGCCTGAGGAAGAAATGATAAGATATTCTGATCCTCATGAATAGATGCTATAAGCTTAAAGGCTTTTATTATTTTATGAATAATAATCAGCAGAAACATAGTCTAAATTGTTAGAAGAACAAGTTGTATTCTGTGACAAAGTGAATGGCCTTGCATTATAAATCATGTCAGCCAGACAAAAGTAATGAAAAATGCTCGTGAATATTAGTGAAAATGACTCAGTTCCCATAGAATTCTACCTTCATGTTCATATTTGCATGCTGTAATTTTCTAACCTAAGATAAATCCAATCTTCACTATAGTTATCCTTGACTTTGATAATAAAAATCAATTTTTTTCCTTGTTCATGGTTCCTTATTATCCAAAATAAGGAAATGATGAAGATAAATGTGCTACTTTATTAGATCATGGTTTCTTTTTCTCTAGGATACTTTAACTTTAGATTATAAGAGACATTACAATAATGTGAAGGGTACTTCACAATTACGAATTGCATTTAGTACATTATTTTCATTTGACCTGATAGCATCAATTCATTAAATGATTTATGAACTCTTTAGTACACCGCTTTTCTTTCTGTCATTAAATCCTGATGAAAATATCTTATTCCCTGATAATGTTTTAAACATGAGTTGCTACAAAATGACAATTATACTAGAGATAACACTCACATTTAAGGACCTTTAATCAAAAGCAATATTTAAAATATCACCAGAGGTCCCATTAATCTAGATCATAACTTTGTTTTTGAATTCTACATTTAATAAAAGTGTGGCTTAATCAGACATTCAACCCTTTCCTCCTTTTGCCTCGATGACCTCATCTTGTATTTTTAAAATTCTATAATAACACATCTCTACAAGTGCTCACCACTCTAACTTTTATTAGAAACACTTCATCGGTATCATTCTGCAGAGTGTTCTTAATACCGTGAGAAGGTTTATAAAGGGCTGCTCTTCTTGCTCGAGGGCAATGGAAGCTCTGCTCAGATACAGAGATACCCCTGGCTGCCTGGGGTGCAGAGGGTGTGAGAACTGAAGTCTCCACACCCCATGTCTTCCTCAAAGGTTCCCTGGCCTGGAGATTCTCAGAAGACCAAGCTTCCTGAGCTAAGAGGAGGGAGGTCCTCATTCATTCTGGTTTGGCTTTGAACCAACCCACATGCTTCTGGCCAGGTCTTCTTGAGACCAAGCTGCCCCAGCACCAGTGCTGTGAAATGTTTCATGAAAAAAGAGTTGTGTGGTCAAATCAGTCTGAGAAATGCTACATACTCTAGCCCTCGGTTCTTGATCATAGTACAGCACAATGTGAAAAGTCTTGTTGACCTTTCTTTAGTCCAGAATTTCTTGAAATTATTTGACCAAATAAACTCAGATTTGAATAATTTATCTGAATAAAAAACGCCAGAAATCTTTTGCTTGTTTAACAGAACTAATTAATAACCCGAAGAACTAGTAGTGGGGGGCCCATCCATGTGAAATGCTGGCCAACTGCCTTGGGCCATAGATTGCTGTTGCTCCCCAGGACTCTTGCCCATGTAATTAGCATATTCCTTGAGACTGTAAAGTCTCTGAGATTAACATCCAACAGCTTGAAAGTGGCTGCTAGGCATTGTTTGTAAATGACTATAACCAAAGATAGCTAGCATCAAAACAGTATTGAGGAAAGCCTGGAATAACTTGATGGTCCTTTATACTTCCTACACTCAGATCCTGTCATCTCCTTCATGATCCGTTCTAGAAGAATAGCTTTTTGGAGGTGCACAGAGTTGAAAATCCTTTTTGGAAGTAGCTCTATGTAGCAGAAAGAACACGGGCTTTGAAATCAGAAAACCATTTGGATCAAACCTGCCATTCACTGGCTAAAAGCAAGTATTGGCAAGGATGTGGAGAAAAAGGCACCCTCATACACTGTTGGTGGAAATATAAATTGATGCAGCCACTGTGGAAAACTGTATGGAATTTCCTCAAAAAATTAAAAATAGAAATACCATATGATCCAATAATTCTATTGGGTATTTACCCAAAGAAAAGGAAAACATTAATTTAAAAAGATATTTGCGCCCCTATGTTTATTGCAGAATTATTTACAATAGCCTAGGTATAGAAGCAACTGAAGTGTCCATTGATACATGAATGGATTAGGAAGGTGTGTTGTGTGTGTGTGTGTATGCATGTGTGTGATGGAATATTATGCAGCCACAAAAAGGATGAGATGTGCCATTTGAGACAACATGGATGGACCTAGAATGTATTATGCTAAGTGAAATAAGTCAGACTGAAAAAGACAAATACCATATAATTTCACTTCTATTGGAATCTGAAAAAAATGAATAAACAAACCAAGGCAGAACCAGACCTGTAAATACAGAGAACAAACTGATGGGTGCCAGAGGGGCGGGGGATGGGGGTTAGGTAAAACGGGTGAAGGGAAGGGAGATATTGGCTTCCAGTTATGGAATGAGTAAGTCATGGACATAAAAGGCATAGCATAAGGGCTATAGTCATTGATATTGTAATAGTGATATATGGGGACAGATGGCAGCTACACTTGTGGTGAGCAAAGCATAATGTATAAACGTGTCAAATTATTATGTTGTACTCCTGAAACTAAGCGTAACATTGTGTGTCAGCTATATTCAACCAACCAACCAGCCAACCAACCAACCAAATCCCTGCCATTCACCAGCTGTATGACCTGGTACAAATTACTTAACTCCTTTGAGCCTCACTTTTCTCATCTGTAAAATGGGAATCTGCTATTGAAAGTAAAATGAGTGAAAGTGCCTAGCATAGCAGTCAGATACATAGGGTGCTTAACAAATGCAGTCAGATACATAGGGTGCTTAACAAATGCTAGTTTCATTCTTTCTCTCTCTCTCTCTTTCTTTAAGGATTTTATTTATTTGACAGAGAGAGAGAGACAGCCAGCGAGAGAAGGAACACAAGCAGGGGGAGTGGGAGAGGAAGAAGCAGGCTCCCAGCAGAGCAGGGAGCCTGATGCGGGGCTTGATCTCAGGACCCTGGGATCATGCCCTGAGCCGAAGGCAGACGCTTAACGACTGAGCCACCCAGGCGCCCCCATTCTTCCTCTCTCTTAAAGTGACTTTCCAGTGCTCTTATGACCAACTCAAGGTAGAAGTGGGATTAGGATCTAGATCTTCTGCAGCTTCATCTCATGCTTTTTTCGTGCTCTCTCTTCCCACCATGAGGACCAGTATCAATTCCCTGGGCATTCATTCCTTCAGGTCCTTTTGGAATGAGGTGCGGATAGATAGCTGACCCAGTGCTGAGCGGGGAGGAAATTCCTAACAAGTGAGCAGCTCAAAATGCTTAATAGGTTCTTTTTGAAGTTTATGCTCCTGTGAAGAGTAGTAGAACACGGTTGTACCCCAGATTGCATACTTTCTGGAAGTCGACGTTCCCAGTAGATGGCAGCATTGTTTCATTTACTTTAACTACAAGTTCACAGGCGGTGTTGGTGGCTGGTAATGCTAGTTACAGTTTCACTAATGAAACACATGAAAGCCCCTTTTCTTCCATTTAGCTTTTTCTCCCTTGAAGAAAGTACGCAAATGTTCATGTGCCGCCACTGAGACCTTTTCTCTTGGGTCAGTGGTGAATTTTTTAAAAAGAAAGAAAACGTTTCCTTGGCTGGCTAGGCTGTACTTCCTGTTCAGAGACTGCACACATTCTTTTGTAAGCCTGGTCTCAAGTGAGGGACTCTGCCTTCAAATTCTTCCTTCCTTTGACCTATACTCTCTGCAATCTGGCCAAACATTTGTTCACAAACTCTCTTGGCTCTCAGGGCAGAGTTGCTTTGTGTTGGTCTTAAAGTTAGCTCCTCAGGATTTTAGCCCAACAGAAGCTGATCTTTAATCAATGTTCTGCAACGCCTTATAGAGGTGGTATGCAAATAATCCCTCATCAGTCCCAGGGCAAACAGACCAAAGGGGAAGTCCATGCTGCATTAACTTGTAAATCAGAGTGCTTTCAACTGACCCCTGATGGATTTTCCATATGCTTCTAAAGAGCTGAGTCTGGAAACACAGAGGTTGAAAGACAGCAGGATATAGAATCTGAAAATATATAAGCATTCTTGGCCGGGGCTTAGGGCTGACCTCTGTTTGTGTGTTGTTACAGCTGTGTCTTTGGCTACGTCGGGGAGCGATGTCAGCACCGAGACTTGACGTGGGAACTGCGCCACGCTGGCCAGGGGAGGCAGTGGCAAGTCACCGTGGTGGCTGTCTGCGTGGTGGGGCTCGTCCTGCTGCTGCTGCTGGGGCTGTGGGGCGCCCACTGCTACAGGTGGCCTTGTCTTTCCGTTGGCACTTTCAGCCTCTCTCTAGCACCTCCCAAGGGAACGCCTGCCTTCTCCAGATGAACTTTTTCTACACACTTGCTACATTTGTTTAAAAGGGGGAATAACAGTAAAAGAAAAAAAGAAATGGCTGAGGATTTCACTGCTCTAAAGCATCAGTGGTTTTACTTTTCCTTGTTCTGTTCCAGTCTTTGTCAGTATATCTACATCGTTAATGGGGTTGTTGTTGAGCATAATGCATTTTTATATTCCACTTTTTTTTTTTCTCTTACGCATCACCTGCTCACCCCCTAGGCTGCATAATTAATTTTGCGGGGCTGCCTTCCACTCAGTCAATTTCCTGCAAAGTATTAACTTCTGTTCAAGAGAATCAGTATTTTCCCTCACTTGGAAGGTCCTTGGGGTTTGTGTTTTCAGTAATTTCAAAAGTAAAAGTTAAAAACTGTGGAGCAAAAATATTTATACACTTAATTAAAAAAATAATACTACATTAAGGTGAAGGGATCATTTTCCATTTTCTTGAAAAGGACTTCATCTTCCACGATCATCGATGTTGAAAAGCATTTTATGTACTGTTACAGTTTGTGCTGTATGAAATAATTGAGCCATAACACTTTTGGGCAGAAGCAAACTTTGTAGAATTACCTAATTCAATTTGATCATTTTAATCCTGAAGAACCTATGACCCACTTAACTAATGGCCCCAGTTCTCTGGGAATGTAGGGAATACTTATACCATCATCTGCTGGTGAAAATCCAACCGCATTTACCAGGCAACCCAACCACTCAGGTGGCAAGTGTCATGTATTATGGAGAGTTTCAGCATTTCATCCAAGATGTGCTTGTCTGAGATCCTGCTGTATCTTAGCGTTGCTGTTAAGAGCATGGGCTCTAGAATCCGACTATACACACAAGTCTCAGTCATGCTTAAGTAACATCAGGCATGTTATCTAACCCTAGTATTCATTAATTTCCTTTGCTATAAAATGGGAATAAGGAATAGTACTTACTTCAAGAGTTATTGTAAAATTAATTGAGTTAATTCAAGAGTTTAGTGTAGAACTGGCATACAGGACTTAATAAACGCTATGTTATCATGATGATTTTTTATGAGCTGTAATCTTCCCCCCAAGAGTAACATGTTATGAACCCTTTTACATCTTGAGAGACAAGGTTTCTCAAGCACAAACTTGACATTTTTTAATTCAGAGGTCCAACAGTAACCATTTCACTTTTTAGCCTGGTATTGGATTTGTAGGAAGAATATTAAATAATCAAGATTTATCCCATTGGACAGAATGCCAAAAGAAAAGTAGATGCTTGGGAAATAGTGTAGAAAATATGGAAGCAAGAAGCTCAAGTTCATGTGTGCCATAATTATTATTTTTTCTTATTCTGTGGGTTATGACATAGTAAATAAGTTTTATATTCTGTTGATGTTCTTCAGAGTCTGGATTGAAAGCTCATGTCAGATTGCTGACCTTTTGGACTTAGAATTCAAAGACCAGCTCAGCGGGTTAGGGTAGACTTTATATACAAATAAGAACATTTTTAGCTTCTGGCTGCCATGTATCTAAAATCAAAATTGATAAGAGCTATTTCTTCAAAAAGAAAACTCATCAGAACTCTTTCTAGCTTATCCCCCTGCAAATTTTCAGCTCTGTGTTTGACTGCATTCAAGTACTTTGATATATTGATTCTGAGAAGATCAAATTAAAACTGCTAGTTTAAATATTGCCATGTCACTAAAGTATACCAATAAATACAGCTCTAGCCTTCAGTTTTTAAGTTAGGTGTTTTGGATGATTTTCTTCAAAGAGAATCAGTTACTTCCTCCTTTTGCATCAATCCTTGCCTGTCTTGGCTAGATTGAGCATTTGACACTGTGTCTTACGTATCTTTCGAGACTGTGGAATGAAGCAATTTTTAAAATGTCACATTATTTCTTCATAAAGCTTGATTTATTGGAAGGACCCATTTGTAAGAAAATCCACAGGAAGTATTCTGTCACAAACTGTAACTTTGTTATTTTGCAACTTGGAACTCTTTCTTTTAGCCACTTGATTCAATATCTTCCCTGATGCCTTTGATTAAAACAGTAACAACCCGTACCCCCTCTCAGTACCACCCGTTGCAAAGAGTCACAGTTGCTAGAATGGTTTTCAGAGCAGCGCTTACCTTCCTTACTTACCCTTGGTCAGGTGTCCAGGCAGGCCCATCTGACAGCAGGTCACACTCCAGAGGGACTCAGCTGCCACCTGTCCAAGACAGCAGCACTGTTTTGAAATCTTGAGGCTGCCTAGTGATCTTCACTACCATGTTTCCTTCATTGCCTTCCCTTAAATGGTTTTTCTTTTTTTTTTTTTTTAAGATTTTTTTTTTTTTTTATTTGACAGAGAGAGACAGCCAGCGAGAGAGGGAACGCAAGCAGGGGGAGTGGGAGAGGAAGAAGCAGGCTCCCAGTAGAGGAGCCCGATGTGGGGCTCGATCCCAGAACGCTGGGATCACGCCCTGAGCCGAAGGCAGACGCTTAATGACTGCACCACCCAGGCGCCCCCCCTTAAATGGTTTTTCAATACATGATATACCCATCTCTCTCCCTCTAGAGGCTACTGCTCTGGGGACGGGGATCCCAGCTTAATATTAGATCTCCCTCCCTTTATCCCCCTTCCTCTCAGTGCATGACACCATGCCTTCTATAGACTTTGTGCTTCCTATTTGTCAAACAAATAAATATTTATAAAGCTAGATTTGGAGGCAAGAGACCTATTCTATTTCCTAGCTGGGCAACTATGAGATAGTATTTTCTTGGGTCCTCCTCTCTGTGTGTTCTTGCATCTGATGCCTTTGAGCAGGAGAGGGCACCAAACTAGTGGGAGGAGACCAGGTATTTCACAGAACCTTGGAAAAAGTGAAATATCTGGACAGTTCTGCGGAAAAGAATGCCTTCTAAAACCCAAAGTTATGCTCC
Source organism: Ursus maritimus (assembly GCF_017311325.1). Taxonomy (NCBI): domain Eukaryota; kingdom Metazoa; phylum Chordata; class Mammalia; order Carnivora; family Ursidae; genus Ursus; species Ursus maritimus. The sequence goes on from NW_024423453.1 coordinate 5,517,000, forward strand.
TAGTTTTCTTAATATTTCTTCTCTCTCAGACATTTTAAGTACCTACATTTCGGTGGCAAAAGCAGTTGTCCCTGACCATCATTGAGTGGGCTACTGATTGTGTTTTGGTTTGAAATTGTCTCACATTTTGGCTTTATTGCAGGACTAAGAAGCTGCCATCAAAAAATTTAAAGAATCCTTACGAAGAGTCAAGCAGAGAAGTTAGCAGTAGCAGGCCTACAGACAACGAGGCCAGGATGGCCTCTTGTCCCCAGCCTTGGGTAATGTGACCAAAGTAGAAGTAAGAAATTGGCTTCATATGGACCCCGGTTCATTTTTTTCTCATTATTTTTTTTTTCTGCCCTGTAGCTTCTTCTTATAACTTACATTTGATGGGTTATGTGAAAAGTCTTTCCCAATTTTTAGGTAGTCTCTTTCAAACGGATGTCTTAAAAGCCCGAGATTATGCTCTACTTTTCTTTCTTTTTTTCCCCTTGTGATTTTTCCTGTAGCTGTTTGTTTGTTTATTAATTTATTTTATTGAAATATAATTGATGCTCTAACTTTCTTAAGATCTCTTTTCTTCACATACATTTTAAATCCCTAAATTTCAGCAGCAAAATAGTTGCCAGATATAGCAAATAAAAATACAAGCTGCCTAGTTAAATTCATACTTATAGTGCATGTGAAATTTAAATTCAAATTTAACTGGGTGTCTTATATTTTGTCTGGCAAACGCATACATTTTCCAAAAAGCGCAGTGATTGGGGAAGTTCAAAATGCTTCATAAATTACCCACTTCAGTAACTGATCTTGAAACCACATAGGGGGAGCTGGGCTAGGCTAAGCTCCTTTGAAACTGTTGGAATTTCCATTTCCAGACACCTGGCAGGCACAACTTGAGTGGCTAAGTGTGTACTGCTGGTATTATGTGTGGCATGCATTGCAGAAGAGGCTGGAATATATGGCAGATCCACGGGGGATTGAAACCTGTGGGCAAATAGGGAAAAGGTTATTAGGAAGATGTTTTGGAGGAGCAGAGGCAGCATTTGTCTCCTTCCCCACCCCCACCCCCCACTTCCCCACCGCCCTGCCTCCACTCACGGTGCTTTCCCAGAGAGTAGCTTCCCCTGTGGCCATGCTTCTACCTCAGAGGTGATCACTGATCCTGCCTCTTAGAGGCATTCCGTGTATACTGAATGAAACTTAACTGATGAAGCTTAAACTACAAAACTTAAGATATAAAAATCAAATAAGTAATGTGAAGTCTAGCCTGACGTGCCTACTAATCAGCTGTCTTACTCTTCAGCACGTCACTTAACTGTTTCCTCTTCAGGACACTGAGGAGTTTGGATTAGATGACTCCTGAGGTCCCTTCTGTACCTTCGGATTCCATAAGTGTGTGCTCCTGGGTGGATTTACCTAGAGAGCGTCCTCAGTTCTTTGAGCCCTCATGACTGTGTGGACTTCTAAATGACCTGTATTGCACCTGTGGGGCTATTGGGTGTTTCATTAAGGTTTTGGGTAGCAAGTTTAATTCATGTTATTGAAATCATGGAAAGGAGGGAGAAACAATCTGTATCTAGTTTAAAAAAAAAATATCAGGGGTGCCTGAGTGGCTCAGTCATTAAGCGTCTGCCTTCGGCTCAGGGCGTGATCCCGGCATTCTGGGATCGAGCCCCACATCAGGCTCCTCTGCTGAGAGCCTGCTACTCCCTCTCCCACTCCCCCTACCGTGTTCCCTCTCTCTCTGTCAAATAAATAAAATCTTTTAAAAAAAAATCAAAAACACTTGCCACTGTCATTAGCAGCGTGTTGGCTCAGAGCCATGGTAGGAGGCTTTGGGCTTCTGAGCTCAGTCCCCCAGCTGTCATGGCTGTCCACCGTGATTGTCACCCACACCAGCTACTGCTGCAGAGATCAGTGGGAGTGGGAGAGAGCCAAGCATCTGAACTAGCAGGAGAAGCAAGAGAACGGAATGTGGTTCCATCAGCTGCCTTCCCCGTCTCAGTCCAGAATTCTAGGTCCTATATTCTTCTGGCAGAAAAACATATGGCTGGAAAATTTGCAGTGCAGAGGGCTGGATTTTGACTTTTGTCAGAAATAATGGTATGTGCCCTGAAACAGTGGGTCGTGTATTGATTTGGCAGTATGTTGCTGCAGGGAGACCATTAATGAAGAGAAAGCAGTGAAGGATAATTAGCATCGTGGAAAATAAGAAAATGAAAACACAGGTTCATGGGATTCGCCAGCATTTCTCTCCCTAATTGACTCCAGTCATTATTCTTCCTACACTTTTCTCAAAGAGAAATACGAGCAGGGAGGGTTTTGTTTTTTGTTTTGTTTTTTTTAATTCCCTTTTCCTTATTGTATTTCTGAGTTATGGGCTCCTCCTGTGGAGGGCCCATTTCTGAACCAACAGAGAGCATGATCAGCTAAAATCTTGGGGCAGCCCCTCTGCTGGGTTACTGACTGTTGAGGAGGGACTTTGCAAATTGCTCTCTTTGTCCTAGGGCATGAGATAATTTATAGCATTGATCTATTTTTTTCATTGATCTATTTTAATATCGAATCTGTCTTGTGTGAATGTGGGCCAGTGAGCTCTGGTCAGCCTGCATTGCAAGTGCCCAATCAATCGTGGGTAACACAGTAAGGACAAAAATAATTTATTTTTTTGACCAAAGAGAAATGCTGAATCTTTCTGGGCCTGCCTTGTAGAATTCTTGTTCCTAAGGGGTTCAACTATGAAAAAGCATTTGGTGGGTCCCTGCAAAATAGTAGTTCTACTATTAGTTGTAATTACCCATTAATGACCCCAAATTACTCAGAACTTCGTAGCGTGTTTAAATGAATTTTATTAACACGCACACACATATTTGAAAAGTTGGAGCACATACATGTATGAGGTCTTATTTGGTCTTTGGGCAATGCTTTGAACACTTAGGGATTCTTGGATTGCTTAAAGTGAAACAGTGGGATCCTTGGGATCCATGACCCAAAAGTGGGGATTCCAGAATTGGAATAGATTCTTCAGTAAAGATATTGGTGATGCCTAGTTTCCTTAATCGACATAAGGCTCCTGATTGAAAACTGAATCTTTCATTAGCAAGAGAGAGAAATTTGACAGGGTCTTTCTTTCAACCTTCCATTTGATGAACATAATGAAGCCATAAACTTTGGTTTCATGTATGTTGAGATAATTGAGGAATTACAGCGATGTCCTCTCTCTCCCTCCTTCCGTTATGTTCTCTGCAGTTTGTGGTGATAAAGGAACACCAAAATCTCAGGAATGGAAGTCAACCTATGGCTGTCAAGGACGGTGAGGTAGCAGATGTTAGCCAGTCCTCCTCTCTGGAGCCAGGTGAGTGGCTATCTTTACCTGGATCCTGAATGTTTTCCCAGGTGTGAAAATCTCATGGAAGCACAGACACAAGAGTTAAACTATGTATAAGCTATGTGACCAGCTGGGCTGTATTGAAATGCCATAGCACCTTAGAGAACTGTATTTGGATTGGATTCTTATCTTGCATGATGTTACCATGTTCGCTCAAAACTCTGTTCACATACCAGTCTGTTAGATCTCTCTGAGCAAGCACACAATGAGTGACTCTTTCTTTTGAATTTGGTTGGGTTTTGGGGTCATTCTTGGGGTTTGGGATCTGTATGGTAGCTGTAGGTATAGTTCTGGTGAAGTTGTAAATGGCTCTAAGAAAATGTGTTCCGTGTCCTAGAAGGAAGGTTCCTGTGAATTTAAGTTGATCTGGGGGTCCCCCTGTGGATTTGGGAGTGTTCACGTCTTATCAGAGGCCATCCCTCAGCCAGATGCCTGGCCATCTATGAAGTCCATTCAGGCTGCTAGGAGAGGGTCCATAAAATCAACCCAGGTTCTCAGGCTGCTCTGGAACTCAGTCTGCTTCAGGTGAAAATGGAATTAGATACCCTTTAACATAATACTTTTGACAAGAGTTGCATGATTGATAAACAACTTGGGGCTCAGATGTCAGTTTTATTTCATAACTCAGAGGACAAGGTTGAACACGTTTTGAATCATAAGCTGTTAGGAAGTTTCAAAGAAACTTTGAACCAACAAAAACCAGTTTCTCGGGACACCTGGGTGGCTCAGTCGGTTAAGCTTCTGCCTTCAGCTCAGGTCATGATCCCAGGGTACTGGGATCGAGTCCTGCATTGGGTTCCTTGCTCAGTGGGGAGACTGCATCTCCCTCCGCCTGCCTCTCATCCTGCCTGTGCTCTTTCTCTCTGACAAATAAATAAATAAAATCTTTAACAACAACAACAACAACAAAACAGTTTCTCTGCTGAGAGGGGCTTCAGCTCTGCCTATATTTTCTGATGTTTGTCCTTTGTAAATATGCTTGTTGCCTCTTCAGATTTCCTTGTAGAGAGAACATAGGATTCTTGTTTTGAAAAACTCACTCTACATCTGTCTCGTATGTGTATCGCCATGTAGCCCAAATTCAGTAGAACTTTTTTTTCCTTGACAAAGGCCTTGGATCTTAAGGTACACTTAAGAGTTGAATATTAAAACAACAATAAATATAGTTTCATATGTGAATTGTTACCAGTGTTGTTACCTGCATAATGAAAACATTTGGCATTTTCAAAAGTTGCTTGGGTTTTGTTGTTAATACTAACATTATTAGAAAGTAATAGAATATCTTATAATTACATACTAGTTTTTCCTGAGGAGCTAAAAGCACATAATTCTTTGTTACAAAAGTAATTAAGTGTAGAGGTACATATAATTTTTCCAGTTAATCAGTAGCACAATGATTTGACCAAGGTGTGGTTAAACTCAGAAAATAACTAAGGACTTAGCTGAGTACACAGGAAAAGATTAGACTATCTCCCTTTTCGCTCACTCTACTACAGTTTGACTCATTCTCTGTGGGCCATTCATAAAACTGTCTCCCAATCTGAGTGATCACCCCCCCATCATGGCCAGCTGTGTCATAAAATGCGTGAGGTGAAAGTGCACAAAGAGACCCAAAGTAGGGAAAGAGAATGGAGGAGATAAAAGATAGAGATTGGCTCTGAGCCAATTCCTTCTCCGCTCCTGGAAAACCCGTTAAAGCACAGGTTGTACTAGTGGTCATCCATGGAACCATAGTCACCGACCTCAGCCAACATGAGTCGGTGCAGGTTAAGTTAGCATCGTGCTACAGGCAGAGTGCCACGGTAGGGAACAGGCGTGTAAGTGCACTGAAAACCTGAGCTCTGTTCTCAAGTCTCCCAGAAGGGGAGAGAAGTGCACAAAGTCAAAGAGGAATGTCAGGTAGCATAGCCTTTGAATCATCTCATCCAACCAAGACTACTTTTTTAGAAACTGGGTCCACATAGTCTGAGAATGGATTGATTCTGTGTCTTGTCTGTCAGGCCTACTCTCCAATCACTATTATTAGGACCTCTCTTGCTGGACATTGTGAATGATGTGAATCCTCAAGTTTCTTTTTCCTTCTGTACAGGCTCAGTGCAACAGACGTCATGGAGAAATGAACCCCAGGTGTCTATGGGCGCAGAGCAAGGCTGCCATCCTCCACCATCCAGTGATAGAGGCTCTGGTCCCCAGGCAATGGAGCAGAGCTTTCCTCTCCCCTCCTATGGGGCACGGCCCATTGCTTTGGGGATCGAGAAGCCCCATTCTCTCCTGTCAGGTAACCCTTATGGCAACAAAGGGCCCCAGATCCACCACACCAAAAGAAGCGGACTTGGTGAAAACTGGAATTAAAAGGAAGGTCAAAAACTATAAACTGTATCGATAGACGGTAATACTTCATTTCAAAGAGTAGAGGGAAAATGCAGATTTTGGTGCCACAATCTCCAGAACTAATCACCCACTCAGGGTCCTGGAGACAAATAGGGAGTCATGCTTTTGTTTCTTCCTTCAAGCAGTTCCACTGCAGATTTTCAAGTAAGAGTAACTGGGAGAATCACTAGGTAACTCATTAGAAACCAAAGCACAGTATTACTTTGTAAACTGTGTTGTCTTCAATAGTCAGTACAGATGGGTACTTTGTTCTCTGCAGCCCCAGAAGAAATTGGATTAACGCATGCAACCGCACTGGTTTGGTCAGTTGTAAGATAATTCCTTTTATCTGGGCAGAACATTTAGCTCAATCTCATAAAATGATTAGAATATTAAAATTGCTGATACGATACATTGTGGGCATTTAACCTAGCACTGGTGTGGTCCATGCTGGTAATTTCACAGAATGAATTTTGATAAATTAATCAAAAATGTATTAACTTAGAACCTGATCTCTCCAGAATTAGTTGGCTTATTTTTTCTATTTTAAAATCTTTGAATGAAAACATTTTTATTTTATAAAAAATTACCCAAGAGACATCAGTGTTTCTCAAGCATTACTATCCTTTCCCCACAGAATTTTGTAAAATGAAAATGGTAAATTTTCCTTTCATGTGTTGGCACCAAATTTTTACTTATTTTCAAATATGAGATTGCAAGCAAATTTCCAGATTTATTTTCATTTTAAACAATTGATCTCTTCGAATTATTTAAATAAAATCACTATAAAACATAAACATTTCTTGTATTCCTGGTTAAGTAATAAATTATAGTTTAAGGGGTAATAGAGTTGAACCAAAGTGATTTGCCAAAGTGATTGTCAAATCTTCCTATTGTTACACTTCTAAAAATAATTTTGAAATCTGTTGTTGTAACTTTATAAAGTAAAACTTCCTAAGGTGTTCTAATTAAATCTTATTCTTGTAGCTAAGATGTTGTTATTACAAATTATACAACCTAATACAGTAAGCGTAGACTTTGGATTATTCAGTTTATATATAGCTAGTCCCTTCGCTTATCTTTTCTTGCATTTTTCTTCAACTCCTTAGACTTTGGTTAGACCAGAATTCAGCATAAAAAGGAGTTGAAGCACATATCTTCAAGTAGATACTTAGAAATTTTGGTAAAGATTTAGTGGTGAGGAGGATAACTTAGACAGTTATTCAGTATAACCCCTTTTCCAGATTTATATAAATACAGATTTTTCTGTATTCTGTATAAAGTTTTGCTTTGACAGTTGATACACTGAAGTATCAGAAGATCTATTTTTTTTCTTCTAATAAGTGAAATGACCTCAGAAAACAGTACTCAGAATATTCCCAACTATGGGGAAATTATATTCCGAAGCGTGAATCTTTTTTCTCCTTCTCCCAAAGTGAGCATTTCTAAAGCTTTCAGGGTGTAGATTATACCATTTTTTAAAATTTTACTACCTCTTTCTTTTAGAATTTCAATGATAACTAAAGAGATTACATGAGACCACAGTAGCTCATAATGTAACATCATCTTTGAACCAGATAATCCCTATTTCCTTCAAGCCTTGCAATGAATCTGATACCTCATAAATTGGGACCATGTTAAATCCCAAACCAGGCTGTAACACTGGCTCCCTGGTCAGATTAAAGAAGGAACGTACTTTGCGTTCTATAATCAACAAGTCACCGTGAAGAGATAGCTTCCTTTCTTGTGGTTCCACGTTTCTACCAGAAATATCCTCCTTTAAAAATTTATTTTTAGGAAAGAGGATTTTCATTTGAGATCTTTGATTTGCATTTTTTCCAGACTGAATATTTTTATTTCCTAACTCTCACGGTCTTATTGGGCACACGCCTGATTGTGGTTCTATTTGACTACATGTTACCTACTACATATGAAATGAGCATTCTGCCCTCTTCTAACATCTAATGAAGCCTTAGGGCACTGTATTCTTTTAAAACAAGTTCCACATATTAACCTTGATTTCCAGCTCATGTTCTTTTCATGTGAATAAATGATTATTGTGTGATAATCAAAAATGTGTTAAAAGCACTAAATAATAAATCCTTAAAAATAATTTTGGGAGAAAAGGAAAATACCTAGTCATTTTAAGTAGCTGTGACAGGCAAGATGTTATATTTTGCTTTGTTTTACTTTTTCTTTCTTTTTTAAAAGTCTTTAAATGAGAAACCCTAGTTCCATGCATTGTTTCAACCTCAGCTCTTCAAAGTTAGACATGCCTGAGGCAGAGAATCCTTTCCCATTTAGAACTTCATAGGACGTCTGTAGCTAGTGGCCATATGCTAGCCACAACATAGCTCCATAGGAAAATACGTGGCAGACATTTAGTACCATGTTAATCATGCACACATCTGAAACAGAGGCATCTAAATTATAAAACAGGGAAATTTCCTAGCTGGTGGTCATATTTTTTTTCTTCTACAGTGAATATTTCTCTGACATGATTCAGTTTCTGATGGCCCAGAAGAAAATTAAGATGTACTGCTCTCAACAATTAAGCCTTCAGGATGCATTCTTCTATGCATTCTAACTAACTATGTTAGTTAACACAGTGTTATGTTAGTTTCAGGTGTACAGTATAGTGATTCAACACTTCCTTACAACACCCAGTGCTCATCACAGCAGGCGCCCTCCTTAATCCCCATCACCTATTTCACCCGTCCCCCCCGACCACCTCCCCTCTGGTAACCATCACTTTGTTCTCTATAGATAAGAGTCTGTTTCTTAGTCTGCCTCTCTTTCTTTTGTCCCCTGTGCTCATTTGTTTTGTTTCTTAAATTCCACATATGAAAGAAATATAGTATTTGTCTTTCTCTATCTGACTTATTTCACATAGCATTATACTCTCTAGCTTCATCCATGTCATTGCAAATGCAAGATTTCGTTCTTTTTATGGCTGAATAACATTCCATTGTGTATATATATACCATATCTTCTTTATCCATCTATCAGTTGATGGACAGTTGGACTGCTTCCATAGTTTGGTCGTTATAACTAATGCTGCAATAAACGTTGGGATGCATGTTTTTGTATTCTTTGGGTAAATCCCTAGTAGTGCAATTGCTGGGTCGTAGGGTAGCTCTATTTTTAACTTTTTGAGGAATCTCCGTACTATTTTCCACAGTGGCTGCACCAGTTTGCATTCCCTCTAACAGTGCAAGAGTGTTCCTTTTTCTCCACATCCTCACCAACACCTGTTGTTTCTTGTGTTATTGATTTTAGCCATCCCGACAGGTGTGAGGTGGTATCTCATTGTAGATTTGATTTGTTGGCCATCTGTAAATCTTTTTTGGAGAAATGTCTGTTCATGTCTTCTGCCCAGTTTTTTAAATGGATTATTTGTTTTAAGGGTGTTGAGTTTTATAACTTCTTTATGTATTTTGGATACTAACCCCTTATCAGATGTGTCATTTACAAATATCTTCTCCTATTCCATAGGTGGCCTTTTAGTTTTCTTGATTGTTTCCTTTGCTGTGCAGAAGCTTTTTATTTTGCTGTAGTCCCAATAGTTTATTTTTGCTGTTGTTTCCCTTGCCTCAGGAGACATATCTCGAAAGCAGTTGCTACAGCCAGTGTCAGAGATCTTACTGCCTGTGTCTTTTTTTTTTATTTTAATGATATCTTAGTCACCATACAGTACCTCATTAGTTTTTGATGTAGTGTTCCATGATTTATTGTTTGCTTATGACACCTGGTGCTCCATGCAATACGTGCCCTCCTTAATACCCTTCACCGGGCTAACCCATCCCCTCACCCCCCTCCCCTCTAAAACCCTCAGTTTGTTTCCCAGAGTCCATAGTCTCTCATGGTTTATCCCCCCTCTGTTTCCCACCCCCCTTCGTTTTTTCCTGCCTTCTCCTAATGATCTCCCTGCTATCCCTTATGTTCCACAAATAAGTGGAACCATATGATAATTGTCTTTCTCTGCTTGACTTATTTCACTTAGCATAATCTCCTCTAGTTCCATCCATGCTGATGCAAATGTTGGGTAATCATTCTTTCTGATGGCTGAGTAATATTCCATTGTATAAATGAACCACATCTTCTTTATCCATTCATCTGTTGAAGGACATCTCGGCTTCTTCCACAGTTTGGCTATTGTGGACATTGGGGCTGTGAACATTGGGGTGCATGTGCCCCTTCTTTTCACTACATCTGTATCTTTGGGGTAAATACCCAGTAGTGCAATTGCTGGGTCATAGGGTAACTCTATTTTTAACTTTTTGAGGAGTCTTCACATTGTTTTCCAAAGTGGCTGTACCAACTTGCATTCCCACCAACAGTGTAAGAGGGTTCCCCTTTCTCCAGTTCCTCTCCAACATTTGTTGTTTCTTGCCTTGTCAATTTTTGCCATTCTAACTGTTGTAAGGTAGTATCTAAATGTGGTTTTGATTTGAATAAGATTTTAATGGTTTTAGGTCTCACATCTAGGTCTTTAATCCATTTTGAATTTATTTTTGTGTACGGTGAAAGAAAGTGGTCCAATTTCTTCTTTTGCATGTTACTGTCCACTTTTCCCAACACCATGTGTTGAAGAAACTGTCTTTTCCCACTGGATATTCTTTCCTGCCTTATCAAAGATTAATTGACCAAATAGTTGTGAGTTTATTTCTGGGCTGTTCTATTGGTCTATGTGTCTATTTTTGTGCCAGTACCATACTGTTTAGATGATTAGAGCTTTATGATATAAATTGAAGTCTGGAATTGTGATGCTTCCAGCTTTGCTTTTCTTTTTCAAGATTGCTTTGGCTATACTGTGTCTTTTGTGGTTCCATACAAATTTTAGGATGCTTTGTTCTAGCTCTGTGAAAAATGCTGTTGGTATTTTGATGGGGGTTGCACTAAGTGTGTAGATTACTTTGAGTAGTATAGACATTTTAACAATATTTTTCTTCCAATCCATGAGCATGGAATATCTTTCTATTTCTTTGTATTGTCTTCAGTTTCTTTCATCAGTGTTTTATAGTTTTAAGAGTACAGGTCTTTTACCTCTTTGGTTAGGTTTATTCCTAAGTATCTTATTATTTTTGGTGCAATTGTAAATGGGCCTGTTTTCTTAATTTCTCTTTCTGGTACTTCATTATTAGTGTATAGAAATGCAACAGATTTCTGTACATTGATTTTGTATCCTGCAACTTTACTGACTTCGTTTATCAGTTCTAGCAGGTTTTTGGTAGAGTCTTTCAAGTTTTCTCTATATAATATCATGTCATCTGCAAATAGTGAAAGTTCTACTTCTTCCTTATCTATTTGGATGTCTTTTGTTTCTTTTTGTTGTCTTATTACTGTGTCTAGGACTTCCAGTACTATGTTGAATAAAAGTGGTCAGTGGGACAGCCTTCTCTTGTTCCTGACCTTAGGGGAGAGGCTCTCAGTTCTTTTGCATTAAGGATGATGTTTGTGGGTTTTTCATATATGGCTTTTTATGTTGAGGTATGTTCTCTCTAAACCTACTTATTGAAGGCTTTTATCTGGATGTTATACTTTGTCAAATGCTTTCTTTCATCTACCGAAATGATCATATGGTTCTTATCCTTTCTGTTATTGATATGATGTGTCACGTTGATTGATCTGTAACTATTGAAGCACCCTTGCACCCAGGAATAAATCCCACATGATTGTGGTGAATGATTTTTTTTTTAAAGATTGTATTTATTTGACAGAGAGAGACAGCCAGCAAGAGAGGGAACACAAGCAGGGGGAGTGGGAGAGGAAGAAGCAGGCTCCCAGTGGAGGATCCCGATGTGGGGCTCGATCCCAGAATGCCGGGATCACGCCCTGAGCCGAAGGCAGACGCTTAACGACTGAGCCACCCAGGCGCCCCCGGTGAATGATTTCTTAAATGTATTGTTGGATTCAGTTTGCTAGTATTTTGTTGAGAATTTTTGCATCTATATTCATCAGGGATATTGGCCTGTAGTTCTCTTTTTTAGTGGTATCTTTATTTGGTTTTGGTATCAGGGTAATGCTGACCTCATAGAGTGAATTTGGAAGTTTTCCTTCCTTTTCTATTTTTTGGAGTAGTTTGGGAAGAATAGGTATTAACCCTTCTTTAAATGTTTGGTAGAATATGCCTATGAAGCCATCTGGTCCTGGACTTTTGTTTGTTGGGATTTTTTTTATTACTGCTTCAATTTCATTGTTGGTAATTGGTCTGTCCAAATTTTCTTCTTGTTTCTGTTTTGGTATTTTATATGTTTCTAAGAATTTATCCATTTCTTCTAGCTTGTCCAATTGGTTGGCATATAGTTTTTCCTAATTCCTTTTTTTTTTTTTTTAAGATTTTATTTATTTATTTGACAGAGATAGAGACAGCCAGCAAGAGAGGGAACACAAGCAGGGGGAGTGGGAGAGGAAGAAGCAGGCTCCCAGCGGAGGAGCCTGATGTGGGGCTCGATCCCAGAACGCCGGGACCACGCCCTGAGCCGAAGGCAGACGCTTAACTGCTGTGCCACCCAGGCGCCCCTTTCCTAATATTTTCTTATAATTGTATTTCTGTGATGTTGGTTATTATTTCTCTTCTCTCATCTGTGATTTTATTTATTTGAGTCCTTTCTCTTTTTTCTTGATAAGTCTGTCTTGAGGTTTATCAGTTTTATTCATGTTTTCAAAGAACCAGCTCCTGGTTTCATGGATCTGCTCTATTGTTTTTTTGTTTAGTTTCTATATCATCTATTTCTGCTCTAATAGTTATTTCCTTCCTTTTGCTTGTTTTAGGGTTTGTTTGTGTTCTTCCAGCTTCTTTAGATGTAAGGCTAAGTCGTTTATTTGAGATTCGTCTTGCTTTTTGAGGTCTGCCTGTCTTGCTATAAACTTCCCTCTTAGAGCTGCTTTTTCTGCATCCCAGAGGTTTGTGACCATTGTGTTTTCATTTTCATTTGTTTCCATGTGATTTTTATTTCTTCTTTTATTTCCTGGTTGACCCATCCACTGTTAAGTAGCATGTTATTTAACCTTCATGTATTTGTGGTCTTCCTTTTTTTTTTTTCTTCTTGTGGTTGACTTCTAGTTTCATAGCATTGTGGTCAGAAAATATGCATGGAATGACTTCGATCTTCTGAATTTGTTGAGGCTTGTTTTGTGGGCTGATGATATGTGATCTATTCTGGAGAATGTTCCATGTGCATGAAAAGAATGTCTTTTCTGCTGTTTTCGGATGGAATGTTCTGAATATATCTACTAAATCCATCTGTTCCAGTGTGTCATTTAAAGCCACTGTTTCCTTGTTGATTTTCTGTTTAGATGATCTGTCCATTGATGTGAGTGGGGTGTTACAGTTCCCCTACTATTATTGTATTATTATTGATTAGTTCCTTTATGTTTGTTATTAACTGTTTTGTGTATTTGGGTGCTCCCATGTTAGGTACATAAATATTTACAGTTGTTATATCTTCTTGGATTGTTCCCTTTATTATTATATAGTATCCTTCTTTGTCTCTTGTTACAGTCTTTGTTTAAAGTCTACTTTGTGTGATGTAAGTATTGCTACTCCTGCTTTCTTTTGAGATCCATTTGCATGTTAGATGTTTCTACATTCCTCTGCTTCTTCCAGCTTACTATTCATTCCATCAGGTGTGTTTCTCATTTTGTTTATTGAGTCCTTTATCTCTGCTCTGTTCTTCCTTATTTCTGTGGTAAGGGTCTCACTCATGTCTTCCACTCTTTTCTAAACTCCAGAGAGTCCATGATCATAAGGATGGTCATTTCTTTATTCTCTATTTGGCATGTTACTTATCTGTTTCACTTAGATATCTGGCCATGGTCTTGTGCTGTTCTTTCATTTGGGACAGATTTCTCTGTCTTCTCATTTTGTCTAACTCCCTGTGCTTGTTACTATGTGTTAGGAAAGTCAACTACCTCTCCTGTTCTTGAGGCTAATGGCCTTATGAAGAAGAGATCCTGTAGTGCCCTGCCATGTAGTGCCCCATCATGTAGTGCCCCCTGCTTCCTAGGGCCTGGTGCTTCCAGGAGTGTCTCCAATATGTGCTGTGTGTGGTCTGCTATTTTGTCCTGGCCACTTTATCCTTCAGGCCAGTCATCTGCAGTGGCTCTCTTTGCCTGTTACATGCAGTGTTTGGTCCCTGGCCTGAAGGTGGTTCCCCTATTATTTTATTATCCCCTATATTATTTTAGTGTTTTAGTGTTTTAGCCAGGTGTATGCTGGTCTGTTTGTGAAATGAGCCCTGTCACCACCACCACCAGAACTGAGGCTCTGCAAAACTCCAGGTCAGGAAATGCTTTGAACAGGCTTTGGGCCGGTCTTCTGCGGGAGGGGGCCTGCTGTGGTGGGCCTGAGGCAAGGATGACTTTGAGGGGCAGTTCCAGTGGAGTGCAGGGATGCGGGGCTTGGTGGTAAGTGAGTTAGGTAGTGAGTGTCAGTGTGGTGCTGGTTCCCACAGGTGGCTCTGTGTTTATGCTGAGGGGTGAGAGCAGAACATGGCACTGACAATTTCTTTGTTCCCAAAGCAGTCTCTCCGTGAATGCTGTCTCTCTGGAATGTGTTCTGAGCTGAGTGAATAATCTCCCACTGTGTGCCCCAGGTGATCTTCAGATCACGTTTCCATACTGTATGTTTCTAGGCTGTTTGCCAGCCTTTTCTTCAATGGAAGCCTCAGTGCCCTCCAAGCTCTCCCAGAGCCAAGCATGATGACCCTTAAAACTCCAAACTTTAACCCCACTGGTTGCAAGAACTCATGAAATTTGGCCCCTCTTGCTTTCCAAGCCAATTGTTATGGGGAGTCCTTTCCCTGTGTGCTGCCCTGTGTACTAATCTGTCTTTCACCCTTCTCTATGACCATGCTCCCCACCTCCAACGTGCCATGATCCATTTCTCTCCAAAGCCCATCTCCACACTTCCTACCTTCTTCAGTGTGGCCTCTTCTCAACCTTTAGTTATGGGGTTTGTTTTACCTGTCTTCAGGTTCATTTCTGGAGTATTTAGGATGGTTTCATAGTTATCTAATTGTTTTTGTGGGCAGGGAGAGCCTAGGGTCCTCCTACTGCACTACCATCTTCCAACCAGTTGCCAGGATGTATTCTAAATGAAGAGTTGTAAATCCCAAATTAATGCCTAAATTATTGGGGTTCTTATTTTTAATTTATACCATTCATCTGTCAAAATAATGAAAGTGTAGTAAAACTGTTATTATTCAGAACCTTTAGGGAGTCATTTTGGACAGTGAATCAAATGTTTGCACCTTGGTTTCTTTAGCTCTAAAATGAAGCATCCTTTGTGTGAAAACAGCTTAAGTCCCAGCAAGCACCAATACAAACTAAGGTGTTTTTACTACTTCCGAGGTATTGAGATACTGTAGGCCTTAGCGTTTTAAATACCAACTTTCTTTTATCAGTCTAAGATAACTCCTTCTCTATCATTACATAAAACATATTGAGCATAAGTATATCTATCATTGTATAAAACATGTTGAGCCTAAGGGATACCTGGGTGGCTCAGTCAGTTAAGCATCTGCCTTGGGATGAGGTCATGATCTCAGGGTTTTGGGATTGAGTTCTGCATCAGGCTCCTTGCTCAGCAGAGAGCCTGCTTCTCCCTCTGCCTGACATTTCCCCTGACTGTGCTCTCTCTGTCTCTGTCTCTTTCTCTGACAAATAAAATCTTTAAAAAACAAAACAAAACAAAACAAAAACCTGTTGAGCATAAGTGTACATTCCCGTGATAAAATAAGAGCTTCATTATATATCAGCCGTAATAAATTGTTTCCATTTGTGATGATTAGAGCTCCTTTACTGTATACTAAAGGTTCTTAGATCTTGAGTCCAAACATTTTAACCTATTATTTACATCACTTTCCTGTGGACTTTTCAAGCTGTCAGCTCTCATGCCTCCACTTCCATGCAAGCTCCTCATCTCACCTTCCTTGTTGCTTCTGTTTTGTAAACTTGGTGTTCAGATAACCAAGTAAGTTAGCCTTGTAAATAAAGTAAGAATTAAAGTATATTGAAGGCAAGTTTACAAACATTTCCTGAATAAATTACATAAATTTTAGCCCTTAGACTTTTGGCATGTTCCATCCTTTTATTTTTTCCTTACTGTTTTCAGCTGCATTCTCAGCATGCAGATACGTCAATTCCAAAGAGATGAAGTGATGTCATTATGCATATAATGACAATATATGATGTAGTGGTTAAAAAGATGGTCTCTGAAGTCCGCAAGATTGGATTTTAAATACCATTGTATTGCTTACTAGCTTTGTTACCTTGTTCAAACTACTTTCTAAACTTCAATTTCCTCATCACCACAGTGGGGAGAATAACATTACTGTTGCGATAGGATTGTTGTGCTTTGAAGTGAAATAATGCATGCATGGTGCTTACCATTAAAGCTTGCCATAAAATTAAGCCATATTATTATTGTTATTATTTTGCCTCTTTTCAAGACCACTGTTTCAATAGTATTAGCTTACAGTATGGTAAACTTGTTTGTACTGCTTCTAATCCAGGCAAGTGGTACGTAAGATGGGGCAAAGAGCAGAGCCCTAAACTCCTGGGTCAGAATTTCAAAAGGCATTGTACACAAATATAAAGACAGATTAAAATTTCAATTTCATTTTTACATTGAAATGACTACCTTAGACATATATGTTTGGGATATGTGGTCATTTATTCATCAAGTTTTATGCATTGGATAAAGAAATTAATGAAAGCATTAATTATGGCTGTATTAATATGAGACAACATTGTGCGGTTTATCTATGCCCAGGTAGAGCTGGGAAAATTATTTTTTTGTTTTTGTTTTTATCTATTTTTAAAGGCAAGATGCTTATAAGCAGAAGTGGTTTCTGAGAAACCTCATAAGGCTTCTGAAAAATCTCAGTTTACTTTCATAATTCAAATAGTAATTAAATATCCCATGTGTTATGAGAATAACCCCTTTGTCTATATATTCTGGTGAGATATTTCTCTAACATTTGTTGTCAGCTGTTAAGCCAAGTAGAAATACACTATCAAATGTGGACATTAGCTTTAAATACATATTAATTTGGTAGAGCTGGAGACAGCAGCACAAAAGACACAGGTGGTGGCTTCTAATGATCGGTAAGCAAATATATAATTAGAGTTCTAGAACCACTTGATCTCTGTCAACAGCAACTTTCCAAAATTTTTCACTATCATCACCTGCTTTTATTAGTATCTTCACCTGTTGCCTCAATGGTAAGGAAATACTACCTAAAAGAAGTATGGCAATGACTGGGCTATGATTGAGCTTTTAAACAATTTATACCCAAATCCCATTTAAGCCTACCTAGTCTTATAGATGTGGGTGTGTATGATAGTTTGCACTACCAAAAAGTCTTTGAATCTGTGGAATTTAAATATTTTTCTCCAGAATTATATCTTACATTTGCATTGTGGCTTCTAATTGTTATATTCCTTATCTTATTTGACCTCATTAATTCTCACATCCAATCTAAAAAAGTTAGTGGAGCAGATATTCTTTTCATTTTACTTGTTCTTAAGGATTGTATCCAAAGTTGAAGGGAATTGAAGATGAATAAGAAAATATATTACTAGAGATAAGAAATTACTTCATAATGATAAAATGTTTATTTTCTGGAAATATATTACAATTCTAAAATCACACACTTATAATACCCATCCTCAAATATATAAGGCAAAAAATTGGCAATTTATCGGAAGTATTGAAGAAAATAGCATCACAGTAGATTTTACCATACTACTCTTGGTAATTAATAAACTTGGGAGACAAAATTAGTAAGGACATAGAAAAGTTTAAAGTACAGTAATTAGAATTGGATATGTATGGTGCACATATAACTTCATGAAAATTAATATGTATGTGCTAGTCTATAATGTAGCTTCAGTAAGTTTCTGGGGACCACATGAATATGGTGATACAGACCATATTCTTTGATTGTAATGAAATTAAGTTAGAGTTAATAATAAAGTGATAATAAAATGTTTGTAAATTATAAAAACATTTCCTAATACCTTATGGGCCAAAGAAGAAATCACAATGGAAATTAGAAAATACATAGAACTGAACAACTGTGAAAATCTTATATACCAAAATGAATGGTAAATAAATAAACTGGCATAGAGAGGGAATTTTATAGCTTTATATCCTTATAAAAGAAAAAAAAGAAAATGAACTAAGAAGCACCCAACTGAAGAAGTTAGAAAAAGAAAAGTAGAATAAATTCAAAGAAAGTATAAGCTAAGATTTCATAAAGATAAGTGGAGAAATTACTGAAATAGGAAAAAAATTATGAGAGGATTGGAAAAGCCAAAAGTTAGTCGTTTGAAAAAGTTTAACAAATATACAACAATATTAATCAAAAGAAAAAGAATGAACAACTAATATTATGGACGAAAGGGGCATAAAACTACAGGTGTGGTAGCAATTTAAAAAGTAAGAGAATAGTATGAATGATTTTGTGACAATAAAATTTCAAATTTAAGCCAATGGACAATTGCTTAGGAAAAAAAAAAATCAGCTTACTAAAACTGACAGAGAAAGAAACAGAAAACCTGAATAATCCTAAACCCACTAAAGAAATTTAAAAATTAAAAAACCTTTCCACAAGGAAAATATAAGCTTACACATCTGGTAACTTTGCATTGTGTCAACTTGATAAACTGGAACTGTTTCCCAGAATTTTTGTCCTGTGTGTTTTGTGATATAGTTGGTCATCGTGGTTAGATTCGGTGAAAGACAGATGCACAGGTGCCAGCTAGTTCTCATTCCTCCTCAGCGTTATTGCTGTCAGGTTGCAGATTGTTCTCCCTCTCCCTTACTTGGTGTTCATCTCTTTTTCCTGACTTTTGGGTCTAATGCACATTAGTGATCCCACGCCACCACTCACCACAGATGCAAAAGTCTTCCACTAATCTCACCACCAGCTCTGCTTCATGCTCCCACTGGGGAAGGTAAGAGCACCTGGCTTTGCAGATTTTTCTGCAAATTTTACCTTATCCATTCATCTCATTGCATCGGGAGTGCTGATTGGTGATTTTCCTCTGATCCTCCAGATTATCAGTCTGGACCTTTCTTTCCCAACTCCTCCTGAAATTATGCAAGATCTAATTTCTATAATAAATTTTTTATTTTATAATATCCAGTGATGTGCTTCCTTGATTGAATCCTAACTGATCTAACACGCAAATTCAACCAAATATTTAAGGTATACCTAATTTTTATATTACACAAAATTTTCCATAGAATAAAAAAAGGAAAATATACAGATGTCAAATTATAAGCATAAGAAAATATGCTCCATGTCATCTTAAATTTGCATTTTAAAACAATAGTGAGATACTACTACACACCTATAGAATGGCCAAAATCTGAAACATTGACAACCCCAAATGCTGGCAAGGATGTGAAGCAACAGGAGCTCATTTGATGCTAGTGGAAGTGCAAAATGGTACATCTACTTTGTAAGCCAGTTTGGCTTTCTTATAAAACTAAAAATACTCTGGGACATCTCGGTGTCTCATTAGGTTAAGTGTCTGCCTTCAGCTCAGTTCATAATCCCAGAGTCCTGGGATCGAGTCCCATATAGGGCTTCCTGCCCAGCAATGAGTCTGCTTCTTCTTCTGCCCCTTCCCCTGCTCGTGTTCTCTCTCTTTCTGTCTTTCTCTCTTGCAAAAGTAAATAAATTTTAAAAATCTTAAAAAACAAATCAAAACAAAACGTGCTCTGACCATATAATCCAGCAATCAAATTCTTGGTATTGACCCAAAGGATTTCAATATGTCCACACAAATACCTATATATAGATGTTTGTAGCAGCTTTGTTCATAATTGCCAAAACTTGGCAGCCACAAGATGTCCTTCAGTAGGTGACTGGATAAATAAACTGTGGTGCATCCAGACAATGGCATAGTATTTAGCACTAAAAAGAAATGAGCTGTTAAGCCATGAAAAGACATGGAAGAACTTTAAATGTGTTTTCCTAAATGAAAGAAGCCAATCTGAAAAGGCTACATACTGTATGATTCCAACTATATGACATTCTGGAAAAGGTAAAATTATAGAGACAATGAAAAGATCAGTGGCTGTCAGGAGTTAAGGGAGAGGGATAAGTGGGTGGAGCACAAATTTTTAGGGCAGTAAAAATACTCTGTATGATAATACAGACGATAGATACATGTCATATCTTTGTCCAAACCCATAGAACGCGCAACACCAAGAGTGAACTCTAAGGTGAACTGTGGATTTTAGGGGATTATGATGTGTCACTGTAGGTTCATCAATTGTAACAAATGTACCATTCTGGTGGGGGATGTGAATAATGGGAGAGGCAGGTGTGGGGGCAAGAGGTTTATGGGAAATCTTTATATTCCTCTCAATTTTGCTATGAACCTAAAAAAGTCTTAAAAACTGTTTTTTTATAAAGATTTTATTTATTTATTTGACAGAGATAGAGACAGCCAACGAGAGCCGGAACACAAGCAGGGGGAGTAGGAGAGGAAGAAGCAGGCTCCCAGCGGAGGAGTCTGATGTGGGGCTCGATCCCATAATGCCAGGATCACGCCCTGAGCCGAAAGCAGATGCTTAACCGCTGTGCCACCCAGGCGCCCCTTAAAAACTGTTTTTTAATTTTAAAAGTGTTATGGGATTGATATAACCCTTATTTCTTTTTTTTAAAGATTTATTTATTTGAGAGAGAAAGCGAGTGAGGGGATGGGCAGAGGAAGAGGGAGAGAAAGAGGGAAAGAATCTCAAGCAGACTCCTTGCTGAGCATGGAGCCTGATGTGGAGCTTGATCTCACCACCACGAGATCATGACCTAAGCTGAAATCAAGAGTCAAATGCTCAACACACTGGGCCACCCTGGCGCCCAACCCTTATTTCTAAAGTAGACAAATATAGAACAAGAAAGATTGCAGGCCAAACTCAATTATGGATATAGATGCAAAAGTCTGAACAAAATTTTAACAAATGAATTTAGCAATATATTAAAAAGATAACATATCATGGCCAAGTGGCAATTCTAGAACAAATGAAAAATTGACTAAATACTTAAAAGCCAATCAGTATAAAAGTAACAAAAGACAAACAACTTTTTACTAGATGTAGAAAAAGTTTTCAATATAATTCAACATCCATTCATGACAAAATCTTAGCAAAATAAGAAAAGAAAAATTCTTTAACTTGATGAAGAAAAATCTACCAGAATCCCACAGCAAACATTATATTTAATGGTGAAATATTGAAGGTCAGGATTAAGATAAAGATGCCCTCGTATCATCACTTTCATTCAACATTGTGCTAGATGTTGTAGACAGCACAGTAATATTCCCAAAACAATATGATTAAATTTTTTAAACTATGCAAGTATTGTAAACAAGGAAATTAAACTTTCATTATTTTTAGATGATATAGCTGCTCATAAAAACCAAAAAGAACCTACAGTTAAATGACAAGAAGTAACACAAAATTATTATATCTTTGTAACACTAACAAGAAAATGTAGAAAAATATATATCAAGTGCAATAGTAATATAAATATGAAGTAACGATGAATAAATCTAAGTGGGTCCAGGTCCATTATGGAGAAAATAAAAAACTTAATTAAAAGACATGGAAGATGGCCTTAAAGAAGATATATCATGTTCATGGATAGGAAGTCTTAATATAACAAAGTTGTCAATTCTCATCAAATATTTCAACTCAATAAAACTCTAATAAAAATCTCTGTTTTAAAAATAAAATTTGACAAGCTAATTCTAAAACTTAAATAGGAAGATCTGGCTATGAGAGCATAGAGTATCAGAAATTTGCTGTGAACAATTAGAAAATTGGATAAAATACAAAAACCAGCCTATTTGAAGGCATCGGAAAGCTACTAAAGCAGTGAGGATTTGAAGGGTTAAAATCTTGGATAGAAGGAATGAGAAATGCAAAGAGATAAATCTGATATTCAGTGTCACTTGTCTTCTTGAGGCATTTACCAGTATGTAAACAGCAGACTGAAAGGATAAGAGGAGAACAACAATAAAATGAAGAGGAAGTGAGCAGTTTTATGCGGTTAGGAGATAAAAATCATAGGTTAGGGCCTAGAAAGAGGAGTGGCCCTGAGAACCAATCTAAGCTTTCTTACAGGATCTTTGAATGGTTACAGCCTAGACAAAAGAACTAACTAGACAGTCCAGCTCTCACAAAGATACACATTAGTCTAGATTCAAATTAGTCCATTCCCATGTAGGATTAAGGTGATCTGAGCTTATTTTTAATTCTGTTACAAACAAAAGTGAATCCTCTCTAGAGGAACATAATATCATTCAAAGTTTCTGATTATTTCTCCAATTTTTTTAAAAAATATGTGATGTCTGGTATTCAACAAAAAATTAACAGGTAAGCCGGGAGATAAGACAATTGACCAAAAATCAAAAGAAAAGAAAAAACAAAACAGGCAAAATAAATAGACCTATAGGAGATTCAATTATTGAAGTTATCAGACATGGATTTTAAAATAACTTAGATTTATATATTGAAGAATATAGCCTAAGAAAAAGAATTCCATGGAGAATTTGAATCTTAAAAAAATCAATTGAAAATGACAATAACTAAATAAAGAACTCAATAAACAGGTTTAAAGATTAGACACAGCTGAAGAGACAATTAGTAAGCTAGAAAATAGGTCAATAGATAATAAATATATATTTAATTTTAGAAGGCTAGGAAAGAGACAATGGTAAAAGCAGTATTTGAAGAGATAATGTCTGAGAATATTTAAAAATAGATGAAAAGTAATCAATCAGATTGAAGAAATGCCACAAAACCAAACAAGAGAAATATAAAGAAAACCTTGAATACAAAGAAAATGAGAAAATTTAAAAAGCATTCAGAAATAAGAAACATACTTCCAAATGAACAAAAATAAGACAGATGACAGAAATGACGAAAGCCAGAAGAAAATAGAATAATATATTTAAAGTGTTGAAAGAAAATAAGCAGATTTTGACATCTAGCAAAAATATTGTATACAAAAATGAAGGCAAAACAAAAACTTTAGATAACACAAATCTAGAAAATTGGACACCAGGAGACGTGCACCAATAGAAATAATAAAGGAAATTTTTCGACTGAAGTAAAATGATCCCAGATAAAATCATAAAAATACAAGAAATGGGGAATAATTGAAAGGGCAAATATATGGGTAGATTTAAAGGAATGTAGACTGTGTATGAAAAATCGAAAGTTACCCACGAAGAAGAATTGAATAGGAGGACTTGATCTATCAGATAGCAGAAATTCTTATACAGCAGTAGCAACTAAGAAGTATAGTTTTGTTGCCAGAATATACAGGCAAATGCAACATAAATGACCTGCACATGGCAACTTTAAAGATGAGAGCACAGGCAATACACATTGGTGGGATAAGAACGGACTATCGGTAAGGACAGCTGAGAAAATCGGTTATCCATAAAGAGTATGTTGAAACAGATCCCTATCTTACACATTTACATAAAAATCAACGCAAGGTAGAATGTAAATTTAAATGTAGAAGGCACACCCATAATCTTTTAGAAACATTTAGAGGAGCACACTTTTTAATAGCCTTGGGTTAAAGAAGAATTTCTCACCCAAGACCCCCAAAACAGAAATATCAGTAAATTATTGTGAAAATTAAGAACTTCTCTTTCTCAAAATACACCAGAAGAAGGGTCAAAATACAAGATGCACCTTTAAGAAGAAGTTTGCAACAGATACAAATGACAAAGGTTGCTATAAATCTAGAATATCTAAATATTTCCTAAAGGCAATAAGAAGGAGAAAACAAGGCAATATAAAATTAGGCAGAAGAGGAAACACAAATGTGACCTAAAAACCACCCGAAATACCATTACATTTGTATTCAGGGAACAATTCACAATGGGATGCCATTTCACACTCAGCCTCTGGCAGACATTTCACTCAGACAAGTCCAAGTTTTAGCAGAAGTGTGGAACAACCAGTACTCTCAAACAGCTGGTAGGGCTGTTGATTGGCACAATCACGTTGGCACTACCAAGTGAAGTTGTTACAAGTTCATATTCCACAGCTTCTCAAGTTTAATCTGAAGCATTTATCCTAGGGAAACACTTACACTTGTATATCTCAAGGCACATAAAAAAGAGTTCATAATAACAAAAAACTGGAGACCACATAAATATCCACCAATAGTAACATGAAAAAGAAATTACTGTACAGTCTCGGGGCACCTGGGTGGCTCAGTCAGTTAAGCCTCTGCCTTTGGCTCAGGTCGTGCTCAGGTTATGCTCAGTGGCGTCTGCTTCTCTCTCTCCCTCTGCCTCTCCCCCCTGCTTGTACTCTCTCTCAAATAAATAAAATCTTAAAAAGAAATTATTGTAGAGTCTTATTACAGAACACTGTATAGTAGCTAAAACTAAGTGCATTGTCGCTACACACGTGAAAATAGGTTAATCTGAAAAACGGTTTAATCTGAGTTAATCTGTAAAATAGGATGGAAGAGAATTTTACATACTAAATAATTCCATTATATAAAGTTTATAAGCAGGTAAAACTAACAATATGTTGTTTGTGGATGCAGGCTTAAGTGGTACAATTACAAAGAAATTGCCGACAAAAGATTCTGAAGGGTAGTTGTCTTTGAGGGCAGGAGAGGATGCTTTCAGTGACGGGTATCCAGGGTGTCCAGGACTTCTGAGATACTGATAATGTTCTATCTCTAAGTCTCGGTGGTGGCTACATATTATTAATTATTATTTTTCTGTAAACTGTCCCCCTATAAAGTGGGGAAAATGTATATTTCACAGTTCCAAAGCAAAATGGTGAAAAGAACACAATAGAAATTGTCCCTAAATTCTCCTAAGCACTTCATGGATTCCAAAGCAGAATTATTCACATTCCTTGCATTTATCCGAGCTGGGCTCTCTGAAGTCTGGCTGTCTGAAGCCATGGAGCATGCAGGCTGGATTAACACGTTCTGAGCTGGGAATTTTCCTCCACAGTTGCAAGAGCCGGAAGAAGGGCAGAAAATGCTATTCACCACACACTTTGAACACATTTGGCAAATAAAGGGATCAAAATGAGGAATGAGATCATGGAGGTTATGGGGAAAGAAAGGCTGTGTACAAGAAAGGAGGAAATACACAGAAAACATGAAAATTGGCATTTGGAATTACCTGGTTGGGTATGGTAAAAAAAAAACAAAAACATGTTTGTAGGATGTTATGAGGAGAGGGGGTGTTCAAATGTTGGTGATTTGATTTGCTTCGATCTTCTGTTACCAAATCTGACCTTTAGCAATCCGTTGTTCAGAGTTTCTCCTTAACTTTCAGTTTTAAATTCTGCTTTTCAAATCCTTGTGCAGCCTTCTGTGTTTGCTAAGTTATTCAACACATTCAGGTAGATAGCAATGTGTATGTTTGTCCCAAGTTGGAAATTATAATGAAACTGTCTGTACTTCTTGCATTCATGAGCTAATGGGTAGGGATAATTTTTTAAGTAATTAAAGCAGAAAGGCAACCAAGATCACAAAATGGAAGGAAGTAGAAGCTAAGGTCATCTGCCTCCATCAGCATTTTTTAAAAATTATGTTATGTCAGTCACCATACAGTACATCATTAGTTTTTGATGTAGTGTTCCATGATTCATTGTTTGTGTATAACACCCCATGCTCCCTGCGATACGTGCCCTCCTTAATACCCATTACCGGTCTAACCCATCCCCCTGCCCCCTCCCATCTAAAACCCTCAGATTGTTTCCCAGAGTCATGTGATCCATATATACAATGGAATAGTACTCAGCCATCGGAAAGGATGATTACCCAACATTTGCATCAACATGGATGGAACTGGAGGAGATTATCCACCAGCATTTTAACCCTCCACCACATTCGAACTCTTGGGACCCAGGTTTGTCCCTTTCTCATGCCAAACCCATAGCTTTATTTCAGTTTGTCTCTTGGACTCCAAACGACTTTGCATTCCAGCACAGTTGTTACCATATTCTTATTCAAAAACTGCTGTGAAACTCAGCAAAGTTCTCAGAGAATAAGGTGAATAGAAAAATCTGGGGTGCCTGGGTGGCTCAGTTGGTTAAGCATGGGACTCTTGGTTTGGGCTTAGGTCATGATTTCATGGGTGGTGGGACGATGGGCTCAGCGGGGAGTTTGCTTGAGATTCTCTCCCTCTGTCCCTCCCCCACTCATGCTCACTCTCTAAAATAAATAAATCTTAAAAAAAAAAAAAAAGAAAAAGAAAAATCTGGACTTCAGTGATCACTCAGTTCCCTGAGGCAGTCACAGTACCTCCTCATGATTGGAAGAGAGAAAAGAGCCTTTGTAATCTTAGCCTTGCAACGGGAAAATCTTAGATATACAACATATCCTGAAGGTTCAGTTCCACGCTCAAAGTAGAATTTCCTCTCCCAAGTCTCTGAAGAGGGTCCTTTCACTTCAGTTTCAACTTACCGCCTGTAGTCACAGGCAGCTTGGTACTTCAGAGGACAGCTGTTATGCCATTGGAGTTGCAAGAACATTCTTCCTGTAACAGCCATCCACTGGGCTGGCTCTAATGGCTAGACCAATTCTTCATTTAATCCTTAAAATATTAAAAAATACCATCTCCTTTTTCAAGACATGTCTCCTGAAAAATTTTTTTTTCTCCCCCGGAAGCCAAATCTCCCTGCCTTTCTTGTGCATTCCTCTATGGATTACATTTTTAGACCTTTCAGAATAGCTGGCGTTCCCCCCTCCCTTGAAGGCGGGGCTCCAGACCGTCCATGTTCTTCTAGAAGCCAGATGTCCAAACTGAGCACTATACTCCAGATGTGGTGCGCATCCCATGGAGTACTAAGTGATGCATTACCCCTTTTACCCTAAAAGTCCCAAATTTTGTTACTTTTGATAGAAACTTCATCACACAGGAAGCTCGTATAGAAACGATCAGGGATTAGCATCGGACTCCCACGGGAGCCACCTGCAGCGAAGGAGTGTTCAGTGTGAAGATGCCCCAGTTCACAGGGCATCCCTTCAAGATGTGGAAGTGACATAGCTCCAGGTCCGGCGACTGGGCAGGGACATCCGGGGTTGGGATGACTCTCAGTCCCTCGCCCCGGGGGCCTCTCATCCTTGCTTCTCTTGGTAGGTCTGCTCTGCTCTCCCTCTTCTCCTGATATCATGGCCTTTTTCTCGTGACTTTGATCTGCTTGTGCTCCAGGGTGCCATGAACAACCCAGCCCAAGTTCCATACCACCTTTCATTTCAAGTGCTCCTTCCCCAGCATCCAGCTCAGTGTCCCTCCAACTTGAATGTCTGCAAAATCACGCAGAGATCCTGTCAAAAATGCAAATAATGGCTCATTAGATCTCGGGAAAGGAGTGTGCATTTTTAACAAGTTCCCAGCTGACATGGATGCTGCTGGTCCACAGAACCACTCTGAGTAGCACGTGAATCAAGACACAGCTGACCCAGTTTCCCAATTCCAAATTCGTGGAAGAGGGAATCTGATGATCCTGATCCAGTTTTTGGGTTTGCTCACCCTAGATTACACTGCTCTCGTTAGCTATTGGCAGAAGAGCAGATGGACAGAAGACAAACATGCACTTCGGTCAGCCTCTCCAGCAGGACATGTGCGTAGACTGGGTAGTTCAAAATGTTAAAATACATCTTCAGCGGGAGTCAACTAACACCCCAAGATCATGTTTATATAAATGGCTCACCAAACCAAATGTTTTAAAAGGCTTTATTTATTAGAGAGAGAGAGAGAGAGAGAGCAGGGGGAGGGGCAGAGGGAGAGGATCCCAAGCAGACTCCCTGCTGAGTGGGGAGACCTATAAGATGTGGGGCTCGATCCCATGACCCTGATATCATGACCCGAGCTGAAACCAAGAGTCGGATGTTTAACCGACTAAGCCACCCAGGCGCCCCATCACGAAACCAAATTTCTCATATCTTGCATTTGTGCACTTTTTTTTTGATGGGAGAGACTGTCATTTTCCAATTTAATTGGTATGGTTCTGATTTCCTTTAAACCCTGTTCATACAGTTAGGTTAAACTTGTTTCTGATGTTTGCCTAAGGATTATACCTGTCAAATTAAAATAGCCTAGAAAGAAAAAATTATGAATTGCCCTCTTAAACTAGGTTTCGTATTTTAGATTTTATTCTTCTGTCATTTCAGTGAGATTTTGGAAGAAATGAAAGACTTGTTTTCAGCCAGCCATCCTAAAGAAGGAGCCCCTTTATATTGTATTATTTATCTTTGTGCCATCCCTGAACTCAGGGCAAATTTGCAGTTATAATGGTCCAATGTCCCTTTTCAATAGCTTATCCAGGTAGGCCTGTATGGCCTTTCGGGGATCTCTGAGTGCGATTTCCAAACTGCAAATGATGTCTAGAGGGAAACATTGTAGTTCGGACCTGAAACCTATGCCCTACACTCCCCCACCCACATACTGTGCAGAATGCCCACTCTTCTACTACATTAAGGACCCTGGGAATGATGGCAGCATTTTACTTTCACTCCCTAATCTAGATGCGTACTCCTCGATAGCGATACTGTGGTGCTTTCCCCTTCCAATGGGCTCCAGTGTTTGGGGTTTTGTTTTTGTTTTTGTTTTTTTGTTTTTAGTTGGAAGCACCTTGGTAGTTTCTAGCGATTGAAGTACTTGAAGGAGTGTGCAGTGCAGAGGGGAGGATGGGGATGGATGAGACAGGATAATGAGAAAGTTCTCTGGCACGAGACTGGGGAGGGTAAAGAAATTATTCCAGCTTGGGGAGCTTAGAAAGAAATCCTGTAGCAATTCATTTCCCTCCTGGATTGTCAGAGTTGGTCTAGCTGTTTATTCACTTTCTAAAAACTAGTCCTAGAAAAACCATATGATCCATTTGGGGTTTGCAAGAGGTCTTCCATAATTCAGAGGCCTGGCACATTAATTTAATCAGAAACTTGGCTTCCTTTCCATGTTTTCATTTCGTCAATTAAGAGGCATAGCCACAATGGATAGATTTTTTGGGGATGCAAAGAAAATCAAAGTACTGTCAGAGATTTGTTGGGCCAAGGAGACATTCACCTGGGACCACTTTAGAGATCAATTTTCAAAGCCTATAAAAAGTAAACGGAAGTGTACTTTTGTGAGTCTGTTAGCATCTGTACCACTGCGTTATGCACGATCCTGGCCATGTTCATGGTGTGTCTATTCATCACACTGACTCAACAGAAGTTTGCCTTTTTTTGCCAAATGGTAGACATCAAGACCAAATCCATACTTTCCTCACTCCGGCTTCTTGGCAGGAGTCTCTTTTGTCCTTTTAAGTTGTGTGTAAGTTATCTTCGGTATAGCCACAGGAGTTTGGCCTTTTCCCTTCGGGGACAGTCTTGAAGGCTTAGAGACATTTCCCTAATCTAAAATGAATATGAAACTCATTATGTTTGTCTGTCTAAAGTAGATCTCCTCTAGGTAGTTAGTAAGTATGATTTTCATGTCAATGTTATAAGAAGAGAAAAATAGATCTGAGTCCTCCCCTCTGTTAGCTGACACACACATATTCATAGATACAAAGCAAACAGCATTGTGGGGTTATTTGTTTATTTTTTCACTAACAGCAAGTAATTTATTCATTTTAATGCGAGAGAATGTAAAATGGAAGCTTGCATTTGAATTACAGTTTCAATAACCAGAGTCATCATAATTGCCTATTAGGATGATTCTTATGTTTTATAAGCATTGGGTTTTTGGATAACCAATAGCAAATAGAAAGCCCATGTGCCATTTTTTTTCTTTCACAGATTTAATCTATGTGAATAGCTATTCAAACTCTTTTCATTTCAAACTCTATTCAGACTGCTGAATATTTGTCTTTAGTGCTTTTTCTCCCTTGACCAAGATAGTAATTGCCTTTGCTAAAAAAAACAAAAAAACAAAAAAAATCATTTTGCTTATTCTGCCAGCGCTCCATATCCCCTATTCCAATTTGTTTTCTATCAGTTGCTCTGCTGCTCTAGCTTTCTCAATTTCTTCTGATTGAGGACTATTGTCTAAATCTTGTGAATGATTGTTATTAATTTGTCCGAAAAAATATTTTAGTCCACTAGCAACCACTATTGATGGGAGCTGTCATTAGATTTATATACTTGATAACTGCATACCGCAATTGAGCCTTTCCCGCTGACGGTCAATGGCGTCTCAGGCAATGGTGTAAGTGGCGGCACTTATGAAACTTACCAAGTTCTGTAATTGTCAACTCTGATTTTTTTCCACCATGCCTTAAATTAGAGACATATTTGTGCAGTGACCAAGACTTCCAGAAGCCAAATTCCTCTGTTTTCCTGAAGAATGACTTTTCCTAGAGGAGAATAGAGCTCATTTACCAATTTTAGTCAGTCGTTCCTTTGTTTCAGAAAAGCTTGGAATTGAGACAAATTGGAGGAAATGTGTAAGTTTTGACATGAAAAGCGGTGAGATGGATATGAATCTAAACCATACATTTTTCACTCAGCTGTATAGGCTTAAATAGAGCTGGGATAATCTTCTTTTGCAGCTCCAGGCATCAAGAAAAGCGAGTTTCTGCCACAGCAGTGTTTGCAGGCTACGGACAGGTACTACTGGAAGGAGGTGACGTGCTTTCAAGTGGTACCTACGTGAACAGTTTGTTATACTGGTTAGATGTTTACTTTTCGTCCAACATTTTATTATGGAAAATTTCAAAATACAGCCAAGTGGAAAGAATCTTATAATGAACACCCATAAACCCATAAACGAGATTCTACCATTAACATTTTACTCTACTTGCTTTATCACATGCATAACTTTCTATCCTTCCCTTGATCTACCCATCAGTTCCTCTGATTTGTAATGCATTTTATGCATCTTATTTTTAATGCATTTCGGACACCAGTACCTTTCTCCTAAAACCCTTTAGCATGCAGACCATTGAGAGTTCACTATTGGTTTATAGTTTATTTTTCTGTGGGAGTAAAACTTACTGTCTTTGACAAAGTGCATACATACACCGGTGTAACCCAAACTCCTATAAAAATATACAACATTGCCAGAAATACAATCCCCGAAAACTCCCTGTGGCCTGGTCTTCCTTAATCCCCACCCCTACCTCTTATCCTCAGGCAACCACTCCTCTGAGATAGATAGATTTTAACCCTAGGTAAATGTACCTATTTTGGAACCTCAAATAAATGGAACTTTTGCATAAGGCTTCTTTCACTCAGCCTAATTTTTTTCTTCATCCTTGTTCTGCACATCAGTAGTTCATTCCTTTGTATTGCCGAATAATATTCTATTCTTTTTGTGTAAAGAGATTTTCACTTTCCTTGGGTGGAACTGTGGTTGTCAAGTTATAGGAAACGTAGGGAATTTTTTCCCAAAGCAGTTGTAGCATTTTACATTACCAGCAGAGATAACATGTGTGGTTTGCTCGTCCTATCGTCAGTCTTTTTATTTTTACCCTTTCTTTCCATATGAGTGGTACTCATTGTAATTGTAATTTGATTTCCCAGGTGTTTATATTTAATCTCTTTTAGGAAAAAGACAATTAGAACATCGAGTCTACGATTTCAAGTAGACCAGGCTGGAGACAGGGCCAAATAAAAAGCGTGTCAATTTAAGATGAAGTTAAATTAAAATTCCAGATAAATAATAGGTGAGGTGGTATATGGATATAGCACAATTTGTGAAGTGGTTTGTAAATAAGTGAAGTTTGGGAAATGCTGTTATAGAGGAGGTTATTTTTCAGACTTCCTCTATTTCCATGGCTTTTTTGGATTGAATCAAAGTATCAACATGTAAAAATCCTTAAGAAGTGCAGCTATTTTTTCAAAGAAGATGTACAGATGGCCAACAAGTACACAATAAGTTGCTTGGAGTCATGAATAATCAGGGAAACGAATATCAAAGCCACGATGAGATACCACCTCACACCTGTTAGCATGGCTATTACCAAAAAGGGGAAAAAAGAAAAGAGGGAAACCAAAATCAGAGTCTTAAATACAGAGAGGAGGTTGCCAACTGGTGATTGCCAGAGGGAAGGAAGGTGGGGGGATGGGTGAAATAGATAAAGGAAATTAAAAGTACACTTAGTAATGTATAGAATTGTCGAATCATTATATTGTACACCTGAAACTAATATAACACTATGGTAATTATATTTGAATTAAAAAATATAGGAAATAACAAGTGTTGGTGAGGATGTGGAAAAAAGAGAATTTTTCAGGCACCGTTGGGGAAAGTATAAATTGGTGCAGCCACTCTGGAAAACAGTATGGCGTTTCCTCAGAAAAATTAAAAATAGAACTCCTTATGATTCAGCGATTTCATTTCTGGGTATCTATCCAAAGAAAATGACAACACTAACTGGAAAAGATCTCTGTACCCC
This sequence comes from Ursus maritimus, assembly GCF_017311325.1. Lineage (NCBI taxonomy): Eukaryota > Metazoa > Chordata > Mammalia > Carnivora > Ursidae > Ursus > Ursus maritimus. Next base: position 5,549,144 of record NW_024423453.1, read on the forward strand.
CATGATCACTGCAGGTGTATTTATAATAGCCAAGATATGGAATCCACCTAAGTGTCCATCAATGGGTGAACACATAAAGAAAATGTGGTATGTATACAATAGAATATTATTCAGCCATAAAAAAGAAGGAAATCTTGCCACGTGTGACAACATGGAAGGAACTTGAGGGCATTATGCTGAGTGACATAAGGCAGAGAAAGACAAATCCTGTATAATCTCACATATATGTGGTATTTACAAAAAAAACAAACTCATAGATACAGAGAGCAGGTTGATGGTTGCCAGAGGTGGGAGTTGGGGGGCGGGCAAAATGCACGAAGGGTTTCAAAGAGTACAGACTTCCAGTTACAAAATAAATCAGTTAAGGGATTATAAGGTGCAGCCTAGTGAGAGCATACATATAGCATAGTTAATAATACTGTAGCGCCTATTTGAAAGTTGCTAAGACACTAAATCTTTAAAGTGCTCATCACGCACACACAAAATGGAGAACCGTAGGTGACAGATGTTAAGTAGACTTATTGCGGTGATCATTTCACAGTAAAAACAAATACCGCATCATTATGCTGTATACCTGAAACCAATGTTATAGGTCAACTATACCTCAACGTAAAAAAAAAAAAAAAAAGACATTTCAATTACCATTGTCCAGAACGGAGTTGTTGAGCTCTGAGATTAGAAGTCCACGTAAGCCTCGGATGAAAATGGTTTCAGGTTTTCATCCCTGCTTCTGAGGCCAGGCTTCGAACAAAGGAAAACTGTATTCCAAAGGCAAAGTAGCGAGGGGGGTATTCGCACCCAGTGCAGCCAGCCGGCTGGCTTTCCTCCCGGGTCCACCATGCCCTTGCTGTGAAATCTAGGCAACTTCCCTTACTTCTCTGTGCTTCGGGTTCCTCATCTATAAATGTGGGGAATAATAGGAACAAATTCACGTGGATTTATGAGGACTAGATGGGTAAAAACATGTACGTAGCACACAGTAAGTACCATATAAGGGATGAGCTACTAATTACTACGGTTGAAGGACAATCATTCAGCCCAGTGGGGGAAGGCTCTGCGGGCCAGCATCTCTAACAGGAATAAGAAGAGTAAACACCTGTAGAAAGCAGAAGGACGTGTATCTCGTCAGCCTGGTGTTTGTTTCCCTTTCTTCCGGTATAGCCACTTGCTCTTCCGTTGGGCAACAGCCTTCCCCCACTCTCAGGGTGGTGGAGGCTGACCTTATTTCCCATTCCTCGGTTTACACTGATTGGTCGAGAGATGGACACTTGATCGCAGTCAAAACGCAGCACTTGATTGTGCGATTTTCACCGGTGCTACTGAGAAAGATTAACTCCCTTTCTTTCTGCCTGAGTTGCGAAGCCAATAAGACATAATGATGGTACTGCTGGGAGTCATTTTGCTGCCCTCTGGGGAGACCTTCGAGAGCCTGAGCTCTAGGCTGAGCTAGAGAGAGAGAGAGACAGAGACTGAGAGAGAAACAAAGTGAGAGCGAGACAGAGAGAGGGACAGCGATAGAGAGACAGAAAGACAGCATGAGAGAAAGACAGGGACAGAGACAGAGATAGACCAAAAGAGACAGAGACAGAGTGAGGTACAGAGACAGAAAGAAACAGAGAGACAGAGAGACCAAGAGAGACAGAGACAAAGAGACAGACTGGTAGAGGGACAGAGACACACAGGGGGAGACAGAGCGAGAGAGAGGAGACAGAGACAGACAGACTGAGAGACGCTGTCACCATTTCAACAGCTGGCTGCATGGATTGGCCCTACCTACACTGGACTACGAGAGGGCCTTTTCTTGCCTCAGCCAGTTGGCTTGGTTTCTGTTACTTGTGAGAACGCTGCTGAGTGCCTCTGTTATCAAGGGCACGTCCTGCAAGATCGGTTCGTGGGCCGGGGGCTTTGCCTGCTTGTGTAAGCTTCTGCCTCTACAGAAACTTCGGCGGTGGTTTGTCAAGACGAGGAGCAGGTCCCCGCAGAGCAGGTTTGTGAAATTCCTCAACAGTCAGAGGCAGGTTTGAAGGGAAGTGCGGCCAGTCGGTTTACTGGGGAGCCCCCACGGGAAGCAGGAAGAGACTGGCTCGTCGCCTGGCCGGCAGGGTCCCCCGGTGCGTGTGAGGCCGGGCAGGCGAGGACGCGTGGGCAGATCCGTGCTCCACAGGCGCTTCCCTGGCACTGCAAACGAGACAAGAGGTCCGCTGCTCGACCTCCCTTCTCCCGGTCTGCCTCTTGGATCGTGGCTGCTGAAACTGCCAGAACCGCTACCACCGGACCTCAGTGCTATCTGATAACCTCTGATAGCAATCCTACCTGCTGTCTTCGGACGCAGACTCCTGTAACAGGATGTAATCGTGTGATTTCAACCGGCCCAGCCATCTGGAAAAGCCGACGTTCAGGCATTTGGTGGCACTGGAAGGAAGCTTGACAGCGCGTTTACCTTCAGTGGCTTTCTAATCACGGTATCCGTTAATGCGGCTTCTTGTTGCAAAGCTGGGTAGTCGCACGTCTGGCCGTTACTATCTCATGTGCCTCGACATTGCAGATCCATAGTCAGGTTCTTTATATTTAGTGGTTTTGTCCCTCCGTGCCAGGAAGGACCTTTTCTGGTTGTCTAGTCCTATGTAGGGGGGAAAGTGCATAGCAGTTGGAAACCACTTAAGGCCACATTTGCATAACAGGAAAGGTTAGGAGGGAGAAATTCTCAGGCACTTCCCATCTAAAGTCTGGATCTTCTCAACATTGAGCCACCATCACCTTATTGGGTACAGTGTTTTTTTAAAAAGTTCAACAGCCAACAAAATACAAAACTTAGTATAATTATACAAAACAGAAGAAACATAACAATTCTACACTGTATGATAGTTTTAAGCCAGGACTCGAGGTCTGAAAGTAGCCAACTGAACTATTTATTGGTACTTATTCCAACTTAGGGGAGAAAGGTTCTGTCTATGAAGGCAAACCAGAATCCGGTATGCCTCCTGGAAGTCTCTGCTTAAAGCAAGCGTGAAAGCAGAATTATGAATACTGCAAGAACACACTAAGAGAATTAGCCAAGTGTATCTGGAAAGATACAGTGCAGGTGTAAACAGGAAGCAATAGCTAATTAACTGTTTACAAAATAGCAAAACTTCAAAGACATTTTAAAACAGTACTGTTATCACAAAAGAACTGTTTGGAACCCAATGTCTTACTGATAATATAGCCCATGAGGTTGCAAATTCAGAGACTGTAAATTTGGAAAAGAATACAAAGATAGTTAATAGTTAGGGGTTTGTTCCTGAAGCTGTTTCAAAAAATAGAAACAGAAGGAAAACTACCAAACTCATTCTACGAGGCCAGTATTACCTTGACTCCCAAGCCAGGCAAAGACCCCATTAAAAAAGAGAATTACAGACCGATATCCCTGATGAATATGGACGCCAAAATTCTCAACAAGATCCTAGCTAATAGGATCCAACAGTACATTAAAAGGATTATCCATCATGACCAAGTGGGATTCACCCCTGGGATGCGAGGGTGATTCAACATTTGCAAATCGATCAGTGTGGTAGATCATATCAATAAGAAAAGAGTCAAGAACCATATGATCCTCTCAATTGATGCAGAAAAAGCATTTGACAAAATACAGCATCCTTTCCTGATTAAAACCCTTCAGAGTGCAGGAATAGAGGGTACATTCCTCAGTTTCATAAAAACCATCTATGAAAAGCCTACAGCGAATATCATTCTCAATGGGGAAAAGCTGGAAGCCTTTCCCTTAAGATCAGGAACACGACAAGGATGCCCACTCTCGCCACTATTATTCAACATAGTACTAGAAGTCCTTGCAACAGCAATCAGACAACAAAAGGGATAAAATGTATCCAAATCGGCAAAGAAGAAGTCAAACTGTCTCTCTTTGCAGATGACATGATACTCTATAGGGAAAACCCAAAAGACTCCACCCTCAAACTAATAGAACTTATAGAGCAATTCAGTAATGTGGTGGGATACAAAATCAATGCTCAGAAATCAGTTGCATTTCTGTACATGAACAATGAGACTGAAGAAAGAGAAATTAGGGAATCGATTCCATTTACAATAGCACAAAATCATACAACAAACAGTCCTTAAATTTGTATGGAACCAGAAAAGGCCCCGAATCTCCAAGGAACTGTTGAAAAGGAAAAACAAAGCTGGGGGCATCACAATGCCGGATTTCGAGCTGTACTACAAAGCTGTGATCACAAAGACAGCATGGTACTGGCACAAAAACAGACACATAGACCAATGGAACAGAATAGAGAGCCCAGAAATGGACCCTCGGCTCTTTGGGCAACTAATATTTGATAAAGCAGGAAAAAACATCCGGTGGGAAAAAGACAGTCTCTTCAATAAATGGTGCTGGGAAAATTGGACAGCTACATGCAAAAGAATGAAACTTGACCACTATCTCACACCATACACAAAAATAAACTCCAAATGGATGAAAGACCTCGATGTGAGACAGGAATCCATCAAAATTCTAGAGGAGAACATAGGCAGCAACCTCTACGACATCGGCCAAAGCAACCTTTTTCATGACACATCCCCAAAGGCAAGAGAAACAAAAGATAAAATGAATTTATGGGACTTCATCAAGATTAAAAGCTTCTGCACAGCCAAGGAAACTGTCAAAAAAACTAAGAGGCAGCCCACGGAATGGGAGAAGTTATTTGCAAATGATGCTACAGATAAAAGACTGGTATCCAAGATCTACAAAGAACTTCTCAAACTCAATACACGAGAAGCAAATAAACAAATCATAAAATGGGCAGAAGATATGAACAGACACTTTTCCAATGAAGACATACAAATGGCTAACAGACACATGAAAAAATGTTCAAAATCATTACCCATCAGGGAAATTCAAATCAAAACCACATTGAGATACCACCTTACACCAGTTAGAATTGCAAAAATTGATAAGGCAGGAAACAACAAATGTTGGAAAGGATGTGGAGAAAGGGGATCCCTCTTACACTGTTGGTGGGAATGCAAGTTGGTACAGCCACTTTGGAAAACAGTGTGGAGGTCCCTCAAAAAGTTAAAAATTGAGCTACCCTATGATCCAGCAATTGCACTACTGGGTATTTACCCCAAAGATACAGACGTAGTGAAGAGAAGGGCCATATGCACCCCAATGTTCATAGCAGCATTGTCCACAATAGCTAAATGGTGGAAGGAGCCGAGATGCCCTTCAACAGATGACTGGATTAAGAAGATGTGGTCCATATATACAATGGAATATTACTCAGCCATCAGAAAGAACGATTATACAACATTTGCAGCAACATGGACGGGACTGGAGGAGATAATGCTAAGTGAAATAAGTCAAGCAGAGAAAGACAATTATCATATGGTTTCATTCATTTTTGGAACATAAGAAATAGGAAGATCGGGAGGAGAAAGAAGGGAAGAATGAAGGGGAGTAAACAGAAGGGGGAATGAACCATGAGAGACTGTGGACTCTGGGAAACAAACTGAGGACTTCAGAGGGGAGGGAAGTGGGTGATTGGGATAGGCTAGTGATGGGTATTAAGGAGGGCACGTATTGCATGGGTGCACTGGGTGTTATATGCAACTAATGAATCATCGAACTTTACTTCAAAAGCCAGGGATGTACTGTATGGTGACTAACATAACATATTAAAAAATAGTTAGGGGTTTGTTTCTTCAACACCTCCTTCAGGATGCTCCCATTAAGCTAGTTTCATCCAATGTTTGACCTGGCTCTCACCAACCAGCACGCAGATAGGTTAATTTCTATAAATCTGAGATGCCAGGTTGGTGAGTTTGAATAATTTAAATGCTTCAACAAACCAATGGGGGCCTCAGCCACTTTAAGAAACTCTTCAGCTATGGTTCTCCATTCAGCCTTAGTCCAGGGAACATAAGAAACTTGAGGTTTATTTAGATCCTCAGAAGACTTAACTTTAAAGAGGTAGATTTTAATAGGTTCAAGAGAGGAGGGAGTGAGGAAAGATTCAAAGAAAAAGGTAAGTTCAGCAGAGAGAATAGAGGAAAATGACAGAGATTTGGGGTCTGAGCTCAAGGCAGCCACCATGAGTTAGCAGACAAAAGAGGTCAGGGAGGGAAACAAAGGCCTTGGAAGCCATTTTGACTTCTTTCAATTGTTTGCTTTAGTTAATTTAGAAATAGTATTTTGCAAAGAGGCCAACTTAGAATCCTGGAAACATCCAGGAACCTCAAGGTACTATTTAAATTGGAATCCCATTCAGTTTTGGGATTCCCCCCCCCCTTCTCTTTCTCTTAAGGAGCCATGGCTTTCTAATTTAATTTTAAGTAAAACAAGTTTGGGGAGATCAGAAGTTTTCCATAATGGCCGTTGAAACTCTATTACTTGTGTTGAAATCACTACACTTCCTTAAAAATGTGCCTGCGGAGGGGCCATGGTTTTTAAACATAAAACTGCCCAGAGTCCCAGTGGGTAGGCACCCTCAAAGCATTATCATGACTGGGACCCCATTTCTTAGAGGTTTTTCAGCAACAACCTGGCTCTGGAAGGAATCAGGTCAAAAGCTAGCACAGTTCCAGTAGGAACGCTCCTATCCTAGCAGGACTCGGACCAAAAGCTGATGCGGTTCCAACAAGCACAGTTCTTACTAGAACAGTCAGATCCCCAAAAGGAATTAGACTGAAGGCCTACACATCTCCAACTGACACAGTTCTGGCAGAAACAGTCCCACCCCGAAAGGGAATCAGACCAAAAGCCAACACAGTTCAAAACTGACACAGTTCAAACAGAAAGAGTCTGGGTCCAAGAAGAAGTCAGACTGGAGGCGAGCACAGCTTCAGTCCCAGACAGGACTCCAACCAAAGAACAAATGGGCACTCTCAGAGATAAAAACAAAACCCAACACCTTCAAACAGATCCTGAATGAAGCCTGGAGAGCTCAGACACAAAGTGGAAAGGTTGAAATCCAGGAGAAAACTTATCCTCAAACCCCAGGGTTGGTGAGAAAGCAGTAAGCCCAATCAGCTCTGTGGGCACCCGCACCTACCTGCTTGCTCACCAGCCTGAGACTCATTTGGGGGTCTTCTCTGGATCCCTGTACAGGTCACTGAATCATGTTAACCTTAAAAATAAAACTGCCAGGGGGCACCTGGGTGGCTCAGTCAGGTAAGCGTCCAGCTCTTGATTTCGGCTCAGGTCATGATCTCAGGGTAATGGGATCGAGCCCTGCATGGGGCTCGGCGTGGAGTCTGCTTGTCCCTCTCCCTCTGCTCCTCCCCCACTTGTGCTCTCTCTCAATCTCTCTCTTAAATAAATAAATAAATAAATAAATAAAATCTTTAAAAAAAAAAGGATCATTGGAGTAATTTCCGACAAGGCCTCCTTACACATCCCCCATACACTATTTTCCTAAGAATATCTGACTATTGGTTTCTGAGGTAAAAGCACCCCTGTCCTCCCCCCCCCCATTTTGGTCAGCTGTAAGCCAAGCAAAGATTTCCAAGTTGGTGAATTAATCCACTGTCTCCTGCTCACGACTGGCTAAAAAGAATACAGTATCACATTATTTATTCACAAAAACACATGCTTTAATATGTGAGTAAGAATTAATTAACCTTTTGTGTAAAAAATCCATTTTGCCTCAATTATTTCATGTAAGCACCTGAGAAATTATTTTTCTGAAAGGTGCTAGGAAATTCCAGAGTCGTCGATTGAACTTTTAACATGAGCCTATTTTTAATTTACAAGCAAATAATCCTCAGGCATGTTCTTATATTTTCAAGCTACTCTGGCTGGTCCTCATAGCAGAAAAGGAAAAAAAAAAAGTACTTTTCTGAAAGTAACTCTAATTTTCTTCCCACATTCAGCATACGTGAAGGAATTTGGGGGAAATTTTGCACTTTGTGAAACCTATTTATAAATTTTTCTTACGAAAATATTATAACCATTGTAGCAATCATAGGGAGAGGAAGTGCTCGATTGATCTTCGTGCAGGTTATTGGCTATGAATGTTGGAAGTGAAAGCTGCTGAGCTCTGTGGTATAGGAGTGGTGGGCTGAAGTATCCTTTAAAAAAGAAAAACTTACACATTTCCGTATTTGCAGACATTTTTAAGACAAGTAGATATGACCTTTCAGGAAAAAAATGACAAAGAATTGGATTGCTTCCCTTACCAGGAGACAGAGCTTTTGAGTAGCTCTCAAGAGAGCAATAATGGCCAACATGGGTTTGATTGATTTGCAACTGGATAGGTACTAACTTGAAGAAAGTGTTCTGGAAATATTTGGAAGTTACGGTTTCTCTATTGAACTGCCTTGAAAATTTAACTGTCCCCGCAGGTGTTGGTGTTGTGTGATCTGTAAAACAATGTAGTGACTTGTGAGCTTTTGGAGGGAGGTGATGAAGGATGATGGTGGTATGTTGAAAGAAATCAAAATTCTCTTTTTGGTCAGGAATGGCGGCTTGGCTGGCTGCATGCTACCTCACACTTATTGACTCAGGAGGTACCAGGCACTATCTAAGAACTTTAATGTATTTATTTATGAGGGAGATACTATTCCTACCCACATTTCATAGATAAGGAAATTGAGGTAAAGAGAGGTTAAATAACTTGCCCATGGTTACACAGCTGGTTAGCGATAGTGTCAAATTGAAACCTAGGTAGTTAGACTCTAGAGCCCACGTTCTTTATTATTCTGCTACACAGCCTCCAAGGGTATAACCACAACTAAAAGACGGTACCTGAGGCTTGCAATGTTCGAGTTACTTTGAAGCAAAAAAGTTAAGTGAGGAATTGGGTTATTTTCCGATGAATTTAGTCAATTCTATTTGGCAGCCTATTTTTTGAAAAACTCAAGTTGCTGATGATGTTTCTAAGTCCTCAATTACTGTTTTTTAGTCGGTTCTCCTAAATTCTTGACTTCATTTTATTGACCGAGTTTGTAAAGCAGCTGGAAAAAACCCCAAAGCATGGTGATGCAAATGAAGAGAGTAGACCTTGAGCATGTTTCCCTTTGCCAACACGGATTTCTAGGAGGATTGTGGAGAGGAATCTCTAATTTTAGTTGGGGAAAAAAGTTGGAATCATCACGACCCTCACAGATCATCTGGAGGTGAGGAAACTGACGGGCACCGAGGGTCAGTGACTTGCACAACAGCACACGCAACAGTTGAGAGCGGCTTACTGGCAGCCTAGAATGTTCACTTCCTGGAACAGAGCTCTTTCCACAGAGGTGCCCTGTAAACTGAAGGGAGCCATCAGGCAGCACTTGAAAAATCATACTGAAAAGTAACAGCCCTGGTGACAAGGCGTTTGCTGACAAAGACGTAAAATTGAACGGAAAATCCCCCTATTGGAAGTCACCTGGGCCTTTCAGCCCCGGAGAGTCCTCTGAGGAAGAATACATTTGGCTCACGCTTACTTTTTGATACAAGGGATGCCTGACAATGAGGTGGCTGGGGCTGGCTGGGGTGGTGATAATGACAAGTTGGCAGCCAAAATGAGAAGAAAGCAGATTTATGGCTTGAAACCCTAACCCAACCACAGTGCAAAAACAAAGGACTATCAACTGCCAAGTGCTGAGGACCTCGGGGGATTTGTATCTTGGGAAATCAGGCCACTTTCTTCTTCCTACGTCTGTCTTTAAAATATATCACGATACTCTAATCCTACCGTTGACAGTTGTGGAATAGCTTGACTGGGATTGGTTGAAGGTCGCAGAAAAAGTGTCCTATCTCTCGAAACTAATTTAAAACATCACAGCTCTGTGGACTGAGTGTTAGTGTCTCCTATTTCTGGGCACAAAAATATTTCCTGACTACATAAATAAATGAATGTTCCAGTCGGGACATTACATCCCTGGTCAATCTTTACCTATTTTTCTGTGGAACACATATTTGAAAGTATGGTCAAAACACTTCTTTTAAACGACTTAACTAGAGTTTAATTAAATAACTGCCAGTTCGTCTCATTTGCATAATACTTTTTGGACTGCTTTGTACGATTTCTTTAAACCTTGCCTAGCTTTCTGTTAATAGTAAGAGAACACGACTGACGCCTTAGTTTACATGCATCTCATATTCCGTACAATTAAATTTCTCCTTTTCTCTTCAGTTCACCTTGTTAGATGGGGATAAAACTGTCTTGTTCCAACTTAATAGGAATATTGCAGAACCAGTGAGGAAATGCCCAAAGTGCTTTGATAATCTTCCTGTGCGCCCGGTGATTATATTAATTAAAATGTCTTTTGTGAGCAGCACTGAGTAGGCTTTTAGTCTTTGAAATAAGTTGATTTTCAACCTGACGATGTAGTTACATTCAGATTCATTGTGAAATATAAATACTCTAGAGGAGGAAAAATTGGTAATTTTCCCCACTAAAAGAAACATCCTATTGTACCAAAAGGAAAGGAAGCTCTCAGGCTTTTGAGGTCATGACAAAAAGAGAAAAGCAGCCGTTCTAAAGGGCTCCCACTGACCCAAAATGGATAACGTGAGCCACCAAAAGAGAATAATGACTACAGTTGGTTGAAACACATTGAATATATAAAAATCTGTGATTTCGTAAAGATAATGAGAAAAAGAAGGGAGTGAAAGGGGAAAAAGTCTTGTAACTCATTTGTCACTATTGAAGGTGGCTGGTGCACCAAACTGGTAGACCGAAAATGGCCACTGAGGGAAAGGATTAAAAAAAGAAAGGATTTATCCTGCCTACCTACATAGTTCCCTACGTAAATTTTATTTTTAGGATGTCCAAATGGCCCAAGTTGATGAAGAATGCTTTTCACTTAATCGAAAGAATTTTAGTTAAGGTGGACAAAAAATAAAATGATAAAATAATTTTTTCATCCTTTAATAAAATAAAGGATCCAGGCAACTATTATCAGAATAGATGGCAGAAGGATGAGATGAAAGCTTTGTAGGGAACTGGACATTTGAAAGATGTCAGAGTACTAGCCTACAGTATATGCCAGGTGGGGGTGGGGAGGTTGACATCACAAAGTGGGGGCAGATTGCCATTTGAGCCACTTGGCCAATCTGAGACTGTCTAGAAGTGGGGTATCCATCGTGCGCCTCCTTTAAAAATACACACTACCTCCTAAGATGTTGTTGCTGAAAATCTTAGGCTTGAATATAATGAAACTTGAAGATCTGCTTTCTCATTTGTAGGCAATACTAAGGACAGAGAAATAGGTTAAATGATACCACAAGCTAACAATCAGAGAATCCAGAATGTGGGACATTTCATAGGACCATTGGCCCTGTTTCTCTAAGAAAACACTTGACATGAAAAAAAGTAGGAAGAGAGCTCCGTAAAAAGACCTTTTGGAGATAACCAGGGAAATTGGAAAAATGGCCATTAGATGGTAATAGATATGATTAATGTTACTAGGTGTCATAATATTGATACTGAGGTTATGTAAGAAAAATGTCTTTTTTTTTAAAAGCAATGTTTCTTGGAGTATGTAAGAATAAAATATCATAATGACTGGGGTTTGCTTTAAAACAAATATAGCAGGGTGCCTGGGTAGCTCAGTTGGTTAAGCATCTGCCTTCTGCTCAGGTCGTGATCCCAGGTTCCTGGGATCGAGTCCCGCTTTGGGCTCCCTGCTCAGTGAGGAGCCTGCTTCTCCCTCTGCCTGCTGCTCCCCCTGCTTGTGCTGTCTCTGTCAAATAAATAAGTAAAATCTCTAAAAAAAATAAAACAAATATGACAAATATAGCAAAATGTTAGTAAATGTTCAATCTAGATAGTAGGAACATAGGGCTCATTATACTATTCTCTTTACTTTGATATATGTTTAAAAGTTCTCATGATAAAATGTTTAATCAGTGGTTAGATGCTATAAAGTTACCTATGAATTAAGCTCTGAGGAGCAGTTCAAAATACAGAAAAACTTCAAACTGTTTTTGTAAGATGCACATATATATGTAAATGTGGGACGTTTTAGGAAGAACTAAAATAGCTTTTCGATGTAATTAGGATTTTTCTTGATAAACAGCCTATATGTAATAAAAAAAAAAGGAGAGAGAAACAGTCTCTAAAATTCTATTTGTTGAGGATGCTGGCTTTATTCTAGTTTAAGAGCTGGACACTTGATAAATCCACTGAGAATTGCAATTTTGGAAGAAACATGCCTCTTTAATTAAAATGCCGCCACTGTCACATAATTGCAAAGTAATACAGAAAGCACGTCAAAATTTTAGACAAGGAGAACCCTTTTTAGTGGCATTATACCTCAATTAAATGAGGTTTATAGAATTCCCATAGTTAAAGCAAAATCTATAACATAAACTTCAAAATGCAGTTAATCTGGTTGGAATGGACAAACAAGCAAATGGGTTTCCTTCCTCAGCACAACTGTAGCTTGTGACGATTCATACAGTTTTCCTCACATCTCACTAAAGGTGTTTCCAAATAAAAAGTTTATTTGTGAGATTAAAGGCAAGTGACTAGGTCTACATCGAATGATGCTTAGTGATTAATATTTCATTCCCTACTTTTGAATGACAAGTACGTATTGAATCAACTTAGCATTTTGTATGTTTTCAGGTATTTTGAATACAATAGTCATTTGGGAGTTTGTGTTCCTGGAGTCAAGTTTCTGTTACTGGAACACCTCCTAACAAGAGACATGTTCTTGACAGACTCGCCCATCGGAACCAAAAAACAAAAAGGCCGTTTTATGTTAATTCAGATGTTTAAATTAGGTGTTTGTGTTGTACTAATAATCCTGGCAATTTCAAAATGTATTATGACCAAAAATGGTATTTAAGCTGTGAAGTGCAGCCACTCATCTCTATCTCCGTACGAATTTCTTTTTAATTACAATAGTCATGCAAGAAGTAGGGATTTGGTGAAAAATGAACTCTTAGGACAGGTTACAATAATATTTGGGCCCAAACAGTGGATGCTTAGGTGAAAGATATTTTCCTCTCAAGGGTTTTCGCTAATCACGAATGAACACCAAAAGAAACAAACAAACATGTTAGAACTTTACATTTGCTGTAATGGGAATAAACTGTTTGCCTCACATCTCGTTCTCTATTAGCCTGAAAAAGATCCTTTCTTTGTTTATAGAATGGTTGCTAATAATAAGACAATGAGCGGGGAGCCTGGCTGGCTCAGTTGGAAGAGCATGCGACTCTTGATCTCAGGGTCGTGAGTTCGAGCCCCACGTGTAAGAGATTACTTAAATAAATAAATAAATAAATAAATAAATAAACAAATAAATAAATAATTTAGAAAATAATAATAAGACAATGACGTTCTATAGGCGAATGTCTCAAGGCTCATGGTGAAGAATAAAGAGAGGTTCATGTATAGATCACCCAGAAAAGAGAAAGTAAAAATAACATCACCAATAGTGGTAATATTAGCTGACATTTACGGAGCAAGTAGTTTGTAGCAAGGACTAGGCTTGCGCTTGATAGGGATTACCTCATTTAACCCCCTTGCACACAGTGCAGCGGGTGCCATTTTTGTCCCCTTTGCCCAGATGAGGAAACGAGGTACAGGATGGCCGCATGACCGCTTCCAAGCGGCGGGCAGAGCAAGGCAGTTGGGTTCCTGCGCCTCAAGAATTTTTGTGAATCACAAGCATGATATTATATGAGATTTTAAAATTTCCAGTAGAGGGGCGCCTGGGTGGCACAGTCGTTAGGCCTCTGCCTTCGGCTCAGGGCGTGATCCCGGCGTTCTGGGATCGAGCCCCACATCAGGCTCTTCTGCTGGGAGCCTGCTTCTTCCTCTCCCACTCCCCCTGCTTGTGTTCCCTCTCTCGCTGGCTGTCTCTCTCTCTCTCTGTTGAATGAATAACTAAAATCTTAAAATAAAATAAAATAAAATAAAAAATAAAATAAAATTTCCAGTAGAAGGAGCAAATATGAAGTGAATAAGCAAATAATCCCAGAGCTGAAAATACAGGCGGGCCTGCTCATCAGTATACCATGACGAAGCACGGGGACTTGCCCGACATACGCGAACACACACATTTACACACATACACACTAAACACACAGACGGTGTGAGCTCTAAAACGGTACCGGTTACACCCACGACCGTATACTATCATTTATTCGTCCTTTCAACACACAGTTAGCCCCGTGCCAGGCCCTGGCGCTGCCAGGGAGAGCAGGCACATTGATTCCTGTCCCACAGAGCTTGCGATCTACTGAAGAAGACCGACTAAATGGTCCGCGAATCACCAATCATTTCGTTACTGGGACGAGAAGCGCCACCAGGCAGAACAGCCCAGAGCTGTGAGAAGAAAGCGCAAGCCCCCTAACCTGCTCAGAGGCGAGGAAACGGGCCTGCGGGAAGGCCGTGAGTCAGGAGTAAACACAGCAGTTCTAAGAAACTCACGACTTTCTGCAGTTTGCCCGTTTCATTCAAAAGCCAGTTTTTACTGGAAAGAAAATGACTTGTTTTAAATACGTTTGCATTTCGTTATTTATTTGTGTAGGTGGCAAAGGTGCCTGGGTTGACTTGAAGTGAGTCACAGAGACGCTTTACCTATGGTGGGGGCAGGGAACAAGGAGTCTGCAGGAGAGCTGGGGGGGGTTCTGGAACAGGAAGTCTACTCTGTCCTCTGCTCAGCTGGGATAGATCGGGCAAGGCTGAGAGCAGATGTGGTGGTCTCAGGGTCCATTTACAGTTGGGGCTATGAACTCTCCGGGGGCGATACTTACCCAAGTGGAGGCAGGAACTAGGTTCATTGAGCTCAACCAGGGGGAAGCGGTGCCCGTGTGGAGGAGGAAAGACACATTCTGATGGCTGTTCCCCCAGTGTGTCTCCTGCAGGCATGTCTGGCTCCTGAGTAGAGAAGGAGGCCAGCTTTCTCCCACAGATCATGTGACCAAGGGGAAAAAGGCATCTTGCCCCACAGGAGAGCGGAGGGCGCTCTGCCCTCCTGGAGGCTGGTGGTGGCCTGACGAGGACCGCGGAGCCGGGCTGTGCAGACAGCAAGATTTCCAGGCCCTGAGAGTTGCCGTAGCAGCTGCGGCCGGTGGAAATGGGAGGGAGGGCAGGAGGTGAGGTGGGGGTGATGGCATGACAGAATCGCCTGACAGAGGCTGTGAGACTCCTCTTGGCGATTTCCAGAGTTAGATGCTAGGGACTTGGCAGGAAGTCAGAGGTCCTACAGACCAGTAAGTAATTTGTCTCTACTGGCTGGTGGGTTCAAGGGAAATTCACGTTATGTGTAAATGAGCAAATGAGTTGGCACGGCTGCCTAAGTCCGGTCGGAAACTCAGTACGTTTATTTATGTTGTATTGATTTGATTACTCTAAGACTAAGTTGAAATTAGAACGGCTTCTCATGTGGAGGCAATGCTCGTTTTGCAAAAATGCTCTGGCATTTGACAGTAATTCGCATACAACTATGAGCCGTGGAGGACGCAGGAAGAGCGAACACTGTTTGCCTTCTCTTTGTAGAGAGATACTGGCTGCCTTAAGAAACACCCGTCAGAGTTTTCATAAATAAAACATAGCAGAGCAACACCCAGGGGGGCAGTTTTCCCTCTACTATGAAAGGAATTAGTGTAGTCGATAGAAAACGAGGCTGTGTATGAAAGCCCAGAGTGTAGCACAGGGTTTTCACCCTGGGGGCCTGAAAATACCAAAGATTGCAGAAGCCAGTAGCGAGATCGTCGGGGGGGGGGGGCGGTGGTGTCAGGAGGGGGCTGTCACGTGTGCTTAACCCTTACGCTGCGACGTTGATTTCATGTGTGTGGGTGTATGATATTTTCCATATAAATACATATCCTGTAATGCATATATAAATAAGGTGAAATACCAAAGGTTACTCCCTTCAATTATTACGTAGATGGGAATGACGAAAAGCAGAAGAAAATGTGAAAGATTACAGCATAAAGTGCGATAGTGAATTAGATAACATTCTCTTTACATCAGTAGGATCTGATCTTGTCCTGACCCAGAGCTTCTCATCTTGCCGGGAGTCCTTTATTAGTGAGTGACGTGATGTTTCAGGACAGCATGGACGGAGGCAGAGAGCACAAGCAATGCTGTCTGTGTGTGAGTATCCAGCTGTGTGTCTTGGCGGGGGGGGGGGGGGCGCATCCCATTCCCCCACTATGGCCATCCCGGTGATCACCACTGCTTTTCTGCAGGCCTCCCTGTAGTCTCAGGAGAGGTGTTTGGCAGGAACTGAGATCCTGTCCCAGATCTACCAGAACTGGAGATTAATCAGCTATAGACTGACCAGTGGGGAGCTCTTTTAGTTATTTTAACTGTCCTGACCATTGATTTAGGGCATTCACCGACTCCAGTTAATTTCATTCATTTTGAAAAAGCAAAAAAGAGCCAGGAGTGCTCATGTTGATGAAATATTGGTATTCTAATCCCATTCTTAGGTTTCCATTTCTGGGAAGCCTGCTGTAGTTGACTTCTTGGTTTTGAAATTACATAAGTGCAGCCTGTTTGTTAGCTAGACAGTGATATAAAATGCTTGTATGTTTTAAGGCTTGCCTTATTAATTTCTGGAGCCCACATCGTATCAGACTGTGTTTTTATCAGAAGTTACAGGATGGGGCAGTCATTTGTAGTGGGTTTCTGAGAGCGCTATCAAAACGGAAACACCCCCTCGATTTGCCCCTTCCTCCCTCTCTGCCTCCTTCCCTTCCTTCCTTTTCTCTCTTTCTCTGTCTGTCTTTTTAGTGAAGTTAATGAAAATACTTTGTGTGTAGCATAGGGTCCCCCCCCATTGTGTTCTGAGTTAAGAACATACATTGAATAGGTTATAAAAGGAATAGAAATTTCCATCTTTATTTATTCTGAGATGAAGTGAACAGAGACATGTCCATAGTAATTTGGCTATGGAAAACAGCCCCCTAAACAGGTTCTTGATTTTGAATATAGATGCTGCAGGGACATTTCTGCCGTACACTTTGTATAGATGCCCCCCAAACCACAAGAATGCCATAAGACATTTAACCTAAAGAGTATACGCTAGAACACAGGAGAACACCAGAAGGTGAGGGTCAAATTTTAGGGTCAGGGAGTAGATGTACGGGAGGCTACCCTTGCTAGTAGCCCACAGGTGTGCAGATAATGCACCCTCCTAGGAAGGAGGTGCTGTGCCTTCGAAATATTTCCCCCAACACACATTTTGCCCCGAAGCCCTTGGTCCAATGACACGGCGAATTGTTCCTGCTTCAGTGCCGAGTATCGGCATTTAATTCACTCATACTCTACTTCCTTCAAAAGATCCGAATGGCAACAATGAAATTGAAGTTAAGGTTATGTGAAAATTCCATTCCTTCTACTTCTGTGACATTTGATCTAACGGGAAAATCTTCCTCATCCGTAAAATGGGGGATCCAACTTGGACTGTCTGCCCTGTGAGGACTGCTCTGGGGAGCTAGTAGGTCTGCAAAGTGCATAAATTGTTCAGTGTTATACCCGTGAAACATCACCGAGGGGCTAGGCACCGTGTGGGATTTCGATCAGTGGTATTTGGGGACTTCGTCATTGCTGAGCTCTACTCCAGGACTGGAGCGACTCACTGTGTTCCCTGAGCACGTTGGCGTTCAGGGCAGAATGACCTTTCTGAGACTCTTCCGTGTCCAGGATGCCCCTTTGAATGGCCCAGAACAAGAGATCAAAGAAACCGCACACATTGTTTGGTTTTAAATCAAAAGTTATGATTTTATTTTTAATTTTAATATACCAAAAAAAATATTTCTTTGAATGTCGTGAAATAAGCACTTGAAAATGACAATTCCAACATTGCTGTGATTTGCTCTGTGAAGCTTATATGGGTGAACTTCTGTCTGAATATGGGGTCTGGGGCCCCGAAGAGGCTGAAGCCCCCAGTGGTTTTCAAGTTAGCAGCAAGCAACCCCCTACCTGAACATGCCCAGTCAGACCTGTCTGAAGCCGACACGCCTGGGGAACACTACTAGGCTACTTCTGGAGAGTTCTTGATTTCTGCCCACTGAGAGAAGTTTCAAGTGCTGCCAAGTGCTGGGGAGTAACAGTGTTTAAATACCAACATGAGGCAGGACCCTGCAATGCTGGCCGAGA
This sequence comes from Ursus maritimus, assembly GCF_017311325.1. Taxonomy (NCBI): domain Eukaryota; kingdom Metazoa; phylum Chordata; class Mammalia; order Carnivora; family Ursidae; genus Ursus; species Ursus maritimus. The sequence goes on from NW_024423453.1 coordinate 5,567,188, forward strand.
TGGGCTGCAGTTATGGCTTGACCCCCTGACATATGGAACCAGTTTCTTTAACCAGTTGCTTCAGGAAAAGTTGACTACAACGTGGTTTTAGGTTTGGATTACCACTGAAGTGTATCTGCCTGCAAGACTTTTGTCTGCCCAAAATAAAATCTGAAATGCCCTTATTAAGATCTCCCCAAACCCACACATGGGGTGCTCCCATGGTCTCTCTTTGTGTTAGAACAGCTTCCGTTCCACTTTTTTCTAAGTGTAATTCGGGAGGAAGGGAAGCCTGGGGATTAGCTTTCCTCCTTCTGTCAGCCCTGAATTTTCAAATTATCTGAGGATGAGAAAAGTAACGGAATGACACAACAGGCTTGCGAAGATTCTTTGATACTCTGCGCAAGTGTCCGTAACTGGTTTCTTAAGCTATGAGTTCTGCCACATGGTTGGAGGTTTATAATGGGAGTCTGTCACAATTGTTATTCAAAAAAAAAAAAAATGCTCTAACTACCCTGACACTTGTTTTACTTAAGTGCTGGGTACCAGCAGACAGAGGCTGTTGGTTCATTGGAAAACTGGGACCTAACACCTCATACTGATTGTTGACACAAGAGCTATGGTGGCCTTGTTAGCTCTTACTTCAGTGTGTATACACTACAGGCCAAACCCTGGGGGGCATTCCTAGCACAATCTCTTCTTGATGCTAATGGGTCTGAGGCACAAAGACTCAGACCTTGAATATGAGACAGAGAACAACTTAAGAAAGCTACAGGACACAGGGACTCACAGCACGAACATAGGCTTTATCGTCCTGAATTGATAGCAAAATATTATTGGAAACAAAGACTGGAATGCCAGAAAGTTCTGGGCTTTCATCATGAAATTTTCACACTATTACACTCTCGGGGATGGAAACTTTTCCCAGGAAATAAGTGTCTAAAAAAGACAGGCATGGGCCACCCACATACAACTCAAAGTGTGGAGCTCTGGGATGCAAAAACCTACCGGATCTTCTCTACTCTTATTACCGGCTCTCTTGCATCAGCACATGGCCAGTCCAGCAACTCTGAAGAAAAAAAAAGTCCTCAGAATGTGCTGGAGCTGACAGTTGTACGGCACGTAATCTCTGAGGGGAGGCTGTTTTATCAGGATAAAGAAAGGCTAGTAACCTGAGCATGCTGTCTCTCCCAGGTAATTTAGCAGTCTGGGAATGAGGCCAGACTTCTGGAGCATTCTCCTCAATGTAGTTCACTCCAGGTGCATTGTTTCTTTGATGTGACAGGTTTTATCATAAAGATACCACATCTGATTTTTTTTTTTTTTTAATTTCTGTGGATCTCTTTCCCAGAAGTGTTCTTCCATTCAGTTCTGCAAAACCCTTCCTCACATGAAGTTTCTGACTCAGGTCTGAGCTACATTAGTAGAGAGGTGGGGAATTGAGAGGGATCTGATCAATCCGTTCTTTCCCCTTAAGCAACATATATGTATGAATTATCCCCCCATCCCTGCTAATTTTTATAGCAGAGTGTGAGTAGCAGGGTGAGAGTAAATGACCTGGAATAACCCCACTACATGATTTTAATTTGGTACTTTGGCCTGTTATGGATTTAAATAACATAGTGCTCTTTTCTCATTAGCAAAACTAGAAGACCCAGATAAAACCTCCTGTTCTATGAATAGAGCATTTTTCATTAGAATGTTTTTCATTGCAAACTCATAGACTTGGGTTGATCCTCAGACCGAGGGCATCAAATTGCATACACTGAGATATGAAATGAAGGATGTTTGTTTTTGCAATCCAGAAACGTTTTCACCGTAATGGGATTGGAATGCAGTAGAAAATCTCCAATAGAAAGATAATCTATTGCAGCATAGTGGGGCAGTTCTAAAAACTTGCCTGCCCAAGTTTTTCTGGAATGTTAACTGACAGTAGGATTATCTATGTGGCAGTCCGTTCTCTGGTAGGATTCAGATTTGCCAGGGGCTAGTGGTCCAGCCTCTTATCTTGATATAATTAGGCAATGAAGCTGAGATGTTAAAAACATTGTATTGAACCTGTAATACCAGAACTTTTTAAAAGAGTTTTCTTTCTTCCCATGAGAAACATCGGAAAAGACTTTAGATATATTTAGCCAATTTACAAACTATTTATTAGACATTCAACCTGTAAACAAAAATTCTAAGTTATCTTACGAGTGAACACAAGTATGAACCTGTATCAAGATCAAAGTGCTTTGGAAGCATCATTTAGAGTCTATTTAAGGTCTATGTTCCTTTCCTTAGTCTAACCTGCATTAAAGGATCAATGATTAATCAATGGATTCAATAATTAAATTAAATCAACCAGATAAGCTCGCACTGGTCCTTCAATTACACTCAAGTCAGCTATTATTTGGCCTTTTCCTCATGTGAATTATTCTGCTCATTTTCTTTCATGAGAAAAAAAAAGCTTATTGCACTGTATCATGTCTTTTCAAAGCTCAAAAGAACATTATTTGCAGCCTAAGAACCTCGTAGTTGTTATAGCAGGACCTATCCTTTTAGCTCGTGTCAGTTACTGCCCTAAGGATCACAACATATCCCTCCATCAGTTGTTTCTCATCTATGAACCAATGTCAAGACATCACAGACTGTCCACGATAACTTAACACAGATGTAACCTTCCCCCCCCTGCAAAGCGCCCCTCCACCCCCGCCCCGGGATCTAGCAGTCATGACTTGGTTTGCATGGATTCTTTGTTCATTGTTCAAACCATTCACACAGAATGGGATAAAACTTTATTCTTTTAAATTCCACACATAAACAAGATGCTGAGAAAGCCCTTGTCATCTCTGACAGAGAAGCAGAGCAGCTCTGTTTCATGAATGACAGCAGTTAAAGCTCAAATAATATAAAAATAATCTGAAAAAATCCCTTTTACTGTACACTCTCAAATAAAGCAAGAAAGATAAACAACAGTTTTCTTTTTCTGCTAGCCAGAAAATGTGTTCCTGTTCATTTGGGCTTTGAAGTTGAGTGTACCCCACATCTGTGCGCATGTATGTGTGGTCATGCATGTATCATCTATGCAGTGTGGCCGCTAATCGTGTCATCTAGTGTGTCTAATCATGAAGCTACTTAACCAATTAGAATACTAGCATATCACATCGAACAGTTTTACATAATTGCTTCTTTGAAATACTAGGAATGTTTACACATTTATTTGGCTTGTAAAGGACTGAAGTATTACAGATAATATTATATTATCTAGCTTTCATTTCTTTCTTTCTCGCTCTCTCTTTTTTGTTTTTAAAGAATATGGCTCTTAATAAATTGATTTTCTGAGTTCCAGAGCAAAAGTCCCTTTTAAAAAAATTTCTGAAGCTGACTTGAAGCAGGAAGAAGGTCTTCTGATTTGGCCAAAAATATGACGAGTATTTTATATCATTGAAAATTTGAAGGGTAAGTCTAGAGGGGGCCCTTTGTTGTCAACCGTTCCAGCCAAACTTGCCATGAAGGGTTAGTTGAAGTATCTCCACTTGACCAGCAGAGGGCACTTTACACACCTCTGCATCGCTCAGGGAGCAGACGCAGATGATGCGGAAACACAGTGTTCACCCAATATCAGGAAGAGCCCTGCAGATTTCTTTTTGAAATTCACAAAAATATAGAAAATATGGACTGTACAACAGGGTTTCGTTTGGAAAGTCATGAGTGTGTGTGTGAAGTCAAATCGAGCGGGGTATGCAGAGTGTGTCTGTCGGATTGATCCTCGGCTCCCATCCTTCCCCACTGTCCTTTTCCCAGCTCAAGAATGGTATGGGGCGGACCATATTTAGAGGTGGTACAGAATCCATTTTCAAATCATTTGGTCAAGTTTTAACTTTGCTGTTCGGTATTTACTCTTCTGTTCAAAAGCCTGGGGTGACTGAACCAAGGGTAATCCTGTACAGCTCACTTCAGAGTGAAACGGTGAAACCATCAGAAACGCTCTGAGGTTGGAGATGCCCGTTTAGGAACTGGTCTGCACTGTTTCCACCCTCCCAGGAAGAACCTTGGAAAAATATCGTGCCCCGTTTGGTTCTGGCAAACTCACTAGCCCGAGACTGTGCTAGGAAGGGAAAAACACCAGTCCTTCCCTTAGTTGAAACACAATTGTTTACATCCGCTTTCACGAGAGGTGACTAACACATCTTTTCTCATGGGGGCTACAGCTACTAGCCTTTCTTAAACAGACTTTAATTTTTGCAAAAGCATTATTGTTCTAGATATACACCCTGTGTCTCTTCCATTTTTATCTATTCTATTGGCTCCGGTTTAATGTCAAAAAGGATTAGAAAGGATTGTGTGTGTATGTGCTCGCACAGCTTCTTAAGTAAACTTCTTTCATTCTTAGAGAAATATAACACTTAGTAAATACTTTTTTTTTTTTTCATATCGTGTTAATAGCCTTTGTTGACCTTCTGTTTCTCTCTCTTTCTGTGCCTCTGGCTCACTTTTGTTTCATTTGTCCTAGAGCTGACAGTTAAGGAGGGAATGGAGTTTTCCAGCAGCAGTCCTTTGAGATGGAGGTGCACTCAGTGAGTCCTCACCCAAAAAGGATCATAAACTTACTGGGTTGAGTCAACCTTATTATCCCTAAGCTGCCTTGGGTTTTGTGTTTGCTCATGTGTTTTGTTTTGTTTTAGCTGCACCATATGGGATTCCTTGTGCCATTTTCTTTTGTCTATTGTTTTTCTTGATGACCCTGAGCTATGGCTTCCTCCTCAGTTCCAACACTATTCAGCCTTCGTTGTTTTCCTCATCTTGCCGATGTAGGCCTCAAAGAAGAAGTGGCAGAAGAGCACAAGGTAGCTGAGGTACATGAGTGAGGACCAGAAGATGTTCTGAAAGTGAGAGTGACACTGGTCATGCTGCATCCAGTAGAAGACCAGGTAGTTAATGACACAGCCCATCAGCATCTGAGTGATCTGGGACAAGGTGATGAACATGGCAAACTTCCGGGAAACTCGGAAACCGGCTGCTCGCAAGGCATAGTAAGAGTACATCACGGCGTGCACGCCATAGTTCATGGTCATGAACCAACCACCCCCGGCCACCATGTCCTTGTAGGAGTACCAGGAGTACAGGAGCACAGTGATGTGGTGATACCAGTGCAGGAAGATCAGCTTCTGCTTCCTCAGGATAATGAATATTGTATCTCCTGAAAGAAAGAGAAGGAAAATGATCTGCATGAGCTCCTCGACCATGACATAATGATAACTCATATTTTCCCAAGAAGGTACACAGCTTGAATGCGTACTTGAGAGTGAACTGGACTGGGTTAGAATCCTGGATGGATATTTACCGTGAGCTTGGGCAAGTTACTTATCCTCACTATTTTCCAGTTTCGGTGAAACGGGGATAGTAACGGGGATAACAATGGTAATTTGGGATTGTCTGAGGACTAAATAAGATAGTCAGTGTGCCCTCCTGGCACATGGAGAACACACAATAAATGTTACTTTTAGAAGGATGTTTTACACGAAATCTTACCAATTTTCGATCTGGAAGGGATATTAGCAATTGCGTTACCCAATTTCTAACTCGACCGTACATTTTAGGAAATATTATCTGGGAGAGTCAAGTGGCTTCCCTCAGATCCTTTGTCAACAGAGAGAAACAGATTAGAATTCAAGTGCCCAGCAAAATGTCCGTAGGCCTCTCTACAGTAGGAAAACCATTTTTCATTGGTATATGGCCCACAGCTATTCCTCAAAAACCTATCTCTGTGAGCTCCCTGTGAAAGGTGAAGCCTCACAGACATTTGGCAGTCAGAGGAGTAAAATTGAAACAAAAGGCAAAAACAGAAAAAGAGAAGAAAAGTCACCTTCTACCATATTTGCTGAACATGATAACCCGAATATTTAATACCAATGAATCAAGTGATAAGAATTGAGAATGACACATGTTTTTATGGAGTTAATGTTGAGGAAGCTTTCCAGAATCTGTTATTAACAATATCCTTTTGAAGAAAAAGACCACTGTCCCTAAGGTAGGAAAAGTTATGTTATAGAAGCTAAGAATTATGCTCAGGTAGGTAGATGCTATTTGTATGTAATGATTCTCCGAAGAGCCTTAGGGATTCCAAAAAATATACACTAGGACATTTCTGTCAGAACGGCTAAAGAGTGAGCAGAGTAAACAAGTGCACACGATTCCATTAACAAGTATGAAAACGGGATTTATGTTCCATTCTCTTTCCTAGTTCTGCGTTCTTCTCAAGGATGGGAAAACCCAACCACCTTCATGACCTTTGGTGAACTCAAACCCGACCCGTTTCTGTACAATAAGGAGAACTAGAAGGTCCCTCTTCTTAGTCTGAAATCTAATTAAGCACAAAGGGAATTAGTACTCATCCTTGTCTTACCCCTCAGACTTCACGGATGTCCCAAACCATTTGGCTCTAGGAAAGGTCAAGGACTGCGAAGATTTTTAACGTTCTGATGGACATGGTTGGAGTAACACAGGGGGTAGGCCATTCCATTCATCAGGAGCTATTCGTTTGTTTCCCTCCTGGAGTGTTAAACATTATTACTTCATATTTGTTTAGAACAGAAAAGGAGAGTTACCAGTTCCTGCATTTCTAAACATATTGTAAAATTTTCTTGGAAGTCCTTTTCTCTCTTGTGAGATGCCTGACATAGTATGCCTATGAAAGTCAGACCAACTGATCATGAGCGATGGTGACAGTAACTCTGACTTGTGTACTTCAGGGACAAAGCTGGTATCAGGGGACCTGGGGTCTGCTTCCTCGTGTTAAACTGGGCTATTTTTGTGTGCCTGTCAAAGACCCACTATCTCTGTGTAATGACTACCCTACGCCTCCCTTCGCTCAGTAAGCTATAACATAGACACAATAATTCCAGCTTCCTTTTGTTCACGGTGGGAAGAAGGTAGAAGTCCAAGGAATTACATGGTAAAAACAAATCCAGTCATTCATAATTAAGAAGATTTTTTTTATGAGGCTCTAAGCATGACTAAAATGTATAAGGCACACAATATCCAAGCACACGGTATTAGATATTTGTTACAGAGTAATAAGTATCTCATTCTTTTTAATTCTTTAGATTTAATTTTAACTCTATCGTCACTTTTATATTAAAACTTCATTGTCTAAAGAACAAATTTAATGTGAGGAGAGTAATAGGGGACAAAAACCAGATCATATTAGAATGGGCTAACCGGGAATGAAAAGTGGAACATAAAATTCTGGTACTGAAACTTGCTTTGTGTTTTCCTGTCTAAGTAGGGGGTCTCAGATCTCATGAGTAGGGGGCATGAGACACATTACGTGTTTCCATTTAACATGGGGGAACTGGAGGTGAAGCACATGTCATGAGATCTGTATTTTTTTCTTAAGGATTTATTTTTTTGAGAGCAAGTGCAGGCGGGGGGAGGGGTAGAGGGAGAGGGAAAGAGAAACCCAAGCAGATGGGCTGAGCACGGATCCCGGCGTGGGGATCGATCTCACGACCCTGAGATCATGACCTGAGCTGAAACCAAGAGTCGGACGCTTAACTGACTGAGCCACCCAGGAGCCCCGATGTCATGAGATCTTTAAAACAAAATTAATTGGAATTCCTTTAAGAATTTTTTCTGGAACAGACCTGCAGGATGGCTGGTGGAGTAATGAGGATGGGTATTCTCCAGTAATAGGCCTGGAGCCTCTCAGGACCACCACTCCAATGCTGCATCAAGGTTACTGTCCCCAAGAAGGCTGCTGACCTGGGGAATGGCAGTTTTGCCTGGGTCAGGGGAAGGGGAAATGTGGGTTTCCAGAAGGGCTTCCAGAGACTGCTTACGGTTTTTTTTTTTTCCTTTTCTTTTATTTGATACCGCAGCTGAGATGCACCAGTCACACCACCCTGGCAGTTATAAATTATTTTTCTTTTGCAGAAACTGCATAATATCACACTTGATTTGTCATGAGCCGGTCGTACCAAGCTCGGGTATTTATAGGCCTGCCAAAAGCTGAGTGACCTAGAAAGGCAAACCAAAGATAGGGACTGTGTATTTGATGTTGGCCAACCCATCTTTCTTGGTCAAAGGTCTGGTTGGCATTATGGAAAGAATGTTGCCCAACAATAAGCAGTGGGACTTTCGACTCTTGAATGATTCAACCACATCACCCATGTGCGTGACCGCTGGTTCATGTTTTCTCCACCACAGTCCCTCGAACTTTCGATTCAGCTATTTTTAGCCAAGAGCCAGTCTGCAGGCAGGCAGGGCATGGTATTCTCCCTCCCGAACGCTACGCCTCCAGCCTCTGTGCCTGTTAAGTACGGATGTCTGTGTCACGGTGGAGCAGTCAGCGGGCATTTGGAAGCCCCCGGGGTGCTCACAGCCACCAAGAGGCCACTATGTGTGGTTTGCCCCCGATGGCCGTGCCCCTCTTCGTAGAGTTAGCTGGAGTTCTGCTGAGTCAGAGTTTCAAAAACAATGACAAGCTCAACTGAGCAAGGACCTAGACTCAGAGCAGATGTTTCCAAGTTTTAACAAAAGCAAATCTCAGCAGGTTTTAATATAATTCCAACAGTAGGCGCGCAAAGATTTTGGCACACAAAGCAGGTTGGTGGTTCTCTTCTCATTTGTTCTAATGGGTCGTAACTCTCTAATTCACTGAAATGAGCTCATTGTTTTCTGCGGAAACAGCAAGCCCTCCTTGCTTTGAAGAGTTCAGTGAAGGATAGTGTTTACTGGCCAGTGGCAGCTGGGGAAGATGAAACAGAGCTAGAGAAGCAAGGTGCTGACGACAGTGCGACAGTGCAAGTATTCTTAACGCCACAGCCTGTACACTTAGAAGTGGTAGCTTCGATGTTAGGTGTGTCTTGCCTGCTCCCCCCACACCCCCCAAAAAAGTATAGTGAAAACTGCAGGCATGCGGGTTTTGGTGGGAAAATAGAGTTTCGGTATTGAACACAGAACTATTCCTTCTCCCAAGAACCTTCTCGTTCTGCTGCACATAAGGGAGTCCAGAATCTTAGAGTATTGAAAAGCAGAGCTTAGGACCTAAAACTAAGGAAAGTTCTCAATAATCCAAGTGGATAGATCTTTCTTAATTAAATGGTAGCAACAATGTCTTCTAAGAGCGAAAAAGCTGGAAAGGGATTTAACTTCCAAAATGAACACGAAGGCGTCCAAGAAAACATGGTCGCTAAATTAGGGCTAGGGGCTGGCCATCTGGGCTTTGGATCTATTTTGATCCAGCAGTTTAGTTTGGGGAGGCCATTTGTCAATGAGCTCCAGAACATTTGAGAGAAAATAAGGCATATCTTAAAATTGAAAAAAGGGTACTCTGACCATGAAAATATCTGTAAAATGAACCAGAAACTACATAAAGAATATCACTAGCCTCAATAAAGAACCAGATCAAGCTTAGGATTGTCTTTTTTCCAACTCTTTAGCCCACTGTCAGCACTTCAATCCTATATTTTAACTGTGAAGAAATGGATTGTTTGATATCCAACCTACAAACCACTACGGTGAATGAGGCGTCTTAGGGAAAGGGATCCTCGAACAATGGCACGAGGGACTACAGTACAAGTTCCTTCTGGGCTCAAGAGGGACTAGAATTGTGTTCAATTATAATGCCAACATTGGGGCAGTAGGCAGGGGCGTGTCTGGGTCTAGATTAAATTAAGACAGGTGATTACTTAGCATCATCCAGACCAACACTCTAACGAGACAGGGGACAACAGCACAAATACCTCTAACTGCTTCACTAATAGCTCACGTGTGGAAATTCTAACTCTGCCTGCCATCCTAAAACTTTGATGTCAACCTGGAACAGAAGATGGGAGCACAGACAGGATAGGTCTACTCATGCCTTTGAAGAAACATGACCACTAGGAAGAGGTGGAGGTGGTTCTTCAAGAAATTGTTCTAAAGGCAGGGGGGACCATTTTTAGTTTCAAGTCCCTCAAATACAACTGTATAAAACTCAGAGCACAGACAAGCAGCCCTTGCAAGGAAAAGGATTTCTAGAAGCAAAGACTGAGGTTGCTCCTTTGCAACTTAAGGCTTAAGGGCAAAAAGCACAGAGGCACATTGCTGAGTTTTTTCAAAAACAGTGAGGGTAGTGAAATTGGGCAAAGTGGTCGGTGGTGACATGTAGGGCGAGCCACGTGTTTCGTGCATTTTCTGTGGTCATACATCTGTAGTCAGCTCTGTCAAAAAAGACGGGGAGATTCACAAGGATACTTATTATACAGCTTAAATTAAAAGCAGAGAGATCTGATATTTCTCAAAGTGAATAATTCTCAAACATTAATAATGCATGAATTTTAAAGAAAATGTCACACCACCCCAAGAGAATACATGAGTATCCATGTTCACATTTTCAGACCAACACTAGTCTGAGAAAAAGTAATCTGGCTCCGAGGCTCTATGAATCTGAAGAATCGCTATGAAAGAAACATATCTGGCAAGACAGTCTTGTATTTTATCTATAAGTGAAAGCACAAAATTAAAATGTTCCCATAGAATTCTTTCTGAAATTCCTAAAAACACATCGGTCTTAGGCACTGTCTATAGTTCCACGTTTGAAAAACATTTCTCGAGCCCAAGATTTGGCAACTTGTGATCTCAATCCAAATACAAAAAATCGCCTCCTGGGGCCTGGTTCATAAAATTCACATTCTAAATTTCTCTTTAGAGGAGTTAGACGTTGCATTCTAGCCCCTTTTAAGTGCCTGCCGCAGGTGCTTTTCAAGCTAAGGCTGCCTTCCCGGGCTCTCGTGCGCGTGCTGGCACACGCAACAGTCATCTAGTTGTTCTGGACCGTAGAACACCATCTCCATAGCCCTGCTCTTCTTAGCAAAGGTTTGCAGAAGTTTTCCTCTGCTGCTCTTCCCTTGCCTTTGACTTGGGAAAACGATGGTCAAACCGACAGCTCAAATCGGCTGCCCTCTCTCTGTGGACAGCAGGTGTAAAGCTGCCGGTAGAAAGTGGGTAGACTGGCTGTGCACATGAACATCCGAGAGACCTCACGTCCTCTGTGACCAGACACAGGATATGAACTAAAGACACCTTAAAGAAAGACTGTGGATAGCTTGTGTTTATGTGGCTTGTAAGGAAAGTACAACTTCTAACCCCCTTTTTTTGAAAAACAGGAGAGGGAGCTCCATCTATAAATAAGTATTTTGAATGAAGTAATAAACAATTCTTAATTCCTGATAAAAAATTAAAAAACCCAGAGAATGACTAGGTGTTCCCTAAGGATATATACGAGTCTGTGAGATGATGGCCAGTACTGCTCATGGATGAACCCAGAGTTTATAATCACCAGCAGAGCCCTTTCTCCGGCAGCAAAGGTATTTTACGGGGGAACTACATCCATGTCACATCCTTGCCACTAATGTTCCACTGTTTCTGTGAATCTGGACCACACTTATATTCAAGACCATTACAGAGTTGAAGGAAAAACCTTAGGACTCTATGTACACAGCCAGTATTTTGGACTCAGTTCTAGAAAGGGAGCCACATTCCTCTTCTCCAAGGCCCATGTCTTGGATGGTTCAAATCAAACAACACCAGAAACCAACCCTTAGCGTTTGTTAATCAGAACACGAGGACACCCAATCAGAAAGCCTAGTCTCCTCGTCTGAATCCTAACAGCAGGATGAAAGTCTGTTTCCATGTGGGACTGCGAGAGAGCTGCATTGCGAATTTTCCTCCATATTCTCATCTTAGCACAGCCGTTAAAGTGATGGACAGAAGGGACCGTGTGTAGAGTCTGTACACCCCTGGGAGTGTATCTCCAGTAGTGTCTGCAAGTCTGCGTGCTTCCACAAACTATTTTGCTCTTTACATACGCAACGGACAATTGTTGAAAGGGAGGGAAGGAGGAGAGAGAAAGAGCGGAAGAGTTAGTCAAGAACTCAAATTCATTGATTATAACTTTCCTGCAACCAACAAAACAGGACCCGCAAACCGTTTCTTTGTCCGTTTTCAAATGAATAAATCTTGTGGGTGTGTAGCTACCCAGAGGGGTGGGGGTGGAAACGGAGGAGAGAAGACACTCACCTAGTTCGGGTGCTTTGCTTAGCACAAATGCATAAGCCCAGAATTTGCTGACAGGTCCATTGTAAAAACTCTGGTCACAAACTGACTGCTTCAGGCCTTTGGTCATCAAAATGTACACCATATAAGCACCAGTTCGAAGAGCACCGAATATACTTCATAATGAAAAGAGAAAAGAAACAACATTCAGGCAAATCATTTCATTTCTGACATTACCCATACTTAGAAGACTGCCTGCCACCGAGGGGAAAGAGGCACAGATGACTCATAATCATTTGCATTGACCCAGAAGCACCTTAAAATGTTTTGTAAACAAGAGCAACACAACTTCTCAGAGCTTTATTCCGAAGACCAGACACGATGCCACGTAGTCCTCCTCAGTGTACCAGGAAGAGGTCATGGCAAAGCGGAATGGATCCGGGCAGGATCTCATGAAGAAGCTGGTGACGTTATGTTTCAGCTGGGAGCTCTCCCTTGGGGAAGAGATGGGGTAGGCTGAAAACTCTTGGGGCGATCCCAAGTCTGTCCTACGTCTAATCATTTAGAAAGTCCCCTTCCCCCGGCTTGACTGCCTGAATATCTGTTTATTTCTCTCGGCCAACTCTTCCTTTACCTTGGGACTGGCCTTATCAATGTCGACCTCCTTAGCGTCTTTTTGGACCCCTGCAGTAGCCTCTAAACCACAACTGTCCTCGGTTACCCCCCTTCCACTCCCTAATCCGTCTTTCTCATGGAAGCCAGCAGAAGGCTTAGCTCTCCAGCCAGGCTCACTCCTCTGAGCTCCCCATAACCACAAACTAACACTGTTCGAACCCCATTCTTCAAAGCCCTGTCTTGTGTTTGCCTCCACACAGACGCAGGTACTCAAAGACTGTTGAAAAATAAACTGGCTTTGGGCATTTTTATCAAGGAACCGCCAAGGAAACAGGAGAGTTCTGGAACGTGTTGAGCTCAGTGATGCAACCTGAAGTGTGAAAGAACTTCGCAGCTGGAACAGGCAGTCTCGGTCACGGAGTGCTCCCCCAGGCACATGTGCCAGAGCGTGCGGACCACACGCATGACTGGAAGCAAGGCCGGCTGACCAGGTGGGGGCTGCACTCGGCCATCCTTTTTCTGGCAGCATCTCCTTCAAGGGTCTAAGTCAGTTAGGAGATTAACCAGTGAACAGCTGTGGAGACAAGTAGCAGCCTCACCGAATTTGGAATAGGAGCCTTCATTTCTCCTTAGAGGTGTTATTGTTTCTTTAAGAGCTCTTAGGAGTTGTTTCAGAATAAGCCATTCCACTAGGCCCCAGGGTCCATAAACACGCGGCCACCAACTGGAGCCAAAGGTCAACTTTGCATAAAACCAAGGTAATAAAGTTGAATTCCTGGCAACTGTGTGTTAAGTTGGGACTTTGTAAGTAGCTGCTCTAATGATTCAGAGCCTACATTAAATGGCTTTACTCTTTCCAACATTTAAGGCGATCCTGCATGGGATTTTTGGTGTCACTTTAAAGTTGTAGATCCGATTTAATCTGTTAGTGGATTCCCACTGCACACAGAATGAAATCCCCAACTCCTTACTAGGACCTATAGGGCTCCGAATGACCTCTTTGTCCCCCATTCCCACCCTTCCCACCTGCCATTCTCTCCCTGCTCTCTGTGAGCCAACCATCCCCCCACTTTCTTGTCCTTTCCGTTTTCTGCCTTAGGAACTTTGCATATATGCCCTCGTAGGGAGCTTTTTCCCCTGTTCACCCCGAGGCTGCCCCTCTCCGCTTTCTTATCTCAAAGAAATGTCCCCTCCTAGTGGAATGACCTGTGTCTTCACAGTCAATAAACTGTCCTGATTCGAGAGTAGAGAATTGGAATTCATTGGTAAAGTCAGGTAATGGAGATTTTTTCTGTCTTATCTGAATTTATTTTTTATGTGTTGTCTTTATCTCACCGGATGACGGCTACATTGTAATATGAAAAGTGGCCACACCATCACCAAGTTAGGTAATCTGCACACTGGGCCCTTTGACTTTGCTGCTCTGAAGGTAATATGGAAATAGGGGTGTGGCATCTCCCCTGAGCATAGGTAGCAGACACTGTTGGTTGCCTAGTCAAGAGCCAAGTCCTTCCTCTTTTTCCATTTGAAAAGAATCCTGATTTTGTCCAGTTTCTCTCAACTCATAATTCTCCCAAGGAAGGTGACGTTATCTTCGATTTAGGAGTACATCCTAATGACTTAAGCAAGTTTTAGTAATCCCATTCCCTTACTGCTGATTTGTTAGGGGTGGGCACTGACCCACTTTCTAGCCAACGTGATGTAAGGGCCGGGCGGGAAAGGTTTCCTTGCTCTTTGCTATGTATTGCCTGGAAGGACCACAGCCATCTTCCCGACAGGAGGGAGCTACCGGGAGGCCAAAAGTTAACTCAGAGAGGATGGCAACGTATTCCTGCAAAATGTGACCACGCTGGAGACTTAACCAATCTTTCAGTGACCCTTGTTTTTGATAGAGCTCTCTTATCGTCTAAGCTCTTCGGAGTTCTGCTTTCTATTCTTTGCCTTCCAGTAGACACCATACACAAGATCTGGCTTTCAGTAGACCTTTGAACACTAGTTAACCTTTTGTGGCTACGCAGTATGTCTAAGTCAAGATACCGCTGGTCAGCGACTTCCTACATCGGTTATCTGCTTTCCATAAACCAGTGGGCGATGAGTCAATGACTTTTGCACGAGCCCAAAGCAGGGAAACACACGTGACGCCCTCTCAATATGTATCACCAGCCCCCGGTACAGGACGCCTCTGAACCACCAGCATACTGTCCAGAGCTAAGGCCAGCCCCCTGTACACAGGAGCAGAGCCCCTGGCCTACTGCGCTGCTGCTAGACTGTGCTTCATACGTGATCGGAGCAGAGACCAGGAAAGCACCCTGGAATAGTCACTGTCCTTTCAGTTTATATCCCATTCCTCAAGTACTGGCAGGTTTAATTGATCCTTTCCATTGTTAAAGATGTGCTGGCAACGTCCCGGCAGCTGGGCTGACAAGAAGCAACGAGCCAGCTCTGGCCAGGGCTGGTGGCGGTGCTGGAAGACTTCAGAGGAAGTGGGATGTGCCTTAGGGATAAACAGGGATTCTGAGTTTGCGGGTCAGGGTGCAAGGAGGTCATTTCAGAGCGCTGCAGCATCACAAGTGTAGATACGACGTGGCCACAGCACTGCCGGCAAGGAGCCTACCGCACACACTGCCGTCCCGCATCTGGACCTCAGCCTCGCTCCCTAAGCTCTGAACAATCAGCCTGACTCAGAACAGAGGACAGCGCATTTTTCAGGGAAGCCATCAGTGCCAGCCATCAGGCCTGTGTGTCTGTGGGCAAAGGCGCTTTGTTGTGATGTGACAATGCCCCTGCTGGGCCGCCGTCAGCGAGCCGCGTAGCCAATGGGATGATTGTTATCTGCCCCTGGTACATCTCAGCCACGGTACACTTCACAACCATGTGGCTTTTTATTATAACTATGCTCAGGCCCTTAGGCTATGATACTTCACCAAAAAAAATTTAGGTCAGGGGACATTTTTCCTTCTTAAGTTACATCACCTTCCTTTTTTTTTTTTTTTTAATGAATTCATTTATTTAAGCAAACTCTACACCCAACGTGGGGCTCGAACTCATGACCCCGAGATTCAGAGTCCCATGCTCTACCGACTGAGCTGCCAGACACCCCTTAAATTCTATCATCTTGAGAGACGCCGTGATGTAGAAGACAGATATGCAGCTTATGTTTGGCTCCCCCCAGTCCTTGCTTATACTCATGGCAGACATTTCTAATCAATCTTG
>NW_024423453.1:5583023-5606602 GCF_017311325.1 Ursus maritimus
TTTCTGGCCATGCCTGCACAGGGCACCAACATTCTCAGCCACTCTAAAGCAATCCAGCCGATGAGAGCTGCAAATGCCAGTCACGGTGCTCTCGCTTGCTAGTTTCATGACGGGGCAGACGAACTTCTGTAAGTCTTTATTCACCTGCAATGTTAATAATGTCTCATGTGCATATTAGGTCTATGAATTTCGTGGGACAATATAGGTAGAATAGTGCAGAGCCTCTGACATATAGGTGTCGAATAAAACAGTTTTTATTATGTTACTACTATTCCTTTATTAATATTCATCATTATTAATGCCACTTTACTTGGTCTTCAATTTGGAAAGGCACTTTGACCTGTCTAACCTCACTGGGTCAGGTAAGAGAGGTTGAAGCTAATTAGCCTGACTCCGAAGTCAGGAAAATACATACGCAGAGAATTTGATTTGCACTGACGATTATTCATATTATTAAGCATTTTATAGAAAGTATTTATTGGTAAAGTGTTTCTTTTCATGAGCCAAGTTTTCACAAAACAAGTGACAGCCAGCAAGTGCACAAGAGGATGTGAAATATGCATTTTCCATAGAACATCTTGAAGGATCGGCTGGTATAGAAAAGCATCCGGTTCATGCAAAATTTATCTTTTAATCAGATGATAAAGATTATTCTAAATCTAGGGCCTCAAAGAAGCTGAGAGTCTGGGCCACGGTGTTTAACGAGGGCAGATAAGTGCTATATCACATTGTCTTTTCCCAGCTGTAAGGTCACACTGACATCGTTTTAAAGAAATATGTAACTTTTACTGTCAAAGTCCAGTTTTGATTCTAACAGTTAATGGAACAGGAGAGAGCTCAGTGAAGGGAGAAGTGGAGGTTTCTGCTCTCTTTCAACCACATTACACAATGCGGCAAGGAGATCTGAAGAAATCACGGTTCTGATTAGCTAAGGTGCTTCTTCTCAAACAAATGTTCTAGATTCCTAGTCCAGAAGGAGTCTGTTTCTTCATCATTAGCCATTTGCCACGGCATGGACTCAAGGAGGTACCAAGAATGCCTATTGGACAGTTATTGTGGTACACTGGCGGTGGGAGACAGAATCTTCTCTTTTATACTATATACACATTTCTGCACTGTTTGACTATTTTAAGGCAAGCATATATCAGATTGACAATTAAAAAAATTTTTTTTAAAGATTTTATTTATTTATTTGACAGAGAGAGACAGCCAGCGAGAGAG
Source organism: Ursus maritimus (assembly GCF_017311325.1). NCBI lineage: Eukaryota > Metazoa > Chordata > Mammalia > Carnivora > Ursidae > Ursus > Ursus maritimus. The sequence continues at coordinate 5,584,245 of NW_024423453.1, forward strand.
GGAACACAAGCAGGGGGAGTGGGAGAGGAAGAAGCAGGCTCCCAGCGGAAGAGCCCAACATGGGGCTCGATCCCAGAACTCTGGGATCACGCCCTGAGCCAAAGGCAGACACTTAACGACTGAGCCACCCAGGTACCCCTAAAAATTTTTTTAATGGGGGCTTAGCTACAATTGATATAATGACCAAACAATCACAATTGTACTAGCTTGTAAGGCTTTACATGAATTTTTTAGTGTGAAGTTGAGATATAACACTAATCCCTGGTCAGCAGCCCATGACGACATCCAGGCACCAATACTAGTAGAAAGGACTGGGAGACAGGGCATGTACGCCTGGTTGGGATTCTTCTTTGGATATATAACATAATCCATTACACAGATGTTGAAACATTTAGAGTAAAAGTTTGGAAAACAAGTTCTCATTTGCAGGTTGTATTAGTTTTTTCCTTTCACAAGTAAAGTATTGGAATCCTTCCTAAAAAAGTGTGAGAGCCATGGTGAATCTTCTTCCAAATCCAGGCTCTTACCACGAGGCCTAATCATTTATCAACTTGAGAAAAGTTTGAGTAACTCTGTATTCCAGCCCTCCAATTTTACCACCACCAGGAAGTCAAAGTGGAATAATGTCAATAATAACTACTGAGTTCCAGAATTCTGCTCCGGGCAGAAAGACTCTGAGGTACGAATCCTCAATAATCCTTTCAATTATTTCAACTGAACATCAATAGTAGATAAAATCAGTTTTACATTGTTCCCTGATTGGCCCTCAACTTAAATGCAAGGTGTTTTGGAATCGAAACAGGGGTTTCTGGAAGGTTTTTTTTCTGAAGTGCCAACCACCCGAATCCCTCACCCTCTGACTCAATAGCCAAAGGTGCAACTACTTTTAGGATTGGGCAATGAAAATGTTCTACTGTACTTGTACCCTGTAATCAGAAGAAGGGGAAAAAGTGTGAGATGTTGTCAGTTGTCAAAACATGACAACTGCTGATCCAACAGCAGCAACTCTACTAACATAGGAGGGGTCACTGATTCTCCTGATAGCAAAACCTGAATGACCATTTGTCATAGACTCTGACAGTTTTCAGAGTAGGAAGAATATTCAGTGATCCCAGAACAGGTGAAAGCAAATTAACAACAACCCCAAAATCCAACCTGATGGCTTTACATTCGAGAGGTGATTGTGATATGGGGTAATAGCGTCTCCATGTCACGTCATGTTTCTCTTGATAAAGTGCAACCCTGCTTCTAAAACCTTTCCACAGCTGATGACAGGCATCCTTAACAGAAAACGTCTCCTTAGGGTGGATCTACTATGTAGCCTGTGTTAAAAATACATTTTTCAATAATAATAATAATAATAATAATAATAATAATAATAATATAACAAACCATCAAGGTATGCACTTTTTTGCCCAATAAATTAGCGGTTAAATGGGAATATACATTGTAGTTTTTAATAATTTACTTCCCCTACTCGTTCACTAACTAGAGCGTCCAATTTCACCTCTCACCCAGTGATCATTTCTAGGTTTGACTCGCTTGTTTCATTTGTCTTGATTGGAATGTTCAACCCGACACCCCCATTAGAAAGCCTCTCAAACAACTTGTGCACCAAGACACATGAGGCTAAAATTGCATATTATATATATCAAAATTGAAAATTTTGGCATAGTACTTCCATTGTTGGAAACACAACATACCATTTAGGCATACTTGCAAAAATATACCGTACTGCATGTTTTGTAAGATAGAAAAGATGGCTCGAACAAAATGTAAAAGCCCACTGATATGAGAAGGGTTAAATAAATTACAACGAATACAATACAACTCTAGAGTGTGCCGGGCACATCTGTCTCAGGTGCAGACATGGAAAAGCTCCAAGGTGCAAGACGATTAAGTGAAAAATATAAGGAGCAAAACGTTCTGTATGGTATGATCCCACCGGGGTACATTTTAAAAAGGTTTTAAGGTTACATATACATGTACTGATGGCTGTAAAGATATTTATGGAAAAAACCCTTCAAACTATTAACAGTGATTCCTACTCAAATTTTGTTTTACGGTAGCCACGTTATTGCTCTTTGTCAGAAGCTATCAGAAACCCAATTTTTAGGGCCCATTTCTAATATTTATGATCTGATGCTAAATAAACCTTGGGATTTTTTTTCTGAATAGAAAAGGATATGTTACAAGTTTAAATGTGGCTAAGATAATGGGTGCTTTGCTCCTCAGTCAGACATACTAGATGGAGTTTTTAGTCTACAGGGGAATCAGACAGCCAATAACAGTCAGGAAGAAGACCAGAAATGAATCATTTAAAACTGAGTAAAAGTACTGAGTAGAAACACCGAGCCTAGTTGAGAACAGGAGGGGGAGGATACATGTGGCCTCTGTGGGGAACCTTCACTTAAGTCTTGAAGCAAGAGTAGCTTCCACTGCATTTCTCGTGATGGTTCCTAATTGCTAAATAGTATCACAGATAATGATATTCACGAACTCCTAATTACAATGTTACATATTGCAAGGCAGAATCCATCAGAACTAAAGGCTTCAAGGAAGCTGTAGGTGAGGAAAGTCTTGCGGAGACTACAGAGAAGGTATCTTAGCGGGTAACATGGTTCCCTGACAGACAAACAGAAGGTGGGTGCGCCCTCTAACACTGCTCTCTCCACTCACCACAAATCCCCTCCCTAAGTCGGAAAACATCAGTCTCAACCCGATGTTCTTATTTAATGTTTGATGGAATGGGTTGACTTCAATTCACTTTCTGATGTATCAGTTTATTCTCTTAACTTATGAATCTAAGCATTAAAAAAAGGAAAAGCCCCATGGGTCTGAATATTGCTTAGATAATACTATGGGGTACAGTCCTTGCATGTGGAGTGTGCAACTCGGATATAACACACTTGCTCCAGGTATCTGACAAGGCAGAGAAATACTGGCTCAAATTAAAAAAAAAAAAAAAAAAAAAAAAAAAAAAAAAAAACAACCTGATAAAAACCAGCCTGGCAGACTGGGGAGGCAAGAGGGGTGGGGAGATTAAAAAATAATAATGGTAAGGACAAATAGTACCATAATAGATCTCAATTAGAATTTCCCCGAAGAAACATAATACTGGCTATAGAACTCATAACATTTTAATTTGAATTTGAAATTCTAAGATTGCACTGTGTCTCATAAAACAGACAGGAGTTTCTTTCACTATTATTTGAGCTAGTGTTATTCTGTTTTAATGTGAGATAGAGGAATTTCATCTCCTTGGAACACTAGTAACCTTAGCCCCATCAGGGCCAGAGTGGAACGTGGCCACACGATGCCAGCTTCAATTCTGGCTGACAAATACTTGACTCTGTGAGAGCATTGTGCTAGACACTGGCATAGTATTTCACATTTGAAGAACTTTATTGAGCTCCTCTATTATGAAATTTGATTTTTACAACTTCATGGAGCACCACTATCCTGGTTATAGAGAAAAGACGTAGGCACAGGAAGGGAAGGGTCTAGCCCAAGGGCAACCAGTTACTAAGTACCAGAATCTTCTGACTACAGCTCCAGTGCTACTACCGGACTCCCTACCAGGCTTTTCTTTAGCATAATGGTTCTCAGCCTGATTGTATATTACAATCACCAAAAAGGGCTAAAACAATTCTAATGTCTAGGACCCATCTCCAACCAGCTGACTCAGAACCTCCGATATGGAGGTGTGAACGGGTCTGAGTTACGGACATTCTGGAGATTTCACACTCCAAGACGCCTTCCTGCCTGTCCCCCTCCTTCGCTCATCTTTCTTTCTTCATGAACCTTTGGATGAAACTGTTCAGGCAGCTGACGAAGAAAGTTACTTGACTATGCTTCGGCGCTGTGCTGGAGGAGAACCCTCGTCCCTGAATTTTAAGCCTTAGAGTTCTGCTAAATTCCATAAAATTAATGTCTTTTGATGCGTATGTTTTCTGCCTTTGCCTTATCTTCTTTATTCAACCACCGATGCGGATGTTGTCTAATGCCTTCCAGGGCAAGTGGAGACTGGCCCGCAACTTTCAACTACATTTGGAAAGAACGATGTGTTGGTTTCTGGACTTTTACAGTGGGAACAGGGAGATTAAAGTGCTACCAGTAGTGAACCTAATTAAGTTCTGCAGAAAATTAAGATAGGTGAGTTGTATGAACTAAAAGGAACCTAAAAATAAATGTGGGGTGTAGCAAAGATAAGTGTTAAAGCCAAAAACCTCACCAAGATCACAGTAGTGGTTAGTCATCTTGTTTCTATAAAAAACTTTCTTCCTTTGAAAAAATTCTTAATCCCTTTTGGAATATTACACATTTATTAGGACAGTGATAATTCCAGTGCTAAGATTAATAGCATTGCCCCACTAACTCCGTTGCACAGTCTCTCTCTCTTTTAAGATTTTATTTATTTGATAGACAGAGGGAGCGAGAGAGAGAACACAAGCAAGGGGAGTGTGACAGGTAGAGCAGGCTTCCCGCTGAGCAGGGAGCCCGATGTGGGGCTTGATCCCAGGACCCCGGGATCATGACCTGAGCCAAAGGCAGATGCTTAACTCACTGAGCCCCCCAGGCGCTCCTCCATTGCACAGTCTTAACTAGGTTTCACAGGCACATGAGGAAACCAAACCTTTTTTTCTGGGGGACGATAAATGAAATTTTTTTGGGAGAGTACTTGAACTGAAATATAACATTATCTGCAGTAAAAATAAAGGAAATTTCTTTAAAAACAAGGTCCAGAAGCCCTGCAGGGGATGCTCTCACACATACTCCCTGTGGTTAGAAGCAGACCCGGCATTTCCCCAACCCCAACAAGATGAAGCTTACTTTACATATTCGAGCAGGAGAAAGGAAGAATTTCTCCTGGTCTAACAACAGCCCAGCCAATGAGAAACTGCCACGCTCAGTCAATGAGAGGCCATAACAGCTCCTCCCAGCTTCCTCCTTTCCGCTGTATAATAAGCCCCTCTCCACTCTCTGGACTTGCCTATGGTTTGGGTGTCCCGAATTGCAATTCTCTGCTATTCCCGAGTAAACTCATTTTGCTGGTAAAATAGCTGGCTCTTTTATCTTTTTAAGGTCAACACTGTAAAAACTGTAAAAACAACCCAATCCCAAAACAAAGAAAATAAAAAGGGAGGAAGGGAAGAAAGAAAGAAAATAAAGAAAGAGAGCGGGGGGAAAAAGAAAAGAAAAGAGAAAAAGTTATTCCAATCTCAGTTTTCCACATCCTTAAATTTAGGGACTGGAAATGTCCTTAAGGATTTCAGCCCTAAACTTCTGTGAACTCATGTAGTAACTATAAGAAAGGGAGGAAATAGAAGTCATAAAAGTGCGGCTCTGTGTATGCCGGTTCATTTGGGCTTATTGATCTAAAAATCCATTAGATAAATTTCTACAACCTTTCTAGGCAGCACATTGTTATTTTTCATAGGTGTTCACAGTAATTGAATTACTCTAATCACAAGACAAACCAAAGAAAGTAAATCTGAACAATATTCATTTTATAAATATTAAGTATGAATGCCTCCTAGGTGATAGGCCCTGAGTCAAATCTCACTACTATCAGAAAGAGTTTCATTTTTAAGATGATCATTCAAGGGGCGCCTGGGTGGCTCAGTCAGACTTCAGCTCAGGTCATGATCTCAGAGTCCTGGGAAGAGAGCCCTGTTTGGTCTCCCTGCTGAGTGGGGAGTCTGCTTCTCCCTCTGCCCCTCCCCCCTGCTTGTGCGCGCTCTCTCTCTAATAAATAAAATCTTAAAAAAAAAAAGAGATCACTCAAATACCACCACTGAAAAGAGATCATAGGAAAAGAAAAGATATTCCTTTCTAAATCATCCTTTGTTAGTATTTTTTTTAAAGATAGGGTTATACAGCCCTCCAGAGAAATTTCTGGGGAATTTTCCAAAGAATTACAGGGCCTGAAACAGCTGGCGAGCTCTTTGTCGGGTGAACTTTATGTGATAAGGGCTCTGAGAGTCAGCCTCCCCATCACCCGAGTCCTTTGCATCAGAAATACATAAGTTCTCAAATGAGATCAATTCACCACCAGCATTATGAAGTTAGAGGGATTGGACAGACAAACAGATATGGACTGAAGACATTCGATGATAGCTACTGACTTGCTAGAAGGCCTAGTTCTTAGCAGCTGGCCGGTGATCTCAGAACATGAGCTCTGCCGCTAAAAAGTGGCAGTTGTAAACATCCTTCGTACTGTTATTCCTAGAAATTGTTGGGAATTTGTGTTGCAGGTGAAACTCAATAGTAAACTCTTCAGCTGAAACGCTGGTGCCCAGATGGGTCACCCTTGAGATGGGTCGTGCGGGCAAGTGCTTGGCAGTGACTATGTTGCAGAGCTCATCTCCCCCAGAAGAAACCCTTGGCAGCATGTAACAGTCCCTAAACCAGTGGCCAATTCAGAATCTCCCATCCTAGAATCGCCAAGATGCTGGCATAGCTTCCCTGACATTTAGGAGCAGCCAAATGGTCTGTTCTGTGAGCCTCTCACCTCCACTTCATGAATTTCCTTTTACTCGAAGAAGCCTGAGAATGGGGGCGCCTGGGTGGCTCAGTCAGTTAAGTGTCTGCCTTCGGCTCAGGTCATGATCCCAGGGTCCTGGGATGGAGCCCTACATCTGGCTCCCTGCTCAGCGGGGAGTCTGTCTCTCCCTTTGCCCCTCCCCACCACTCATGCTCTCTCTCTCTCTCTCACTCTCTCAAATAAATAAAAAGTTAAAAAAAAAAAAAAAAAGAAGCAGCAGCAGCCTGAGAATTTCGCCTCTCCTGCACCTCAACAGCCAAACCAAAGCCTCCGTAGTCCAGCACAGCAAGGTAATAGGAACTCATGGCCCCAATTTAATCACAAAACAATTTTAGAAACAAAAATCATAGCACAGATAAGCACATTTTAATACATTTGTGTATACTAGTCTAATTAGAGAAGAAAAATTCACTTTGTTCCTTAATTTTTCTACAGATCTTGGCTTGCTTCCCATTTCCATTTTTCCTATTAATCCAAATTTTTCTGCAGAGAGTTCAAACGGGACAAGTTTGTTATCAACTAGCAGCAAAAAGTGAAAATGTCCAAAATGCGTGCTTATTTAATATGCCTATGAAAAGTTTTATACATTAAATTTCACCTCTCTTGATCCAATTAAATAAGACCTACACATCCCTCCAGAAGACTATTAATGTAGTAAGGACTTAATAAAATGTTAATACACTAGTAAAATAAAAGACCCATTGAGACAATACATGTGAAAATATTTCTAGTAACTATGGCATCATCTAGAAGTTTAAGGTATTATCAGAAAGGCAGCCTGGTGTTAGGCCAAGAAAATATGACAGCCAGATTCCTAATCTCGTCTCCTTCACCTGTTATGTGCTTTCAATGTCCGTAATCTCATAAGTCTTCTCACTTTCCTTATAAAATGGAGATGGCACTGTCTGATATTCTGCCCACATCAAAAGTTATCCTGAGGATTATCTAAGCTGATGAATGTTAAAAATCACTGACTTGAGGACAGTAAAACATTATTATTGATATCGCTACTATCTCTCTTTCATCAACAAATTTTTTCCTGACTATGTCATTCTCATTGGTCATCTAATTTCTAAGCACACACACTCATAGTAACTGGGTTCTGTGAACTTTTAAGGGCTAGGAACATGCTTAAACTGTCCGATTAGTCTGCTCATTTTTGTGCTTTTCTTTCTTCCTCACAAAAAAAATTTTTTTTTTTTAAAGATTTTATTTATTTATTCGACAGAGAGAGAGGGAACACAAGCAGGGGGAGTGGGAGAGGAAGAAGCAGGCTCATAGCAGAAGAGCCTGACGTGGGGCTCGATCCCATAACGCCGGGATCACGCCCTGAGCCGAAGGCAGACGCTTAACCGCTGTGCCACCCAGGCGCCCCCCTCACAAAAAAAATTTTTAAGGTCAATCTGTTAGATTTTAATGACAATATTTTGGTAACATTCAAGAAGAGACATCTATGTAGACATACGTCTCTTAGGAAGGAATCCTATCGGACTACTAACAGATTAACAATTGAAAACAACAATGCCACCAAAAACAATACAGGGTGCGTTAAAGCTCAGATTTCCTGCTTTAATACTGGAAAAAATGTCAAGCCCATTCACTCTCCTGGTTGGGACCACAGGTTTATGGAAAGATTTCCATCGTTCATGTTTCTATAACACATGTGCCGCTGAGCTCATAGAAGCTGGTAGTCGGAACACCTTGCACCCGGATTAGCTCGGCATCTTGACCACTTCTATCCTATGAGGATTCTTTCCACAGAGGAACTTTATTTTAAATGTTTAAGGCAGAAAAAGCTTAAAATGGCATTAAGTGTGCTTTCACAAATTATCTTAAAAGTGTGTGAGACAGGGGCGCCTGGGTGGCTCAGTCGTTAAGCGTCTGCCTTCGGCTCAGGGCATGATCCCGGCGTTCTGGGATCGAGCCCCACATCAGGCTCCTCCGCTGGGAGCCTGCTTCTTCCTCTCCCACTCCCCCTGCTTGTGTTCCCTCTCTCGCTGGCTGTCTCTATCTCTGTCAAATAAATAAATAAATAAAATCTTTAAAAAAAAAAAGTGTGTGATACATAAGACAGGAAGTTGTGTTTGGGAATTAGCCATGGCCCTTAGGCAACTGTAAATAATAGAAGATCAATGGATATTTTGTTCGTTGTGACATTTATGATTAGGAATAGGATTGGTAATACAAACACAGGTTTCAGAAAGTCTAGGCACCTTGCTTGCTTTCTCTTGCTTCACAGATCCTCAGGCTATTGAATTTTCCAAATGGCTTTATCATGCATACCTAAACTCCTCAGGCCTATGTCAACTTCCATAGGAAGAAGGCCTTCTTACTTCATCCTTACATGTGAGTGTGGAGGAACGAGGGGGATTGCCTCCATCTCTGTCCCTTGATCTCCCAGCCATACCAGCAAATAAGATGGTGTCCTTGAGGTTTTAGGGGTTTTCTCTCTTCTGGAGGAAGAGCTTGTTTCCATCTGATGTTTTAGAAGGAAAATAAAAAGATACAGCCTAGAACACAAGTGGAAGGTTGGTGGTTTGTGCTTGGCATTTCCAGCCTCACTTCTGGCTTTGTCCTTTGTCCTTGCTCCTTTCCTTTCCTGTAACCTATGGCCCTTCAAAACTTTGAGTTTCAAAATACAGATTCTTTTGCTTCTCCATTTCTATATAATTTCTCGATTAGACATCAGAAGACAATGGGATCAAAGGAGAGATTTAACGAAACTCCCGTACTCTTTCTGGGGAGTTAGAGAAATTTTCAACTGGTAGAATTGTATATAGTCTAAGTCTCTGAAGAATTCCAGACAGGGAAGGGGCAGGGGCTTTTAATCATTCATTCATTCAACCAATTTTGTATATACCAGGCACTATTTTGGGTGAGGGAGGGGACTAAAATTTTAGGACTTGGAGAAATTTAAAAAGAATATTGATAAGTCATTAGATACTGGGATACAAGAGTAAACTCAACAGATAGGTCTTGCATTTCATGGAGCTTACATTTTAAAGCAGGGACAGAGATAGTATGTCAGGAAATATATACTATGCCAGGTGATGGATGATAGGATAGATTAGGGAGGACCGGGTGGGGATTGAGCTTGCTGTTTTATTATTTTTATATATTGCATGGTATTTCCATATATATAGATGGAAACCTTAGTAATATGGTGACATCTGAGCAAAGACCTGAAGGAAGTGGTGGAATGAGCTCCACAGTTGTCCTCCATCCAATGACCTCAACCTTAGGCCTTCCACTGGATCCCTAGGTCAAGCTGTGCCCTAGTCCTTTGTCTCCTGGAGCTGGAACTGTGACTGACCCATCAGGTCCTTTATGTCATTAAAAGCTTTATGCTCATCAGTTCTGTCTCTAATGGGCTGGGGTAAAACCAAAGAAGTGAGCTCAAGCCAAAATCTCATACTGTCCAATTTTTATTACTCTGGGAGCAAATTTCCCTAATCAAGAGTACTGGAAAAAGCCTTAGATGTCTCCTAGTCCAAACTCCTATACTTTGAGCAGTCACTTCAACAATACCAATTAGGTGGATTTTCTAGTGAAATGACTTTTAAAATACTGGAACCAAAGACAAACCCAAAAGTCCAAATGGAAGCAACAGAGGCCTTTGATAAAAATGCAAAAATTATTTCCTGAAGTATATCAAAGCTTCCAACAACGAAGAGATGATAGAATGAAACCTAACTTGGTCAAAATTATTGCAGGTGTGGGTGGAGTTCCACGGAAGGATGACGACAGAGATGGTAACACGGTACAAGCACGCTAGGAAACCGAGCAACGGTACTGCAGTCACGGCCAGTGTCAGCACCAACAGAATTGAAGAAATTGCCTGCTGATGACTCAGAACTTGAAGCTATAAATTGAATTTCCTTATAAGTAAAAGTGAATTTGTGATGAGGATGGAAGAAAAGAGAGGCAAACATGAGTGCAATGTCTTGGGACAAAAATACTATGAAGCACGAGAGGAAGAGGATGAAATCAGAACAAATTCTATAACTTAGTATCTATAACTATATGTGATAGGGTGTCATCCACAAAGCTCTTTAGCAGCTCCTTAGACATCTTAAATTAAGGAACCCCTTCAGGTACTGTTCCATGTAAATATCAGAACCAGTCAATCTTACTAGAACATTGAAACGAGAATATGGTGCCTAACATGAGCAAAATCTGAGAGCACAGATATCCCTTTAGAAAACTGATTTTATCAGATTGTTTCCATCTGGGTTTATTCATTTAAAAAATTTATTCTAGCTATGGCTACTACCTTTATTATTCCTCGCGGTGTGGATGATCCTAAGAGCTGCTGACAAATGCGGCAGGTGGAAAAATGATGTTTCCAGAGACTTCATGCATCTAGACAGCTGGTTTATTTTAAAAGAAGAAACTACCAAGCCACCCACCACGATTGCTAAAATTAAGAAAAACCGACAATACCAAGTGTTGGTGAGGATGGGGGGCAACTGGAATTTTCACATGCTGATGGTGGAAGTGTAAATTGGGACAAACCTTTTGGCAGAAAGCTACTAAGGCTAAACCCTCTGAAGAAGAAAAGAAAAAAGCTAAACCCTCTGACTGAGCAAATCCTCTCTTAGGTGTATACCCAACAGAAAGGCTAACATACTGCACACTAAAGACAGGCATAAAAATGTTCACAGTTGTATTATTCCTACCTCCAAAGAAGAAACAAACCAAAGGTCTGTCTGTACGAGAGTGAAATAAAATAAATGAAGTATTATACAGTAAAGAGAACGAAGGAACTATTGCTACACGCAGAAACATAGATAATTCTCACAAATATAGTGCTGAGTTAAGGAATCCAGGCACACAAGAGAACAAATTGTGTACTGTTCATCTGAAAGTTCAGTATAGGTAAAATTGATCTGATAGAAGTCAGCCTAGCAGTTACTTTTGGGGAAATAATAATTGGGAAGGAGCACAGAGAAAAGCTTCTGGAGTTCTGAAATTGATCTTGATTTGGGCAGGGACTACACAAGTGAGTTAACTTAGTTTTAAAAAAATCGTTATTTTGAATTATTTCCTTGGGATAGATTCTCAGCAGTGGAATTACTGAGTTAAAGGGCTGGCTAAGAACTTTTTTTGTAAAATTCTGTGTCAGATCAGGTAGAACGTGAGGCATGATGGGACATCCAAAGAAGAAACTGCAGATTGATATGAAACAGGGACTCAAGACACGTGGCAAATCATATCTGTGTGTGAAAGGAGGGATGTGGGGTGGGAGAAGCTAGAGGCATGGAGACCTTTTGCTCACAGAAAGTCTTAGAAGAACCACGAGATGCCTTTTGGGGGCTTGCTTTGCTTCTCACAGCTCTGTGGAGATGGCATTAGGCCGACCAGGAAGATGACTGAGATATGATGCCCTCATGAAGGGTTACCAGACACTGGTGTTATTTCAGGTGCAAGAGCCCAGTTAATAGTCCATGGAGCTGGATAAAATGGCTATAAAAAGGTCAGAGACAAAATAAGAAATGCATGAGTAAGGATCAAGTATGCCATGATTGATCAGGGTCACAGTCTGATGCCTCCCCAGAGTGTATCATGCACTGGACTTCTTAGCTACTGAAGCTCTCCCCCAAATCTCTAATTATTTAACAGGGATTGTCAGTGTAGGGAGTCTCTCAATTTGGGAGAGCATAGTGGTCAAGGAGCATGTCAGATGCCTGAAATTATATGAGAATTTTAATTACAGTGAGCCATGGAGGTTAGGAAAAAATGAAGATTTCCAGGCTCCAATTTAATAGCTTTGGCGGAAGACCCAGAAATGGGAAGTTTTACTAGACATGCCAAGGCTTTTGATACAAATGGTCCTCCGCTTACAGCTTGAGAAACTCAGCAAAGTTTCTCCTCCTTCCCTGGTTTAGAAAATCATATTCCACCCCTCTCCCTTTTTCCCATTCCCCTTTTATGGAGGTCACAAAGACTGTCTGGAGTTGGCACCTTTAATTTTGACCTTGCTGGTTAAGTAAACAGCACGCATTGAGCAAAGAACACGGGTTATGGGTCAGACCAACTAATTCTGATCCTGTTACTTATAAACTGTGTGTCTGTACGTAAATTTCCTTTTTTTCCCCCCCAAGGATTTTATTTATTTACCTGACAGAGAGAGACAGTGAGAGAGGGAACACAAGCAGGGGAGTGGGAGAGGGAGAAGCAGGCTTCCTGCCAAGCAGGGAGCTGGACGCGGGGCTCGATCCCAGGACCCTGGGATCATGACCTGAACCGAAGACAGATGCTTAACAACTGAGCCACCCAGGCGCCCCTGTAGGTAAATTTCTTAACCACTAAACGTTGGTTGCTTCATTTGCCAATAGGGACACAGTTGCATTTTACATAGAGGTGAATCATAACGTTTTGAAATACTGGTATATACGGTATTAATAAGGACACGTGTGACATGTAAAATCTGAAAGAGTATGAATGCCCTACATATAAAATGTACTCGAGAATGACGTAATTTCAAAGCTGACGGCCAAACTGATATAAATTATAATATTGCCACACGAGAGTATCCCGTTAGTGGGAAACAGAAATACCACGTCTGGACAGCATCTTCTGAACTACGCCGTTCTTCAGGTGCCTCAGAAGTCCTGTGTGTGGTTTTTGGAGACTACTGACTGTTACTTTAACAATCCCTGCTGGTAAATATTAACAATGCCATCCAAGTATTCATTAAGGGGGGGGTAGAACAGAGAAACATGTGTCAGAAGCCAAGAACTTTGGAATGAAGAAACAGAACTTAAACACAATGAGAAGTTACTATTAGGGATGCATTCATTGTTGTGTTTAAAATTATTCCTGTGGGGAAGGCCCCTGGCTGGCTTAGTAGATAAAGCAGACAACTGTTCATGGTGGGGTTTGGAGTTCAAGCCCCACTTTGGGCATAGAGCTTAATTAAAAATAAATAGATAAATAAAGGTATTACCTATTTTTTAAATATAGATTTAAAAAAATAAAATTATTCCTATGGGAAAACAGATTTTGAATTATGAAAGTTCTGAAATATTTGAATATTTTGAAATTTTCAAGGAACTCCTCTATCTCCAAAAATGTGACACTTTTTAATGGTATTTCCTTCATAGGTCTGTTGTGAGGATGATTAAGGTAGTATAGATAAAGCACCTAGCATATATCATCTTAATTGGTTATTAGGTTTGGAAATTTAGAGCAAGACCTAGGATTTCTTCTCTATTGTCAGCAGAGGGGACATGTTCACTTTCAATCAGAGTAATCAAAAAATTTTTTGGAAAATGAAGAGTTTTCAGGATAAAAATTTTCCATTTCATATTGAGAACTACTTCCCGTCCCTCTCCTCCCACAAAGGTTTTCATCGATAACTTACAAGTCCCAAAGAAGTCGGGTTGAAATCCTTAGCTCTTATATTACTGTAAAGCCTAAGACTGCATAATAAGTCTGACTTTTCTCTCTCCTTTATTTTTTGTGGTTTCGATAAAGTTGTCTTTTATTTCATATTCTGTTAGTTAAAGCAAACAGACCACTCTGAGAAAACTGCTCCCTTAGAAGTATTTTTTATAAAATTCAGTCGCTATTCTTGCACCTTGGCTCACATTTCTTTCCTACAACAAGACCAGGGTTATCTGAAAGCCTGAAAACCTGGCAGTTAGGAAGAGTAATTATTCTCCCTTTTGGACGTGGTCCAATTCAGGAAACAATAAAAGACTTCCGGTGGTTTGCAAGCCCAGCTGTCTCTGACACTCCTCTTCATTCTATAAAATTTCCTGAATGAGTTTCTTAGCACGCACCTGCTGTTAATGTCACATCAGTGAAACTCACCCTTTCCCTTGTTTGTATAGTTACTTAAGTTGCATTAAGAAATAATCATTTAAAATTTATAGTGGGATGAAGGAGGAGTTTTCTGCCTCTTTAAATAAAGATTCCAAATACATGGTTTAATTAATTTTTTTGAAGGGCGTAAAATTATAGATCTATTTAGGATTCGTAAAACATCTGATGGGCTTTGCCTAGAAGTATTTAAGGCAACAAGAAATAATGGATTGGCAGGCCGAGATGACCCTGACCCCTACGTTTAGAAGCTTCCAGTCTCTTCACTCGCTCCTACTCAAAGGTTCCAGTGGAACCGTGTATGGAATTCGATTGCGCCAAAACCGACATCGTGGTGTTGTGGCTTGAATATTTGATAGGAGTCAAAATGAGAACGTATATTGCTTTCTATATAAAGTCGGGGTACAGCAATAGCAAGTAGAAATGGGGTGCCCTTTATTCATATTTCTATCAACCAACTCTTAAAAAGATGAAGTTTTTGCCCATCACCAATAAAATTCTGCACATATGGATACGATATATTGCTTGCAAGATATATTATCCACCTAGTCATTTATTGATTCGAGACATGATAGCGAATCATACTCTGTGCTCAAGACAGAGATTCAGGAGAACAGTGACACAGCCGCTCCCTCATAAGCCACAAGAAGCAGTCCTTGAAACAACAAAATCTGAATTTTGTTCTTTAGAACCACTTTAAATACAATTCCATTTGTAATCTTAGCTTGTGTTTGTGACTGGAAGGAAGAATTATAGAATATATTATAGGGGGTTAATAGAATGAGGATCAATAAACTCTTCACAGGTTGCTTCCAGATCTTGGGGTTGTGAATAATGCTACAATCAACATAAGGTACATTATATCTTTTTGAACTAATGTTTTCATTTTCTTTGGATAAATATTCTAAAAAAGAAATTGCTATATCATATGGTAGTTCTATTTTTAATTTCTTGAGAAACCCCCATACTGTTTTCCACTGTGGCTGCAGCAAATTTGCATTCCCACCACCAAGGCACGAGGGTTCCTTTTCTCCACAAGCTCACCAACATTTGTTACTTCTTGCCTTTTGCTAATACCCATTCTAACAAGTGTGAATTGCTATCTCATTGTGGTTTTGATTTTCCATTTCCCTGATGAGTGATGTTGAGCACCTTTTCATGTGTCTGTCGGCCATCTGTACATCTTTTTCAGAAAAATGTCCATTCAGATCTTCTGCTCATTTTTTAATTGGATTGCTTTTTTTTTTTTTTTTTTGCTATTGAGTTTTATGACCTTCATATATTTTGGATATTAACCCCTTATCAGATATATGATTTGAAAATATTTTCTTCCATTCTGTAGGCTTTTTTTTTTCATCTTGTTTATGGTCCTTTTGCTGTGCAAAAGTTTTTTGGTTTGATGTAGCCGCACTTGTTTATTTTTTGCTTTTGTTGCCCTTGCTTTCGGTTTCAGATCCAAAAAAATCATTGCTAAGACCAATGTCAAAGAGCTTACTGCCTGTGTTTTCTTCCAGGAGTTTCATGATTTCAGATCTTATATTTAAGTATTTAATCCATTTTAATTTTTGTGTGTGGTGTAAGATAGCAGTCCAGTTTCATTCTTTTGCATTTGGCTATCTAGTTTTCCCAGACCCACTGAATATTCTCAGCTCCTCTTCCATAAATTAATTGGCCATATATGTGTGGGTTTATTTCTGGGCTCTCTATTCTGTGTACTGATCTATGTGTCTGTTTTTATGCCGATATCATATTGCTTTGATTACTATAGCTTTGTAATATAGCTTGAAATCAGGGAGTGTGATGCTTCCATCTTCACTCCTTTCTCAAGATTCCTGTTATTTGGAGACCTGTGAGGTTCCATACAAATTTTAGGATTGTTTGTTCTAGCTCTGTGAAAAATGCTATTAGAATTTTGATAGGGATCGCACTGAATTTGTATAGGTTGCTTTGGGTAGTATGGACACTTCACCAATATTAACTCTTTCAGGCCACAAGCACAGATTACCTTTCCATTTATTTGCATCTTCAACTTTTTAAAATCAATGTCTTATAGTTTTCAGTGTGTAGGTCTTTATCCTCTTTGGTTAAATTTATTCTTAAATAGTTTATTCATTTTGATGCAATTGTAAATGGGATTTTTTTTCTTAGTTTCTCTGCTAGTTCATTATGAGTGTGTAAAAACATAATTTTTGTATATCAATTTTGTGTCTTGCTAATTTACTGTATTCATTTATTATTTCTAACAGGTTTTTGGTAGATACTTTAGGGTTTTCTTTTCTTTTCTTTTTTTTTTTTTTTTAAAGATTTTTTATTTATTTATGTGACAGAGAGACAGCCAGCGAGAGAGGGAACACAGCAGGGGAGAGGGAGAGGAAGAAGCAGGCTCCCAGCGGAGGAGCCCGATGTGGGACTCGATCCCGAAACGCCAGGATCACGCCCTGAGCCGAAGGCAGATGCTCAACGACTGCGCTACCCAGGCGCCCCTACTTTAGGGTTTTCTATATGCAATATCATGTCATTTGCAAAGCATGACAGTTTTACTTCTTCCTTTCTGATCTGGATGTCTTTTATTTCTTTTTCTTGCCTAACTGCCTGTCTAGGACTTCCAGTACTATATTGAATAAAAGTGGCAAGAGTGGGCATCCTTGTCTTGTTCCTGATCATAGAGGAAAAGCTTTCAGCTTTTCATCACTGATGATAATGTTAGCTGTGGGCTTGCCATATATGGTCTTAATAGTAGGTTGAGGTATATTCCCTCTATGCCCACTCTAAGAGTTTTTAATCATAAGTGGATATTGAATTTTGTCAAATACTTTTTCCTGCAGCTTAAAATGATTAAATCATTTTTATCCTTCATTTGGTTAATGTTATATATCACATTCATTTGAGGATGTTGAAACTTCCTCGCATCCCTGAAATACAGCCCCCTTGATCCATGTTTTATGATTTTTTAATGTATTGTAAGATTCAGTTTGCAAATTTCATATTTGCAAATTTCCCAGTTTTCTTCTTGTAACTGATTTCTAGTCATACTATTTCGCTTGGAAAAGGTGCTTGGTATAATTTCAATCCTCTTAAGTGTATTAAGACTTGTGTTATGGGCTAATATATTATTGCTCCTGGAAAATGTCTCATGTAAGCTTGAGAAGAAAGTGTATTCTACTGTTTTTAGATGGAATGTTCTGTATATATCTGATAAGTCCACTTGGT
This sequence comes from Ursus maritimus, assembly GCF_017311325.1. Classification (NCBI taxonomy): domain Eukaryota; kingdom Metazoa; phylum Chordata; class Mammalia; order Carnivora; family Ursidae; genus Ursus; species Ursus maritimus. The sequence continues at coordinate 5,601,829 of NW_024423453.1, forward strand.
CTAACAAACCCTTGTGATTATCCAAGCATCTGTTTTATTTTTAATGTCTCCCAGTAGCTGAGGATATGCCAAGATCTATCAATGTCCCAAATGGGAGGATCTCTCTCAGCACTTAGATTCAGGCTGACTGGGGGATAGACCTTCAGGCACCTGCTGGTCACCACGGCAAGGTGACCTGGAGGTGTCCCCTGGCAGCAGCCACAAAAATCGGGGCAGCAGACAAGATCATACGCTCCTTCCTGAGAAACACCTGCAGGCTGGAGCAAGGCAGAGGAGAGCACAAGGGTGGTGCCCACTGCTCTCTGTCCCTGGAGAGTACCCCAGCAGGCCCTGACATGTGTGTTCAATTAGATGCTGGCCCCTTAGTCTGATGCTTTAAAATAAGCCAATGAGCCTCCCGATCAGCTGTTTCTGCACTGGGCCCTGGGACGGGGGAGTCCACGCACACAAGACCTTTCAGGGCCGCTTCTCAGCTGCTATAGCCCTGCAGGTCTTGTGTGCTCAAACCTCATTGATTTTCAAAGCTAGATGTTTTGGGGCCTCATCTTCCAGGAGCATGTCTTAAAAATTGGGATGTCTGGTGTGGGGTTCAAACCCTTCACTGCGCAGGGAAAGCTCCAGGTTTTCAGTGGACCTCCCGATTATGGGTCAGTGTGCCTAGGGTGGGGTTTATGGTGAGACTGTGTCTCAAGTCACTCCTACCAACTTCAGTGTGGGTTTTTTCCCATTTGCCTGATGTGTAGGAATCTCTCAGCTGGTTCTTAGAATTTTTTTCAAAGGGAACTCTTCCATACGTAGCGATAGATTTGGTGTGTCCCTGGGAGGAGGTCAGTTCAGGATCTCCCTCTGTTGCCATCTTGATCTGGAATCTGCCTTTTCTTTTAATGACTGCAAACTTTAACCTAGTTCTACTCTGTGAACTCAAGGAACGAAGTCCTTTGGAGCACAGAAAATTACATACACATCCTAAAGATGTCGATCAGCAGATTAGAGAACACTGAAGTACGTTTCCTTCACCCCTAGGTGTGATTAAAAATGGGTTTGGTCTCAACAAAAACATACGAAGTGGCAAGAAGCATTGCAAGATGTTAAGGTAAAATCTCGGGAGCCAGACTGTCTGTTCAAGTTTGCAAAAATTCTAGAGTCCAAAATAGGTTCTTTTTAAAGGCAAGAATTAGGTTTTCTTCTCAGCTCTTCTCTCTTAAGTTCTGCAGTCTTGCCGTGGACCGTTTTGATTTTTTTTTTTTCAGGTGCCAACCTAGTGTAAATCCAGTTTAAAGCTAAACTCTTATAGAGAACCCAGGTCACTACCTCCCACATAAGACAACCCTGAACAGCGAATGATTCATAATTTCAAACTGTAACAATTATGGAAAGCTGCACTGAGGATTTCTGCTCCAGCCCTGGGTTAAAACAAATACCTAGAATCCGTGAGCAATCGCTCTGGGTTACTCAATTACCTTGCACATCTTTTGTAAGTCTGTGACGCTTATCCACTTCCCAGAATGAAAGAATTTAAAAAGGCCACCTCTCTGTCCACCCTTATACCGGAAGTAATGAAATGAAAGGAGGAAAAGAAAACCATTGCTTTATTATGCTGCTAGGGAAATGCCATGTGTGAACAATGAACTATTTCCATTATATAGATTTGATTCCAAATCCTAGGACTCTGAAAGCTGTAAGAACCAGCATGGATGGAAATGAATACTGTGAGGATAGCTTGGGTACCACAGACTCCCGCAAGCATGACAAGGTAGTCCTGAGTGATGATGAGAAGGGATCAAACAACCCCCGCCAATTTTCACCTACAAATGCTTTGAAACAAATGGTGGGGAAAGAGTTGCAAGGAGACCTGGCTACTAGTTACAGCACGGGTAGCACTGGCTAAAAGAATTGCTGGTCGTAAGGGAGAAATCCAGGCACTCTATTTCTCATGCAAAATCAGGTGAGAGCTCGGCAACCTGTCAGGTCCACGGCATCATCAAAAACAGACGAGCAGGTATTATCTGGAGTTCTTGGTTGAAATCCAGAGGAGAAAAATCGACAGCTTTCAGAAAGAACTGTCACTACTTTAAAGACGGAGGTCAGAAGAGGCTTGCCGTAGTTGTTTCCTATGGGAAAGGCATGGTGGTTAGGAGGATGCCTTTCACGTACCTAACAGCAGTGGGTAATCCTAGCGTAAGTGGCCAATGTTTCTTTATTGAACCCTGATCTCACGTCTTTTCTACGGTTCTCCGCTGTCCTTGAGGACATGTGGGCCACGAAGGGAAGGAAGATGCAGCTCTCAGTATTTTCAGTTAATTCTCTGCTCACTGTATGGCCCTCTCCAGAATAAACTTCTAGTACTTTCCCCCGTCATTCCTTTTTCGGATTCCTTCAGCCAGTCTACCACTGTGGTTAAGTCAACTTAATAATGGGGGTGGGGAGATGGGCAAAATAAGGGAAGGGGATTAAGAGGCACAACTTCCAGTTACAGCATAGAGAATATAGTCAACGGTATTATAATAACTTTATACGGTGACAGATGGTAATGAGCCTTATCATGGTGAGCAACTGCACGATATATGAAATTGCTGAATCACCATGATGTACACCTGAAACTAATATAACCTGGTGTGTCAACTACACTTCAGTATTTTAAAACTTTTAAACGTTATCAATTTCAGCATCATCTGATACATTCATTGCAGACTATGCAATTAGGCAATTTCATAAAAAGTTGGGTCTGGGGGCGCCTGGGTGGCTCAGTCGTTTAGCGTCTGCTTCGGCTCAGGGCGTGATCCCGGCGTTCTGGGATCGAGCCCCACATCAGGCTCCTCCTCTGGGAGCCTGCTTCCTTCTTCCTCTCCCACTCCCCCTGCTTGTGTTCCCTCTCTCACTGGCTGTCTCTCTCTGTCAAATAAATAAATTAAAAAAAAAAAAAAGTTAGGTCTGAACATTTTTTTAAGGAATCAATTCTTCATTCAAAATCTTACAATTCTTGCTTGGTTGTTCCTTTTTTTTCCCCTGCTCACAAAAAGGATTGCTTAAAAATTTGTGAGGTAAAACAGGAAGTTTAAACACTCAAATCCTTAACTCAGTCTTAACTCAAAATAATCCTTAAGAAATGCTTCAGGGGTTATTATACTTATATCCTAAATTACCATGCAATACTTCAAGAATGTTCATGCTATTTCTCACACAAGTTTCAGAAAAGCTATCATATTCCAGCTATTTAAATTCTAATTCATTTCGGTAAAATGATTTAAAATGTCTTACATGCCAGCTGTTTCAAGTTGTTATAGCAGCAGTAATACAAACATATTACTGAAGTCCTATTTTTGTCCAAACTCCAATATATTAACTGGATTACAGAGAATTAAAATTACGATGAAAGAATCTCAAGCTTAGTGTTAAATTATAGGAAAGGCATGTGCCAAAATATTAACAATAAATATCTGTGTGTAGTGAGATTAAAGGCTTTCTCTCTGTGTTTCCCGTGGTTTCAGTCTTATACAGAGAGACTTTTCACTTTTATAACTAGAAAATACTACTGAATAGTATTTCCAATTATAAGTAGGCAAATGTTATCAAGTGCATTGCCTTTCTGGCAGAAGGATAGGCCATTCTTTATCTGTGCTTACGTTAATCTGCAGCTCTTTCCATGCATTATATTGGTGATGGTCTGAGGTTTCTATAAACTTTTTTTTTAAAGATTTTATTTATTTATTTGAGAGAGAGAGAGCGGGAGCAGGGGGAGGAGCAGAAGGGGAGAGAGAGATTGGGGTAAAGAATCTCAAGCGGACCCCGAGCTGAGCTCCGACCCTGAGAGCGGGCTCGATCTCACAACTGTGAGTTCATGACCTGAGCCAAAACCAAGAGTCAGATGTTTAACCAACTGAGCCACCCAGGCGCCCCTGAACTTTTTACATTTATAACTAACTGCCATAAATAATAAGCTTATGTCCTATCTGGACTTAATCATTACACAATGAGTGGATGTTTTTTCCCCTTAATTTGGAAGGAAATAGATAAATCAGGCAAGTCTGGAGCCACAGAGTGACGTACAGGTCATGGCCCAGCCTGAAGTAAGGAGGGGCCAGCCTGCCCACGGGCCAGAGCCCGAAGTGCCACCTGCAAAGCAGAATGACCTTTGTTTTCCTGGCTTCTTTTCAGTAAGTTCTTTTCAGAGCAGCTTGGAATTCTCCCTCACAATGCACATTTTTATTTAAAAAAAGAAAACAAGCAAAACATCGTGCATTTACTTACTTAATTATTATTCTCTTGGAAATAAAAATTGGTAGTTTCCGGATTCAAGGGAGAAGCAGAAAATTTTTGCTTCCCACTTTGGAAAGAAAGACTTCCCAAAAAAGGAAGGGAGAGTTACTAACAGCTGTCTACCAGGCCCCCAATACCTATTTGAACCTTAAAGATGCAGCATAAGAACAGACAAAACCCCCTGACCTCATGGCATTCATAGTTCAGAAGGAGGAGATGAACAAGATTAGTAAAACACAGAGTGGGCTAGATGGTAGCAAGTGCCAAGGTGAAAAATAAATCAGGCAAGGGCGGTAAAGAGTGAGTGGTGGGGACTGTTGTGATTTTAGAGAGAGGCTGAAGAAGTTCTCACCGAGAAGGTAAAATTTGAGCCAAGACTTGAGGCAATGAAGAAGAAGCCCTTGGAATACCCGGACAAGGAGCATTCTGGGCAGAGGAGGGAAAGTGTGAGGACCCTGAAGGAGCAGCCTAACTAGCATGTTTAAGGAACAGCAAGGGGGGGGGGCGGGGGGGGGGG
>NW_024423453.1:5606612-5609329 GCF_017311325.1 Ursus maritimus
GGGGGGGGGGAGAGGGAGAGAGGAGGCGAGGAGAGGAGAGGAAGAGGGGAGGGGAGGTCAGAGAATAACAAAGACCAGATTGTGTGGGGCTTTGCAGGCCTTTGGAAGGCCCCTGCAATTACATAACATCAATGTCAGATTTCTTTTTTTTTTAAATTGAGATATAATTGAAATAAAGCATTATATTAGTTTTAGGTGTCCAACCGAATATTTCAATATTTATACATATTGCAAAATGGTGACCACAATAAGTCTAGTTAACATCCATCAACACAGTTACGAAATTTGTTCTTTGCTGAGAGCTTGTCAGATCTAGTCTCTCAGCAACTGTCAAACATGCAACAGAGTGCTGTTAACTGTAGTCGCCATGGGGTACATTACACTCACAGGCGGGACTTACTTCATAACCGCCGTCCGTACCTTTCTGTCCTCTTGCCTACCTCCTGCCCCTTGCCTGTGGCAACCACCAATCCATTCTCTGTCTATGAGCTTGCAATTGTTTTGTTTGTTTGTTTGTTTTTTAAAAGATTTCACTTATTTATTTGACAGAGAGAGAGGCAGCCAGCAAGAGAGGGAACACAAGCAGGGGGAGTGGGAGAGGAAGAAGCAGGCTCATAGCAGAGGAGCCTGATGTGGGGCTTGATCCCCGAACGCCGGGATCACACCCTGAGCCGAAGGCAGACGCCCAACGACTGCACCACCCAGGCGCCCCTGTTTTGTTTGTTTTAAGATTCCACACATGTGTAAGATTATGCAGTAATTGCTGCCCTTCGTTCATTTTCACTTAGCATAATGCTCTCAAGGTCCATCCATGTTGTCACGAATGGCAAGATTTTATTCCTTTTTATGGACAAATAATATTCCATTCTCTCTCCCTCTCTCACACATTTTCTTTGCCCATTCATTCAACGATGGGCACTTAGGTTGCTCCATGTCCTGGCTGTCGTAAATAATGCTGCAATGAACATAGAGGTGCACGGATCTTTTTAAGTTAATGTTTTCGTTTCCTCCAGCTAAATCCCCAGAAATGGGACTGCTGGGTTATACGGTAGTTCTAGTTTTAATTTTTTTAAGGACCCTCCATTCTGTTTTCCATAACGGCTATGCCAATTTAGACTCCCACCAACATTGCACAAGTGTTCCCTTTCTTCTGAATGCTTGCCAACACTTGGTGTTTCTTGTCTTTTCCAGATTTCCTAAGCCGTGCCTGTACTTCCACAGATGAAGCCTCATGACACCAGAGGTGCAGACTGGACTAGGGTATGTCCAACACAGCTGCCCACAAGAAATAGAAAAGTGAACAAGTGAAATGACGGAAAATGCCGAGCGCATGTGTCTGGAGGAGTGGCCAAAGGTAAGCCTTTTAAGAATCTATTAATTCAGAAACTCTGTGCATGCCAAGATTTTCTAGGAACAGCCAGACAGTTTGGCCTCAAGGAACTCCTATGGTCTCCCCCAGGAGGCACATGGGGAAGGCAGACTGAGCTATGTCCTAAAGTGGTATGTACTGACTTTACAGAGATGGCATTCTAAGTGAAGTCTGAGTGATTTAAAGGAAAAACAAAATGGAGGAAGAACGGAGAAAGAGAAGGAGTTGTGGGGTGTTCAAAGACATGAAATTAGGATGGGCAAAGTGTGTTTGTTTTGATTGGACACATATGTTGGCTTGAATGGAAAATGTGTCCAGGGCAGTGGTGAAAGGTGGGTCAGGATAATTTTTTTATGGACAGATTGAAGTTTTAGCCGATAGGCAAAGGAGTTTCGATGGAGGTTTACATAGGTAAATGGTATGGTGTGTAGAGTCACTCGCACAGAGAAAACATTTGGGAGATAGCAATGAGTGGTGGCAAATACTCAAGAAGTGAAGTGGTCAAAGTCATGACTAGAGTGGCCAGTGTGGACATGGAGAGGTATAGACAGCTACCCCAGATATTTGAGAAGAATTATAACCTAGTGACTGGTTAAAAGAGTTATTTGTATATTTTGAAGGGCTTAAGGATATTCGCTAAGAAAATGGTGACAAATTTTAAGATATTTTATGGGGTCAACAAAAAGGGATCTGGCTTGAAGATTTTAAATTTGAGTGATGAGATGCCAAACATTTGGAAGTGTTACAGACAGGAGAGCAAGTTTCAGGTGCAAGGCAATGCTAAAAATAAACACTTGTTAGGACTAAGTTGGCAAATGATTATTGGTATTTTTCCTTTCCCTTTTTCATTGAGCCAACACAATCTCTCAGTGGGTATAAATAGAAGAGCCATTTCATTTCCCATTCAAGTTGGGGCATTTTGAGAGCGAGAGGGGAGCTATGAATAATTACAGTGGGACAATGGACATGAGCGAGGACCGAGCAGAGCAAGGGAGGACGGACAGATCCCAGTTTATAAGGTCTCTCTTACTTTTTAAAGGATGGAGAGTTGCCCATTCCTCATCTTTATTATTGCTCTTGTTTTCTCAAAAGGAGTCAAGTGATTCAATTAGGTCATTTCATTGTCATTTGAGGCTACAGTCTGTTCTGGCAAAGGACCCACTTTTAGACACCTAAGCAACAAACACAATAACACAATGTTGATGGAGTGGCTTATGTCCTACAACAACTCTATGGATGATCCTGGCACAGCTAATGAAGTGTGGAGGGGGAGTGCCTGAAGGGTGTGTGTGTGTGTGTGTGTGTGTGTGTGTGTGTGTTGTGCACACACATGCTGGGGAGGAGCAGG
>NW_024423453.1:5609348-5635135 GCF_017311325.1 Ursus maritimus
GAGTTCTCTTCATCCTCTGGTGGTGGTTTGTTCGGTAGTTCCTTTGAGGCAAAAACAGCTTAACACAATAGCAAAATTGATATTTAAACTGAGTCCAACTGTGGAGAGAGTTCTGGCAGCTCTCAGGTAGGAAGGCCCTCAAATCCAACTCCAAACGCTAAAGAAAGCCGTTATATTTCAGACTCGACATTGCCACTTTCACTTATGAAAATGTTAACACGGTGCCCTTCATCAGGGAAGGGAGCCAACTCCGGAAGTACCGAGTAAAATGTAGGGATGAGTTTTCCTAGGGCAGTGGACTGCTTTGACTTTATGGTTTATTAGGCTTCCTGCCTTAATAATTTACTGGGTTTTTTATTCAGTGTAGATGCTTCACATTTCTCTTGATGCAAAGGGAAACAAAACGTGTTTTGCTGTTGTTCTTTGACCTGACCTTTGAGACAACCATGTCATCTGGTTATTGTGTTGTTTCTAGTCTCTGTGGTTTTACATCTCAATAAATGGTTTATTTTTGAGAGAAATCTATTTGATTCGGCAAAGAAAATGTTTATACACCCTGCCTTCAGGAAGGAAGATTTTTCTATACATCTATTAGTTACAGTTTAAAAAATGAGACAGAAGCTGTAATGTATAAAGATGGCGTCGGAAGCAAAGCATGCAATGATTTCTGTGGTTCTTTGATAAAACGGCACAAAATCCAGAGAGGAAGAAAGGCACACAGTATATCTATCTATCTATCTATCTATATCTATCTCTCTATCTACCTATCTATATTACATTTTCAAATAGACTATATGTAAAAACAAAACATTTTGACAAAATGAGATGATGAACACATTTAAATGAGTGATATCTGACTCCCATCTGTCTGTAAGTTGTCTGTCAGACCATATATCTGTATACATATAGCAATACTAGATAGTCTTCAAGAGCCAAACAACAAATGGACGGAAAAGAGAGGTCCTAAGATTATCCTTTCAGCCATACATACATTCTTAACTCAGGACTGTTATCAGAAAAGAGAAAACACAAAATATTCTTAATTCTAAGTATAAACTTACCATTAGGGAAGAAGGGGAACTGTGAGGATCAACAGAACGTAATTCGTGTTTGGATACAAGCTTGTTTTATTTGTTTTATTTAACGTACGCCGGCATTTCACCAGAATCTTATTAAGTACGATTCCTAGCTTTTCTTTTGAAAAGTAGATATTTTTCATTATTTGCTTTCAACTTAAAACAAAACAAAACAAAAAATCTGCCATCCATTCATTCTCTGTATCAAACGCAGATTATCTTTTTCTTGTTTGACCTATTCATAATGACATAAAAATCTTACAATAAAGAGTTGAAGACTCTTTTGGACCCTCTCTGATCCCATAATTCTCTCTGTCTCCCCAGAAACAGAAATGATCACTAGCCTGAACTTCTCAAATGTTATTTTTTTGTTATAACTGCATATATGTTAATAAATGAAATGTAGTGTTAATTTATGGGTTATGAAACTTTTCATACATGGCAACACATTCCCATGATTATTCTGCAGCTTGCTCTCTTTACTACTCAAATTATGCTTTCTAGAGGTATCTTTGCCTTTGTTACTTTTGCCCCCCTTGGTGCCACATTTTAAAATGTGAAATTTCTAACCCGTTATCAATACGAGTTTTTCTCCCGTCATATTTGTAGTTTATGTACTCATTTTTTTAATATCATTAGTATCACTGGAATCATTCTCTGTAATCTCTGTAATGTTGTTCTTTGTAGATCAAGAGGGACCACTTTTGGCACCCACAGAACAAAATACTAGACCAAAGGTGCTTGAGTATAAATTCATTAAGTTATTCTGAAATTTGTCATTTTCAATGTCCCATCATTATACAGGTCAGTGATGTATTTCCCCTTCAACAAGTTTTTTTAGATGTCATATTTTCTCATCTGAATAGTTTCAGTTGGTTTTATTATATATTTGTTGCCTTAACAATAATAAGACAGTTGCTAATAATTCCCCAGATATTAAACACTGATGTGTGTATAAAGAAATCACAAGTAGATTTGATTAAATACCATTCATCTGCTGCTCTGCACTGTTAAACACCCTTTTCTAAATGTTTCTGGTGCTGTCTTTAAACACTTTGTTCTTGGAAATCTCACTAAAGAAAGAAAAAGAATAATTTTTTTAATTAAGCTTGAATATATTTTATACTTGAGCCAACACTGAAATTTAATGACAAAGTAAAAATATGGCCAGGAAATAAAAATGAGTTTCAATGGGAAAAATGGCCAGTTAATAACAAGGTGAGAAGTCCAGCTGCAAAGCATGGAACATTTGGCTTTGTGCAAATAAAGCATAACACAGTTGAGGCCAGAGTGAATCACCAGGAAACATGAGTAATCAAATCCGAAGCAAGTGTGATATTGGCATCTAAAAATACGCAGCACGTCTTACTCTGATGTACACTGACTAGGCACCCTGCTTTGACCTGCTCTGTGTTGGAGACCAGGCAGGCTCCTTGAAACTCCTGACGCTACCAAAGAGAAGAAAACACTGCCAGACAGTCACCAGATAAAGGCGGCTGGAGTCAGAAGCACACACATCTCTACCCCATCTAGAAGGATATGGAGTTATTAAATAAAGACATAGAAAATGCTTTACAAATCAACGGTAGTAACCCGGCCGAGCTACCATAGCAACGTAATGACTCAGCAGTGTCGGAGAAGAATGGGTCAGAGGCACCTTGAAGCGCTCGATGATTTTTGCCAGGAGAAACAATCTCATCTAAAGGATTTACTAATTCAAAGTACCAGAATTCTTCTCAGCATTTATCCTAAGGAAAGCTTCAAGTACCTAGGGCCAAATGCCGCACAGAATTAGCTCATCAAAGAAGGAAATGCTTCTCCTTAGGTTGGGTGGGATGTAGGCAGGGCACCGTGTCATCATCCGGGTCATATTCCTAAGGACTCACTGATACCAGATGTTGATGGTTTGAATCTGCAAAGGGTGGGGCAGGGTACTGGGTGATGGGGAGAAACTGCCAAGAAAACCTTGGAGAAATCATTCTCAAATAAAATGAATACATGCCAGGCCAGTGAAAACTCAGTCGTGATCGCATCCAAACTTATGACAGCTTTCAATAAATTCAATGGTATATGGCTAGTATGAAGGCTACTATCATATATTCAGTCAACATCCAAAAGTAAAGAGAAAGAAGGAAAATATTCTATAGGTAATTCTTGCCAAATTAGATAAAAACCCCACACCACTTTCTGAAGTAGATTGGTATGAAGACAGGGTTTTTATTTTTGCTTAAGTACTTGGCATAACCAAATTAATTCCCATCTCAGTTGTCTTAGTTCATGACTAAACACAATATGCGGCATCTGCAAATTAGTCATAGTTGAGTCTCTGGCTACTACAAAAAGCTAATGGGCAAGCTTGAGAAGTTGGGGAAAAGAAATTATTCCTAAGCAACAAAATACACACACACACACACACACACACACAATCACATTTTCAATGATCCCCCCCAGCAAAAAAGAGAAATCTTACTGTTCCTCCCCTCCCTGCATTTTTAATTCCTCTCACTCAAAATTTTGGTTCTCTTTCTCTTTCCTTCTTTTTCCAAATAGATAATATCTTATCCTATAGTGGTGAAGAGGGGGGAGTGGAACAGACACAGGTCATCTAATGCAAGAATGTCTCCCGAGCAAGGAATTTTTGAACTTCTCCACTGGGCCCTATTGGCAGCAGGACTTGCAAATTTGTGAATTATAGTAAGGTAAAAGCCATTCAAAAATATATTCTTTTGGGAACTTGGATTTTGGCGTGAGAGGAAGGAGGTGTAAGAACTTAAGTAAAATGCTCTCTACTAGCAAATATGAATTAGACGTATCGGTGCCAACTCTAGATAAAACTCTTGAAAACAATATTCTATTTCCTGCCTCTGAAAGGCCTAGAAAGAAGAACTACCTTTGCCCCAGCAGCCACCCCCTGAAATCAGTGGTTTGTAAATACTATCTCTCCTCCCCCAAAGGAGCGAGGGCTCCTTGGAGAAATGGCTCATTTCAGTTCTGGGTGAGGAATATGCAGTGTGCCTGGCCTGGCATATCTTGTCATCCCTGCTCCCCTGCCCCCTCCCCGCCAAAAATCAAACAGACTCATACTGGCCAAAGATGGATAATTTAGCGTCAAAAAGAATAATAGCAATAAATGAAAATATACCCAAGTCAAATTCATCTAGAAATCAATGACACATAAAGTATAAATCCATGAGTTCATAATGATACTTAAGGGGAAAAAAACATTATTATTTACATGCCAGGTGATCAAATTAATTTCTTTTTTGAAAATGATAAATATGGCAAAAGAATCAAGCATTATCCTGCCTTTGCTAGAATAACTGTATATACTTTAGGATAACTAAAGAGTTGATAAAGGTAAATTTCTTCTTATAGAAAGTCTTGTCAAATGTGAAAGCTAAATATAATCAAACTTCTAGATCTAACTACCAACTAATAAGGAATACAGGGGACAGAAGAATGTAATCAGCAAAATCAGCAAGTCTGGGGAAACTGTGAAGGGCAAATGGTGTGCTTTCTTCAAAGGATGGATGGGGAGTTGGGAGTTGGAGGAGGGCTAAGGAGAGAGGAAAGTAGAAACCTCTAAGTTAAAAGAAACCAACCAATGGAAAGGTATGGATCTTATTTTGATTCAGATCCTTAAAAATAAATTGAAAAAAAAATTTTATGAGACAACTGGGAAAATCTGAACACTGAAGGAGAAAGGATTATTACTATTTAAGTGAGATCATAATATTCTGGTCAGTTTTTAAAAAAGAGTACTTAACTTTTAGAAGTGGTATCATTTCGTTCAAAAATAGTTCAGTTTGTATTACTTCCAAATAATTTGGGGGAAAGAGGAAAGTTGGTAGATGAAAGAAGATTAATCCATTTGGTAATAATTCTTTAAGTGGGGTAACTGGTGCATGGGTGGGGGGCTCCTTGTACTCTTCCCTGATCATATGTGTTCAAGTTTTTAAAAAACAAAAGATAAAGGCTTTTGTTGAAAACTCCGTAAAATGCTGAAAGGCGTCATTAGGATAAAGATTAACTTTTTCCTTGGGACACCTGGGTGGCTCAGTTGGTTAGCTCCCAACTCTTGATTTTGGCTCAGGTCATGATCTCAGGCTTGTGGGATTGAGCCCCGTGTCAGCTTCTTCTCTCGGCAGGGAGTCTGCTTGTCCTTTCCCTCTGCTCCTCCCCCCAGCCCTTCATTCATGCTCTCTCTCTCCCTAAAACAAATTAAAAAAATCTTAGAAAAAAAAAGATAACTTTTTCCTCAAATATCAAAATATTTAAGTAGAGGCAGTAAAGGCTCTGTGAACCTTAGATGGGAACAAAAATGAAAATGCTACTTTGTACTATAGAGAATCATGTCCTGATTCAGATTAAAATGCAAGAATTTTTTAGTGACAGATCCAAATCACGAGTGCTTCAAACGCAGAACTTACAAAATGCACTGAATTCGAGGATGGCCAGTAGTAGCAAGCAAATGAGCTATTTGGTTGCAGGGATCTGAATGGAAAGGTACAGATTGTCAGAGTTTATGAAAATCCTCTTCCTGCCTGATCATTTTTAATAAACCAGAAGTAACTAATGAGGCTTTTAATGATACCATCTATTTCTGCCGAGTGGTGGAACAGTTAATATGTAGTATGAAAAATAAGAATGAATATTCATAAATATTACAATAGTTATTTGTAGGATATCTACATCTACTTCCTCTACTCCCCCCCACCCCAAGGCTAGTTATAAACTTGTGGGTTTTGACAAGCAGAACACAAAGAGAGCAGGTGCCTTTGTTAGTGCTGTAGGTATTTTCTGGCACTTGTAAGGATACCAGCTGTGTGCTAATTAATCTTGTGATGGCTTAGATCACCAAATATTACAAAGCTAGAAATGCTCCTTCGAGCTTCCAGGAATGTGCCTGAATGTTGGCTGCCAGACGTCCCTGGAGAGATGGTCTGGTCCTGACAGCCTCTATGATTAGTTCTACTCAGTACAAAGTAAGAACTGGTTGCATAAACATAAGCCAGCAAGTCAGCTTATGGCAATGGGGGTGAACCGTGCGTTTGGGGATGCAGAGCTAACGGCATTCTCTGGTCTAGTAATACGGACATAGACAGGGGTCCGGTGTCCAGCCGTGCGTTTGAGTGCCATTTTTTGATTACCTATTAGTCAGTAACAGCATACCCAGAACATTTAAACCCTACTGTACCGTAGATCAATAGTTTACTGGCATGGCTTTGCATTTAGCCCTTCAGCTGTATTTAAGCAACAACAATAATGGAATTGACACATTGCCTCTAGGCCTACGAGATAAACTGGACCACCGCATGAGCAGTTTGGACAAGAAAGGACATAGCCTGAAAATAAGAGAGTGAGTATAATATGGCAAGTTGGTTGCAGTGAAGGCCTACTCTGTGGACATGGCTTTATTTTATCCTCATTGCACTGAACGATCAAAAATATGTGCTATAAAATACTCCAGCGTTGCTTCTTTCAGCCAAGTCTGATGAAATGGATGGACTGCATTGGGAAACTGAAGAAAAACCTACCTGAAGACTGCAAGGGTCAGAGACCAGAGCACTAATGGCTTCCTCAGTTCAAACTTCGCCCGTTTGTTCATCAGGTGCCGACCACCAAAGATAAAGGCAGCATACAGAGCAGAAAACAGGAAAGATTTCTTCCTGCAACAGACAAAAACCCAATATCTTAGGAGATAAAGATCTTTAAGCAATTTATTTTTATTCATCAGAAATTTATATTTACTAATTATTCATGATTTTTTATACCAGTCCCTCTTTGTAAGTGCAGAAAGCATATTCTTGTGAATGTGCCCCTTCAATGAAGAGAGAATGTTTAAACATCCTTTTGGCGACGTGGCATTCTATGGAAACCTCCCTTGACAAATTAGGTCATTCTAGATTAACCAACACATGTTGGAATAGATCTATGTTCTTTTTGGGCTCCATGACTTTAAAAATTTCAACAACATAACATCAAGGTACAAAAAGAAAAATTTTCACTGAGGGAATTAAAACACTAAAATCGGGCTACTTGGAGCACTTGACTTCGGGCACCCCCAATATGGATTCCTGAAATCTTCTCCACCAAAGGAGCAGGTATTAGGTTTCCATATTATCATTAATAATAGGGATAACTGGTAGACATCATACAACACAATAGGAAGAACACAGAATTACCTAAAGTATGCTTGTCTTAGGGCTTGAACTTGAATCTAATCAAGAGCTGATTTTACTACCTGTTCTTGGGAAATATAAACTGTGGGACCGTCTGTAGGACAATTGAACTTATTTCTTCAATAAGTCAGAAGCATGTAATCCAAATATGGGACTCTTCTAGATTAAGAAGTGACTTGAAAACTACAATCAAAGGTAATAGGTAGACTTTGGGGAGTCTTTATTTGAGCAAACCAATTGGAAAAAGGCGTTTTTAATAAACTCAGAAAGTTTGTAGTCATAATTTTAAAAGTACTTAGTTAGTATTTATGGGTGAAATTATATGTCTTGGATTTGCTCTTAAATATCCCAGGAAACAAACAGAACCAAAACAATGTTCAGGGTAGAGAGCTGAAACCAGATTAACAAAAGGAGGAAGGACTACAGGGGCTCATTATTCTCTTTTTTTGTCAGGCTTAGGTGGAACTCTCAGTCAGAAATGTACAAGCAACATGAATTAGAATCTCTAGGTCCTGCTGGTTTACAACTGTTCCAAGAACGAAACGGTGGTATTGATAATGCCAATAAGAACAAAAATAAAACCAACAAGATTCTGTAGAACTACGATTCAATAGAAAGTAACAGAGGCCTTGTAAATAATTTAAACACCTGAATGAACTTCCTAAAAAAGCAGTATTTCTCTTAAAATGGATATTCCCCACTCAATGAGATTAAAAGGGAACTCGCTGAAAAGTAAGTAACAAGCATAATACCAAAAGCAAAATGAATTAACCAGAAGAGCATTTTTTGCAAAATGCCTCCTATTTTCCTCCCTAATTGTGGATACCGCTGGTATGTATTGCTAAGGAGAGATCTAATTATTTACACAAACAACACACTTACTTCAGTGAATGCCATGTGACCTATTTGTTGAACACCACCTGATAAAGCGGCAATTCCAGAAATCAACCCATAAAGTTGGAATACACCACTTCCAACTGAGGTTTGCAGATTCCCTTTGAAACACAAGACCTGGGCATATAGTCACTACTTGATAAATATTTGTTGGATGACCATGGTCTTGTCACATCAAATTTCCTGAGAGGGAAAAATAATTATGCACCTATGTACTTAGGTGCTCAGCAAACATTAACTGAGTGAATGAATGGCTGTACTTTCCTAGTAACACATGAATTACTAAAGAATGAAGTATTCGGAAAAAACACGATCCATTTTCTTCCTCCATAAAGAAACAGGCAATTTCTATACTTCAAAGAGAGGTGGAAATGTGAGACAATTTTACGGAAACTTTCTTAAACATTTCAAGAAGAAAGTACTTTTGGCTGCAAATATGTGTAAATAATAAATATGAGTATGAATGTGAATGAGTGTAGGTAAGTACACTCATATATATGTTATATATGAAATTTTCAAGTGTATGTCACTAAATTGAGTCCTAATCACCGTTTGCATTTACACACATCTAAGCAAGGACTCGCTAAGAAACAAATTCTATCGACTTAATGCAAGCAATGGTAATATGAAATAGTCTATATTGTTTTCTAAATTTTTAAAACAATTTAATTATGCTTTTCTAAATTATAAAGGTAACGGTGGGTGACAATATTCATGGTATGATTTAGGGAGTGAGTCCTGTGGGCGGGCGCACAGTGCTAAAGCGCTTTCTCCTTCGATCCTCCTAACCACCCCTAATGTATGTAGAGCATTACCTTCGTTTTACGGATAAGCAAACAGGCTTAGAGGTTAAGCCTCAGATCTCCCTGTTCTCCTGTGGTAACCTTTCAGGAGGAAAAAGGGTGTATATGCCTATAAAATGTGTTATCTTACAGGCATATAAGAATTCCACCAGCCCTCCTATTGAACTGCATGGTCATTGTGGAATCGTGTGGCACATTGTTTCACTGTGAATAGACCAGAGGAGTCCCATGCCTTTGTGTTTCAACTATCATATTTTGAGGGCTGGAACACTTGGCTCCAAACCCCGTTTACCTCCTAGAGAATACAAATGAACCATATATGTCCCCCAAAAGCTTTTCCTTAAATTATCTATCATTGTCTCTCTTGCTCATTCAATCTAATTTGGATTTTGGTTATCATTGGATTAATTGTATTACTCGCAATTATGAACCAAATTAAATGGATGTCTGTATACGATCCTATCATTCTAGCCATTAGGGGGGGAAAATGCGCCTTGAAGAACCAAGAAAAATACCAAAATCTTCCCTCGGATGTTTTCCTCTACATTTCTTCAGCTACAGAATGAGAATTAGTCCTAATGCACTACTAACTTCCTGGCACAGACCATTCTCTTTTCCATGTGTTTTCTAAAGATTATTTTTACCAACCTTCAATTCCATAGCTAGGGCAACCAAGTCAATAGGAATAGACACAAAGAATCTGAGAATTACAAGAGACCTTAGAGAGATGGAGCCCAATTTTCTCGTTCTACAGGAGAGGGAATGGGTGATGGGGTGGGGTGTTGGATAACATTAGTTTCTTATGGTCACATAGCTACATATTGTATATGGGCCAAAACTACCAAAATTTTGCTCAAGCAGGTAGAAAAAGATAAATTAACTGTGTAGGCTACAATACAAAGAAGTTGCTTATTGTATACTTCGTAAATCTTCTACTGTGGTGAAATTCAAGTCTGTAATGCTTTAGGTTAATTTAGAATTAAGCTTAGGCTTCTTCTGTAAGAGGGAGTCATCTAAGGAAGCATTAACTCTTACCTCTTCCAACTGAGAAATCCAAATGTATCATTTATAATTGAATGTATTATGATTTTTTTTCCATTTAGCTTAGAATAAGGTAAGATTCTCTTTAGCAAACTGGCCAATTTAAATGGATTCAAGCTGCCTTTCGGTTCTGCCATCTCTTTGGTAAAGGTTCAATTATTGTCAAGATGAAGAATGACTTCCTGCTAGCCCTCTTACTATTTAATGGGGATAGAAGACTTCCCTAATGTTTCCATGGTAATCTAATAATACTTCATATTCTGGCAGGCCTCCATAGCTGGGTATAATGGTAACACTACATTGTTTTGTTACTGGATAACTAGCAATTTCCGGAGGGTAGGGACTCCTGCTACAGAATCTTAAACGTGTATCGTATAGCCCAACCCTTCACTATACAGGTGCCTAATACTTTTCAGGACGGTGCTTCTGTAGCTATAATTACAAAGTAACCAACTACGTAAAGAACACCCCAACGAAATACTGATGTGCTTTGAGCTTTGCCCCTTGCATTTACTCTTTTCCCCCCTTCCATTTCTGTCATTGATGTGAATGGACATGGGCCCATAACTAATAAAAACAGATAATGGCTTTATCATTTATCCTCAGAAAGCTGGATTTCTCTGTCATGCTACCCTGGTCCAAAATATTCCTAGGGGGTGTTTTTCCTATTCTCCCCACAGTAGCTGCTAATGATTTGTACTTATTTTTCTACCCAACAACACTTGTCAACGAGTGTGTATACATTCAAACTCCCCGGCCCCCCCGCCAACCCCTGAGCTTCCACTGAAACCAGGGCCTAGCTTGAGTCCCTTAACACTAACTCCAAGTTCTCTGTTGGCTGACTTGTGCTCTTCCAGAGAGTCAGACAAGTTCATCTGAGAATGGTGAAACTTTCTTTCATGTGGGTGGCCTTTCAACACAGGGTATTTGCTAATGAACACTTCCCTGGGAGATGGTCTGAACTCCTTTGTGCCGGAGTGACCTTGTTTTTTACCATGCATGTGTAAGGTACAAGGAGTTGTGAAAATGCAAACAAAGCTTTGAGGAAGAAAGAAAAGGACACCTGAACACCTCACCTGCTTTGGCTGATAGCTAGATCCTGAAGTTGTGCCCTGGGACTGGAATCTGTCCTGTTCTTGAGAATTCCCCCCAACACTTCATACAGGCATTTTTCTACATTACAAATAATGGGAATTTTCCAGACGTTGTTATTCACAAGTAAATTATAACTGGAAATTAACTCTGCCCAGAAATTCTGGCAATGAATGATTTGGAGAATAAGAGTGGAAATAGATCCATAATAAATACAAATGAAATAGATCCATAATAAATGCAAATGCTTTATAATCGCAAAACAAAGCCGTGACTAAAGAAATGCTGTTATTCTAACCAGTTATGTGTGACCGAGGAAGCCACATAGTTTCTGAATTTCTTTGAGTTGCAAACACCTCTTTCTTATTTTGCTTTCCTCTCAGATGTGAACTGAAAGATCACAGGTTCTCCTTACTTATTAAAAAAAAAAAAAAGGCAAGAAAACCAGTTTTTGTAATTGTTTTTCTATTGTTGAACTAGGCCATGCTCAGAGTAGACTTGTATTTAGTACAATGGATTGAATGACGTGCCTACGTATCTCTTTCTAGGAAAGTACACTCCTCAGACCTGTTACAGAAAGCTGCTTGTACATAATACGGCAACATACCATTTTTGCCCCTTGTCACCTTTTTAAAAATCTTGATGAATTCTATTTTCTTGTTGGCTCTCTATTTACAAGGGGGAAATAGGATGTTTCTACTTTCAAAATATTAAAATCACAAACACACACAGCCCCATAAACAATGTCATCACTCTAATACTTAAATTGGCAAGATACCCGTTAATTACCTTTGTTTTATCAGTTGCTGATAAAAAATGCTTACACCCATCCGTCCGTTCACAATTTATTTTTTTATTTAATTTTTTTAAGATTTTATTTATTTATTTGACAGAGACAGAGACAGCCAGAGAGAGAGGGAACACAAGCAGGGGGAGTGGGAGAGGAAGAAGCAGGCTCCTAGCAGAAGAGCCTGATGTGGGGCTCGATCCCATAATGCCGGGATCACGCCCTGAGCCGAAGGCAGACGCTTAACCGCTGTGCCACCCAGGCGCCCCCGTCCGTTCACAATTTAAATGAACTCTATCATTGTCATTTGCAGTGTGTTTAGTATGTCCTTGAATGAAAAAAATCATAATGAACCAATCCCTATGTAAGAGTAAATTCTGCTTCTGCATACACCCCTTAAGGCTTTGGATGGATGGATGGACAGACGTAAATGGGAACTTGGGGTGGGAGGAAAGCAGTGCCGTAGGCATGAGCTAAGCCGGGCATGTGTCAGACCTGTTGTTTCCTCAGTGGGGAGTCATGGGAGAAAGTCAGTTTGGGAATGCGGATTAAATTCCGGCAGCAGAGTTAGGCCTGGAGCTTCTCCTCAAGATTGAGTAAGGTGTGTGGTCAGTAATGGGTTAGGACTAATAGTTGAAGTATAGCACTGGAATCCGTGGCTTCATTTTCCTTTCTTTCCTTCTTTTTAAATAAATAAGAATGATTTCACTCGTGTGTATACCATGATGTGCCCGGGGGGAGAGTAGGGGGAAGTGTCACTGCCCGTGGCCCTTGAAAGGTAGATGGAGACAACTGGTTCAGGCCATGGAGAGCACTCAAAGTCTTTGGGCCGGGATGGGGGGCAGAATAAACAGGGTACGTTCACAGGGAAACATGGCACTGATGACTTCTCTTCTCGCGGGCAGATGTGGCTGAAGTCTGACTCCCAATCTCTAAGTCGGCACACACGTTCGTCCCCCACAGCCCACACTGCCAGCCTCAGTAGCTGCAGGGGTTCCTGAGTGCAGGGGTGTGAACAGAAGAAACTTCTTTAATGAGCCGCTGCTCTCCCCAGGAATTATCAGATGGGACCACTTTGAAGTTTTATTCACTTAAGAATGAATATCCTCCGGTCCTGAGAAAAGGATAGCAAATGGCGAGGCCAACCGTGGCATTGTTTCAATAAAGCTGATACTTGGTTCAGTGTCCCTAAACTGTCCTCTAGAGCAAATGCCACTTTTAATCCTAAAATCTTGCATCTTATGGAGGTGCAAGAATATTTTTCTTCGTTTTAGAAGACATGGTTTTATAAAACTGATCACAAAGATTCAAGTTCAAAGTTAGAATTAAGGATTTTAGAGACCACTGAAACAAAGAAAGAATTACATTTCTTGCTTGGACAATGGTTAGAGTTTCTTATCTCCTTGGAAAGAGTAAAGCTTGCAACCACCTGTGAATAAAACTTTTGCCAGTGATCTTGGTAGACAAATCTCCCACTACGAACTAATAACGAGTTGTCATCGACAAACTCATGTGTAATTTCTGGTTTGTTTGAGAGCGTGGCTCAACCTGATTACCTGGTACTGATTGTCACTTTGAGTTAGAACTGCCAAGTAACCAAGTAACCGTCTTATAATATATCAGCTACTGATACTAGTCATGGCAAAACAATACATTTTAAAGGCCGTGTAAAAAAACAGTAAGTTCTAAGTAGGAGACAGCAGGCAGAAAGAGAATTCAGAAAGTGGTTCCATCAGCACTTCACTTTCATTGTGCTAATTCCCTTAAAGAAATGCCCTTTGTTCTAAGAAAAAGAAAGCTTTCATCTGAATTTCCAATGAAGAAATGCTCACCCGTTAAGATCAGGATAATGCCTAAAATGAACAGAATGATGAATACAGAAAGCACACTAAAATTCTGAAGAGCAGTGAGTGACTCCCTGTTAGCAGATTAAATTTTACCTCTCACAGTCTTAAAATCTACTACGAAGTAGAAACAAGGCATTAGGGATTTTTCCCCCTGAAAATAAAGTTTTCTTGAACCAGAAGTCACACAAAGTCTAATTAATTATGGGCTTGTGTCAAGGCCGCAAGTTTTTGTTTGTCTGTTTGTTTTTGAACCTTGTTATCTATCCTAATGGTCTGCTAATCGTAGAAATGGAAGAGTAAAAATTTTATAGGATATTAAAAATATATAAAAATAAAAACTAGAGTCAAATACAGAAATATGTTTCCTGCCTGTCTTCATCCTAAAGAAGCCCTGAAATGTTCTGTAGAAAACAGATTTATCTGAGAGTTGGAGACTAAAGCCAGAAGTGAAAAAACACTATAAAAAGCATTTATGATTAATCACAATGGAACGGAAACCAGATTTCAGGTTTACAAGATTAAGTCCAATTCAGACACACAATTTTCCCAGACTTAAAATCAAAGTGACAGCTGCACAGACACCAGCGCCCAACAAGCACAAACATACCCACATTTATGAGCGCTTCCTACTCCACGGCTACTCGTTTGAACTGGAAGATGATCCATTTGTGCCGCTACTACCACCTTACATGTAGAGAGTGTTCGTGTATCCTCATTGCTTCGGACAACTCTAAAGAAGCTAGAAAATACTATCAAGGAAAAAAAAAAAAAAGAAAGAAACCCACATGTTTTCATGGTAACTACCGGGTGATTAAACATGCTGTTCCACTGACTTTCCCCCTGGATAGAAATGTTGAAAGAGGGGTGGGAAAAGCAATGAGAAAACATGTCCCAAATGCTATTTCTGGATTAGGGAGAAAATAGCTCAGAAGTGGTAAAGACTATTTCGTGGCATAGTTCATGGATACCTTTTTGGCACCAAAATCAATTTTATGTAAGAAATGAAGTCTGAGTAAAAACTGGCAAAGACAGGAAGAAATATATTATTAGCAAGGGAGTGGAAATGGCAGACTTTTTTTTTTTTACCTATGAGCTATCACCCAATTACCCAAGAAAGAACTCTCTTGTGCTCTTGAAAACAATAATACGGCACGATTTTGATTAGAGCATTCACACTGCTCCTTCCAGATCTGAATGCTCATTCAGTGACAAGAAGACGAGGCCTGAAGACGCGAGCTTTGAGCACTCTGGTAATGAGGACAGTCGCCTTAGGAACTGGGCTGCGTTGCTTCCTCATTGAGGCTGTAACACATTCCCACGAATGGAATGGCTTCCAACAACGTGGCTTGATTATCGGATAGCTCCAGAGTCAGAAGTCTGAAATGAGCCTTGCGGGGCTAAACTCAAGGTGTAGCCTCGGTCGCGTTCCTTCTGGAGGTTCTAGGGGGCAATCTCCTTCTTTGCCAGAGGCTGCCTGCCGGCCTCGGCTTTCTCCACATTCAAAATGCATTGCTCCAACCTCTGTTTCCAGGGTCACATTGCCTTCTCTAACTCTGCTTTTGTCGTCCTGTCACCTCCTCTGACTCCGATCTTAACCTCCCCCCTAAGGAGTCTTGTGATTACATTGGGTTTGACAGATAATCCAGGCCCACACCCTGGAAAGAGAGGTTCTCCAATTTTAAGGACTCATGTGATTAGATTGGGCCCACCCTGATATTCCCCAACAATCTCATCTCCAAATCCTTAACCTAATCACACCTGCAGAGTCTCTTCTGCTATAGAAGAGAAACACATTCACAAATTCACAAATAAAACATGGACATCTTTCAGGGACCATGATTCATTTTGCCACACGGCATAACTTGAAATAATAATAAAGTCTGAAGCATTTTTCTGCTGCTGCTGCTAAGGGACAGCCCCGCAGAGGGCAAACCCTTCTTGCCTATTCTTGGTTTGTTAGATCCAAAGCCAACCTCTTCCCTCCAAGTCAAGAAAGCACTTTGGAAAGCAAGGGGCTGAGAGTCACGCTGTTACACGGATTGTCCCGAAGCCGCTCATATGCATATAAACTCACAAATCAGTACTTGAACTCTCAGTAGTCACATAGGATTTCTCATATACCTTACAATGGACTAGGCGCCAAAGCTTGGAATTTCTTTTTTCTTTTTTTTTTTTTAAAGATTTTATTTAGTTATTCGACAGAGAGAGAGAGACAGCCAGCGAGAGAGGGAACACAAGCAGGGGGAGTGGGAGAGGAAGAAGCAGGCTCATAGTGGAGGAGCCTGATGTGGGGCTCGATCCCATAACGCCGGGATCACGCCCTGAGCCGAAGGCAGACGCTTAACCGCTGTGCCACCCAGGCGCCCCCAAAGCTTGGAATTTCTAAGTAACATACACAATTTATTCGAAATAACTAATATGTATTCAATTTATCCCCACTGTCACAAGTTCTAAATTGCCATCTTACACTCTTTTGTGACAACAAAGGTTGTTCGCACTGTGACTATCACTTGCATTTAAATCTTAAAACATACGTTACAGGCTCCATCCAGGGCCACTGTCCCATCTGCGGCAAGCCCGCTGTTCTGTGCTTCATCGCTCTTACTGTTAAATCCATGAAGAAGGAGTCTCCATCCCAGGCGGCTAGCGAGCAGCGGCGTTTGATACAGATGTTAACTCCTTTTCTGTAACTCGTTCTTCACTTGGTTTCTGGGACGCTATTTTCCCTATTTCTTTCCCAACTTCACTATTGGCTTTTTTCATTCTCCTTTGCTGGTTCTCTCTTCATCTCCCCAGTGTTTAAACCTTGAAGAGTTCCCAGAGCTCAATCTATGGACCCCTTTTTCTTATCTACACCACTGGTTTGCAATGGGGGCGATGATTTTGTCCCTCAGAGGACATTTGGCAACGTGTGGAGACATTTTTGGTTTCCATAACTGTACGGGGATTGGCTACTGGCATCTGTGTGTGGAGGCCCTGGATGCTGTGCAGGATTTTCCAGTCCCAACTGTCAGTAGTGCTAAGGTTGAGAAACCTTGGATAAGGGACTATAGAGAAAGAGATTAAGAAAGAGGAAATCATCTTTGGCGGGGGGGTTACCGGGGTGGCTCAGTTGGTTAAGCGTCTGCCTTCAGCTCAGGTCATGATCTCAGGGTAGAGGCCTGAGCCCTACGGGCTCCCTGCTCAGTGGGGAGTCTGCTTCTCCCTCTTCCTCTGCCCCTCCCCCTCCATTCGCACGCTCATGCGTGCTCTCTCTTTCTCTCAAATAAATGTTAAAAAAAAAAAGAACAGAGAAATTGGAAAACTCAAGAGAATGTACGTTGAAATGTGATATAGCTTCAAAAAACACATATACTAGGTGGGATGACGTCACTCATACTTCAGATACACTGGGGCTGATATTGCTTCAAACTGATTTTAAGCACAGAGTAAACTTCTCTTTTCAAATCAGCACTTTAACTTAAAATTGAAGACAAGACCAAACAACCAATTCGGGTCAATTTTTCCTTCACTTCTGCCTACAATGGAAACATGGTACAGCCTGGTGATGACGTGAATGATCAATTCTTACAAAGTTGCAATGCTTTCTGTTGTAATGCTTTCCTTGTCGTGAAGGTCACTGAAAAATGATTTTATAGTATCTCTCCAAGCGAAAGGGATAATCTGAAAGGAAGGTGAGTCAAGACAGGTTGCCAAGACAACCCCCTACCCAACAGAGTTCAGATTCTTCTTGAAGTAGAATTCCAGTTATTTCCAGGCATGTCTTTACGAACCAATCCTACAAGTCTAAGATAATTCCCTGAGAGCCAGTCCTAACTTAGCTCTGGATGGGGCAGCTGTAAAAATACATTAGACCATCAGGATTTACAACTGATACGTAGATCTTTTAAGTTCTTACTCTCTTCTAAATCATTAAAGTATGACAAGTTGATAACAATTAAGGTTTCTATGACATAAACTTTTTAAAATTAGGAAAAGCTTTATTTTGTAAGTCTCAGAATTATATAAGGAAAATAGGTGCTCTCATATGATAAATTATGCCAAATGTGATAAACAAAATCAATCACACTGTTTTCTAAACCTTAGAACAAATTACTGTTTATTTTTATTAGCTACTCTCAGATCTGTCCTTCCCAACATTTTCGCCACACTGGGAGCTACTGATTCTCCCCTGATGAATGTGTAACAAGCCGAATGAGTTGAACGGGAAGCTGTTCTCTATAATGTTCACGTCATCAGTTTCTACAGGGGAAACCAGAGTGAAACCTGCCAAAGAGTGTCCAAAGCTGGTTTAGGAGCCTTTTACCTTTCTGTTTACTTCATTTCCCACAAAGACCTTCACTTTGCTTTTTCCCCCCCTTTCACTCACAGAGTCAAAGCTAGAAAAAATGATAAGATTTTGGGGGAAAAACGTGTAATAGTAAAAATCTCAAGATCTATTAGAAAACTCAAACATTAAGAGCATAGCTTCTATTCTTTAGAGGATGAAAGAAGAATTACTTTTACTTTTACAAGTTTCTTTGGACTACTAGGTTGTGAGACAAAAATAATTTCTTTTTTTCTATGTCTGTCAGATGTGTCTTAGGACACGACTAAGGTACAGCTGGGATTTATCAAGCATGGGTTCTGACGAAAAAGATTCTCAAAATAACAATGCCCACAGCAGCCTTTTCTTCACAAGAAGGTGAAGATGCTTAGGGAGCGAAGAGAGTGTATCTGACTCATGGCTTCTTTGAAAGCCAGAAAGTTAATGTGTCTTCCCATATTCCCAAGAGCGTTCCCTGTGGGGTGTGCATTAGGAGAGACTATGTCCTTTGGATTGCGTGTGGTGGCACGCACGTGCCATGTCACGAGAGAGCAATCACTTCAGAGAGTAAACCTGAGCCTTTGCTTTCACTATTCTCGTTCCTACTGTTCTTCTTTGTCAAGGCTGATTTTCTCGGCAAAAATTTGAGAATACTGAAGGAATGGTCCTTACTTAGCTATGCTTACCCAGAAAGGTTTCCCACCAAAAGAAAACAGAAGTTAAAGAAAGAGAAAGGATTGACATGTATTTACTCAAGATATGTCCTTTGATCTTCAGCATTTTGAACCAATTTGAGAAACACTAGACGCCTAAGGGCTACATTGAAAACAACATTTACAAGTATTTATTGACCGTCCATAAGTTGCAGCTATCTACACAAATCTCTGCTACGGGAACTTACTGGTCCATAAAAGACACAAAGTTGAAGGCTGGCTTGGAACGCAGGCCTGTGCGTTGCTGCAGACCAGTAAAACAGAATGTGTTTCAATTTAGTCAAAGTAATATTAACTTTTTAAAGGGAACACTTACTATATCCCAGGCCCTGTTCTTAGTGTTCCAAGCACTTTTTAGATATACAATGTCTCATGTATATTTCAAAGAGTCCACCACCATCTGCATTTTGTAGACAAAGAAAAACTAAGGAACAAGGTTAAGTAACTTGAACAAGAATCTAGAGCTTTGAAGTGACGGTGCTGAACTTAAACTTATGCAGCCAAGGTCAGAGCCTGTGCACTGAACCTCTACATTATATGGGCATTCTAGAACGTATGCTGCTTCTCAGTGGGTTCTTTCAACAGTAGTGGTGCTTACCATCACCTTTTCCAGCTTCCATGCACATCTCATTGCTCTTTTTTACATGCAAAAATGTAAATTATTACTCACATCTGAAATCCAGTTTTTCTCCAAGAAAGTATTCCTTTTTTAAAGTCATATTCGTAGGTGATTGATTTTAAGAGGGAGACAGAGCTTGAGGAAGATAACCTAGAAACACTACCCTTGCTTATCAGGTCCAAGCCTCCAGCGAATGCTTCCCCCAGAGTCATCACGCACTAGAAGCTGACTAATCCTTCTCCAGTCTGCACGTTTGCCTACTGTTTTGCATGCTGAGGTCACTTTCCCTTGATGATGTAATGGCTGGACACACTGGAAGATCTTTGGCATATCACACAATTTTCTGCCTTTGAGCCTTTCCACTTAGACTGATCTTTTCCGTAGTTCCAGTGTCCAAAAGGACACGCAATGTTCCTGTGTGTTCAGATCCTAAAGTCTAGTATTGACAAATTGTTGAGATCACATGTACAAGACTATCTATAAAGAAATATAAATGTTAAATCGTACAAAGACAAGTACGTTATATTTTCCAACTACCTTGTCTATTTGAACAGGAATGTCATTAATCTCATACGGTCATTAAATTCTCTAAGAATTGTAAGAGATTTGATTTTGTGTCTCGGACTATCTCCAAATGCTTTTACATGATTCAAATGATATTACCTGTCTACTCTGGAATTGTGTCTTATAACTTCCCCTGGAACACCCTATGTTATAGCCATACTGCGATTTTCAAAAGACATCACACCTTTGCTCCACCTTGCATTTGCACAATGTCATTCTCACTAGGTTGAATGCTCTTTTTCACCTATCCTCATCATTTTCTGGAAAAATATGCCCGGACTGCCTCTAGGTCAAGTTGATTACCCATCCTTCATCACCACTGTGCTTTCTATATATCTTTTGTGTACCTAATATCAGCACTTACCTCTTTATACTTCAGGTCTATAATCCTTAAGTGTAAGTTTACAGGTCTGTAATTCTGAAATATATAAGTGTGCCTTACTCAACTCTGTATGCCCAAGGCCTTATATACCACAGTGTTGGCCTGAAGCAGGCTCCTGACATATGAATGGATGAATGATATAGTGGATATTATTAAATTTTGGAAATACGTTAAGGGAAAAGAAAAGATATATATATATATATAATTGAGAGACTAAACAGGATAACAAACGCTCAAGTCATCTTTGAATCGGTGCTTCAAACTCACTTGATTCTAAGTCCAAACAGTAAAAAACATATTTTATTATACCTTTTTTTTCCCGTTTGGAAGCAGAAAGCATCCTACAAATTAATCTGAATTCAATACTATTGGCTTAAAAAAAAAAAAAGCCCACAAAACCCCCAAACCTTTCTTTGGAAATATGATTACGTTTCTACTGAGGCATACTGCTCCCAGAGTGGCAGAGTGTATCCAACACTGCTCGGGAATGCTGGGCGAGCACGATCCCATTTCGTTAGCTCTCGCTGGCCAGAGACTGATGCGTTACTTTCTCAGTGTAATTGCTTGCATAAAGTAAGCAGAAGACAATAGACAGGTATGAGATGAGACTGGCCGGGTGACAGCACCACTTTCCACCTGATAACTTGTACCCTCATCAAGAGAATCTGTGATCCACTGACACATTACAAGACAAATTCTGTGAAGGGCCAACCTTAATCTGAAATCAAAATAATGACCCCCATACATGTATAATTTTACAATTCTAAAGAAACCGTGTTTGTTTTGATCCGGATCGTTCTATAACCAAAGAAAACTCTAAGATACCATTTGACGTCTATCAATAGGCAAAGAAGACAGTGATAATATAATATCTGAGTCAGGAGAGCATTCGGTGACTCACAGCTTTTGCTGGTGGGTGGGAAGGTAAAATGACCTATCTCCGGGAAAAACATTCATATCTTTTAATCCTGCAACTCCACATCAAGGAATCTCTCCAAAGCAAACCATCTTAAATATGGTAAAGGCAAGAAAACTACTGGAGTCAACAGGGATATACTGTGGTATATTCACTCAAAAGACTATTATACAGCCATTAGAGTTATGCAAGATGTACATAATTTTAATAACTATGGGAGAAAAAAGCAGAATGTGGGATAATTACAAGTTGAAAGAATGTCCCCACCCCCGATTTGTAGTAGTTATTACTGGGTGACAGGGTTACGCATGCTACTTTTCTCTAATTTAGTAGGTATTGAAGTTTTTGTCTACTAGTTTCATAAAGAAAACTGAGGATTTTTATAAATAAAACTAAATGGTAAAAATTGTGTTTTTATTTGTGAAAGAGCACCATGCTAACAAACACACCAAGCATTCTGGTGGTGGTTGCATGTATATGACATAAAATCACACACTTTTTCTTCCACATACTTCTACAGTCTTACTGGAAGTTGCTGGAGCAGCCACTCCTCATCGCACCTACTGGAGTCACAAAGATGTGGATTTCAATCCTGGCTGCTACAGATCGGTTCTGTGATCTTGATCTTGAATAAATCCCTTTACAGATTTTATCTGTCTCAATGTCCTCACCAAAAAAAACCCCCAGGAAAAGAACCCTTGCTTCTCAGGCTTATCGTAAATCATCAAAATACTGGACTTGGCAACATCTGATGAGTTGTAAGTTCCCAGTACATGACACCTAATGCTATTGCTTATTATCAAGAAAAACACACGTAAGAATAGAATCAAATGCAAAATCGGGCTACTTGGGTTTTTATGGCCAAAAGCAGTTCAAGTTCTCTTTAGTCATTTTATTTATTTATTTATTTTTGTTTAGTCACTTTAAAGTTACACGTGACGGCAGCAGTCCTGTGAATTCGATACTGACCCTGCGTGTGCACTTCAAAGAGCAATCAATAAGCAAACAGCACAATCCAAGGTTGCAAGTAAACAAAAGCTTTTATGAAAACAAGTCACTTCGGTAGCTCGGCTTGAGAATGGTGAGAAGGAACAGTGTGATACAATAATTTATGCACTTTCTTCTCATTAGAACTGTAGACAGGATGCAGGACATAAGTTCCTTAGATGGCACCTGCCAAGTGACCCTTGAACTGAGCTGAAAGCTAACTGAACTAGAGAAAAGCAGTCTATTTAGGAATAGTAACAAAAATGGCTATAAATGAGTCTTCTAAATTAGATATTTCTAAAGTAAAATGAAAATAAAAATGTTATGGGTAGATACCCTTTTTTTCCTGACCTATATACAGAGGAAGAAAAAAAAATGGTCCCTTTTATAGTCATTTAATTACTAAGGCAGCAGTAAAGAAAGGAATTAAATGTAACCATTTGGCTGATTTATGCTGCAGTTAAAAGGCCCATGGAATGTTCTGACATTAATGTTGCACATTGGCCCCTCTTTTCACAACTTAAAAAATGTTGACTGCAGCAAGTCTGAGTGAGATAGGTTGGGCAAGCAACTAGGTGAGTGGAGAGGTCAGTAGTGCGTTGCGAGGTCATTGCTCTCTGCCTCGGAGAGGAGGGGGAAAAGCAAGCCCGGCTGCAAGGTAAAGGTCTGATCTAACCCAGTTTTGTCAAACGGACAATGATGTCAGCAGACCTTCAAAGGGGATCTGCAGGATACAGATATGGCACTATCTGATGATTCCAGACCAGCTCTTGGCCAAGACTCTGCCCTCGGTGCCGCACAGCTGGCACTGGGGAAACTGACTGATCACCAGCTATCTGACCCGAAGCACACCTTTCGCTTGGGGCTGACAATAGCTGATGATCTTAGGTAACTGGTTTTCAACTTCTAGTCCTGCCTTTTGCCCATGGCTTCCCCAAGGCCTTTATAGGAAAAGAGTATAAGTCAAAAGGGCCGAAATTATGTAAGTGCTTTGCAAGGGTCTCCTTCTCAGCAGTATCTTCGTTTGGCTCCTCGCGGCTGTCTGGGGCAGAGAAGCCGGCAGCGAGAGCCAAACCCAACTTCGCAGCAGCACTAGAACTTCATTACCTAAACAGCCACGGGGCAGAGAGATCTGTGTGGCAGTTCTCAGTACAAAGGACCGACAGGAAAAGTTTTAATCTCAAGAGTGCTATGGGATGCCAAAAATCTAATCTCTATTTTCGGAGTTAAATCTTTCTTCCAGTTACACACTCTTCATGGCTATGTCCTTTGGAAGTATTTTAGTATATAAAATTGTCAATAATGTGGCGTAGGTATGACTATAGGCAAAGGCAGCCTTGTCTGACATGGCGGCACGGTCACAAATTCTTATCCAGAACTGTAGGTGATGAAACAAAAGCATTACCTAAATGACAGCAACGTGATGATTCTTTTTTCCTGTTAAACTGATGAATTCCGGGGGTAAATTGATGGAATCCTACAATTTAGGTCATATATTTACGGAAATTTATATGGCCTATGTTCACTGAAAACTCATGTTTAGTTTCCATAGCTGGCCCAAATAGGAAAATTGCACATTTTGACAGCACACATAGCCAGGTAGAAACACTAATTTTCTATATTCTTTTCCAATTCCAGTTGGAGCTCCTTAATTATTCATTCAGGAGGTATTAATTGAGCACCTACTGTATGCCAAATGCAAATCTAGGCTTTGGGAATACATCAGCGAGCAAAACAGACAAAAAAGCCTATTCCCACGGAGGTTACAAGTCTGGAGGCAGGCAACAAATAATACGGTATGTTAGAAGATTATAAATACTACAGGAAGAGGAAAGAGTTATGCAGTGTAAAGGGAAAATGAGGTGGGGAGTAAGGGATAGACAGGAATTTAAAAGAGGAGAGTCAGGGTAGGCTCACTGGGGAGAACTGGAGCAGAAGGCTTTAAGGGGATGAGGGAGTGGAATGTGGGAAATGGTGTGGTGTGTGGGGCAGAGAAGTCGCCAGGGCGAGAACGATCTCCAATGTGTAAATTTACCCGATGGTGCCAATTTTGTCTTTGGAAAATTCAGTATCCAAAGATATCCTTTGAGAATGTGTCTATAAGTGTGCATCCGAGCAAAGTTCTGCTTCTCCCAGTGAATTTTCATGTCGGTACAACTGTTTGCATATTCATGAGTGTCATTCAAGAATAATGAGCATGAAAGTACCTAGACTACAATTTTTAAAAAGTATATTAATTTGTAGAAGTAATCTTATTCAGGGGATAATTATAAATCTGAGTTACTAAGACATTCCAGAACATTTGAATTTCTGATAGAACCTCTTGTGAAAGAAGCTAAGACAGCCTGTAGATAGAAGATTATAAGGTACCATGGTAGAGTCTTGAATTAAGACAGATCTAAAAGTAGCTTGACACTGGAGACGAATTTATTTAATCTTTCTTATAAAGAAGGTGTGTGCTATTCTTTCAGGATTTTCTCTTGCAAACCTAGACTTGAATATACAAAAGCAAAGGCTGGTTCTTCAAGAATTTAGCAGGATTATTTCTGAACTAGAGACAAAATGTGATTTCCTACAAGCACATTAATTCTGCTTCACTGGCAAACTGGTTTTAGGTCCAAATTGTGAAAGAAAGATAGTAATTCCTGTCAAGGACAAGGAAATAGATTTTGCATTTTCTTCCTCAGTCAGCAGGGGAGTGTAGGACACAAGTGACTTTCTAATGTATATTTCTCTAAATGTACATATTAAGAAGCAAAGTCTAATGGTAATGTGGAAATCAGAACTTTATTTTTAAAAAAGGCAAATGAAAATGAATAAAATACAACTTTTAGACTTTAAAGGGAACAAATTTAAAAATATATATGTACTGTAACAACTGTCTATTTCCATGTCTAGGTCTTTTACTGTAGGGCTTAAGTGAGTTGAGGTGACGTTTTACATTTTAAATCAATAGACCAATCCCAGCTTTAGGAAGTCATCATAAAGTAGAAACATAAACACCCCAAAGATAAGGCTTCTGTTTGGGCAGAAGACATGAACAGTTATTTCCCCAAAGAAGACATACAGATGACCAACAGACACATGAAAAGATGCTTAACTTCATTCATCATCAGGAAAATGCAAATCAAAACCGCAGTGAGATATTACCTCACACCTGTCAGAATGGCTAAAATCAAAAAACACAAGAAACACTAAGTGTTGGCGAGGATGCGCAGAAAAAGGAACCCCAGTGCGCTGTTGGTGGGAATGCAAACTGGTCCAGCCACCCTGGAAAACAGTGTGGAGATTCCTCAAAAAGTTAAAACTAGAACTACACTATGACCCAGCAATTGCTCTACTAGGTATTTATCCAAAGAATATTAAAACACTAATTTGAAAGGATACGTGCACCCCTACGTTTATTGCAGCATTATTTACAATCATCAAATTATGGAAGCAGACCAAGTGTCCATCAATCGATGAATGAATAAAGAAGAAGTGGTATACGACCGCCCCGCCACCCCACAGCGACCGTCTTAAACAAAAGACGTTGGATCCTAGTTGGAGTTCCGGGGCGGGGGGGGG
Organism: Ursus maritimus; assembly: GCF_017311325.1. NCBI lineage: Eukaryota > Metazoa > Chordata > Mammalia > Carnivora > Ursidae > Ursus > Ursus maritimus. The sequence continues at coordinate 5,635,125 of NW_024423453.1, forward strand.
GGGGGGGGGGG
>NW_024423453.1:5635145-5693733 GCF_017311325.1 Ursus maritimus
GGGGGGGGGGGGGGGGGGGCGGTTGGAAAGGTAATAACAAAAATGGAAGCCAAGCCTGGAATTCCTATTAATGGCAAAATTAGTAACTCATTGTTGGCCCCTTGGTGGCTCTCTGAAGGCCTGCCGTGGAAGTGTATGTGTGGGTGGTGGTGGAAAATGAGATAGATGACCATTTTCTCCAACTTTTTTTTTAATTTTTTTTTTAAGATTTTATTTATTTATTCGACAGAGACAGAGACAGCCAGCGAGAGAGGGAACACAAGCAGGGGGAGTGGGAGAGGAAGAAGCAGGCTCCTAGCAGAAGAGCCTGACGTGGGGCTCGATCCCATAATGCCGGGATCATGCCCTGAGCCGAAGGCAGACGCTTAACCACTGTGCCACCCAGGCGCCCCCATTTTCTCCAACTTTCTAACTGCTCCCTGGTGCCACGTCTACCGAGACAGTTTAAGATGGTTCACAGGTGCTGGTCCTCTAACATCTATCTGCCAGGTCACATTTTCTAACTAAACGCTTTCACCAGCTAACCTGAGATGTTTCTCAATATGGTCCACTGACCACATGCGTCAGAACCTCCTGGGGTGCTTGCTAAGACTGCGGATTTCACCTCAGACCTTCCGAACGTGGGAGAGTGCTATGGTCTGAATGTTCGTGTCCTCCTCAGAATTCATGTAGAAATCCTAACCTCCAATGCGATAGCGTTAGGAAGTGAGGCCTCTGAGAGATGATTAGATCGTGAGGGTGGAGCTCTGCTGAGTGGAGTTTGTGCCCTTATAAAAGAGGCCCGAGAAGGCTCCATGTGAAGTCAAAGAAAGGGGGTAGCTGTGTGTTTTTATCAGACAATGAATCTGCCAGCACCTGGATCTGGGACTTCCCAACCTGCAGAACTGTGAGGAAAGTTTCCACTATTTAAGCAACTCGGTCTGTGGTATTCTGTGATAGCAGCCTGAACAAAGAACAAAGAGTAACTCCAAAAGTCTGTAGTTAAATAGGACTCTTAGGAGGTTTTTAGACTTGAGGTGGAACTTCAAGATCATGATTATTTAGCTTCATATCGTCAGCCCCCTCTGGATTCCTCAATTTCCTATCTCAAAGATAACACAACTGTAATACATAGCAAAATCCACTATATCCTACCATCGAATAAAAAACTTCTGGCTGACCCCCTCTTTACAAAAAAAATCAGTGTATTACAACTGGAAAAGACTCTGACAAGAGAGGAAAACTAAAGGAATGGCAAAGTGGTAGACAATCTCTCACGCTCTGCAGTAACAACACGGACAGGAGGGCACTGTACTTTAGTTGCCCCAGTACCTCGATTCCGAGAAGGTAAACCTGTGTCTCACTAAGCTTCCGAAGTGTCTCCCTTATGTGGGGATTTAACAAAACACTCAATTAGTCTAAAATTCCTTGCCCTTTTAAACAAAACTGAAACCTAGGAATAACATCTTTACTTTTCTTCATTAGTAATGAGCTACTTCAGGTAAAAGATGTAATTTTCCAGGAAGTGCTTTAAGGATGATAGTTTAATAACAGAGATCAAAGATATTTACTTACCTCCTAATTAACAAAACTTTGCAAAGCCTTTTGGCTTATGATACAAAATTTTGCTGAATTTGTATTACTGAGAGTTTATCTGGGCTCAGAGACAAGAGAATTCCAATTCATTCATTCTTTCATACCGCTACTCAACAAATACTTTCAACAAGTCATGAAGTGCTAAGTATTGCAAGGTATTGAGGAGAGCTAACAAAACAGACATCTTCCCCTACTCCCTGGAGATTTTAACGTCTTTTGGAGGTAATAGACAAGTACATGGAAAAGTAGAGAATAGACAATAAGGAAATATTCGAAGAAGAAGAAGGAGGAGGAGGGGGAGGAAGGGGAGGAGGAGGAGGGGAAGAGGAGGGGCGGAGGGGGAGGAGGATGTGCTCTAACTCAGATTTGACAGGATGAGTAGGTGAGTGGAAACAGCATGGGCAAAGAGCCAGAGGCAAGAAAGAAAAAGCACACTCAAACAACTGTACAAAATTTAGTGTGCTTAAAATCTAGAGTAGGTTGGAGACTCTTGAGCTGAATGTCCAAGAAACAGGTGGAAGCAAGATCATGAGCACCCTTATAGATCATGTTAAAAAGTTTCTTTTTAATCCTAAAACCAAGGGGGAACCATTGAAGAGATTAAATGAGTGAAGTCCACATGCTTTTATTTGTAATCTATAAAAATTCCTCATTGACTAAAAAAAAAAAAAATTGGGAGCTTGAGTAAGTCTTGAGTAAGGGAGTGGCAGAGGTTTTTGGTAAGGGAAGGGCAGGCCCTGGAACTTAGGAAAAGACAGGCATGAGCAGTGCAGTTACAGGAAGTTCCCCAGTCTACACAGTCCCAGTTGGGGGGCGTCCTTTCACAGTCACCTATCATATGGTCAGATGTTCAGTGTGTGGATGTATGAAGTTAGGTGCCTTCTGCAAAAGACTTCACTCAAACATTTCTCTGCTGAGCATGGGGCACATGATGAAGTATAGTATTTCCTCATTGGTTTGGTGCTTATCGTGTTCTTAGATATAAAATTATGCTCCCTCCCATCATGTGTCAGCCACAGGTATGCAATGCTAGTTTCAGGACTAAGAAAACATTCATCTATGTTTCCAGTCAACAAGACAGAGCTTGTAAAGGAAAGTTCTCAGCTTACCTGGAATACACTTTTGAAGATCTAAGAAAGGCTGTACTGATGAGGATAAACATGTGACTGAGTCACCAAGATTTTATATCCATGCCTTAAAGGGCAAATCAACCTTTTTAAAGTACAGGTTTGTGCTTCTCTCTCCTGCCTCGTCACAGACCTGACTTCTGGTAGTAGCCATCTCATAGCCGTGAGAAAGGACAATGGCGTAGAAAGACGAACAGAGCTTGGTTTCCTGATAGCATCTCTGAGCTGCCTTATTAGACCTTCATTGTGCGCTCCAGACTTTTGTTGAAGGAAACGAGAAAATCCCCCTACTTAATGAAGTTCTATTTGTTGACTTTCTGTTCTTCCCAGCCCAACACTCTTGATACCCTCGACTTCTATTGAAACTTCTCTGAATACAATGTACCAAGTTCTGTAGCTACTGACAGTATGTGGAATTCTGTGGTGATTTAAGAACATGGATGAGAACCAGCAAATCATTACCTCCGAAACCTAAATGTTTTTGAAGTGACATTTGTCCAGCCGCCTACGAAGACACTGAGCTATCTGATCTATGGGAGTTGTGTTATTGCCAAAAAACAGCAGGAAAACAAAATGCAGAAAACTCTCCACACGCTTCCTGGGCATTTTGGCCATAATTATTCTTATTTAGTTGCGCTTGACTGATCAAGCGTTAGAAATGACTGAGCCCTGATGCTCAAGCGGGAGCAACACAGGGATCCGAGGGAAAACAGAAAGATGCGGATCCAGAAAACAGAAGGGAAAATGTTTTGTGGACCATTCTGGGCAAATGAAAGTTGCACGATCGTAAGTTCTGCACATGCCAGTCACAAGTGTCAGTCATCAGGGATTGTACCGTCCACTTTAAGCAAACACATTATGTGGGCTGAGGTTGCAACAGCTATATTTATTCAAAGGTACAACCTGTTTGGCTGGCTTCAGATTTTCAGAGTTGTTTATATGCACATGAGTATAAATCCTTTTAGGATATCAAAGAGAGCAAATTTATATTTGTGTATGAGTATATATTTATATTGGCATTTAAATGCATATAAACACAGGGAAGCACATATTTCTGTTCAAGGAGATAATGTGTGAGTTTAACGCAGTACCAGGATCCTTTGAGACTTTTTACTCCCACTTACCTGTAGAAGTTCTAGTGGCACCGTTCTTAAATTTCTTTGTAACAGAATCTTTTATCGTTAAGAAAACCTTCTAAATAATTAATTCATATATTATGTGTAGGGTCTATACCTTGGACATTGGATTGAAAATAGTGAATCACTTATAAAATATCTGCCACAGTGATTTTCGAATCCCTTGCAAACCACCCGTCACTACGCACTTTCTGATTCAAATCTGCGTGGAGAGAAATTCAGTTCCAAAGCAGAGAGACAACACATTCACCGCAAGAACTAGAATAGTTTAGGCTGCTTAATCGAGAGTTGTGTGAATTATTTTTTAAATCAGGATTGTTCAAATTGTTTGTACTGGTTAAAACTAGCCAGAGGATTTCCAAACCCCTAATTCGTTTGAAGACATATAGGCCATCTTTTCTCCAGAGAATTTAATTACCTCTTACAACATGATGAGTATAGAATTATCAGCTACAAATCCAAGTTCCTGCAGCATATGTGAATAAAAAGATAAGATCAAACACTCCAGCTGATTTGTTTACTCAAAAGTATTGAATACATGTAGTTATAAAAATTACCTGGGGAGTCTATTTAAAAAGTCAGAAATCCAAATTCTCTAGGTCCTATGGTGGTGGGAGGACCCCAAAATATGAACGTCAGCAACAGCTAAATGATGTAGGAGGTTCCTGTGGACCCACTCTGAGAAACAATGGTCTATCCTGTTGTAGATGCCAGGGACACAAACCCCAAACAGCCCACTCTAGTGAGATAGGTAAGTAAACAATTTTGTGATGCTTTTTAATCATCCAGAGGGGTATGGAGAGGATAAGAGAAGGGATCCAAAGGAGGTCAGAAGTGAAATTCTCCTGCAGAAATAACCAGCTCTAAGGGGGGTAGGAGAACAACTAGAGAATGGGAGGAAGCATGGTGGGGACGAGCCTGAGTGGGAGTTGCTGGGGCCAAGCACTGGGGAGTTCGGACTAATCAGCACAGGATACAGGAGTAGGAAATGAGGTTGTTGAGTGAAGAGGAGGTACTATCTGGAATGACTTTTGTGCCTACGTGGGCCTAATTTTAACTTTTTATCCTGAAGGCACAGGAGGGCACTCAGGGTTGAAGCTGGAGAGCAGAGTTAGGTTCAATTTTAAGAAAGGCCACCAGGCAGCAGAAACATGGAGGGCTTCTGGGAGGAACGCAACCTGATGCAGGTGGAGAAGCCAGGTTATCGCCCTTCTCATCAAAGGATGCCTACACTGGTGAAGACAAGTAGGTGAATGCCATCTAGACGACGGTAACCCATCAGACTAATCATTCCCTGTGTTTATTGAAATGAATTCAACAAGGAGGAAGAACAGAGGTCTTAACAACAAAATGTGGGAAGAGAGGCAAAAGAGAGGAACAGATGAATCTTGGGTTTCTGGTTTGTCTGACTTGAGAGCTGGTGTTAGTTCGGTGGGTGGGGAGTAAAGAAGTGGCATTTCAGTATTTACTGATAAAAATAGTTAACAAGACTATAGGACTTACCGGTAGAGATCAAAAGAAGGTATGGGACTTAGAAATGTCTGGGCTGAGTGAAGATACCTATTTGGAAGTCATCCGTGTTGGGTGGTGGTGAGTGAAGTCATGGACATGAATGAGGTCATCCAAGGAGAACACTCTTAAGGTCAAGGTGGGGCCTAACTGGGAGGGGGGGCATCACCATTTAGCAGGGAGGAGGCAAAGAAACAAGCAGGAAAGCATAAGAAGAGGCAAAGGTAAAAAGAAAACCAAGGAGTGTTATGGAAAAAATGTTAAAGAAAGAGGGTCAAGTGTCACAGAGCAATCAAGTCAGATAAGTACTGATCTGGAGAGTGTTCCATTGTGACCTGAAGGGCCTATCAGCACCTCCTCTATGAATGGGTCATTCATTTCTTCAACAAATACTTACTAAAGTCCCCTGGGTGCTCCCCGCCGTGCAGATAAACATAACCCTCAAGGACAGTCTCATCCTACTTTGAAAGCATAGCGAGAGCATTTCCATTTCCTTACGAATGTTACACTATGTTAAGATGTGAACAGGAATGGAATTTGTATGCAGAGAAGATTCCAAAAGCCTGGGGAGAAAGTGAGGAAGGGAAGAAAAGGCAAGGCAGCTTGGCCGGCTCATCCTGGCCCTTGTGTCTGCTTACCCTTCACTTAACCCCCACATCTGTTTGAGAAGCAAAGTCCTAGGCTAAAGAGAAGTAATTCTTTTTCAATATGTTCTTTTGGTATTGAAAGAAGAAAATTAAGGCAAGAAAGAAAAAGTTAAAGACACCAAATGAAACTAAAATATTTCTTGGGCTCTGACTACACTTTGTAGAAACCTTGTCTCGTAATTACTTAGCACTGATTAAATGTCCTTTTTCTTTTCTTTTCTTTTTTTTCTAAAGAACAAGACTTCTGACTCTTATTACTCAACAAGGTTCCACTTCATCATTTGGCTTTCTGACTCTGTGGATATGCCTTCAACACTTCCATGATTTTCTGCTCCTCAGTAAGGAAAGCACGTTTGAATCAGTCACAGACACATTTAGCATGGATCCAACATAGGCCCCAATGACCTGTTCTTTGTTTAGGTCTTACAGCATGGACTCCTCAAAGCTGCCCTGGGCCCACACGGTATGGCTGCCTTCCAAAACATCTTGGTATAGAGGTGAACAATCAGCAGGGGTCTATTACCACAGATTTGATACAGCCTCGTGTGGAGAGGCTGTATGGGAGGAGAGCCCACAACGGTATAAGTCAAACGCTGGGCCATGCTGAAGGCCTCTACACACTGTCCCCAGGAGAGCATCCATTTCTCAAAATTACTCTAAAAACTTAACCTCTAAAACTCCCCAATAACAGTATTAGAAAGCCTTTTTATACACCTTTAGAAAACTAGATAGAACTGATAACATGTGTAGCACTTGAACAGAGTAAATCCTGTGATTACTTCATCTATTCATTCACCTGTTCAGAAAACCCTTCCTGAGTTCTCGCTAAAGACTGTAAGTATTAAAAAGATGAAGTGCTGGGGCACCTGGGTGGCTCAGTTGGTTGAGGAACCAACTCTTGGTTTCAGCTCGGGTGTTGATCTCGGGGCCATGGGATGGGCCCCGAGTTGGGCTCCGTGCTCTGCATGGAATCTGCTTGGATTCTCTCTCTCCCTCTCCCCTCCACCTGCTCACTCTCTATAAATAAATACGTAAATAAATAAATAAATATTTTTTAAAGATTAAAAAAAAAAAAAGACGAAGTCCGGGGTGGGGAGAGAAGAATACATACACACGTACATAGATGAAACCCTCGAGCTCATGAAGCCTACCTTACAGTGGGAGACAGAAACCAACAAGCACCCCGAGGCTCCATGACAATGTGCTACTGATGCGTGTTACGTACAAAAACAAAGCACAGGCGTGACAGGGCTTCGTCAGTATGATGAGCAGGGAAGGGCGCTCATACGCAAATAGAAATGTATGAAAACAAATGTTTGACATGACTAGGGAGAATCTATGACTTCATGACTGCTGCCTGGTTCCGATCCCTGCAATGTATTCCTTCTGTCAGTGAGACAGAGACTCCATCACTGAGACCTACCAGCTGCCAAGCACCATGCTAAGCACGCATTCAACCATTTCCTGCCCTCAGAGTCCCCTAACTAGTAGTAACTAACGCATGGAAGAACACGGTCAGTCATAACAAAATTATGAGGAATACAATGTGAAATCTGCCGGTGGAGGAGTTCTTTCAGGCTGTAAGAGAACGAGGCCTTTGGTAGGACCGGCACAATGGCAGGACAGGGAATGGTGGAGACCAGGAGTACAGCATTCCAGAATGAAGGAATGGTGTGAAGCAAGGGCTAGAGAATGTTTGTCCAGAGAATGAGCATTATTTCAGATTGGCTAATGCGTTCGATGTCTGAAAGTGATGATGTGGGAAATAAGGCAGAAGAAGGAGCCTGGGAAAGAACAGGGCAGGGCCCTGAATTCCAGGCTAAAAACGTGCGGTCTTTCATTGTACTTACATTCGCTAACGGACCTGGAAAGTGGAACCCAGGACCCTCCTTTCTAATGTGTGGATGTAAGACTGAATGAAAAAAAGAATCACCGTAAGGCTATCAGAAAGTCACTGAAGGTCATCTGAGGATGCCTAACGAAGGAGATGTTTGCACTTGCAGCAGGCTGCGGTGTGGCTGAAGACATTCTGGGCGCCGCGCTGGGAGCCTGACGAGGATTTCTCCTTCAATATTCACTCCCAGTCCACTACGGATGTGTACCCACCCCAGTGACAGAGCAGGAAGAGTCACGAGGTTAAGTAACTCGCCCAAGGTCACACAACTAGAAAGGAGCGGTGTTCTGGCTTCAAACCAGCCTCACTCCAAGGCCACGGTCAGCATCGTGGAGGGTGAAAATTATAACCGAATTGGCAAATCTGAGTAGTGAGAAACACACGTAATGAAACTCCACAAAGACAGTGTAGGGTAGCGGGGTAGGAGTCCAGGGAGGAAGTGAAGTCACCGCAAATTTAAAAATGGATAAGCTCTGGGGCGGGTAAAGGCCCTCGTGGGAAAGAGCCTACAACCCGAGGGACTGCCATGCAGTGTTCCCTCTTCCTTCCTGCCTCCTCTCTTCCCTCTCTGACCTCCTGTAGTCAGCCTCATTCGGGGCGTCCCGCAAGAACAAGGAAGTAATCCTGGTCTCTGTGGGGTCTGTCCACACTGAGCACCAGAGAGAACTTAGTGTTCGGAGAAGATCCTCAAAGATGGAGAGAAAGTCAAAATATTAGATCTATGAAGAAATATCAAAAGGAACCGGGAAAAGGTTGACCATAGTTTAGTACGAGGTCTTCGAAGACCTGACCTCTATGTTCATTAACATCACATAATTTCGATTAGATGTTAAAACCGTGAGTCCAGTAGAAAAAGGCATCTTTCTTTTCAACTTGGATGTGTGGTTAAGGTGTTTATTTAATTGGCATAATATAAATGATTAAGCCCGGTTAATAGGAAAGATATCTGTAGTGGGCTCCTTCAAAGCACTGATCATGGAGACTGACTGCACATTCACGAACTGAGGGGTCCCTATTCAGAAAATCTACCCTAATACATTCCTGTCTCTCTATTAATGCTGTTTCACGGGATTCTAGATATTTGAAATGCTAAGTGTTATTTTGGTCTCAGTCTTTTAGGAAGTATTTCAAATTCCTTTCACTTTTCGACAGATATGAATGCCTTCAGATGTTTTCTCTGGAGCTGGGAGTTCTGCATTAGGGAATATTCATATAAATATAATACTTTTTAAGTTTCATATTTAAGTTCAGTCAACTGTAAAGTGACAGCCTGTGCTCATAGTTCTTTTGAGTAGAATTCCCATAACTATAAGTTTGTCTTTTTTTTTTTAATTTTATTTATTCATCTGAGAGAGAGAGAGAGAGCATGAGGAGGGTGAGGGGTAGAGGGAGAAGCAGACTCCCTGCTGAGTGGGCCTCAATCCTGGGACTCCAGGACCACAACCGGATGTTTAACCTACTGAGCCACCCAGGAACCCCTAGGTTTGTCTTTAATAAAAACAATATTCACTGTATGTTGAGCACATTAATGAAGACATTAGAAATGCAAAGTTGTCATATGGTTTGCCCCACTATCAACAACGCTAGGACTGATTATGTATTCTGTTGACGGACAGATACAGTTATCTAAATTAGGAGCAATCAGCACTTCCTCATAAACTGAATTATAGACTGGAGATGTAGTCCTGGAATCAGTTTATGAATATTTTCTTATTTACCCAGAATAACTAATTCTTGTAGGATCTGCCAGTGATTTCTAGTTATACCAGCTGCACCCGATATCCACATTGAACAACATTATTTTACCCACTGAAAAATATTATTTTATCCTCTGAAAGCCGGCTCAAGGTCAGCTGTGGTTTTCTGAATTTCATATCACCTTTCTGTTTCAGGTCATCAGATTGGTAATTTATTTGTAAAGCTGCCGTTTGAAGCTGAATTAACAAAATTAGCAGCTAGGTGACAGCCACACCATGACCCCCCTCCAGGGCTCAGAGGGAAGTCGGGAGAAAAGCGGAAATGAAGAAATAGAAGCCTGAAAAGAAAGTCGTACCACAGAAGCGTCCAGCTATCTTCAGAATTGTCAGTTAAAAAGCTGTGGAACTCCCATACATGAAGAATTACTCCCCTCCTTGGTTGGAGGGCCAAGGGCACCATGGTAGTAATGTACACACATCAAAGCTTGGCAGGGAAAGTGGCACCTTTGTAAATTTTATGGTTTGGTATCATATACATTATATGTAGTCAAGAAATACAATACAATGAATTTCTTCCGTTTCCTTAGGAGACTGAAATCAAGAGCACTTCAGGCTGGACTTACGGGTTAATAAGGGTAAATTTTAGTCCCCTCCAGCACTAGAATTCAGGGATTTCTTTGACTTTGAGCCTGGATTACTGGCTAGTTGCCTTTAGTGATTTTCCATTTTATGACTGTTTCCTCTTAAGAAATTCAAAATTGTGACTAACTTTCTTTGGGCAAAGTAGGAAAGCAGAGGTTAAGGTCAATCAGAGATGGAGCAAACTCACCTGGTGAAGAGGACATTTGCATTATGAAGCATGAGCACTGTCCAAGGTTTTATAATCTATTTTGTCTTCGCTGTGGACGTTATTATGTTCGTGTCAGTTAAGCTTATGTTTCTATTAAGTCTAGCTACATTTATTTATTTATTTATTAAAAGATTTTATTTATTTATTTGACAGAGAGAGACACAACCAGCGAGAGAGGGAACACAGCAGGGGGAGTGGGAGAGGAAGAAGCAGGCTCCCAGTGGAGGAGCCTGATGTGGGGCTCGATCCCAGAACGCCAGGATCACGCCCTGAGCCTAAGGCAGACGCTTAACGACTGAGCCACCCAGGCGCCCCAAGTCTAGCTACATTTAAAAGGCAGGAGTCCCTGGCTGGCTCAGTCAGAAGAGTGTGTGACTCTTGATCTCGGGGTTGTGAGTTCAAGCCCCATACTGGATGTAGAGATTACTTAAAAATAAAGTATTTAAAAATAAATAAATAAATAAATGAATAAAATTTAAACAGTAAAAGCTAAAAAAAAAAAAAAAAAGTAAACGTTGGGGCACCTGAGTAGCTCAATTGGTTAAACCACCGACTCTTGGTTTCATCTTGGGTCATGATCTCAGGGTCCTGGGATCCAGCCCTGCATCCGGCTCCGGGCTTAGCAGGCAGTTTGCTTGAGGATTCTCTCTCTCTCTCTCCCTCTGCCCCTTCGCCTGCTCACACGCACCCTCTTTCTCTCTCTCAAATAGAGAAATAAATCTTTTTTTAAAAAAGTGAAAACTAACAGTCACCATGACCAGATTCATTAATAGAATCGATTGTTTTCAACCACAGAGTAAGAATAGTAATAAGACCAAAATTGATGAGGCCCTTAGCAACTCACAAAACACCCTCACTACCATTACATAAATTCCTCCACAACCCACTGTGAAACAGTAGCAAATTTGTTTAAATAACACAATTGGTAACGGGCTCACAGATGCCAGCTAGCTGCATGGGCTTCCCCTTGCATTACTTTCAAAATAACATGGCTGTGCATATGCACTTATATAATTATGGCCGGGTTTAACTATACTGCATGTATCATCTACCTTATTCCTATGAGACAAAATTATTGCCTTTTACAGATAAGAAAACTGAGGCTCTAAAGAACAGCCTAATAAATGACTAATAAATAGCAGCTCTAGGATCAAAGAGAGTGTAATTCTTTCTTCCATCCCACAACTTCTGCTCAAGTCATTATGAAATGCATAGAGCAATTCTCCCTACCCCCTACTGCTTAGGTTTCCCCCAAACAGTAGCCACTTTTAGCCCTACAGCATGCTCTGTGATTTAGTACAGAGGGAACGACTCCACTATAGATTCACTAGTAACTTTAAATTTGGTAAAACATGACTATCAAAAACCAATCAAATGGCAAACTTCTCTTTCTTCATGGGCTCACCAGTATAAAGCAAGCTAATATGATGTATATAATGATACTACATATCATTATATATAAATATATAAAATATAAATAATTAATATAACTTATTAATTTATTATATATATGTTATTGATTTATATATAAAATATAAAATATTATATTTTAATTAATCCCACAAATACTTACTGGACACCTATTATTTGGCAGACTATGCTTGGTGCTGGATAGACAGTACGAAAAAGAGGGGCACCACTGTGAACCTCACAGAGCGTGTTCTACTGAAAAGGGGAGAGATAGACACTAACTAACAAATAAAAATAACTCACATGAAAAAGAAAAACCACAAGCCCCAAACGGCGTTTCTAGGGCTAGGCGAAGTCACCAAACCTTAATACCTAACCTGACTGCAGGTTCAACGATCACTAGAAATCTAAGTATTAAGCCATCAATCAGGAATTTTCTGGTAAGTACCAATGAGGTAACCTGTCACTTGGGCCTTATCCTTCCCTTTTGTTTCTAACTTTCGTACTACACCCCCCTTCTTCTAACCACCTTCTGTTTTGTTTTTTTTTTTTTTTAAAGATTTTATTTATTTATGTGACAGAGAGACAGCCAGCGAGAGAGGGAACACAAGCAGGGGGAGTGGGAGAGGAAGAAGCAGGCTCACAGCGGAGGAGCCCGATGTGGGACTCGATCCCGATACGCCGGGATCACGCCCTGAGCCGAAGGCAGACGCCTTAACGACTGCGCCACCCAGGCGTCCCTAACCACCTTCTGTTTTGTACAATTCAGAGCACTGTCTCTTTGATAGATGGGGTGCTGCTTGGTACATGAATCATTTAGTAAAGCCAATTAGATCTTCAAATTTACTCTGTTGAATTTTGTTTTTTAACACCTACTATGATGTGGTTTTGAGGGAAAACTAAGCAGAGTCCTGGGAGAGACAACGTTCGTGGGCAGGGAGGATGAGAGCGTCTCCCTAACGTGCTGGCCTTGAGAAGAGTGAAAGAACATTCCAGGGAGAAGGAACTGCCTACTGGCAAGCCTCAAAACTAGTTTGGTTTGTGTCAGGATCTGCAAAAAGGCCATTGTGCAGGTAAGACATAGGGTGGAGGAAGGTTTGAGGTAAGAATGGCATCCTATATTCTCTGAAGTGTGTGCCCTGGGCACCTGCTTCCCGTTTATGTGCCTTCAATCGGCCATGACTTGAATAATTGTGTTGTAATCCAAAAATTATTACAGATTAAGCATATAAAAAATATAATAATAATGACAGATGACCTAAATCAAGGACACAATGTTCCATCTTTTTTTTTTTTAAGAGTTATTTATTTTAGCGAAAAGGAGAGTGGGAGGAAGGGCAGAGAGAGAAGGAGAGAGAGAATCTCAAGTACACTCCATGCTGAGCGTGGAGCCTGGCATGGGGCTTGATGCCATAACACTGAGATCAGGACTTGAGCCGAAATCAAGAGTCAGACGCTTAATCAACTGAGCCACCCAGCTGCCCCCACAGTGTTCCATCTTTTAATGAAAGTATGCAGTAAGTGAAATCGTTGTAATCGTAGATACTCATATAGTTACACTGATGGACAGATAAGATACCTCTAGTGTTCTAGAAAAAAGTATATCTCAAGGTTGGAAGGTAGTGAAACTTTCACTTCTTATAAATTTTAAAGAAGGTGCTATTACAGGGACTAACTGTATATATTTTGTAAATTAAGAAAATAAACAAACTGAAAAAAAACCTTTTTGTTTTTATAAAAACCTGGTTTTAAGAAAAATTTCAGCTGGTTAAATTTAGGGAGCTAGAAAAAAAATCAAATCCAAGAATGTTCTCTGGGACTTAGTCTTATTTGACTAAGAATTTGATACACATTTTTTATCCTCATGGGGCTCTGGGCTGTCAATATTTTACTTCTCAGAGACAGGCAGACATGTGCAAAAAGTCAGTGACCTCAGTAACACGCTTTTCCAATTCAAATCTATTTTCCTTCTAGTTATTTTTGCCTGTTAAAGTTTTTTTTTTGGCTTACAGATACATTTTTAGAGAATAACCATGCACATAAAAAATTTTCCCTTTCCTCTGCTGGAACTGGACCTTTTCTCTTAACATGTCTACTCTTTGTCTCTTTTTAGAAATGATTTGGAAGTAAAGAAGGGAAATGACTGTGTAGTCGACCCTACTCTTTCTTTCTTTTTCTTTTTTCTTTTTTTTTAAAGATTTTATTTATTTGTTTGAAAGAGAGAGAGCATGAGCGGGGGAAGGAGCAGAGGGAGGGGGAGAAGTAGACACTCCCCGCTGAGCATGGAGCTTGACGTGGAGCTCGGTCCCATGACCCTGAGAGATCCTGACTTGCGCCAAAATCAAGAGTCGGACCCTTAAATGACTGAGCCACCCAGGAGCCCCGAATTTTTTCCCTTAAACTAACTCTTCCCCCTTCCCGAGTCAACTTTGGCCAGTACTGCTGTCCTTTCAGCAGGTCATCTGTGTCTCACATGACTGCAACAAACTCTACTATTGCTAAATTTTCATGGCAAAAACCTCAACACACCAATGGGCTGTAAACTGTTTCAAAATCTAAGTGTTGGATGTGGCTTTGACCTGTCCCTTCTCCTTCTTGGCAGAACATTTGCCTAGTCTGCCCTTTCATTAATCATTAGGCACTTTGGGGACAGCTGAGTCAGCCTGTTTGCTTGGTATCACCACCTAACCCGTGGTGACCACCTGTGACCTCCCTAATCCCCGGCTGCCATAGCTGGAGCAAACTCACCTGCTGGGTTAGCTCACGTATTCTTTATTCTCCACGCCACTGTGGAGATGGCCAGAGCTCGCACCTTTCTATATGCCCCAAACTTGACTTAATGTTTCACCGAAAGGTGGGAAAGTGGGGTTTTTTTTTTCTCATTTTTCCTTTTTCTCCCACAAGATACAGCCAGAGGAAGCTTATACTTGGTCTTGATGTCTGCAGTTGTTGCAACGATTGGGGGCTTCTGGCTCCTCACTCTTAAACTTCTGTGCACTGAAGTTTCGAATTCTAACCAATCTCCAGCGCTTATTTGGCTAAAAAGAATGAATATGGATTCTGAGACTCTAGTTCTTTTTAATTTTTTGGATGGTTTTCTGTCTTCAAGCACTTCTTAATTGCAACCAAGAGATATTTTATAAATAAATTCTTAAGGTTATCAACTGGTGCTCAAAAATCTTAGCAGTGTCTGAGTGAGACTGAGCATGTTCTTATTGCCCAAGTGCTTCAATAATTATTTGTTCATTGCAACCCAGGGTAATACTTTTTAATGAGTATGTTAAAGTCTTCAAGATGTACCTAAAGTTTAACAAAATATGAATAATACTGTGTGTATTCTTTTATTACCCATTAAAGTCACCTGTTGGGCACCATAAAAATACCATAGTAGACTCTTCTGGAATGACTAGTTTTTCTAATGTTTTTTTAGATAACCTCTTTTATTATGACCTTAATAGATAACAATGTAAACAGACATTTGGCAACAATTTATTGAGAGTATATGGCAGTAATATTCCCTCTGTTGACTCTTTAATGCCTTAGGCCCTCTTTCTGCAAGTGGTTTGCAACCTGGTCAAAGAGCTTAAAATTCAGTCTGAACAAAATACTGAGCTAAGTTCTATTATCGCCATTTACAAGCTGTTAAAATGTATGTCTTTTTTTTTTTTTTTAATGGCCCACCACCAGAATTAAAATTTCTCATTCAACTCATTCTCATTACTCTTGGTTTTGGAAAAACTCAGTCCACAGGAATTGATTCACCCTGAACCATGAATGACTGACAGCTGTCATTTTAAATCTTTAAAGCTGCATGGTTCTGAGCCCTGGCAGCACATTAGAAGCACCTGGGAATTTTTTAAAATACAGTATCTGAGGGCTGCCTGGGTGGCTCAGTCAGTTAAGCATCTGCCTTTGGCTCGGGTCATGAACCCAGGACCCTGGGATCGAGCCCATCACTGCATTGGGCTCCCTGCTCAGCAGGGAGTCTGCTTCTCACTCTGCCCCTCCCCCCCAAGCCCCCCAGCTCGTGCTCGCTCTCTCTGTCTGAAATAAATAAATTCTTAAAAAAAAAATACAGTATCTGAGAGCTGACTTTAAGAGAATCTGCTTTGTCTGGGGAAGGACCAGGACACTGGTATTTTTTTTTTTTTTTTAAATGAGGTGTAAGTTTCATTAGTTTGAGGTGTACAACATAATGGGCCATTAGTATTTATAAATAGTGCCCGGGTTAACTTTAATACTCAGCCCCAGAACAGCTGAAGGATACTCACAGAGCACCTGAAGAATACAGCACAGTGGTTCACTGGGGCCACATACTCAGAAAAGGGTATACCCGAAAAGCTGGGGCCTGGAGGAGTGGAAGGTCCGAAGGAGCACCAAAGATGACTGATAATGACATTCGGGGTCCTTATCTCAAGAATCACTGTAATCCTTACAGAATTATTTGAATTTTAGTAGTATGGTATTAGTGTTTTATTTGTGTAAAAGAACCTTCTGGTGCTTTGCAATTTTAGGTGAGTTTCTTTAAAATACAAGAAATACAACTGATGTGGGAGAATATCCTTTGAAACAGAATGACTACCATATAGTTTAGCCCTGCTTTAGCCAGGCTTCACTTCCCAACTTTTCCATAAATTGGTCCTGCTTCTCTGATCACCCTCCCTTTGCCCACTTCTGAACCAGCAACTTGCCCCCAAAATTGCCCATATCTTTCTCAGTGGCTCAGGGAAAGTGCCCTATAAGCTATGACGGTCACCCATCCTTGTCTGTCCACTTAGTATTGGTGGCACTATGGCTCTTTTCAGCTCTATCACATATAACCAATGCCCTTTATATCCCATAGCCCAGTGGTCTTGGCAGGCTGACAACGAAAAAAGAAACTTGATATGGATTGGAGAGATACTTGGCTCCTTATCCAATTTCTTCTGCATTGGTGGAAATGCCTCCTTTTTCATTCAGATATCATAAAATTCCTAATTCTGAAATGAGTAGATATTCTCTCGAATAGAAGCAGAATTTTTTATTTTCAAAGGGATGTTTCCTGATTGAATTGCCCAAATGGATATTATCATCCTAATACTAACAGGTTTTGTTTTGTTTTTTCTCTTTCATCACGAAATAAGTTAGTTCTCACGTTCCTGGAGTCGCCATTTCTGCTACATCAAGTGGGGAATGCATTTCTCCGTGGGTTCTGATACGGTACTAGAGAGCTGGTTACCCTCCCTTACCTGGAAAGTAGCTTACTCATTCTAGAGACTTTCATCTCCAGAGAGTAAGTTACTGTACGCAGTTTCAACTGTGAACGTTAGATCTTCAGATTTCTTGTATGTGTACTTTTAAAAACTTATCACTATTCAAGATGATTTCACGTAATGTATCGTATTGTAATAACGCAACAACCCAGATATTATAGGCCAGTTTTACAGATGAGGAAACATGGTTGGAGCGAATGTGACACAACTGGTGTAGGACTCGCAGGGGGCAGTGGTGGGACTTGGGGCATGTTCCACTGATGTTATCCTCTTCTTACCATTTCCCAGGCCTGTTTTGTTTTGTTTTGTTTTTTAAGATTTTATTTATTTGTCAGAGAGAAAGCACAAGTGGGGGGGGGCGGTAGGCAGAGGGAGAAGTAGACTCCCCACTGAGCAGGGAGCCGGATGCGGGATCACGGGATCATGACCTGAGCGGAAGGCAGGCTCTTAACCACCCAGGCCTGTTTTTAATAGCTTGGGACTAAACTTCAAAATCAAAAAGGTTTTGATTCCCCGGTTTATGTATTTTTTTTTAAGTTTTTGTTTATTTAAGGAATCTCTACACCTATGTGGGGCTCGAACTCACGATCCCAAGATCAAGAGTTACATGCTCTTCTGACACAGCCAGCCAGGCACCTCTCCCCGTTATATGCTTTAAGAGTATTTACTGCATTCCTCATTTTTACTCCAAGTAAAAAGGTATGTATTTTTTTGTTTGTTTTCGTTTACTATTGTTTTTTATGAGGTCCTCTGTCATGCAGGTTACTTAGGAAATTCTACTGGCTGTGAGAATAACTGTTCTGCCAATTTAGCAGCACGTGATTGACGTTCCATTCCTCTCAAGAAGTGGAACTTAAAAACGCATGCAATCAGTGGGTGAGGAGTCTGATGCCTCACTGGTAGCCATCCTTCAGCTGCACTTTGACCAAATGTCATTCAAGTGTCATTCGCTTCTGGGATCTCTGCAGTCCAAGGAACTTCATCCTGGACAGCCTGCCCCTGCTACCTTTTACTAATGTCCTGGGTTACAGGAACTTGCCTGACCTGTTTAACAGGATTTAACAGGGTTAATCTTGCTCCCATTCTAACTAGCATTTATGAACATTGCTTACATTCCTACCTACACCTGTCTAAACTGTGGAATCACTGCCATTTGATGTAATCTGTCTACTCTTTAGTCTTCCTAAAGAATTTTTGGACAACTAGTTAAATGAATTAATGTAACAACTAGGAAGTTCACATCTTCAACAGTAAGAATGAACTCTTGCTCTCTGATAATCAACTTGCTCCTTCCTCCCTCGGTGAGATCATGGTATTTCCTCATTCATACTGAAAAGGTAAACAGCATGATTACTGACTTGAGTTAATTCCTGCTCATACCACTTGGCCGGGATCTTTGTTGGCTGTGTTGCCAGTTTTTCCAGTTATCAATCCTATGACGTACCTATTCTTCAATATCATTCATCCTTAAATTGTGGTTTCACATTGTGAAGAAGTTATTAAACCAATGTTAAATCTTCTAAAACATACTGTAATGGCTTGCCCGTTATCCATCAGACACCCCTCCACCCCTGAGCATACACAAAACAACTTGTCCCTTTGTCAAATTCCATAGACCCTCAAATCTACCAATTAAAAGCTGATAACCTCTCTACCATGTGCCTATCAAGTGGGTAGTTCTTGTAGGCTGGACCACAATATTGTGTAAGGGACATCAAACTCCTGATTCCAGGATTTGGTGAAGACACATCATTAAAATACAAAACAAACAACCTCATTGGACATTGCTAGAAGTGGTTTATCTTATTGATGTCAGCTCAACTAAATGGCAGTGAGATTTTCATACGAACTAGACTCCAGCACTGGTTTTCATTGTCTTTACAATAAATATTGTTCTGCAGTCGAGAAATATACCTAATTTTTCTATTGATAGTTTTCTCTACATATAATATACAATATATAATACCCATCTTCCAAGTGCTCCATTAGTTCGGTTATTCTTTAATGACAGTCCTGAATCTGTAGATAAGGTAAAAAAAATCTCATGCTCTGATTCCTTGGTTTGCATTTATAGAGTAAATGCCTACCAAGTTCAGAAGAAAAGAGGTAGGTTGTAGTAGAAACGACCCACTGCAAGAAATGTGAGCCACTCCGTAAGATGCCTAGAGCTTTGCTACCCGAAAGGTAGTAGCAATCGGCGTCGTTAGCATCATCGCAGAACCTGTATGTTTACATACTGATTCCCTGCAACAGAGCCCACACTTATCAGGATTCCCCAGAGGACTTGGGTGCATATTAAAATTTGAGCAGCACTACATTAGAAAGTTTAGCTCTCTATCAAGAAAACAGTCACAACAGGAACAAAAATAAGTCACTTCCACAACATAAGAAGATTGGTCTCGAGAAAATTATAAGTCAAGGAACTGACATAGCCATTGCAGAGCAAAAATACTGAAATCTGTCGTAGAGGTATTCTCCATGTGACCCACTACGTGTTAATAATACTGTCTTTCCGTTTCTGTTACAGATGAAAATCAGATAGTTCTCTGCATTTTGATTCCACCCCAATCCATAGCCCTGATGTAAGTACTTTTATAAGAAATGGAGAGGCATAGGGAGTAGTTATGAATATTTTAGATACTAGAAAAGATATCTCTCACTGTAAATCAATAAACTTGGCATGATGCTTACAGTATATTCATATAATGTAACACTGCGCTAGCATTCAAATCATATTTGCTTACATCTATTTCCAGTTTTTGGATGATGAACATTACCATTTTATCAAAATACCTCTTCCCCCTAATAGAACTGAAATAACCAACCATCGGTGAAGTGATGAGCCCCAGAGAACACGGAAGACTCATGAGGTCCTT
Source organism: Ursus maritimus (assembly GCF_017311325.1). Classification (NCBI taxonomy): domain Eukaryota; kingdom Metazoa; phylum Chordata; class Mammalia; order Carnivora; family Ursidae; genus Ursus; species Ursus maritimus. Next base: position 5,655,119 of record NW_024423453.1, read on the forward strand.
CTTCAGTAGTCAGCGGTGGCCCTCCTCTTTCCGACCTTACACGGGTACCTAACTTGCAGAAAGGACGCTAATTATAATGAGCTGGGATGGATGCAGTTAGTGTCTTCCTGCTTGGGTGCTGCACAAGAGTGACCATTGCCAATAAAAATACAATTTGTAGCTAACTCTTTAAACAGAGCCTCTTTGCTTTGAAAATTGAACTAATTCCAAATGGAACAACTGTAATCACTACGAAGAGAATGTCTGCCAAGAAATACATTATTAAAGATGGAAATTCCAGCACTTCAAAAGATCTAATTTTAGATGCCAGAATCCATCAACTGTTGAAATCTTTCTCTCTTGTCTTGTCACCAGGCAGTCACCTCTCTCCTTTTGGTCTGACTGATACTTTCATTTTCTACATCAGCTCCCAGAAGTGCGTTAAAATCCTCATCTGAGAAGACTGGCATCCAGAGTGTGGCAATGCAAGAGGGTCCATGCCAGGTAAAGTTGGAATTCAGGGAGGTTCAAGGTGGAGAGAAATGGCCTGGCTGGGGCAGCAGATACAGTTCACCAATGTGGGAGTTGGAGATGCCAACCCCCTGTTGCAGTTGAAAATCATGTGTTAACTTTTGATGCCCCCAAATTTAACTACCAATAGTCTACTGTTGAACGGAAGCCTTACTGAAAACATAAACAACACATATTTTGTATGTTATATGTAATTATATGCTGTATTCTTAGAATAATGTAAGCTAGAGAAAAGAAAATGTTTTTTAAGAAAATCATAAGGAAGAGGAAATACATTTACAGTACTGTACTTTTATTTATTGAAAAAATCTGTATGTAAGTATACCCATGCAGTTCAAACCTGTGTTGCTCAAAAGTCAACTGTATAGAGAGGAGATAAGAGAGAGGCCATAACGATGAAGACAGAGCTCACAGAACTGGCAAGAATAAAGAGGAAGAACAAAAACCAGCCAGCCTCCTGCGACCACGGCAAGATTGTTTTCCAGCCGCACATTCCCAACCCTCACTCCAAAAGGTGAGAAACCCAAATATACTGGATATCCAGACAGAAGGAATCCTGGCCAGCGGCCCCCTACTCAGGACGCTGATGGAAGAATGCCACCAAGACCATTCTCCAACTGAGTGGTTTACCATAGTAAGGGCTTCCAGTTAGGCTCTAGAGAAGAGGTGCATCAATCTGGCCACCTCGAGATGATCATAATTTAGGATGACGATGATGAGAAAGAAACAGACAATTATCAGAGACAGAAAAAAATTTTGGAACAAAACAAATATGAGTATATGAATTCTATCTGGACCACTTTCTGCTATTTTCCCGTTAAAGAGTCTTCCTAACACTGATATTTACCTGTCTATATAGAAAAATCTCCACTTAGAAAAGACCTACGTAGAGTATGTTTTAAACACCCCCAAATGGATAAGCGAATTTATTATTTCAAAGACTAAATCTTATAGATTTGAGAGCTTAATGCTTTCCTAATCAAATTCTTAGTTGAGTTTTTATTTTTTCTTTAAAACAAGCATATCATGGGGCTGGGTGGCTCAGTTGGTTGAACATCAACCTTCAGCTCAGGTCATGATCCCAGGGTCCTGGGATGGAGCCCCCAAGTTGGGCTCCCTGCTCAGCTGGAAGCCTGCTTCTCTCTCTGCCTGCCACTTCCCCTGCTTGTGTGCATGCTCTCTCTCTCTCTCTGTCAAATAAATAAATAAAATCTTAAACAAACAAACAAAAAAAAAGAGTAGGACTTTGGAATGGGAGATGCTGGATTTAATATCTGCCTCTGCCACTTACTAGCTGTATCATTTTTGGAAGGCTACTTATGTCCTCCTTTTTCAGTTTCCTCATCAGTAAAAAGGAGAAATTAAGAGTTGTCACCTAGCACTATTGTGAAGATTGTGCAAAATACATTTAGTAATCAGCTAATGAATATTAATCTTATTAGAGAAGTTGCATCAGTCAACAAGAAAGTCATTACCTGAAAATATGAACATCTTTAAATTCTAAACTGTATGGAAATCCTAGTGGTAAAAGAGAGTCTTATCCAGGGGCGCCCGGTGGGCTCAGTGAGTAGAGCATATGCGACTCTTGATCTCAGGGTTGTGAGTTCAAGCCCCACGTTGGGTATGGAGATTACTTGAAAAAATAAAATCTTAAAAATAGAACAGGGAGCTTTAGCTAATGCAGGTCAACAGTAAAATGAATATTCATATGAGTTGCATTTGAATCTAAATAGTTGACTCCTATTGATTTGGCTCTTGCCCCCAAATATTTCTAAAATTCAATACTGGTGGATCTAAGAAACAGTTTTCTTTAGGGACTACAGCTAGGTCACACCTTATCTCATCCCAATCCTGATCATGGACCCTTCTCGTCACAGATCATTAACCAAAGACACCATCAGAGAGCAAGTTGTTGAGAAAAATTCATCTGTCATAATAGATGCTCATTGGTTATTTCCCTGGCATTATTTTATACTTGCCATCATCACACTATTACAGTGATAAAAACTTTACCTGCTCAAGCCTTGCCTCTCTGTTACCCAGGATCAGGATCTCCCTTGTTTAGAAAAGAGTAAAGGATTGTCTCAAGCAGGGAGAGAGAACCGTCTCAGTGAAAATACAGATAGTGTCATGCTTGGCCTTTCTGCAGGCAGTGAGGGATTCTTAATACCGGGCTGTCAAACTTGGGATATGTTCGAACATGTGAAATAACTGGAGGTCTTGTTACACTGCAGATTTTGATTCAGTCGGTCTGGGGTGGTGCCTGAGATTCTGTGCATCCAACAAACTCCCCAGGGATACTGCTGGTTCACACACAGGTCACACTTAGAAGTAGTGAGGATTGAGACAATTAGGTCATGGGGTATGTGTGTGTGTGTGTGTGTGTGTGTGTATGTGTGGTGTGTGTTTTAGACAGCTAAAAATATTTCAGGAAATTTTAGATGAAGGGGGAAGCACCTTCCTACACTGTCCTAGAAACCTTATTTCAAAATGAACATTTGGTTCTTTCAAAATTTGCGTTTTCCAATCGGCAAAGACAGTTTTTTGTCTTTCAAAATGAGGATGTCAAGCCTATGTGGTCCTCCCGTGAGTAAGGATATGGGTCCAGTAGAGAGCAAGAGGACACAGTAGATGATGAACTACTTCTCTGATACGCCCTTGGTCACTTTTTAATATCATGGTCAGCCTATGTTAGCTTGTGATTAGGCAGCCAGAACACTGACAGATATGAGGAAACAATTATAAACAGAATGTATATTAGGAAAACGTCCTGGTGTCATGGAGAAGATTTTTCAAATTTAAGAATAATAATAATAATAAGTAACTACAATTACAGTAAAAGTAGAAATATGCCATTCTGTAGAAAGTAGGTGGCTTGTGTCACTTCTGAGACCTTACATATTACTTTGTTTCCTACACACAATATTTATCCTTTAAACAGAACAACAGCATTTGCCACCTACAGATTTCTCTTGAGTGCCTTAAACTCTGACAGTGGGATAATTAAATAGATAGTTTTCAGACAGTAGGTTAAAACTTAACTGATAGTGGGACAGGAAGAGAAATATTACCTGTAAAATTCTTAACAAATTCATTCCTTGATATAAAATCCACACGGGTAGGCAGGTGAAAAGCGCCAGGTAAAGAAAGTAAAATGTAATAAATGCTCCTTTAAGATTCATAAACTGTTGATACATTTTATCCTCCATATGCATCTCATTCTTAAAATACACAGTTTTTCTTTTTGGTGTTTTGAAAATTTAGAACTTTAAACCTTAGGCTCCCATGTAAATAGGAAAGTGAAAAGTACTGTAATCTTAACATTTTTAAGGGTGGTTCTACAGATTTAAACAAAGCTAACATATCTTTGTTTAAGATGGGATCCACTGAACTTTCCAATGCCATTCCTGAAATAACTCTAGAGATGGAATAATGGGCTGTTTCTTACTTTGTAGTTTCTTAATGCAAAGTAAGCAGCTTTACAGGGCTTAGCTGTCTCCACTGACCTAACAGCATTCTTTACCTCAGTTGCAATGAAACAGAAATAGTTTTCTTTTCCAACCACAATTTTATTCCAAGGCACAGACTTGTCTACTTAAACTACCAATTCCTCTTTTATTCAGAAAAGTTAAGAAATATTGGGGCGCCTGGGTGCACAGCGGTTAAGCGTCTGCCTTCGGCTCAGGGCGTGATCCTGGCGTTATGGGATCGAGCCCCACGTCAGGCTCCACCGCTGGGAGCCTGCTTCTTCCTCTCCCACTCCCCCTGCTTGTGTTCCCTCTCTCGCTGGCTGTCTCCATCTCTGTCGAATAAATAAATAAAATCTTAAAAAAAAAAAAAGTTAAGAAAGGTAAAAAGTACGAGGCATTGTCATCAATATTTCTTCAGCTTAACATCTGACTAGCCTCCCTCCAGTTATTTTTTATCATCAAACCCAAAGTCTGTCTGAATTTCTTTTTTTAGTTTGTTTATTTATTATTTATTTATTTATTTATTTATTTATGTGGGATTTATTTATTTATTTATTTATTTATTTATTTATTTATGTGGGCTCCATACCCCCACATGGGGCTTGAGCTCTGATCTTGAGATCAGAGTCCCATGCTCTACGGACTGAGCCAGCCAGGTGCCCCTCTGTTTGAACTTTTTATCACTTGCCAACTTCTGTCTCACACTGCCGCTGCTGGGTAGACAAGATGGCCTGGTGTTGCATGAAAGAGAAGCAGCAACGTCCTGAGCAAGAGGGAGAACCATGTGCCATGCCACTCTCTAGCCATAAAACTCCATGTCTTCTCTGTGATTAACTTGGAGGAGAAATGTTATTCTAGCTGCTGGAAAGCCAAGCATGTGGCAGAAGGAGAAAAGTTAAGGGCTCTCCAGAAAGAGAGATCTAAGCTGAAATCCAGTACATTTGACAGTTAACTGATTCTGCGACAATTACTGATTCTGTTACTGATTCTTTACTCTCATCAGTAAAATGGAGATATCTTCCTTGTAGCATTATTCTGAGAATTAAGTGAGTTATATGTTTTAAATACATGATAGGTACTTAATATCCTTTGCTAACCCCAATACGTTTTCAGCAAATTTTGAGCACAACTGGTAACTGATTTTAAAAATTCCATGAAAATATAATTTTGAAGTACATATTGACCATGTTTACATACATGAAAACTTCTACTTCTTAATGTCTTTCAGATGATAAATTATTATAATCACTTGCTCAAAATTAAATAATATCTTAATATATTTATTAATGACTTTGTGGTTTTAGAAATTTTTACATTTAGTCATGCAGTATTTATTAGTGTGTTAATAGTATGACATAACATAAAAAACTTACCTAAAAATATAGGCACCAAAAATTATTAGCTTGGAGGACTAAGGGTGTAGAAAACTTTCTACTTACAGCAAAAATTTCTATTTATAATAGAAAAAAAACCCCTATAAAATCTACCCAAATAGTTAAGTGCATTCTATTACAAATGGGATAATATTTCACAAAATCAAAGTTTTAAAATGTATATCACAAATTTCAGGTTTTAACTATGCTATAGGCATTTGTTAGAAGATTTATTTGTTCTCTAATACAATTTCATTCTTTCCAAACAGTAAAAGAAACCCAAGTTGTCCTGGTTCCTCTATTCCTCTCTGAACCCCGAGATAGCTCAATATGCCATGACAGACGCATATTCCAGGTATGTTTAAGATAACCAGAATCACTTGAGCAGATAAACAGATCCCTTTGTTTCTAATATCTTCCAAAATCACAGGTTCTCATTACTTCATCTCCTCCTGGTGAAGTTTTTAAGCCTTCTGACCCCCTCCTCCAGAGATGCTAGGGTGACTGCACAGGGGATTGGAAAAGCTTCCCAGGTGATTACTACGTGAGAAGTCATGTTAAGAACCACTACGCTCAATAATGAGAACTGCTACAACGCCGTGTGGGAATAACGAAGCACACAGGCAATGAAAAAAGACACGGAACAAACATTCTCTTACGAAGAGTGCCTTACTGGGCATCCCTCCAAATATGCCTGTTTTCCTTTCTGTAAATACCTACTGAAGAAGAGACAAAGAAAGGGACAGAAAAAGAAGAGGAAGACGAAAGAAAACCAGACCCTGCTGGAAGAGTAAGATTCCAGAAAAGCCACCTTGAAGATTCAAGAGACTGGTCTTTGTTACAGAACACGACATGGTTGGTAAAATCTAAATAATCGGAGAGTGTTAAGATGCTTTCTGGAGTGGGAGGCATGTCAGGGGAAGAGGATTAGGGAACAAGTGACCTAGGCTTAGGATGTGAGTCTCCCCGAAGGACCGCTGCTGAGGGGATAAGGGAAGGTAAGGGCTTGTCTAAGACTTCCACGCCCGGCTGTGCTCCCTCGACAATTTTGATGTACAGGAACAGGCAGGAAGGGGCTCCCTGTGTGATGAAACACATGCTTCTTTTTCAGGAAAGAAGAGACAGAAGGATTGAATTAGTTTCTTCGAGCTGTTTCGTACTGCCTTGGGGGTTAATTAAATAAACATTTGATTAATAAATGTCTGCCTTGGAACAAAATATATCACGAAACTAAAAACAGCATCCACATGGAAACCACAAAATCGTTCCTAAAAATCTTTCACATGGTAGTCCGTGGCTTGATACTTAGGACTAAAGGAAGCCACGGCGACACTGGAAATAGACGCCTTTTCCTCATTCACTTCATTGATCTGTAACACCCTGTGCCAACTGGCCAATCCTTATGAGGACCTGTTTTTTGGAAGATTTGGAGAGGAGGGTGGTCCAAGAGGAGAAGGCAAGGTCCCCTTGGTCTCCTTGTGGCAAGGCCAAAGCTTAAGTGAGAAGGGAGTAAGAGAAAGGCTCAAACATCTTATTCACCCCTAGTGTCAAATAACCACCAACTTCACTTCCTCCCTCCCCAAGGTATTGCTAACTGAAGCATAATAGGAAAACAATTTAGCATATGCAGTGTGGAGTAAAAATACCTGGTTCATCCACTTTGAGCAGATCGGAACCCAAAAATACTATTACATAGTATTTGGGGAGGCGAGTCAAGGGGAATGAATGAGTAATTTGTAAGGTATTTCTTAGATAGTTTACTTTTCTTTTTTTTTTTTAAAGATTTTATTTACTTATTTGAGACGGAGAGAGCGTGCGCACAGAGGGAGAAGCAGACTCCTCACTGAGCAAGGAGCCTTATGTGGGGCTTGATTCCATGACCCTGGGACGACGACCCAAGCCCAAGGCAGATGCTCGACCAGCTGAGCCACCCAGGTGCCCTTATTTTACCTTTCTTTAAGAAGAAAACCAACAGTAATTCAATAAGCATTTCCTGAGTGCCAAATACCTCAGGGAATCACTTATCTGCTATGGAGGGTATAAAAACGTCTGGGGAGTTGTACACGTTCAATTAGCTGAACTGACGCTTTGTTTCATTCTGTTGTTAAATAAATAAATAAATAGATAAATAGATAAATAAATAAATAAATAAATAAGAAGTAGGAAATATATATACTCATGAAGATATGAAGTGGACTAACAGCGCTTCATATTTCAACATCTAATCACAAATCCTTCTCCAGGAACAAGAAGGCTTAAACAAAATGATCTGATATAGAAAGGTAAGCCAAAGTTCATGAATTTAGTTCACTGAAAACTAAGTTTGCCAGGTCAGTTAATTATGCTTTAACTCAGTTTAAGAAAATCTTTACCTTATTTTTTTCCATTTATTTACAATTTGGCAAATTTATTAAAACATATATTACTTAAAAAATCTAATCATAGTATATAAAATGGTATCTTATTAAATAATTTGTACAGCTGTGCCATTTTACAAGTTTGGATTCACACCAACTTCATGGAAGTAAAGTTTCAGATATTTCTAATTTATTCAAATTATCCTCTCTAGGCTTGTTCTAACAATAAATACTGAGAACATGCGTGTTGCCCACATGTTGCCACAACGTGTGCTGATTTCTGAAACACACCACCTGCTGCAGAAGTCTAACTAGAGTGGGAAATGACAAATTGCTTCATGCGAAACACTGAGCACAGTCATGTATCAAATATGAAGTTAAGGATATAGGCATCCAGGGAGGGAAGGGACTGAATATCTCATACACTCACTCTTTAGAGGTTTTAACTATTGCTTTCTAGTTAGTAAATTGTTGTGCCTTACTGGAAAACTGGTCAAAAGGTACCTCGGACACAGTAGATTGGTATTAAGATAGAACTCAAGCCATTATCCAGTACAACCAGCAAAGCTTAACAATGGTGGGAGGAATGTATAATGTACGGTCATCGCGGAGGCACGCAATGTAGTCCATGGGTTTCCCACAGATACGCATACACGATATCTCCAATAATAAAGGGTTGGAAACAACACAGATATCCACATAATGGAAGAATCTGCAGCTTCAACAACAATATACAATTCAAAAGCTCTTCTTACTGAAATGAAATATATATGCATGTGTGTATGATTAAGATGTAGTGTTAAACGAAGAAATCGGGATACAGAACACAAACGATAAATTACCGTTTGTGTCTTTACAATTAGAAAAAAATAATAGTCGATCCTCATTTTTTGCAGATTCTGTATTTGCAAATTTTCCTATCACTAAAATTTTTCTTTTTTTTTTTAAAGATTTTATTTATTATTTATTTGTTTGAGAGAGAGAGAGAGCACGAGACAGCAAGACAGTGCATGCACGAGCAGGGTGGGGGGGAAGAGCAGAAGGAGAGGGACAAGCAGACTCCGTGCTGAGCTCCCACAGGGGGCTCAAGTCCAGGAACCAGAGATCATGACCAGAGCCAAAATCAAGAGTCAGACGCTCAACAGACTAAGCCACCCAGGCACTCCTAAAATTTATTTCTAACCCCAAAATCAATACTCACGGCGCTTATATGGTCCTTTGTGGAAATGCACGTGTGAATTACCTGACACACTCACATGCCCAGCTAAGGTCAAACAAGGCAATGTTCTCTCTGCCTCTTGTTTCCACCCTCATACTGTAAAGTATGCTTTCGAGGTCTTGTTTACTGGCATGCCTTTTGCATTTGGGAGGTTTTTCTTAGTGATTTTGCTGTTTAAAATGACCTGCAGTGCTGAAATGCTGTCTCGTGTTCCTAAGCAAAGGCTGTGATAGGTTTTATGGAGAAACTTCATGTGTTAGATAAGCTTCATTCAGGCATGAGTTACAGTGCCATTAGCTGTGAGTTCAGTGTTAATGAATGAACAATATATATTAAATAAGATGTCTTTACACAGATATAACCATAAAACAAGGTTAAGTATTAATCAGTTGCTAAAAATGCTGTGACCAGAAGCTCTCAGGAACCTAATTCTGCATGTGTAATGGTTCTGCATTTGCTAATTCGGTGTTTGTGGTGACTTTATAGAACGTAAGTACCACGAATAATGAGAAGCTAACTGTGTTTGTGATTGCTCTGTACATGCACAGAATATCTCCGTAAGGGTACACTGGTTATCCACAGGGAGGGGCATTGTGGTTTACAAAGGGAGATGTTCCTTTACAGTCCTTTTCAGTGCATGCCCTTGGATAATTTTTAATTTTATACCATTTTTAAATTATTTTTAATTATGTTTTTAAGAAATAACATTAAAGTTAAAAATAAAGTAGAGGAATGGTAACAGTAGAATGTTGAACAAATGTTTTTCATGGGCTATCCACAGTCGGATTATAAAGATGATAGACAACTAATTACCAGATTGCCTCTTGTTTTTAATCGGACTCAGTAAAGTTTTAATATGGCTATTTCAAGGAGCTGCAATGAACCGTTTTTCTGAATATAGATATTTTGGACAATTTCTTCCCCCCAGAAAAAAAAATTTCCCCCATTTTCCCTCTTATCTCCCTGCTGCCAATACAAAATAGGAGATCTTGAAATGTTTTTATCTGGACTGTGGACTAAAGGCAAACTGAGTTATATTTCGGTTAAAGAAACATCTAGTGGTAGTCTTTCCACCTCACTGAACATGCTATATCTTCTACTGTTAACACCTTAGTTCCTTAATCAAAGCAGCTCCTTGTTGGGGACATGGGAGGTGCCGGCACCTTCACCAGAAACTTGCCACACTTCTGCTCTCAGCAGGAGTGAATCTGCCTCAAGATGAAATCTTCACAAGGATGAATGCTTAACCACTGGAACTAATTGCAATGATCTAGAAACCCGAGCTTAGAATCTGGCTATACAAGTCCACAGGAAGAACATATCTTAAGGCACCCCAAGTGTGGCGCACGGCATAGTAAGCTCTACTCCTCACCGAGCTTCTACCACACGCCAGGCACTGGATATGCACTTCTCGTTAGATCCTCACATCTCTGAAAAGCAGTTACTGTGATACTCATTCAAGTCAAGGAACATGAGTCTTCGAGGTGTGAATAATTTACTGGAGGTCACCCAGGTAGTAAGCGGCAGAGCTAGGATTTAAATGAAGTGTTCTGTGTCCAAGGCTGTGCAGAGAAAAACTGGCTTTCCGTGAACACATACGAACCAAATCGTGTAGATAAAAATAATACAGAACCACACTGAGAATATCATGAACTCCAAACGATCAAACAGGACTCAAACGCGCAATCAATAGCTGAGCGGTGTTCGGAAACAAAACAGAAAGGAGAAGCCTATTCTGGTGCCAAGCCACAGCTCATCTGATGAAGGCTTTGTATTTATTATGTCCCGTCTGGGACCCTCTCCTTCCAGATGCTTCTAGGGCCAGCACGGTCTTCTCATTTGGTAACATCTCAGATGATAGCTTTACAGAAGTCTTCCCTACCCCACCCCATTAGCAAACCTTAGCTAAAACATGGGGCTCCATGTGGCCCCTTGTCACCTCCTATCACATTATTATTTTATTTTTGCTGTAACACATATCAACATCAAACATTTTTTTTTAAGATTTTTATTTATTTATTTGACAGAGAGAGAGGGCGAGCACAAGCAGGGGGAGCAGCAGGCAGAGGGAGAGGGAGAAGCCGGCTCCCTGCTGAGCAGGGAGCCTGATGCGGGGCTCCATCCCAGGACCCTGGGATCATGACCTGAGCTGAAGGCAGACACTTAACCGACTGCGTCACCCAGGTGCCTCTATTTTCGCCTTAGCACATATCAACATCTAACATTACTTTGTTTGTGTATTTGTTAACGTGTTTAATGCCTCTCTGTCCCAGGGGCACGTATGGTCCATGAGAGCGACAGCCTTGCCCTGAAACAGTGTCTGCTGAGTAAATGAAATTCAGCAAGTAGGTACTGACCTTACTATATATTGTGGCAGGTTTGATTACAAGTCAAGTCTTATCATCAATGAGTATAAAATGCAATAAGGGTGATCATACAAATGATGACTAAATTTATTGCAAGAAAATCAGCCAGAGGTAAATATGGGATTGGAAATACCAGAACGATTCAGAAAACTTTTAAAGGTTGATGGCGTCAAGTCAGGCTTTCTGGGAATGTTTTTAAAAGTAAGGAAAGGAGGGGCGCCTGGGTGGCTCAGTCAGTTAAGCATTGGCCTTCGGCTCAGGTCATGGTCCCAGGGTCCTGGGCTTAAACCCCACATCGGGCTCCCTGCTCACTGGGGAGCCTGCTTCTCCTTCTGCCACTACACCCCGCTTGTGTGCTCCCTCTCTCTTTCTCTCTGTCAAATGAATAAATAAAATCTTTAAAAAAAAAAAAAAAAGTAAGGCAAGGGGACAGATATTCCAGGTAAGAAAGACAAAGGAAAAGAATGGGATAGGGAAGTGGTTCAAATCTGCCAGGGTTATAAGCTATTCATAGGAAAAGGGGGAAAGTAACCATAAGACCAGAATGTTGAGTTGAAGTCATATTGCAAAGAATCTTATGTATCAGAGTGGGAAATTTGAGTCAGTGGAATAGGCAGTTTGGGAGCAATGAAAAGCTTTTAGGCAGAGTTGTAACATGATGTTTCTGAATGCTTAGTGGAAGTTGAAAAATACTGTTCGGTTAGGAACACTGTTATGTTGAAAGCAAGGCAAAGTGAAAATGGCTGCCCAGTCATGCAGCAAAAGCTACCCTTGATGAAGGGCTGATAAAGTGCTGGACACTTTGTGAGCCATTTACACCCTTTCTCTAGTTCAATTCTTACCACAGCCCAATTTGATTATCCCCCATTTCACACCGAGAAATGGAGAGCCAGGGAGGTTAATGGGCATGCTCGAGTTCACCAAACCATTAAGTGGCAAGGCTGGAACTGGAACTGGGTATGTCTGAATCAGCAGGGGCCAGGCTTTCATACACTGTTTCTCTAACAACAAGTTCGGGGGAAGGGAATTGAGGCCATAGCTCAGAAAAGGAAAAAGGGAAATTGCATTCATAAGCATGAGTATTAGGACCCCAGCCCTAGGTACATGCATTCGCAGAAGGCAACTATCACAGTAAGTCTGCTCTAGAGGGGCCAACAAGATTTGCTTAAAGAAAGAAAACAAGATGGAAGGCAGCCTGCTTGTTTTTGATGAAAGGAAGGCATTCTGAAAAGTAATGCAGCCTGTGGCCTTTCCGGGCATTCAGTCTTTATAATGTCCATCCAAATTATGGCACATAAAAGCTTGTGCAGTAGGTTTGACCTTTATTCTGCAAAAATAAAGAACTGGCTTCTAACTAGCTGGACAAGAAACACAGACTATTTGCTTGGTGTCTGCAAATAATAAACTCAAAACGGCAACCGTCTCCAGTACTCACTCTCTCAGGTGAAAGTGTTTGTGAAATAAGAAAGACATTAAAACAATACCAGGGAATCTGTCCGTCAAACCATACGATACTGCCATTTCATAGGTCAAAATCCTTCAGCATTGGCAATTCCATATGGTTCATCCTCAATATCATCTGGGTTTGTAAGAGAAGAGGGAAGTTCCACCATTATGTTCATCCTTGATTTCTGTGGTTCCTTCCTGCCTCCCAGAGCTACTCAATTCCTCAGTCTGGCTTCCGAGCTGCCAATCGACCCTCACCGATCCAGCCTCCTTCCCCCCAGCAATTCCATGTAAACCTCGGTCAGGCTGGGCTGCGTGTCCTCTCAGCTGCTAAAGCTGATCAGACCCTTTGTTTTACTAGCATTCCAACAAAGTGGGTCCGAGAGCTCACAGGTGCAGCAGGGCCGTGGGCCGTGCGTTAACATGGGATGCTGTGGTGCGCGGGAAAAGCATGGCTTCTGGGCTCCGGAGCTGAGCATGCTCAAGTGCTAATCCCAAATTAGTCACCCACTCGCAAGGGGGTACAGGTGAATTAGTCACCTCTCTGAGACTCAGTTTCTTCCAACTGTAAAATAACAATTATAAGGATTCCTGTCAGGATTTCAAAGATTTATCAAATAAGGTACATGCAGGTTGCCAGGTAATACCTCCTTTGAAAAATCAAATGTTTACCCACACACGGGAGTGAATTGAAGAATTGCCAAGAACAATCCTGCATCCCCTGACTAAACCCTTCGGCTCGCCAAGGAGTATGGAAGAAAAGGGTGGTCTTCTCAAGCACGAAGAACATAATTGTTCTAATGGCTTCTCTGTATTCCTCACAAACTACCAACTGGTGACCCTGTTGATCCAACACACCTGGCCACCTCCTCCCTCTGTGACACAGTCTGGCACTGCCGGGCCAGCTTATCAGCAAAAGTCCAGCTCAGCGCTGATCTTCAGGGAAGATAAAGACCGAATTGTTGACTCTCCTCGGTACTGTGACTTCCAGCCTGCTCCCAGGTAAGATCACTGGAAAGTGACTTCAGTTGTGTTAATCTGGCCCCTGGGCTGTTGTGTTCTTTGATGTTACATCACTGACTTTACCCCAAAGGTTGCTGTCAGTCTGTGGTCTAGGACCTTGTTTTGTCCTTTACTCCCAGAAAAAACATCTTGCTCTCTTGAGCAACAGACACCCACCTTTCTTTTCAGATAACAACTCTCTCGAGTTCCTGTGTTTCTACTTCTGCCCCGGCGGACTGAACGCAGCTGAGCAGCAGGGTCTCCGTCTCAGCCCTCTGGACTCCGTCGGGGTTGGCATAGGGGACAACACACGGGCTTCTCTTGCTAGCACCTAAAAAGTAAACTCCCACTACTCCTTCTTGTCAATCCACCTACAAGGCTCTCAAAGCCCCTGCCTCTTCATGAAATCTTCCTAAACATCTCACTACACCGTGATTTTCTTCTCTGAGTTACTGTAACTCACGCCGAGATTATAGCGCTTGAGAACTTGCTGGGCCGTCTGGCACCCTACCTGTATTTTGCAAGTACATTTGCCTTCCCGAATGGATCACAATTCAAATAGACAAGAGATTTACAAAGGGACTCTCTCCCAAGCGGAAGACATTGTCTTCCTGTCGTCTTGCCTGTCTCCTGCCTGACAGGCACACTATGATCTCTTAGTAATCACCAGCTGACTTGAGCCAAGAACAGACTGAATGGCTTAGATGCACACAGGTGCTGAAGACCAAGGCATCTGAAGGTCTCTCCACTGGCACAAATATATTACATGGATGGAGACACGCTTTTGGTTCCCCAGAGTAAAAGCTTAATCCCACCTTCAAAAGGATCATGATTAGAATTTTGATACACTCACAGTTAAAATTGTTTGTAGTTGTCTGTATATATGTCCATGTATAATACGTGTAGGTTATACAAATTGGCCATGCTGTTTTGTAGGCAGGCATCTTTCCCCCTTAGCAATACATGATGCGCATTGCCTGTCAAGATATATTCTCCCGTAATATAATTTTAATGAGAACACAAGGGTCTACTAAAGATTTTTGGAGGGTAAAGGTGTTTTTTTGAGGGGGGTGGAGGACCTTTCCATTAGAATATTCTTTTTTGTTTTTTTAAATATTTATTTATTTATTTGAGAGGGAGGGGGAGGGGCAGAGGGAGAGGGAGAGAGAGGCTTAAGCAGACTCCACGCTGAGCATAGAGCCCAACGAGAGGCTCAGTTTCATGATCCTGAGATCATGACCTGAGCCAAAACCAAGAGTTGGATGCTTAACCGACTGTGCCACCCAGGTGCCCCTCCAGCAGAATATTCTTGACTACAATTGATCTCTGTCAAGAACATACAAGTAACTCACATACATCATCTTTTGAAAAATCTATGTCTAAAGTTCTTATTTTTTTAGAGGCATTAGAACAGAATGCCTACGTCGAAGTTTAAGGCTGTTCTTATTGTTTGCATAGAAAACTTTCTGAGGCCTTTAGGTGCTGACAACTGTCAGGCCAATTAAAAAAGTCCTTTCTTGTACTTTTGGCACAAAATTCTAGATTTAGTGCTTGATTCCAATTGGGAGATCTAGTTAGGGAGTGTTTATTGATTAAGATTAATGTTTTAGTAGAAACCAGCTTTCATAGCACTTTATGAATAGAGCCCAGAATATACGTAAACATACAAGAGATTACTCAAGGAAAAAAAAAAATTAAAAGTTTTCAAGAGTGAATCAGCATTTTCCGGCTATATTTTTAGCTTGTTATGGGCATTATATTGTTATAAATCATTAAAATAAGAGTCCAATTCAAAAAATACAATCAGAACTTTTTCAAAAACTCTATTTCATGTGATACATTTCCATTGATCTGGGCTTCCTTAACAAAATGAGGCCTATTCTCCCACCCATCACTACCCATTTATTTATTTGTTTATTTTTAAAGATTTTATTTATTCATTTGAGAGAGAGAGAGACAGCCAGCGAGAGAGGGAACACAAGCAGGGGGAGTGGGAAAGGAAGAAGCAGGCTCCCAGCGGAGGAGCCCGATGTGGGGCTCGATGCCAGAATGCCGGGATCACGCCCTGAGCCGAAGGCAGACGCTTAACAACTGAGCCACCCAGGCACCTCCATCACTACCCTTTTAAAATATTGTCTTTGAAATGGTGTTTATGATCTTTCCAATAGTACTGAGGTCATTAGCCAAAGTGGGAGAGGGAGTATATAAAGCATAGCGAGAGGCCCCAGCCTGCCTGGGTTGGAAGCCCATCTCTACTGATTACCAGCTCTGTGCCCTTTTGCAAGTTACTTAACCTCTCTGTGCCTGAGGTTCCTCAGCTGCAGAACATGCCCAGTCACGGAGTATATTCTGTAAAACGGGGGGGTTAGTGAGTCAATATTCATAAAGCCCTTCGTAGGTTCAGGGCAGGCTCTCAATAACTGTTAGCTGATATCCTTATTAAACGCCCAAAAGAAATCTTCAAACAAACATTTCAATCTCCAGCAAACACTTCGATCACCTTCCACATCCACAAAGGCAATGGCAAAGGACTTACTGTGTGTGTGTGTAAGCCTGCGTGTTTGCAGTTATCCACCCTGTTCTGAAATTCCCTCCTGATTCTCCTTAGGAAACCACAACAATTTTTTGACCTAATTCTTATCTCCTTTAATAAAATTTAAGGGGTGCCTGGGTGGGTCAGTCAGTTAAGCATCTGTCTTCAGCTCAGGTCATGATCCCAGGGTCCTGGGACCAAGGCCCGCGGCAGGCTCCCTGCTCAGTGGGGAGTCTGCTTCTCCCTCTGCCCTTCCTCGCCACCCCCACACCTGTGTTGTGCTCTCTCTGTTTCTCAAATAAATAAAATCTTTTAAAAAATAAAATAAAATGTGAAACCTCCAGCTTTAAAGGCATGCTATGTGATGTAAATTGGGAAAGACAAGTTCTGTGTATAAAGAGACACTTGCCTTCTCAGCATTCTGTGAAAGGTATTTTCCGGGCTTCACTTGGGGAGTGCTGCCATTGTAAGTCAGAGTCATCTAGGACAGTAGGGAGACTTGAACTTTGGATGCTACTTCCCGCAGCTGAATACAGAGGGTTCTCGTTACTGCAAATTCGCCGACTCACTGAAGTCCATCGCTCACCCCAAAATCTATACTCAAAGTCTGTCATGGTCCTTCATGGTCATGCACGCAGCAGTGAATAGTCAGACTTGCCGATGCCCACGTTCCCAGCTGAGGTCAAACAAGGCAACACTCTGCCCTCTTGTTTCAACTCTCATACAGTAAACAAGCACCCCTTTTTCAGTCTGCTTATGCTACATTTTTTGCATTTTTGTGCCTTTTGTTGCTGATTTCACTGTTTAAAATGGCCGCCAGTACTGAAACGCTGTCCAGTGCTCCTAAGAGGAAGAAGGCTGTGCCTTACGGAGGAATGCGTGTGTCAGATGAGCCTCACGCAGGCCTGACTTATGGCTGTAAGTTTAATGTTAATGCATCAACAATACATATTAAATAAAGTGCCTTTAAACAGAAGCACGCATAAAACGAGGTGATATACTGATCACTTGGCAAAACTGTTATGACCAAAGGCTTGCAGGAACCTAACCTTGTACTTCCCCTGTGAGCAACAGTTCATCAATTGCTAATTCAGTGTTCTCAGACACTTTATGAAACGTAACCACGGCAAGGAATGAGAATCGACTGAACCCCTGACAAGGAACACGGATCAGAGACCGACAGTACTAATCTACTAGGCAATAGATTAGACCCTGGGAAAGAAGAGCTTTCTAGACTATAATCCATACTCGATACTGGTTGCTTAGGGGAGTGATTATCTTCTTCTTAAGAAATGTGATCTGACTTTGCTTAGTTTAAAATAAATGCTGGCAAACATAAACACCTGTATTATCCCAATGCACTTACAATCCTTGCTGGGTTTTTTTTTTTTTTAAAGATTTTATTTATTTGACAGAGATAGAGACAGCCAGCGAGAGAGGGAACACAAGCAGGGGGAGTGGGAGAGGAAGAAGCAGGCTCATAGCGGAGGAGCCTGATGTGGGGCTCGATCCCAGAACGCCGGGATCACACCCTGAGCCGAAGGCAGACGCTTAACGACTGTGCCACCGAGGCGCCCCTCTTTTTTTTTCATACTGTGGACTCTGCAAAGAGCTTTTGAGTCTCATTACAGTGAAACAATGGACATATGTCCCCTAGAGTGTGGGGACTTTGCATCCGAATTACGCTTGCAATATAGTAAACACAGGAAAACCAACAGCACTCCCAAGATCTCCCGAACCTGCTTTTGTTTGGGTTCTAAGTCCAGAGAAGCAGAGGGAAAGCAGCATCCACAGTCACACCGACTTCACACAACGCGTATGTTCAGGCACTACGTTCCCCTCGGCCCTGTGCTGAGTAAACGCACAGTCTGTTTAAGAGGTACGAAAGCACACATGCATCACTATGATAGTATGCGATTTCATCCACTGACTTTATCTGCTTATCTATGTATTCAAATAGCACCTCTGACCTGCTTCTCTGCCGAGACAACACAAATTGCTGGGTGTGACTTAGTCAAGCGTGAGAATGCACACAAACAGGGAAAGGTAACTCAGGCTGTCAAGGCCCAGGAACAGGCAGTAATAGGAGGAGGCAGAACGCGTTCCCAGCAGACCAGTTTGCTCTCTGAGTGCCAGCCCGGATGGCAATAACTGCTCTGAGAGTTATGTTACTGGGTTAATGCCCTTCGTGGTACTCTCAACACCCCCTGCCATCATTTTCTCATCCTGGAACATCCACGTCTGAAACATTTCAAAGGTCTCCTGACCATCATCTAAAACTTTATTAGACCTGATGACAATGCATTCTTTACCTGATTTCTAGATCTGCAGGAGGCCATCCAAATGTAATTTACCCTGTCATTAAATAGCCCACGTCACTCAGCTTTTGGCTGTATTCTGTCAAAACAACTTCCTGAACTATAAAAAGAGTCCAATAAAATGACATTACCTTTAATGCAAACTGAAAAGATCTCAGATATTGGGATGTAAAACCATTCAACCATTTTATTTATTTATTTTAAAGATTTTACTTATTTATTTGAGAGAGAGCACAAGCACGGAGAGGAGCAAAGGGAGAGGGAGAGGGACAAGCAGACTTCACACCGAATGGGGAGCCCTACACGGGGCGATCCCAGGATGCTGAGATTATGACCTGAGCCCGAAATCAGAGGCTTACCCAGCTGTGCCACCCAGGCGCCCCACCCCCCATTCAGCCATTTTAAAACACATACCTTCATAATGAAGAATGCTGTTCCTCTTGAAAAAAAATGAAGAGTTCAGATGCCATCTCGTTGTGCCTGTGGCCCTACTGAATCAGACTGGACTTACTGAGAGTTTTCTCTTGACCTTCCATTCCCTCCTGCTCTGAGCTGAACATTCCTAGTGTCAATACATGTTCACCAGACTGGATCTGCTTTCTCTGTATTAGACCTATCAGTAGTCACAGGTGTAAAATCTCAGGGCATAGAATAGATTTAAAGCACAGGAAACTATCACATAATATACCATGATTTTTGCCTATATTTTTACTCTCTCACCCTAGAGCTGGCATATCCATGCATTTAGGTCAATCCCCAAAATTTAGTGTAGTGAACAAACATCATTATTTCTACTGAGTGCAATTAACTTCTAGGATACTTGTCATCTATTAATCAGTCATTCCTTTCCCTTCTCCATATTTCTAATGTGACCTTATGGACCATATAATCTCAGAATGGGTAAATTCCATGTATATTGTAATTTCTGCTTACACTCTAAGTAAAATTTATAATAAACCAACTAAAAAGAAATAATCATTGTTGGGCTCATGCCTGATTGGGACATAAAAGTATACTGTTCTTGCATGGCAATGAAAATTTCTAGCTCTCCAGGGTTGCAGTGAGGGGACCATGAGATAATGTGAATGTACTGTGTAAAATGTTAAATACTGACACATTTAATATTCAGTGATAACAGCATAACTAAAATGTATTTACTGTTAGTGAATACTTTATGTACATTAATTCATTTAATCAATGCAACAACCCTATTGGATCAGTATTGCACATTTTAAAAATAAGGATACTAAGATTTAGAGAAGATATATAACCTCTCACCACTATAGAGCTAGGGAGTGGCTGAACAAGGAAGGATTCAAACCCAGGCAGTCTGGCTCTAGAGTCAGACTGTATCATCCCTCCGTACGATGTTACTCTTACTAGTACATTCTATTTGATCCAACAGAGACACGAACAACTGTCTCCAGAGCAGTGCCTTGCTTTGAATGGTTAGGTAAAATCTGAATTGAGTTTACATAATGAGTAACCAAAGATGACTGACACCTGCTGATATCAACGATCCCTATACTTTGTCAATGTTGGGTCAAGTTTTAGGGCTCTGACACATCAAGTAACAGGGAAAACTATTCTTTCATAACCATTTGTTGATACTTTGTTTGGAAATTATTCTTACACGTCCATCAGAAGATTAGTATTTCAATCTTTATCTTTAGGGATCAAGGAATAATTCACAGGGCAATTTACCTTTAACATCACCACGAATAGGTCAGTGTGTCCACTTTTCTTTTTTAAGATTTCTAAAATTTATTTATTTATTTATTTAGAGAGTGAGAGCACGAGCTGGGCCGAGGAGGACCTCAAGCAGACTCTGCACTGAGCATAAGGCCTGACACTGGGGGCTCGATCTCACGACCCTGAGATCACAACCTGCGCAGAAATCAAGAGTCAGACACTCAACTGGCTGAGCCACCCAGGTGCCCCAATGGGTCCACTTTTTTAATAAGACCATTCTGTTTGTGAGGAGTCGTGTAGAAAATACCAAAATGAGTTTTATTGAAGCCTTAAATCTTTTCTGTCCTCTTGGACTGTTTTTGTACGAGCACAGTGGAGGATAAGTGCAGACCGGTGGGGTCACAGCCAACCCAGCGCTAACAGAAAACTTAACCTGATATTGTTTGGAAGGCAAGGTGCCCAGCCCTGAAACGAAGCAAGACTGCTATGAGCACCTCAAGGCATGAGTCTCTTTGTCAGCAGTCTAAGGTTGGCCAAACCATCACAGTCCTCTTTGCCAGTGAATGGGCCAAGACCGAGGCATGTGACCCAGGCCTGGCCAATGAGATGTCATTACGGCAGTAGAAGCAAATCCTTATATAAGCTTATTAAGAGCAAGTTGTCTTGGAGGCTTCTCCTTATCAAAGAAGAGAACTAAAAGAAGGCACTTTGTTGCTGCCTCTTCCTTTCTGCTTGGAAAGCTACAGTGAGGACAGATGCTTGGTGAAATGGCAGCCATGCTGTGACCACGAAGAAAACACTGCTGACACAATAAGGATTGCAAGACAAAAACTCAGACAGAACCTGGATCACTGACGGCATTATTAAACCATGAGACAGCTGCAGAGGCTTCCAATCAGACTTACTTTTACATGAAAGAGTTAAATGTTTTATGTTTTAAGCCACAGTTAATTATGCTGTTATTAGCATCTGAAAGCATCTCAACACAGTTCCTTGACTGGCGGGTATATTCTGCATAGCAAACTGATGAGGATTGCCCAAAGAGGACATAATCCATGGAAGGAAATAATCTGAAATGTATTATGGTTTTATTCCGCTGGTCGAACTTAAAACCATCTTAATATTATTTAGTGTATTCTTTTGCTCTTTCAAAGCTACTAGCTCTCAGGGCACCTGGGTGGCTCAGTCGGTTGAGTGTCTGCCTTCGGCTCAGGTCATGATCCCAGAGTCCCAAGATGGAGTCGCTCCTCGGGCTCCCTGCTTAGTGGGGTGTCTGCTTCTCCCTCTGCCCCTCACCCTGCTCGTGCTCTCTCTCCCTCTCTCTCTCTCTCTCACAAATAAATAAATAAAATCTTAAAAAAAAAATAAAGCTACCTAGCTTTCTTTTTCCTTCTAAAAATGACAAAAAATAATACACTGATTAAAAAGAACGGCATGTGTCTCCTCGAGCTTTTCACATGATAATTGGAACATCACAATAAAGACATAATTCTCCCAATCACAATAGGTAGGGGAAGTATTTAACAACATGAAATAATGTCCATTCTATATTAAAAAAAAAAGTCAGGTTACAGAAAGATATGGTATGAACTCTATGATAATATTTTTGTTAAAAAGAAAAACAGAAATGGACAGATGGAAAGAAAGTTTTAAAAAGATTTGCACCAAAATATTAGTGTTTATCTCAATGGTAACATTTATTTTCTTATTTTTGCTTATTTGTGGTTTCCTAAATTTTCTACAATGTTATTTAAAACTTACTTGCTCCAGGCCTATCCACTGAAAGAAGAAACTACAACTGAATCAAGTTTATTGCTTTTAAAAATATTTCTGGGACAGTACATGTCTTTGCATTATCAAAATAAATCCTAATACTCCCTACATAAGTAAAATTGTCAGGAAAAAAATAAAGGTTATAAGTATATCTCCATAATTCCAGGCCTCTGTGTGCATACAATTTAATTGATAAAGCAAAACAATATATACATCAATTTCAGGAAGGACAGTAGAAAGAGTAAACCTTTAAACTCAGCTGAACTCGTGAGAAAACAAGAGTGTTACTGTTCATTTTCACATGAAAAACAATTTAAGGGGCACCTGGGTGGCTCAGTTGGTTAAGTATCTGCCTTCGCCTCGGGGTCATGATCTCAGGGTCCTGGGATTGAGCCCCATGTGGGGCTCTCTGCTCAGCGGGGAGTCTGCTTCTCCCTCGCCCTTTGCCCCTCCCCCCTGCTTGCGCTCACTCTCTCTCATGCTCTCTCTCAAGTAAATAAATAGGATCTTAAAAAGAAAGAAAGAAAAACAATTTAACCTAACTACTAAAGACAACTGGCAAACTATTGCTGGTCTGGCCCCAGAGCAACGAAAACATAATTTATAGAACACTTGGGAAAGCTACTATATTCCAAATTCCTAGACTTTGCATATAAAAAAGACAGTTGGAAAGGTTCCATTGT
This sequence comes from Ursus maritimus, assembly GCF_017311325.1. Taxonomy (NCBI): domain Eukaryota; kingdom Metazoa; phylum Chordata; class Mammalia; order Carnivora; family Ursidae; genus Ursus; species Ursus maritimus. The sequence goes on from NW_024423453.1 coordinate 5,677,861, forward strand.
AGCTACCTAAGGAAAACAGCTTCGATCTATTACAGCCCATCTACATATGACAAACTGTAAACAGAAGGAAGAGCCTATGCATTCTTTCCACTAAGTGAAATTTAATCCTGGAAGGGGCACCAGTTGCACCCTGTTTTCTCATTTTCTGTCCTCCACTGTGGGAAGGAAGGACAAGCACAATTTTCCGGCTTCTGAGTCCCGACACCTCTAGCATCACTGAGAAAAGAAGGGACCTCTGGACACCAAATGCTTTGTGGGGAAGAAATATTCTCCACGGAAAGTTTAGTCAGATGATGAACTCTTAAGAGATCTCTGAGGTCAACCATGCTATTCTTTAGCCATGATAGAATTCTCAAAAACAAGGTAATCCTTTTTGTTTTGTTTTGTTTTGTTTGTTTCATGTAGTTTTCCATTGTGAGTACTATTTCATCTAGGCAATGCCAGTTCAGAAAAACAACTGTCTGGGTTGCCTGAATTACTCACATGAAATAACATCTACCATCTGAGCCCAGCCATCAGTTACAATGCACTGACCACTTCTTATTTCTCACAGCAGAGCTAAAGAAGAGATTAGCAAGAACATTTGTTTGATGGAGGAAAAAAAAGCCCAATAATTGGTAGAGGTTTATTTTTAAAATCATCACAATGTTCATTTTATACAGCATTACAATTGAAGCTTATTTTCAAAATAAATGTTAATATTTATCAAGCATTTACAGTAAGTGAAAATTTGGATGTTTAAGTTTATCAAAAGTTAATAACATGAGGGGCTCCTGGGTGGCTCAGTCGGTTAAGCGTCTGCCTTCAGCTCAGGTCATGATCTCAGGGTCCTGGGACCGAGCCCCACATTGGGAGCCTGCTTCTCCCTCTCCCTTTGCCTGCCACTCCGCCTACTTGTGCTCTCTCCCTCTGTCAAATAAATAAAGAAATAAATAATCTTTTTTAAAAAGTTTATGATGTGAAAAATTTTGTTTTAATGTCTTAAAAAGTCAAATACAATCATGCAGCCCTTACTCTCGCCTGGCAGGAACTGTATCTCCGTATCCACAGAGATTGTGCTACTCAGAACATTTTATGCTTAGTAAATTGTAATTTTGATATTAGGCTGATATAAGCACTTTGCTCTAGAATATGAAACTGTATGCTTTATTTGAGGGTGGTTTTCAAAATTTTAAAAATAAATTTCTAGAGTAGGAGAAAGCTTTCTTTAAAAAAAAAAAAATCACCTGAAAGGAGATAAATACACATTTTCTTCTTAGGTGACAAAAGAAAGTCACAAATGTTTAATAGATTAAAATTTTTAAATTTACTTCAAGAAAAAATGTCTCTTGAGGAAATGACACTCTTAAAAATAATCAAGTCCTATAAACCTGAAATGTAGTAAATATGCAGTATTTTCCTTAGTACTTAATATTCTGTTTTGCTTCTCTAGGATATTTCTACCTATCCTTTGTTTTTTTTTTGCATCCAGAAAAAATACTTCAGTTGTCTATAGCTTAAGAGCAGAACTTTTTCTTAATTTACAGAAATGACAGAATCAAAAGATCATCAACTCATTTACAGAGATTTTTAAAAACTGTATCCCATATGATTTGGAACCATTCTTCTCCAGCCCCCCTTTCCTCTCTCCTGTGCCCTTTTGCTTGCTGGCTGAGACAATGGATAGGAAAAGACTAATACGGAATGGCAGGTCTTCCTAAACACTGGTAACATAAAAACAAAACAAAATACTACTTTTCCTGTATTCAAATGGCAATCCCCCATCTTTCTCTAGGATGAACTCCAGAAGAAGCAAGAGTTCAAAGCAATGCCCAAGACTGATTAAGATCTCCTCTACAAAGCAGTTCTGTAAAAAAGCTGTCACACTCTTCTTAACCTCATCCCTGGGACTTCGCACCAGATTGAGACACACCAGGTTCTCCAGATCCACACAGCACGGCCTCTGGACTAACCTTCATTTCAGAGAGAAAATCCTTCTAGCTCCTCTAAATGAGATACGATCTTCCAGGCATCTGCACTTCTGAAGGTATTTGTTAATGATGAATTCCAGGTCTGTGTACAACATCTGTTCCAGGTGCCACAAGGTCCCTGAGCCAATTATCCTATTCATTTTTCTCTCTCTAGGGACAGGTTTATGTTTAATCTTTTATCTCTATTAGATTAGATGACTATTGTCCCTGGGGAGACTTTGCCCTATTAGATACATTCCAGAAGCCCATGCATAAAAGTTGTCATCCTAAAGTCAAATTAATGTCTTTTATCTCCCCGCTTAAAGATGTATAACCCCTTCCTACTAAAAAATACTCAAACTGTGTAATTTACAACTGGAGAAAGTGAAGGAAGTTTATTGTGACATCAATAGGAGCTCATCTCTACCTTAATCCGAGAAAGTGTATTTGTGTGAAGGAAGATTGTGCAATTCAATGTCCACAAACTGTGTTTTTGTTTATCTATGTTCCTTTTTTTAAATGTTTATTTAAAAATGCATTAGTTTAAAAAAAGTGTTTGTTACCTGATACCAAATACACCATTGTAAAATGCAACTTTTATTATAAAAACAGTAGATAGATTATAGTTAATGCAAAAAAAAATGGAAAAGTAAGACTACATGCCTAATCACACCACCCATACATACTCGGAATATAACATAAAGAAGATTATAGAAAATTAGAAGAGCAAAAGGAGAAATAACCACCATTTTACCATTTTGATACAACTGTCTTTTATCATTTTGGTATTGCTTTCTTCCTGATCTTTGTTCCTTGTGCATACGGTCCAACCCACCCCTCACCGTAGGTAAGTCTTTTGAGTTCCTTCTGATTAGAGTAGATGGTTTGAGTGTCTAGAAAAGAACTAATAATGCCCAACAATTAGCACAGTTTCACTAAAAATTAGTCATGATAAATTAATACCTTTTCCTCTTAAAAATAAAATTAGAAGAAGAGAATACACATTTTTATTATTGTTTCAATAAGGCACTGGGCAGTGTCCCATGATTCACTTAAGGACAATATAAAGTGTACTGGATAATAAATCAGATACATTTGAAAGTGAAATGAACAGGCTTCAGTGTCCATACAAATATGTATTCATCCATTTAACACACATAGAATGCAACTGTATGCCAAATTCTGTGATAGGCACAGATTTCAAAGCTAGAAGAAAAAATGCTTCATCTATTTATGAGTCAAGTGCCTGCAAACCACAAAGGAAGACCCAGTGGATTCTGATGGGTGGGGAGGAAAAAGGATTTTTAATTTGCATTTGAATAGATAGCCTGGGACAAGGGTTACTTCTATAGGTAACACTAGGAAGGTGCTTTAGAGCCAGATTTTAAATGGCCTTTCAAACCAACCAGAACAATTTGGACTTGTCATGTAGACAGTGGAAACCACTGAAGGTTTGCAGGGCAGGAGTGACAGGATGCGATCTGTGACTTCGTGCTGAAAGACTCGGGAGATGACAGAGGGAGGAAAGTGAGTGAGGAGACGAAAAGTAGGTTGCGGGCCTGAAGGAGAACAGTGGCAAGGGCCATGAGCTGAGAGAAATGAAACGAGAGCCAGATCACGCAGGACTTGTGAACTAGAGGTGAGGAGGGCCAGTAGGGAACCAAAGGTGTCGAAAAGGGTGATATCCTGTCCCAAAGCGACAACCAAGGAAGTAGAGCAGGTTGGAAGAATTTCAGTTTGTGAAATCCATAACTGAGAAGACAAACCCAAAGAACGTGGAACGGAATCAGCAGCATCCCAGCAGTACTCCCGGTAACAACGACCTGCGGAGACGTTTCACAGCGCCTGGGCACCTCCACACTCATACTGACATACACATTCTGAATCTCTGCCATGAAGCCTGCTCGTGTGTATTCTGAACACAAACCACCTCCTCTCAATGAGTCCGGCCAAAATACCTGTTTAAGGATCAAGGACACAGCACGGTTCTCGAATTTTTTTTTTTTACCCCAAAATACCCTCATCAGTAGAAAAAGAACTCAATAATTACAAAGAACTAAGTACCAACCAAAAGGATGTCACCACAAACAGTATCAACAATCAGAACATACAGGTTCAAAAAAGGATTTCTGCAAATGTGAATGCGTGAGCAGTAACTGAAAACCACTACAACTCAAGACAGCCCTGGTGGTTCTCTGACAAGAGTCCTTAAAATTTCCAGAATGTCATATGTACAATAGGAACTTTGTAATGTTCCAACGGAACACATGGCTGACCTTCCAGTAGATTAAAATTATAATTCCCTCCTCCCCCATCATTATTATTCTAGTACAGGCTTGCTCATTTTAATATACATGTACCAAGCTTTAAAAAATGTATTAGCAGTTTCCTAGTCGGTCACATCGAATTGTCCAAACCAAAAGTGTGGGAGTCCTAATTTTTTTATTTTTCAGAAGTGTCCATGTGGATTACCAGTGGGCTGCAAATAATATATGAGAAATGGCTTCGAAAAGAAAGCCTCGAGAGGGCGTCAAAGCAATTTCCAAATGCATACACAATGGTGATGTAAAAGAGGAAATTAAATACAGGTAGAGTCAGCACTAGGACTGATGGAGGCATAACGGAGGGACACCACTTTCAGGTCAATATGTAGAACAGCCTTCAACAATCGGAGCCACCCCCAGGGGAACAGACTGAAGGGAGCGGAAGTCCTCGGGTTCTGCCAGCAGATGACCAAGTTAAAAAGAAATTGCTTTACCCTGTGAGGAAACTCGTCCTAATGAACACAACGCACATGGAAATTCCATCTATAATCTTCTCTGCAGTCAAGAAAACATAGTTTAAGATACTTGATAGCCTGTCTGGGTCTTTCCTTCTATCCCCCAAAACAAAGTAAAAATGAACAATGATATGAGGCAGAAAGATAATCTCCATTTTCTCCCTTTTGTTTAGAGCCTTTTCACCATGAACATTGAGATGTTCCAAATTCTTAGCAAACAGAAGCCATATAGGTTAGTGCCATTGATTCTCTTCTTGGGGAATGTGACATGTTTTTTGGAGTCATCGATCAAATGAAAGCATTGATAAAAATGTTTATGTCATTTCAGATTCACTGTGCATTATTCAATAAAGTAGGTAAACCTGTCCACACATCATAAAATATTTTTTTAACTAGCTAATCCTCATCTTATTTATTCTGTTAAGAAATTAATTCAGCTTATAATGAAAAAATTTAAATGTGCCAGACAGTACATAGCGTTTGAAACTTCTTTTAGAAGGATGTGAGCAAAAAATTGAAGCAGATTCTTATAATCTAGAAAATTCCATGAAACTGTCTGCGTTTTCTGATTAAGCATCACGATCTCTCTAGACGTTTTACTCATCTCCTACTTTCATGTCAGTACTAGGTGTTATACTCCTTCGTGGGGCCATTTTTCATGACTGCAGAGTTTCTATACTTCCTGAAAATTCCCACCTACAGGACAATAAGAGAAAGCACAGCGTAACCGCTCTCACAAATAAATGCTTCTCAAATTTGACCTCAGAAAAGTTTTTTTAAATTTCTTCATTTCCTGGACCTTTGATTCATTTTCCACGTCAAAACTGCTACCGTTAAAACCACAAATTCCAAGTATCTACAACACTAGGTCTGAAAGAATTAATCTACAGTTGATATGGGCCTAAGGCGACAGTCCACTGACAAGTGTTTATTAGCTTAGAGATTAGTTATTAAATACCTCTAATAGCACGGCACACTTCACCTGTGCTGCCATCACAAAGAGGGGTGCAAGTTGCCCACTGCAATGCAAACTCCAGGCCTCGTTTGTAACCTCGGGAGTTCTAGAGGTGAAATTCCTAACTGGTCCCCTGTGCATATGAGGCTTGTCTTCAGAGGCCGAGAGACGAGCAGATCTCTGCACCTGCCCTCCAGAATCTTAAGAGTTGATACAAAGGCCTTCACAGGGTTAAGTCACATATGTAGTCCAGACGGTCTCTGTAACACATTACCCTCTCAAGGCTGCATCCTCGAAGTGGCTTCTAGTATAGAAACAATGGGAAGAACATACACCCAAAAACAAGGGAGGGGATAAGAATCCTCTAAATGCCCAGGTCCAGCTTGAGGGTCAACAGGTGGTCATGTGGTCTGGACGACCTCCTTCAACAGGAGCTAAGAGAGGAAGGAATAAACACATGGACAAAAAGCTCCCCATCGCCTGGGAACCCCTACTGGACTGCCTCAAGGATGAGAAAATTGGGAACCTTAAAGAAAGGCCTCCACTTCAGTTTCTCCATCACGAGCTCACCGCGATTCCGGTACATACAAGAGAACCTGCGTGCGAGCCTCCCTTCGTTTACTTCATTACGGAACCACAGCCACGCTTCTTCCATTGAAATTAAATATATACACACATATCTTTGAGTAATGACCAAAGATTTGCTTGAGGCACAAACTTGGAAGTTCGTAACCCCAAAATTTTCAGCCACTATCATTTCACTTATTGATACAGAGTGATTTTACCTTTAGTGTGTAACATAATAGAGACACTATCACACTCTTGCTGAATAAATTATTAAATGAGATAATCTCGGGTGTTTTATAGGAAATAAATTAGTAATCAGCATCTATTCCCAGGACTGCCTTGATTTCACACTGTTTGTTACAGGTGATGGAAGATAAAGAATAGCTTCTGAAAATGCTCCGAACGTTCATGGTAGGGTTGGCCCCCACACTTTCCTTTAAACACATTTCCATTAACAATATTTTCTCTTGTTGGGATCTTTCAAATTACAGATTTCTTGACAGCAAAGTCGATGTCATACTTTTTCTTTTTCTTGTTTCCCCCCCCCCTCAAGGCCTATCCATTGGTAGTGGCTCCTGGGTAATGGGCCTTTTTGTCCGATTTGGAGAACTGACTGCACAGCCATTTGGGGTTACCTCCGTTCTACAGGAATTTAATTATGATTGCTCCCTTTTCCTTTTGATGCCATAGAATCTATGGTGCAGACAACAATAAAGGTGTAATGAAAATTATATTCAGTCCTGGACACTGTTCTAAGGACTTCCTGTATAATAAATTGTCTAACTCTCCCAACCTGCTAAGGTAGGTTCCATCATTATCATCCCCTGTACTATTATTACCATCTCTCCATTTCAAGAGGAGGGAACTGAAGTGGAGGTGCTAATTAATCTGCTAGCCAGATGGTCATTCAGCTGCTATGTGGTTCAACCAGGACCTGAACCCAGACACCCTGGCCCCAGAGCCCACGGGCTTCACCACCGTACTGTAATACCACAGTGCATGCTCACCGCCACACCTGTGGAAAACGGAAAAATAAATGCGAGTAAGAGAGTCTAAAAATTTGCAGGAAGTCCAAGAGACTCCTCCCTCTCTCTCCACACGGAAGCCCAGTCCCCAGGCTTTCTCTGCTCTCTCCATTCCTCCCTGGGACTGTTGACTTACAGGTTATTTATAAAGAGATAAGCACAGTTGATTCCCTTAATTCAGAGGGTGATGGAAACGACATTTCAATTTCATATATTAAACTAGTTGCTAGAAGTCACTCTAGAGAAGAAATTATTCACAACGAATTAGTCATGCTGGACAAAAGCGAATATCCTTAACATATCCCAAATGTAGGGAAATAAGAGCTAACTAGGACAGGCCCAGGAGAGAGAACTGACAAAAGCAAGTGGAAAATAAACCCAAGTAAATTGTTTGGATCTCACTAGAAAACAAATAAATATAAACTAAAGCAATGGGCTATCCCATTTTGCATGAACTTACCAAAGATAAGGTAAATAAGTTTAAATGTGATCATCTTCAGTGCTAAGAAGGATATGAAAACTGTCTTTCCTTGCTGGAGCGCAAATTGGTTCAACTTTTCTAGACATCAACCAAGCTGTGGATATCATAAACCTTAAAGACAGGTAATTCCCCTGCATGCTATAGTTTATATTTACACAAAGCAAATTATCAGATAAGTTAAAAAATTAATATACAAAGATAATCAGAGGACTGGTTCTAACAGTAAAATCTTAGACATTAACATGTTCAAAGTAAGGCAATGGTGACCTAAATTAATTTAAGTCCAAACAATACCAAACAAGAAAATATATGGAAAATTTACTTATGGAGAGGTTTTAGTGGTATGTTCATAATGTAAAGAGGGAAATAAGCAACATAAAAGTTGTAATGAGATGATATATTAAATGTAGAGCACCCAGGGCAGCCCCCGGCACATAATAAGGAACTCAGTCTGTCAACGGCATGCACTGAATGATCTCAAGTATATCAAACACTTGGAAACAAGGCTGAAGGAAATGTGGCGAAAGAACAGTGGATGCCTCTGGATAAGAATTAAAGATGTTTTATTTCCCGCATCTTTACGTTTCCTAATGCTTTCATGTCTTTTTCCTATAATATTTCTGTTTATAGAATGAGATAAAGAATTTAAAACTCATAAACAAAACAAATAAAAGTACACTTTAATTCTTCACACTGCAGAAACAGACCTCAAAGAATAGGAACATCCCCGACCCACACATCTTTTTTTTTTCTTCTTCTGTCAACGGTGGGTGGCTATTTACCCTAGCTACTAAAACCCTCCTGGAGGAAAGAAGGGTCCAGGCAGCGCCAGGTGGAAACAAATTCCCAGAGTACAGAACCAAGCTGAATGTATGAGGCTTATGGAAGAGCAGCAGCCAGAAAGCATGCTCTCTAAGAAGTTTCCGAATCTGTGTCATGGCCTGTGACAAAGCTGGAAGCAACATTATGACAGAAGCAACATTATTTATTTATTATGATAAAAGCAACATTAAAGGTGACATGGCTTTCCCCACTCCTGAAAGTGTTGATGGACGAACACATAATATTCAGGAAATATTTCTTAGTGATTAAGATACTTATGTATCTATCTAGTTTAATGTTCACTACAATGTTTACAGGTATTTATCGCAGTGATCCTGGCCTTTTGTGTTCAGGACCCCTTGTGAAAATTTCTTAGAGGCACCTGGGGGATCCGTGACGAAAAGCACAACTTCCCTCCGTGTTTACAGTGCTGCAAATGTTCAAATGCATTGTTTATTGAGTATTTATTCCTTTTTTTAAAAAAGATTTATTTTATTTATTTGACAGAGACAGCCAGCGAGAGAGAAAACACAAGCAGGGGGAGTGGGAGAGGAAGAAGCAGGCTCCCAGCGGAGAAGTCTGATGTGGGGCTCGATCCCAGAACGCCAGGACCACTCCCTGAGCCGAAGGCAGACGCTTAACGACTGCGCCACCCAGAAGCCCCTATTGAGTATTTATTCCTACTCAAATGAGGGGTGATTGAGGCCTCAGTGAAAAACTCTTCATCTGGCCTGGAGCCCATTCCTCCCCTTTTAATCTCTATATGCAAATCCCAATTTGTATAACCACACTGAGCCTTATTTCCTGTGGCAAAAAAGTCAAAAAAATAGTACATCAAAGGGTGTTTGGGAGGATGTAACAGTTAACATATGTAAACATTTTAAGAGAATGCCTGCGGGGCCCCTGGGTGGCTCAGGTGGTTAAGCATCCCACTCAGGTCACAATCCCATCGGGGCTCTGGGATGGAGCCCCACCGCAGGCTCCCTGTTCAGTGGGGAGACTACTTCTCCCTCGGCCTCTCCCCCTGCTCATGCTCTCAAATAAATAAATAAAATCTTTAAAAAAAATTAAAAAGAATGCCTGCAATCAGTAAACAATTATGTACCAACTATTAGTATCGTTACTCAAAAATAAAGAAAATCTACCCTACTTTTAAAGATCTTTAAGTCTGCCAAAAAGTCATAAAATTGAGAGGAAACTATAGACATTGATATTTACAGTCCTTTTACTGAGCTTCTTTCCTTTTTATTATAATGATAACCACTGCTAGTCCAGCTTTTAAATGCTTAATGCACCCAAAGACTTCAATAGAAATCTCACACATTTAAAAAAAAAAAAATCAGGAGTAAACCTTTTCAACTCTCCCCTATTTTCCCATTGAGCCTCCTAAAACAAGATCATAAAATTCTCAACTTCAAAGCATTCAATTCCACAGAACTCACTATACCTGAATAAGTCGATTACCCCAGTTAGAACGGGCCTAGTATCTTAAAAGCTTTTACATTTTATTAACACCACCTTTCACACAGAAGGAACAACTGGGCCTACAAGACCAAAAAAAAAAAAAAAACTTGAAGGTTTCGACCATTAGTAACTATATTGAAGATTTTTTAAATTTATTAATAATCGGAATAAATCCAAGTACTGATCAGGATAAATCCAATTAATTGAACGTTCAATTTTTGTGGTTTTAAGATATTTATTAAAATCAAATTATTGGGGAGCCTGGGTGGCTCAGTTGGTTAAGTGTCTGCCTTCAGCTCAGGTAGTGATCCCAGGACCCTGGGATGGAGCCCCTGCTGAGCAAGGAGCATGCTTCTGCTTCTCTCTCTCCCTCGGCCTGGTGCTACCCCTGCTTCTGTTCTCTCTCTGTCAAATAAATAAAATAAAATAAAATATTAAAATCATATTATTTACCTAGTTTTAAAAAACATTGACAAAAAGTCAAGGGGCTCCTGGGTGACTCAGTTGGTTGAGGTCTTGATCTCAGGGTCAAGGGTTGAAGTCCTGCATTGGGCTCCATGCTGGGCATGGAACCAACTTAAAAAAACATGGACAAAAATCAATTAAATTGGAAACTGTTTTGCAGCAAATTTTAGAAGTATGTTCACTTCAGCAAGATGCTCTTTGAATAGCAAGAAATAGAAAAGACATGATCTATAATGGGGTATCAGTTTTCGTTTTTTGAAAGTCACTTTAACGTCTTTATGTATACTTATGTACTCTTCTAAGTAAATGCCTGTACCTCTACTCACAAAAATATATAATAAACATGCATTTCACAGGGGGTTTTTTTCATAATCTTCAAAAAATGATGTATACTGCCCATTAAGAGTTAATGAATTCAAAAGTCAATTCAAAAATTTAGCCTCAGAACTCAAAGGATCAATTAAAAAAACAAAACAAAACACTAGCTCCAAGGACGGGTGTTAATAAAGGTAAGGGTTGAGCTAAAACATTTGAAATTTATCTTTAAGAAATGGGGTTACACCTATTTCACTTAAAATATGTGATCATAAACGTAAATAAAAACAGTGAGATCCCCCAGCCCAAAATACATTCTGTCAATGATATTCCCCTAATCATACTGCATTAAGCTATGAAATTTTTAGAAAGAAAAATACTAAAATATGAAAATCTGGAGGAAATAAAATTATTGAAAAAAACTATATGCGTATCCATCCAGCAAAATTGCTTGTAATCAGCATGTCTCATTCATCTCAGCAAAGGTAAGTGTAAATCTTTTTCCCTAGTACATTTGGTGGAGGTAGGGAGGCAGACAGGCTTTAAAGTTAAATTGTAGAAAGTTCACAGGGACTGACTGATTAAACAGAAGTTTTTCCTAAAAGTATTTGTCATTCCAATATACTAGGATAAAGAACCTTAAGACTAAAAATTGTGAGTGCTCAGTATAGAAATGAATCATGATAAATGCATAAGCTTGAACTTGGAAGACTTACACAACTCAGTGCTTTGGAATGGTTTTTTCTCAACAGGCCTAAAAGTACAAATTCACTTTTGACTCTAGAACAGTAATTTTTTTAAAAAAGAACTAATCTATTTCTAAAATAAAATGATTGTAAGTTAAATATAATTAGGGATGCTATTTAAGTTTTATGAGTAATTATGCCAAAAGTTATACATTTGCACCTTCCTGTTTACACAATCTGACTACAGATAAAGTTAGGAACCTTAACATTCCAATAAAGCCATGTTATATTCATCCAGGTTTTCTAGGCTTATCAATAGAAATATCTGTCTATGGTATGCATAGGTAACTTTTCTGCTCTTTCAACAAAGATAAGCGGAAATTAAATGGGAGCAGGAAGACTTGAAGGTAAGGACTCAAAGACAGAACAGGTACAGGTAAAGAGCTAAGGCGAAGTCTGTGGACTGTTATCTGGTTCTTATTAACAAAGGGCAGCCCAGCTCACCTACGTCCAATCATAAAAAATTAAGTGGATCATTGAGACAATTTTTAGATAATCTGTTTCAGAAAATACTTGACCCCCGTCGCCCCCTAAGAGGCCTGAGGTGACTTCTGAAAATGGTCCACTATTCACTTGACCCAGAAAACCCTACAAAATCATGTAAATCAAGAGGTTCAAATCTGTGTATTCACTTTAAGAACACATGTGAAGCTCCCCAGGCCATCAAGGGTATGCGTATCCGAAAAGCCACCAAGTATCCAGAAGACGTCACTTTGCGGAAGCAGTGTGTGCCATTCTGTTGCTACCATCATAGAGTTGGTGGGTGTGCCCAGGCCAAACAGTGGGGCTGGACACAGGGTCGGTGGCCCAAGAAGAATGCTGAATTTTTACTGCACATGTGTAAAAATTCAGAGAGTAATGCTGAACTTAAGGGTTTAGATGTCGATTCTCTGGTCATTGAGCACATCTGGGTGAACAAAGCCCCCAAGATGCGGCACAGAATTTTCAGGACTCATGGTCGGATTAACCCCTACCTGAGCTCTCCTTGCCACATCAGGATGATCCTTACTGAAAAAGAGCTGATTGTTCCTAAACCAGAAGACGAGGTTGCACAGAAGAAAAACATATCCCAGAAGAAACTGAAGAAACAAAAACTTATGGCCTGGGAGTAAACTCTGCATAGAATAAATGCAAAGAGGAATAAAAAGAGAATGTTGGTTATCCATTATTAAACATATTTCAAGTATTCTTAAAAGGAAAACAAAAAAACAAAACACTTGGACCTAAAATATCCAGATCACTGAAGCAAAGATGAATTCTTGAATTAACTGAATACTGCCACACTCCTTCATTTTGCTTTGTTGACTAAAGACTGACTAGATGGTTATTTTATGCCCTCCTAAGTATTTCTAAGTCTCCATCCCTCACCTCCCACCCCACAGCTTTTCCACTGTCTAACTTGAAGGACTCTTCTTTCAAGAAGTATGCAAAGCAACTCTTAGATCTGGAGTGGATTCACTTTGGAGTGAAATGACAATGTGGTCCTGATACCTTTAGAATTATCATCATCTAACATTAAAAGCAACAAGCAACAAGCCTTCTTCACAAAATTCAACCCTCAGTTTAACAAAACGCCCTACGTAAAAATTTTATTATCATATACTATTTGTAACTAATGCAAATATAGGGATGGATAATATGATTATAAAATAATTTCCATTATCCCTGGGAATCCTAAAACACCAAGGACTACATGAAAATACATCCTGTTTAAAAAGATACATAAAAGTTCAGATCACGGTTCCCACACATTTCATTATTTTCTAACACCATAACACAGATCACGTTTTTCTTCTCTCAGTCTTCTCATTCTTCACCTAGTGCTGTTAGGCTAATATCCCAGTGCTCTTTAAAGTTTATTGAGTGACATGCCAAAATTCCTCACACTTACGACTTTTCAATCCTAAAACTAATATGAACTGTGATTCCCCAAAGTGGCAAGAAACATGAGTATTATGTGGACATAGTATTTTCCTAGATAGCTGACCAAATTTGTATTTGCTATAGTGCACTGATTAAATGGGACTCTGGCCTTTTCCTGTTTCATGAGAGCAGATCGCACTATTCTCCAGCCATTTTTCTTATAAATAAATACAGCAGAATTCAAGGATTTTAGGGATCGATGCAGAACAATTGTCACTCCAGGAGAAACAACAGCTTAATACTCTGGCCTGCATTTTAAAAGTCTGACATACCTTATGATGTTATATTTAAGACAGGCTTATAATGTTCTCTTGTTCTTTCATACGGAAATTGTACATCATGTTACCTTCTGAGCCTCACATATAACAACGCACAGTTCCTTTTAAATAGTGTTTCTTCTCATTTTTTTCTTAGTAAAAACAAATTTGTGGATAAAAAGGTTTTCTTGGGTAGTATTTAATCTTAAAAATTCCTACACCATCTTGTAGACCCTAAAATACAGAACACAAAATGTAAACAATAAAACCCTTATAACCAATACCTCGGTGGGGGCTGTGGAGAAAGTCAGAAAAATATACAAAGCATTGAAAGGCTGGATATGTGAAGGATGCCAGAGGGGAGCGGGGGAGGGCTTCATGAGGTTCTAGGCAAGCCCTGTGATGACGTCACCTCACATCCATAATGTTACAGCAGTCAGCACAGGCCTCCTGTTTTCCTATTGGTGAACACCGTGTCAGCCGACATCAGAAGATAATCATCATTGGCCAGACAATTACAACTGGAGCGACTAACTAGCATCCACCGCTGTTAGCACAAACCTGGCAGGCTGCTGAAAGGGAAGGCAGAGCCCAGCTGCCCTTCTCACTCAATGAATTCTGTGTCGCCTTGCCTTACCAGTCACTACGTGATTTCGCTTCCTTGCTAGCAGCACTTATAAATTAAATCGGCTATTAGTGAAAATAACAGGTAATGGCGAGACATCTCATTAAGGGACAAAATGCCTTTCTTTTCAATGTTGTAAAATCACACACAGGGCTTTTCAGTGTAAAATTGGAAGTCAAAAATGCTACTACGCTAAAAGCACGCATTTTCCTCTACCTCTACCTCGTCTAATAAAGTCCTATTTACCAGATAACATTACCCAAGATATTTTTAACTTGCCGTGTAATTTCAAGATGAGGTCTCAGGATGATTCTCCAAGGAAATATATTTATTACTTTGCATTTCAATTGCTACTCTATTATACATGAAACTTTGCTAGAAAATTAAAAAGGTCTATAGCACTTATCCTGTGTCTAGAACAATGAGTATAGGGTTAATCATTTGTTAAGGCAGCAATAAACCTGATAAACTTGTCACAGTTGAACACTCTAGCGTTTATACAAATACCACTCCAAAATAAGGGGGTCATAACGTTAATATGTAATAAGGTAATGAATATGGATTACAGGATATGTTTAAGAAACTACCCTTATTTAAGGTCCTCTGAAATAAGGCTAAGTAGCGCAGACAGCATACTGACAATACTACCCAAGAAAACCTTTTTATCCACAAATTTGTTTTTACAGCATACTGTTCACTCCTGGCCTTTCTCACAATTCTTCAAAGGACCATGTAGCTCATTTTTGAGAGAGAAGTTATAATTCTCTAAATTAACAAGCTTTGTTTGAGGCCATGTCTAAGACATGTTTAAGGACAAGTGCAAATGATTGCTCAAAAGACAGATTAGAGGCTTCACAACATTTTGTTTTTCCTCCAAAAGCTATTTCAAACCATTTCCAAAAGGAAGGCTTTGGTTTCCTAAACTACCCCTGCCCCCAAGAGGGTCTAAGCCTTGGTTATGGAGCTCCCTACTCCTGTTAACAAGGGAAAGAAAAAAGAAAATCGTTTCCTTACACACCTTGGTCAAGATTTTTTGGTGGGAAAGGTTTAGAAAACTGGGCTCCCAGGATACGGGGTGAGATGCACCCCATCTGGGATAAAAGGAGAAAGCAAGACAATTAAGGTCGGGAAGACATGCAAGGAAAGAGTGACAGCCAGGAGGGCTTTTGGACTGCAATATGGAAGCTAAAAAAATACGGTCAAAAAAGAAAAAGTCAGGAAGGGGAAAATCCCAGTATGTGACTATGACTTAGTATTCAAACGCAGGGGGAGGCCAAATATGTTAAACTTCAGGCATTACCAGGTAATGGTGGCAATAAAACGGGCACCAGTAATCATCTGAACTCACTGGGTAAGCATCTTCCCTAGCATCTGCCATGTACAAAGCACTCTTCAACGTGCTCCTAATGAGACAAGAACCATGCCTTAAAGAGCTGATGGTCTGGAAGGAAGGAGGCACAGGCAGACATGTAAATATTCATGTTTATAAATAAAAGTCAG
>NW_024423453.1:5693743-5694907 GCF_017311325.1 Ursus maritimus
GAAAGGTTGTCAGAAGAACTATCTGTAAAGAGCTTGAAGGGAACAGTGGTGAGAGCTCAACAGGAGAAAATAACTTGGTGCATTTTTGCCATATTCAGTCCCCGTGAGGGCTAGGCCCTGTCTGGCTCGTCGTGTACTTGTTGAGTGAATGGATAAAAGAGGCGGGAAATGGTTACCTGGCCTCAGAGAAAAGACAACCGGTAAATGAGAGGCACTATCGACCGCGGCGGTGCAAGGGAGGCTGGCCGACCGTGAACGGGGGCAGCCACGGAGGCCAGCTCCAGGTTCAGTAAAGGTGCAGCAAGCTGGAGGCAAGGGAGACTAGAAAACAGCACACAGCGCTCACGGGGGAAGAAGATGGGCTCGAGTGGTGTGGCCAGAGAACCTGACAAACAGCTGCAGAGACCCAGCGGCTCAGTGGGCCCGCCTAGCAGCTTCGAGCGCTGGCGGCCTCGGGCCCCCGCCCCCGCCCCGCCTTCAGCACCACCCTCTACGAGGGAGGAGGAAGTGCTCGGAGAAGGTCCCCAGGCCACGGGGGCCGAGAGGGGTCGGCCTTCCCAAGCGCCGGAGGCCTTGCAGTGTCTGCACTCAGACGGGATCGAGGCTCGAGGTGTGCCACCGCCTTCCGGACCCACCCTCGGCGCTCGCCCGCCCAGGAGGAGCCTCAGCCCCGCGCCCCAAGGGCCTGCCGCACTTCCAGGGCTTCGGAGCGGATCGCGTTCCCCTGCTGGCTTCCGGCTCCGGCCAGACGCGGCCCTCGGGCCCCCTTACGCCCCGCACCCAGTGCAGTCCCCAGCGCAGCCGCAGCGGGTGTGAGTGCGCGGTGCCCTCCTTACCCGCCCCCAACAGGCCGGGCCCAGCGCGCGGCGCGCTGGGGGCTGGCTCGGCCCGGCTGCAGCCGCAAATGGCCAGCGGGCCTCGGGCGGGCCGGCTGGGCGGGAGGAGGCAGGCACCGCGGCCAAGCCTCCCGGGGCCAGTCTCAACTCCTGGGGACGGGAGGAAAGGAAGTTGAACCTCCCTCCACCAGCTCCGGTCTGCGGCACCCCCTCCTACTGCACCAGCCAGCCCCGGCCCCCAGCGCGCCCAAGTCTTCGGTTTCCCATTGATGAGGGGGGGAGGGAAGGCAGGTCGTGACGGCGCGGGGCACGCGCACTCGCGCGCGCG
>NW_024423453.1:5694917-5741842 GCF_017311325.1 Ursus maritimus
CGCGCGCGCGGCGGCGGGCGGGATCCCTTGGCGCTGGAGAGCCCCTCAGCCCGACCCTCCCATCGAGCACCCAGGAGGCTGCAGGCCACTGCCCAGCTCCGGGATGCGTTGAGCGTGCCCTTTACTGATCGCCAGACCCGGGCTTAAGGAGAGGACCGGAATGTCTGCCACAGCAGCTCGGTCTACAAGGAAGAGAGACGAGCACACCCTCCCCTGTTAAATACTGCAAGGTGACACAGGATCGCCTCCCACACAGGGATTTTCGAAAGGACTGGCGGAGGGAACACACTAAACAAGCAAGACTCTTTCTCTATTAGAAGTTTGTCTGGGGAAGAGCCCCCAAGGACTCTGCGGACCGAGGGGTTTTTAATCTGTCTCAACTCCAATCAACAGCTTCCTACTGAATTAGAACTGAGTGTGTCCAAAAGGCGTTTCCGTAAAACAGAAACTTAATAATGGCGTGGCTCCACTCGCTCGGGTTCATTCATTTTTATTACTGTTTTCATTGTCCCCTCCCCCCCCGCCCCCGCCTCTTAATGAAACCGGAAAGGGATCCGCGTGGGGAAAGGGGTCCAGGAAAGGAGAAATCCGGCCGGGAAGCAGCAGAGCAGAGAGTAGGGCAGTGAAGTAGGAGGGCTGCAAGGAGAAAAGAAGGACACGAGGGATGGGGAGAGGGCGAGGACCAGAGAGCGCAGGCGGAAGAGGGTTAAACGGAGCAGAAGCCTGGGTCCTTCCTCCACTGCCTTTCACACTCAGCGTGCGGGAGGCCCGAGCGAGAAAACCCAAATCTAGATGAAAACCAGAAGATAGCACAGGTAGGGAATCCGGACCGTGGCATCTCTCCCGCCTTCCGTGTCGCGCAGACATCTACTCTATATACTCCTGTATGTTCTATGTTATATAATCTATGTTAAAGATGCATGTGTAGCCGCGGTTCACACAGGGGCACTCACAGACCCACGCGCTTCATGCAGCTCCAGCGGTTCCTGCACCCGGAGACCCGGGAACTCAGCGACCAGCTCTTTCTGCTGCCCGAGATTCATCGCTCCATTCACGCCCCAGACAGAAAACACCGACATTAAGGCACACCGGGAAGACGCGCAGGGCTCCCGGGAAGAGTATCAGGCGAAAGCATCACCTACCAGTTTTCTTGCATCCACTGGATGGCTTCATTCTCGTTGAATTGCTTTTCGAATTCATATTCTTGTAAAGTCAACACTGACATGTTCATTGGGGCTGATCTTCGGAGTCGCTACGTGTTCTCTACACAAAATAAAATAATCTGTAAAGCGCTTGATTTCGAGTGTTCTCCTGTCTGTGTTCCCCACCCACCCCCCCTAGGTCTTCCCCTCGCCGCAGGATCTCCGGAGGCCGGCCTCTCCCAGCCTCTCTCAGCTACATCCAGGGTTGAGCATTGCCTGTGCCACGGCGCCCAGCTCCTCACTCCGGGGCTCTCCTCCTCCCGGCGTCCGCATCCACCGTTGGAGGAAATGAATGCCTTGCGGTCTTAGTGCCCGCACGTTTGTCCATCACCCTTTTTACTTGTCTACAGGGAAATCTCCTCCCCCTCGTGCGATCGGAAAATTAACCCTTTGAGAGAGAGAGCGAGACCTCTCGCCCTGAGGGGCAGTTTTGCTGACGCGAAGGTGACTAGGGGAGTGGAGGAAGGGCGCCGAGGAGGAGGAAGTGGCCTCGAGGTCCTTCACTTTCCCCAATCCCAACCTCGTGGGCAGCCTAGCCTTGCCTTTGAATGTAGTTTCGGCTTGCCAGGCGCAGCCCTCAGGCGCGCGGACCTGCAAGCTGGGCTAGTAGGCGATAAAGAAACAGTAAAACCTGCCAGCTCTCTCGCCAGGAGAACTCCAGGCAAATTTGTGCTGAGATCACACGTGAGAGGAACGCGCTTTCCACCTCCTTGTCCCCGCCGTACTTTCGGGGCCCCCCCACCCCAGGGCGATGGCTTTGACTACCGCCGACCTGAGGCCCGGCAGCCCCCAGGGCTCCTCTATCACTCGCGGGCTGGGGATGCTGGGGATGAGGAGGTGGAAAGTGGAGAGCCACCAGTAGCCGGAAGAGGGAGAGGGGCTAGGTGGAGGGTTTGGGTACGGGGAGAGGTAGAGCTAATGAACTGAGACAAAGGGGGGAAGGAAGTTAGCAGATAGGAGAACTGGACCACCTGGTCCAATGCAAAAACTTTATTTATATGCATGAGAAATTTCGTTTTATGTGTTTCACGGGTAGGTGGAAGAGAATTGTGTTGAGGAGAAGGCTAAATGTAATGTCGACGCCCTCCGAACCCCCGGTCTCATAGAAGTGTCCTAAACTCAGCTTCTCTTTACACCCCTCTTTATTCTCAGAAGGAAAAGGATTTTCTACTCCTTCCGCCCCTCTACTCATTACCCACAGGTTCGGAAAAATGAGGTATAGGAGACGTGGAGGTATCTAAGAATTAATCTATGCATGTAATTGTAAGCTTAAAATATAAGAAGGAACCTATGCTTTAAAAATTCGGTGGACATTAGGACCAAGAAGAAAATTCCCTTCCTTACTCTGGTGTTCATTTCCCCACCTCACCTGTAGTCCTAGTAGAGGGTATTTTCATTCAAAGTTAGGTTGCCTGGAACCACAGGAAAGTGGGAACTGGGAGAAATAGTAAAGGAGGAAGATATAATAAGAAATTAAAGAAAGGGTTTTTAAAATCCAGCACATATTACATAAATCAAAGGGCTAGACTGGTTGATAATTAGTAATTATAAGGTGATCCTCTCAAAGATTTCATGTATAGACTTTCCTTGTCTCTCCATTTAAGGGTTGTCATTCTAGATACTTCTGCAGTACAAGTCCTAATGAATTTAAAAATAAAGCCCAGGCCTGAAGGCTTGGTGATATTGACCTAGAAGATGGGTGTGGTCTGATGAGAGATAAAGATTTTCTACAGTACCTGGGACCCTGAACAATCAATAAATATTTGTAAGATGAATGAATGATTGATTAAATAAATGAAAGAAGGGAAGGAAGTGAGAAAGGAATCAAATTCCAGCAAACGTTTTACTGTATATTGCAAGGATAAGTCTAAAGTCTTAAAAAGATTTGATTTTCAAATTCTGTGCCCTTACGAGTCATCACATCAATTTCAAACCAGTATGAAACATTCTCATTTACTATATTTCTGATAATATAGTATATATATATATAGTATATTTAGTATAATATAGTATATAATATAGTATATAGTATATTTCTGGCTCCCTATTTGATCATTTAAAACCCATTTACCATCTAACCATTTATTCACCAGATATTCTTGAGCCTGTGCTCTTCTGAGCTCTTGAGACTCAGTGGAGAAGAAAAGAGATAGGGCTCTTGCTCTTTTGGAGCTCACATTTCAGAGGGGAAGACAAAATAATTTCATAGAGTGAAGCGCTCAAATGAAAATTAATCAGGGGCGCCTGGGTGGGTGCAGTGGGCTAAGCCTCCGACTCTTGGTTTAGGCTCTGATAGTGATTCTATCCAGCCCCCCACAGACTCTGGGCTTAGCCGTCTGCTTAAGACCATCTCTCCAAAGAAAGAAAGAAAGAAAGAAAGAAAGAAAAGGAAAGAGAAAAAAGAAAGAAAAAAAGAAAGAGAAAGAGAGAAAGAAAGAAGGAAAGAAAAGAAAGTCAGTATGACCTGAAGGAATGGAAGTGTTCATTTAAGCCCTTTTAGGCCACACAGAGAAAATGACTTCGATTTGAAACCAGAGTAACAAAGAGGCAGCCACATCTTGCAGAAAGTTACAAGAAGCAAGAGCAAGTACAAAAGTCTTGGGGTAAGAAAAGAGTTTGCAGGAGTAAGGGCAAAAGGCTGGTGTATCCCCAGGTTATAAATAAAGAGTAACTGACGGGTAAAGAGACAGGCAGGCCAGGTCTTGGCAACTTGGTAATAAGGATATTTGGATTTGATTCTACCTCCCGTGGGGTGGGGGAGTATTACATGGTCTTTAGCTGGGGAATATTGCGTGATAATGCCTAGTAATTCTACAACTAGGAACTTATTCTGAAGATATACTCCCAAAAACATTCTAGATGTAAAAAAAAAAAAAAGAAAAAAAAACAAAAGAAAAAACATTCTAGATGTATGTATAAGACATTGTTCCGCACTGTTTATAGTAACAAAAACGGAAGTAATGGGGAGCTGGTTAACTAAATGTTGGTACATCTTTACAATGGTGTATTATGAAGCTGCGTCAGGTTCTGTAGGTTGTAAAATTGAAAGATTCCAGATATATCTTGAAGGAAAATAAAAAAAGTAAGGCACAGCACATTGTGTATAGTGTTACATTAAGAAAAACATCGACAATTGCACTTTTTTTTTTTTTCTGGAAAGACAAACAAGAATTTGTTGGTGATGTATGTTTGGAGAAAGACCTGGGAGCAAACTAAGGGGAGTTCCTACTTCCTATTTCCACTCTTTGTTTTTCTGAAGTATTTGTGTTTTCTTATGTATTTGTATTTCATTAAAAAAAAAAAGTCAACAGGAATTAGTGAGATAATGGGTCAGTTTTCTATTTTTTAATTTTCTATATCGAAAGATTTCATATGTAGCATAATATTAGAAATAAAACATTCTAAATGGTGACTTTCTAGACTTATTTTAAGGGCTATAGAAGGTTGGGAAAGATGGAGGGTCAGGTTGGGAGGGTGCCCGGCGACACCACTAGGAATCTTTATGAAAAGATTTATTGTGTGTGTTTCTGAGCCATAACCAGATAGGTAATTACTATTGAATATAAATAACTGAGGCTCAAAAAGTGACAGTTAATTGATATTTAGTAGTAAAAATTTTTAAAAATTAGGCCAGAGAATAAGCTGTATTTGAAAGACAGAAATTTACTGCAAAGATGACTTAATTACTAAGAAAAGATTTGGATTTTAGTACTGACTTTATTTCAGACCTAGCTATCTGAACTTGGGGAAAGTAAATCGATCCTTTAATTCCCTTTTCTATATATAAAATAGCAGTACTAGCCTGGGTGATCTTCATACCAACTCAAATTTCTCTGGCACAGAAATATGTTAAAATATACACATTGTTTCTGGGACTCTCTAATAATACTAACCTGCTTTTCTAGAACTCTATTCCGTAGGTGGAATTTAACCAAACTCATTTGAGATCCTCTGAACATCTTAAGTTTTGGCTCTTTTTCTCCCATAATTCCCTCTGCTTGGAATACCATTCCATCCAAACTCCCCATTTCTACCTGCCGAATTCAGTCCACTCTTTGGCTATTCATAAGCTACTCCATATTTGAGGCCTTTCCTGTTTCTGTTCATGGAGATGATCTCTCACTCTCTTGCCTCGGACGCTCTTNNTTCTCGCTCTTAAGGCCCTTCTGAGCCACCTGCTTCCATGTAGGAGATTATAAATTTCCTTAAGGGCAGGGACGATGATTTTTTTTATTGTGTTCACTTGCTCGAACTACTGTAGCAAATTACCACAAACCACCACATTGCCCCAGAGTTGCATAGCTCTGTTTATCGGAGATATTTTCAAAAAGTTGGACAGCATATTGTTTTGTAAAAGAGAAATGCTCTTTTGTGTTCTTAATATTGCATATTAAGAACTCGTCCATAAACTGATAACTGCCATAGCGAAGAAAAATCAATATTTGGTTCCTGGACATTTTCACTTTAGATCTCTCTGAAAATTCTAAATCCTAGGAAGAATGATTTTTTTCTCAAAGACATAATTTATTTAGAAACCAAAGAGGTCAAGAAGCCTTTAGCCAACCCCTAACCGTTTCCTGAGAAAAGCTGACAGAATAGAGATGGCTTTCCACCTCCTCACAGGGTTTTTGGTCGGAACAGGGACGTTGAGGCCCAGGGCTTCCTTAAAGACTCTGGCAGGATGGAGCCCTCTCCCAGGCAGTGGAAGGAACAAGGTGAGCCAGGCCCCACCTTCTGATCCTGCTACCCACTGCCCTCTACTGATGCTTTGGGACATGCAGGGTAGTATCTCCAATCTCCCCGTCAGAATTCTGAGTTATCTCCTTCTCTTGACCCCGCGTTTTGGGGTGGGCCTGGGTTTCTTCAGATCCTTTCGCAAATAGACCTGTCTTAAGAGATCTTATTATACTGACAAATGTTCCTTATTGATCTTGGAGGGAATTGAGGTAAATATAAAAGACGTTGACTATTTTATGTAAATAGGAGAAGTGCAAATAATTAGGTAAAAATAGAGTCACACTCCAAAATAGATACATACAAAAGTTTAATTAAATGAGCAGTGAGCACAGCAGTTCAAGAGGACGAAATCTGACTTAAGAAAATGTAATAAGAGAATGTGACGGGTGCTCGCAAGTCCAGTTCTACCCTGGGGTTTTCATAACACTGTGAGCATGTGCCTGCCGCATTGAAGGCTTCCTGCCTGGAACTGGCTGAGTCTGCGAGCCCAGACTCTTCACTTCGGTCGTGAATAGCAGAGGGCAAGGAAGGTTCACGGAATGAGTTTGTCTTGGGGCCGCTGGGGACTCAGAGCCTCTCTGGGAAAGATCAGTGGGCTGATGCGCTTCTACCTGTCTTCTGCTTTCTTTATTTCAGATGTATTCTGACACACTTCCCCTAAATACAGTCAATACACAGAATTATTCTGCAGTACAAAAACTTATTGAGATATAAATCAAACCCCGAAGAATGCTATTTGAAAATGAAAGCAGATTTCTCATCACTATTCAGACCATAGCGCCCTTGGAAACTGGACAACCTGCGTGTGAAGGGAAACCTCTAGAGCTCACCTCTACGTTCTCATTCTGATCCTCCTCTCTCTCTATGTGAATATATGTATTAATGACCTGGCTGTTAGGAATTTGCATTTACTCCTCATTATCTGTGTTAATAGAAAAAGAGAAGATGCTTCTCTTCTTTGAATTAGCAAGAAATACCCAAACCCTCTCCTGCTCTCTCTCTGATGTGTCCTGGTTCAAACTCTACAGGAGGCCTCAAGAAAGGCGAGGGTCTCACTGAGTCTCTTTCCCGCCATGAGCCAACCTTCACCTGTCAGAGTCGTCACGGCAGGGCAGGAGACAGTGACTGGGATGACCAGGGAGGTCACTCTCATGTAAGTTTTAGGAGGACCTTTTACCACCTTTGCGACTTGGGCGAAGACTTATTAACGGTGAATACCAATTAAACTCCTAAAGACTTATCTTTTCAGCCTCTTCCAGGCCAGATAACCTAAAGGGGAAGGAAAAAAACTTCAAATATTTTTCTTATGAGGAACCTCTGAAGAATTCTGGTTTCAGTACTAAGAATAATTGTGTCATCTCAAGTAATTGGTCTATTAGAAAGACTCCTGGGCATTGTGTTTTCATTGTTAGAATGCTTGGAGACAAATCTAGGACTTGCCTTTGTACCAAGTATTTAGCTTAATATAATACACATTTTCGATCTCATTCCTCTCTGCTTATAATTTGACCCTTACTTTTTCTTTTACTTGTTTTTATGATCTTGAGGTATTTTATGCGTCCTTCTGCTGTATTTTATATATAGCAGAATAGGAAGGAAATGGGAGGAAGTCAGAAAGGCCAGAAGGAAGAAAGGGAGGGAGGGAGGAAGGTTGAGAAGGAGAGAGACCTACGAGCCTCGAGCCTCAAATGAAGGCAGACAAGACCTGACAGGAGACGTCATTTCAGCTGTTTGCTAGAGGAAGGAGACCTTGAGAGGGGAAAAGTGTGGTATATAGTGGAAAGAGTACTAGACTGTTGTCAGAAGGCCTGAGTTCTTTCTTAGCCCTGCCATTAACTTACTGGGTAATCCTGGCAAAGCCCTTCACCTTTCTGTCCCTTGGTTTCTTCCTCTGTGAAATGAAGATAGTGGGTAATGTGATCAGTCAGGTCTCCTCTAGGTCTAATATTTTAATGGTGCTCAGCAGGCAAAGGAAGCAGGGGAAGGATGACTTTGCAAACTGGCCGGCCGTCAGACAGCTGTGCTACTCCTGGCCTGACCACCTACGGTTCATGTGCTCTGAGCATGGCAGACACTCACAGGAGCAGATTCCTTTCAACCAATTCATCTCTGACCTAGAGTCTTTCTCAATTAGACTATGTGGAGAACTCTTGTACTTACTCAACTATCTTGAGAAAAATCTTTGAGAGAGATTGGAGGGTGTTTTACGTTGGAAATTAAGATGCCCTTGAAAAACAAATGCCATCCAGAAAATGATAGAGCTTCCAAAATGCCAAATGAGTAAAATAGTTCCCAAAACGCGGGTTTTCCAAGATCATGCCAATTTATTCATGTCTGACTCTGTTTGAAGTCTCATTCTAGAGTTTTTAAAGCTGTGAATCTTTTTTTTAAATTAATATTATGTAATACCAGTTATAAAGTCTAATGACTTATGGGGTGTCATGAATTTGAATGCACTTTCTAATCATTTTGAGTTTTCAAAATTGGCTTTTCAATTGGGATGTAGAGGAAGAAACAAATGGGATTATTGGAGATAAGATAATATGGGATCAGACATAAGCAACAAATGCAACATTGGCTTGAAAAGAGATTTGAAAGTGAGCAAGACTGAGAGAAAAACTTTCAAAAGCTAGAGAAAGATCTGGGGAGATAAGGAAATGAGTGACATAAAGGACATAGTTTGCAGTATTCAGAAAAATTTCAGAAAAACAGAGCCTAGACTCTTATTTTTTTCTATAAGGACACGGACATTTCCTGCTTTTGCCTGTCCCCTTCTGGTTACTGCATCCCACTGCTATTTGGGGAACTTTGGGAAGCTCCTTAATTCCACATTGACCCTGTCAGTCATGGGGCAAGCTTCCCTCTCTCCTTCTTCTCTTCAACCACAGGGATAAAGTGAGCATTTGACTCAGGCTGGGGAATCATAGTATTCTAACCCCTGGGCCCAGTTATTGGTCCAGAGGTGGACACAGGCCCAAGCTGAACCAAATAAAGTTTTCTTTAGGGTTGCACTGTAAACCTGATTCAATGAACTTTAGCTATCTTCATGATTCCTCTTCAGAGAGAAGCTTGGAGTGTCCTAACCCTGCTGACCTGTACATTATGACAGTTGTTTCTGTTAGACATTCAGCCATTCATGGTCCCCGAGGAGCTCCAAGCTAAGTTAAATTGTGATCCCACAGTTTTCAGGTGAGGCTAAAGGGCTTCTGACATGTCTTTTGGGGGTCATTCAGGGTTTCTTATACCTTAAGGGAGTTTCCAGAATGGAGAAAATAAGGTGTAGTGATCAGAGAAAAAGTGAAGGTCAAAGAATTCTTATCTGTGAGACACAGTGAAAAGAGAAATTTTGCCAAATGCAAAATAAACTCCTTTAAAATATTGGTAATCAAATCCTTAACTGCCAGTTAAGAGTAATACCCTTAAGAGTATTACCCTCAAAAGCTCATAAGACTCTCTCTACAGGGCACCTGAATTTGAAGTTATTATCACAAACCCATAAATGGATCAGGAGATCCTCTCACTACCAACATTGGATCAAGTGAAAGAGAGACTAGCAGAATTCTGGATGTAGCACCTAGAACTTGCCAATGCCTGAGCTACTGAGAAGGGAAATGGCCCCAGTTTCCCAAGGGAGATTTTTGGTTTGCCTTTCTCTCTGTCCATTAATCTGACTTCTCCCTAGTTTATTTTTTTTTCTCCTTAGTTTGACCATCACCAGTTTCTAGATGTTTCCCTCAAAGATCTGCCATGTTGAAAGATACAAAACATAGATTAATCTAATCACAAATAGAGGAATTTGCTGTGAAAATGGTTGATATTGTGAAATGACAAATTAAATCATATTACATAAATTTCCCCTGCACTGTTACTTTTACTTTTAAATACATAGCCTGGGAAATAAATCTCATTTCTTAATTTTCCACCTCCATCTATAGCTTCTAGGATTAAGGACCTCATGGTTCTCCTTTGGACAACTACCCATCTTTTTGTGCTACTAGCACTGGTCTTAAAAAGGAGGAGGTCTTTAAAAGGAGATGATTCTTTGTCTTCCCACTTAGCACTGCCATTCATTCATTCATTCATTCATTTGTTCATTCATATATCCACTCATTCATACATTTATAACAGACACTGAGTGAAGTCCTGAAGATACTCTCATAACCCCAGAGCCCAGTGGGAGAGATGACAGTTAATCCAACTGTTATAACATAGTGAAGTAAGGACCCTGAGGAGTATATTATGGAGGTTACAAGAAGACAGAGTAGGGATATTTAACAAAGTGTGAGCTTTGGGGAAGGCTCCCAAAGGAGATAACAAGAGTTGAGATTTGAAGGACAAGCAGGACCTCTAGCGCAGAAATCCCTTGACAGGGAGGTATGCACTGCTATGGAAAAAGCATGATCTTTGGCGTTAGGCTTTATCCTGGTGGGTACCGCTTTCTGATAGTGTTTCTTTGGACGAGTACAAAAACAATAGCTTACTATTTCCCAGACTTGAGTTTAGTGCTTTGTAGGCATGGTTTTTTTTAATCCTCACAATAGCCCTGTGGTCTAGGTTCTGTTAGAATATTCCCAATTTACAGGCACCTGGGTGGCTCAGTCAGTTAAGCGTCTGCCTTTGGCTCAGGTCATGATTCCAGGTCCTGGGATGGAGTCCCACATCGGGCTCCCTGCTCAGTGGGGAGCCTGCTTCTCCCTCTCTATCCCCCACCTTGCCCGTGCTCTCTCACACGCTCTGTCTCTCAAATAAATAAATAAAATCTTAAAAAAAAAAAAGAGAATATTTCCGATTTACATGTAAGTAGCAGAAAGAGGGTAAGACATCTTCTCATGCTTCCATAGTTAGGGGAGAATTTGGGATGAGGAACACAGGTAGTCTTGTTAAGAAACAATGCTCTTAACCAACACACAGTTCTCTCTCTTTTATCTCTGTTTCCTTCTCTGAAAATGAGGATTAAATACATAAAAGGCTTGAATGAATACATTATGTAAAGTGGCTAACACAGCACCTGGAGCAATAGGAGGCATACGTTGATGTTATGACCTTTATCTCAGTGTCACATAGAACAAGCAATAGAAGTGTGAAAGACGACCCAAGCCAGCCACCTCTGTCCTATAAATGAGGAAGCGTCGAGGCCTGGAGAGGTCAAGTGGCTTTTGCAAAAGCATTTGTTCTCAGAGCCTGTTCATTTAAAAATACTGAAAACCTCACACTGGAAATCACTAGTCCTGGCAACTCAGCCATGTCCCCACCAAGAGAACAGTCTCACTGAGCTTTAGCCATGGTCCAGGAGAGCAACTGTCAGCCTGACACCTTTCATGACCTCAGTAGCCATTCAGTGTGGTTAGATCCGTAAGTTCCACAAACAACACATTCTTAAAAAAAAAAAAAGGAAGAAAAAGAAAAAGCCCACAGTTTTATTGTAAGGCAGTATAACATTATAAAGAAAATGTAAAAAAGAAAAAAAGTGGTGGAGGGTACCTGTCATAAGGTCTCCCAGCTAACACACTGTTTGCATTCACCACTTACTAGCTGGGCGATCTGGGCAAGTTATTTATCCCTGTGCGTTTCAGTGTTCTCAGCTACAAAAAAAGAATAACAGTGCCTATCTTATATGATTGTTGTGAGGATTCAGTGAGCTAATATGGGGTACCTGGGCATCCGACTCTTGGTTTTAGCTCAGGTCATGATCTCAGGGTTGTGAGATCGAGCCCCACGTCGGGCTCTGCGTTCAGGCTGAGACTGCTGGAGATTCTTTCCCCCTCCTTCCTCCCGCCCCTCCCTCCCCCTCCCCCTCAGCTCCTCCTCACATAGCCCACACACTCTCTCTCTCTCAAATAAAGAAATAAAATCTTACAAAAAAATAAATGGACTAATATTTACAAAAGTGTTTAGGGACCAAGAACATAATAGGCATAATATACATGTTCGCTAAATAAAGAAAAATAAAATGCACTAACTCCCAGATGTAGAATAGGAGACATCTGAGCTGAGACTTGAAGGAATTCATTTTGTAGAAAAGCTGGAAAGACATTCCAATTTCTAATTGGGAAAAAAAGCACTTGCAAAGATCCAGAGACATAACGATGCTGATGTGATGATGATGTGATCTTCAACCCTCTGTTGAAGATAGGTGATGTCCCAGACCCTCTACTGTATCCTATTTAACCGTGTCAATATCTCCGCAACATAGAGTTTACTGCCTCATGATCTATCTCATAATATACTTAAGGGAGCTAAGGGTCAGATAAAATGGTGAGACACAGAAGCAGGCATGCAATTTGAAGTCTGACTAAAGTATTTGCCCAGGGTTGGGAAATTTAGCTTTCCCAGAAGTCTTGGAAGCAGGAGGCAGAGTGGTAGGAGGTAAACTAGAAAGTCGGCCAGAAGTCAGATCTTAAAAGATCTTGTGTGTCATTTTGAGGACTTTGGACCTCAGCCTTTATATAGTGAGGAGTTACTGAGGAATTTGTCACCAAGGGGCAAGATAAGTTCTGCATTTTGGAATAATTACAGAATCAGGAACACATTGTGAAGGATGGATTTTTCAAACAATAGGCCACTTTGGCCAAGCAATTGCACTGTTATTGAGTACACCCAAGAGATGTGAAAAGAGGTACTTTTAAACAAAAATTTGTACAAAAATGTTCACTGCAGCATTATTCATAATAACCCAAAGGTTGAAACAACCCAATGTCTCTCAACTGATGAATGCACAAACAAAATATGGTACATCCATAAAGTAGAATATTATTTGGTCAGGAAAAGAAATGAAGTACTAATACATACTACATCATAGATGAATCTTGAAAACAGTATGCTAAGTGTAAGAAGCTAGTCACAAAAGATCTCATATTATGTGATTCTATCTATATGATTCTATCTATTTGCCCAGAATAGACAAATCTATAGAGGCAGAGATTAGATTGCCAGTAGCCTAGTGCCAGGAAGCATAGGTGTCAGGGTGATAGGTATGGGGTTTCTTTGGGGGCGGGTGATGGAAATGTTCTATTGATTGTAATGATGACCATACAACTCTGTGACTATACTAAACCCGTTGAAATGTACACTTTAAATGGGTGAATTGTATGGCCTGTTTTATAGCTCAATAAAACTATTACAAAAAGAAAAAAAAGAGACAAGCTGGATACCAGCATTCAGAAAGGGGTGGTACGGAGCAGGGAACACACATTTTGGATGGACTTATCAAATGACAGAGAATAAAACTTATCACATAGATTATCTCATTTAATTTAATTCCTACAACAGTCTCATACAGTAAGATTTTTTAAAGTCCTCAATTCACAAAAGTGTAAAACTTGGCTCATTGTGACGTCAGAATCTTTGCCCTTGCCATCTTCTGAAGCATAATGCCTCCGTGTGGATTCCTCCTACGACAGCTTATTTATTTCTGTCCTCATTTGGGTTCTTACTTTATTGTTCCTTTCTCTCCCTATTTCTAGTGGGTAGGTGTTTTCAATAATCATTCCGGGTTCCTTCCTAGAGCATTAATACATTCAAAGAATTTTAATACACATTCAGACTTTACTGTTCAAATCTAGCTGATTCTCTGCTAAAAGGGGTTTTGGTATGTTCATTTTCTTACAGTTTTCAAATTACTTTCCATTGTCCTACATATGAATGGGTTTAGCATTCTTTGATCACACTTCTTTCCTTCCAGATTGTAAGTGCCATCAGAGGTAAAATAATTAGAAATAATCACAGTGTAGTGTAAGTGGGTAAGAAGTGGGTAGCAGGGGTTAAAATAGGTCGCTTTCTCACTTACTACGTGCCGGGCACATAAACTCTTTATACATGTTATCTCAGATAGGAACTCAATAAATATATATTTATCGGAATGAATGGTGGATCTGAAGAAGCGCAGGGGCCTTGGGTGACTTCATGAGCTGAGTCACTGCGAACTGGTAAAAATTTTATGTAGGTAGTGACAGAGAAGTGCATTATAGACCAAGGCACACTTTTGGGGAGGAACTGAGGTCAAGATCATTGGCATAAGATAAACCTGAATTCAATTCCTGCCTAAGCCTCTCACCAACCGTGTTATCTCTGGAACTCCTAAACTCCTCCAGGATTCTGTGTTCTCAGCTATAATACAAGATGACAGAACCTATCTTTTAGGGGTATTGTATAAAGAGTTTAGAACAGTACCAGGCAAAAAATTCCAAGTGTACAAAATTCTAAGTGCATTCTAAAGCCTCGATTTAGATTTTTTAGATTTATTCTCTTGCTTGTAAAAGACCTTGTGGTTAGGGAACAAATGGCCTTGGGAGACAGACCCATTATTACACCTATCTATTTTCAGTAGCTAGAGAAGACTCCGTTGTGGTTGCTTCTATTACTTCAACGCATAGCAATTGTCTGGGAAGAATGGATTAAGGGTAGAGATGGGACAAGACAAAACAAGAGCTGGTAAGGCGAGAGGCTCTGTTTGTCCTGTTAAGGGATTACGCCTCCATTCTTTAAAATTGAATAAAAAACACAACTGCCTCTGGGGACCAGGATTGGGTAACGAATGAATGAAGTAGGTTATTAGAAAATGGTATTATATTGACTCAGACACACATTGTGTACATATCTTCACTTCTGAAAGAAATCTAGTTTTTTCCATTTTTTTTTTTCTGAATTCATTGCCATTTCAAGTCTATCTTTTGCTTTCCCAATTAACATAAACATGGGTATAAGACTATTTCACTTGTGCCTTAATTCTAAGGAAAGAACACCACGAAAGTAAAGACAAATGGCAGCTGATGCTTGGCCTCAGTGTGGACAGACAATAAGTCCTGGTGGGGATTGTGTTGAACGTGAGAATCAGGTCCCATCTAAAGAAGGCTGTAGCTGTGGCCAACTGTGGCCTTGTTTGAATGCAGGCCCCGTGTTGCCAGATCTTTAATGTCCTGAGAAAAAGTTAAGTATGTTTGTGTATGTAGGTGTGTGACATGTTAAGATTTTTCAACATTGGTCAGAAATTAATTTTCTTTTCAAACGAATCATTTTTGAGGCCAAACAAAATCTGTCTCTGGTCCAGATTTGACCCAAGGGGCCACCAGCTTGCAATCGGTGGGAAAGCAGCTTGAGGTGACGGTCAAAAGATCAGACTTGGGTTCCAGAAAAAGCCCTCAGAGAGCAAATTAGAGACTGGATAGGGGACTAGAAAAGAAATTTTATAGTTGGAGAGAAAAATGTTGAAGGCTAACAAAAGCTCATGACAATGTAGAGAAGAGAGCATAGACTTGAGGGAAAACCCCGAGGTTGAACGTCTAGGACTTGTGACTCTTTGGAAAGAAAGAGAACAGGTCATCACCAATGATTCCCCAGGTTTCTATTCTGAAGAGTGCCATTAGCTAAGCCACAGCTATGAATAGACTGATACGCTTTTTCCAATCACAGTGTGGTATTGGGAGAGTGGGCCTTGGGAAAGGTGCATTTGGAGAGATGGCGAAGGTTCAGAACTCAATCTTTTCTGTACTGGGGGATCAAGAAGGATTTCCCAGAAGAGAAGCTTCTAAACTAAGAGCTGGAGGGGGAGCTGGAGCCCTAAGGCCCTTTGTCATGGCTGCCCAGCTCTGTCCTCTATTCTTTGCCTTTCCTGTCCTGCCCTCTGGGGACTTGGTGACTGAGCACCTAGCACTTGTGCTGTACCTGGGACTGACTCATAATCCCCTCAGGAAGCTACATGCAAGAACAGCCCCAGACCCCTGCCATACAGCCTCGCAGTGCATCCGGGCAGGGGCTGGAAAAGTCAGTCCTCTGGGGATCTCATAGGTTAGCACTTTATGAAATCGCTCAGCCTGTTAGTTGCTCTGTTCTCACTCAGGACTTAGAAGCCTAACTGACTTCTCTCTCCACACCTCCTCTCTCTGATATTGTGAAGTTCCTTGGACCTAGCTGTATTTTCACGGGTCATCGAAGATGAAGACTTTCTGCTCGTGGAGCCTTCCCCTTGATGACCAGTAGAAGACGTTTATCCCCTTCTCACCTGCGAGTCACTAGGAGCACTGTCGCCCTTCAACCCAGATGAGCTCAGGGAGCACAGAGGTCTAAACCTTGAAGAAAGTAACTTCATTTTAGCAAACTTCTTTTGCGGTGTGGCAGAATGAGGAAGTTCACGAGTGACCCTGACTTTATATGATTCTTCTCAGACTTGAAAATTACCTGGATTTCAGCCATGTAATTCATCCACGTCTAGGGACACAACGCTTTACCTTGGGTGACTGTAAGGCAAAGTAATTTTGGTAGAAGGAAGGTGGACTGACGAGGTCCCAAGGGCTTCTGATTTGGGCTAATTGCCACACAGAACTATAGACGTGGCTTCAAGCACTGCATTCTTAATATGTCATGGCATCATGTTAAGCAGCTGACATTCGTTACATCAGTCAGCTTGCTGTATTATCTCTATTTCACAAGATGAGAATATTAATGTTTAAAATGATGAGTAAATTACCCAAAGACATAAACTTATAAAGTGTGATGTCCAGGATTCGAACTCAAGACCATCATGATCAAAAGACTGTTTTTTTTTTTTAAAGATTTTATTTATTTATTTGACAGAGAGAGAGAGACAGCCAGTGAGAGAGGGAACACAAGCAGGGGGAGTGGAAGAGGAAGAGGAAGAAGCAGCCTCCAAGTGGAGGAGCCCGACGTAGGGCTCCATCCTAGAACGCCAGGATCACGCCCTGAGCCGAAGGCAGATGCCCAATGACTGAGCCACCCAGGCGCCCCAAAAGACTGTTTTATTTCTTCCATAACAACGTGCATGCTAAGACTGTATGCCTCATGTACTTATTTATATTCACTCCTTTAACATTCACAGAGTATCTGCCAAGTGTGGAGAACTGTCCTAGATGCTGGTTTTTTGGAAATAAAGAAATTCATCTGCTGGATCTAGGTGACTTATTATTGAATCCTCTCAAACAGGAAGACCAGTGGTTGCCAAACATTTAATTGTGCTTTTTTATTAGTTAAAAAAAAATTAGTGATCTTCCCCCATATATATTTCTTTTTTGAAAATTATATACATGTATTACTGGTATATATTATGCATATTTTTTAAAACATTAGATAAATCAAAATTGAAAACAATGAAGAAAAATACAAATTAAAAAATTTAAATTGAAGTTTTAATATTTTCTTCATGCACATCAAACAGGTATTATATACCTCAGTTTGGAGATTGTTGAACCACAATAGAAAGTCCACAATATTTCTATATTACTCTTGAGGAATTCGTGATCCTGTTGGTATATGCACTGTGGTACCTGTTATTTGAGAAAGCCGCTAGGGTCTCCTGGAAGACTCAGGAAAGAGTTGATGAAACAGGTGACATTTGTCCTGAACTATGAAGAATGAGTAAGAGTGATGGCTGGTGGAAAAGAGGAAGTTCATTTCACCCAGAAAGAATCGCAGGGACTTTTGTGAAAGCCTAGCGTGTGGGGAAAGGATAAAAAATGTAGTGTGTAACTAGAACAATGGGTGTGGAGGAAAAATAAAGCTCGTGAGGTAGCTGGGATCAGATGATGAAGGGTTGTTTATGCCATGCTTAGGTCTTGGACATTATACCTTAGGTAACAGGGAACCATTGAATAAGTAGAATTGGGAAACTATTGCCATGATTTGGGAAAAACATAGTAAAGGCAGGAACTAAGGAAGTGGCCATGGGATGGGTGGAGGAGATAGATTCAGGAACCGTAACTGAGTTCGGATAGAAAGAAGTTCATTGTTTAATAGGTGTGGGCATGAGGAAGAGGGAGACATTGAGGAAGAAACCAGGGTTTCTGTTAGGAGTGGAGTGGAAAATGACTCCAGTAGCTGAGACAAGCCTTTGTTCCAGTTTTCAGGGATCAGTGTGGTAGAGTACACAGCCTCTGGAACAGAATAACCTGAATTGAACACCTTGCTGAGTCGCTGTCTACCTCGTGTGATCTTAGTCAATGTGTTATCTCTCTGATCCACAGTCTTCTGGTCTGTACAATTGGCATACTCTGGTGCTCTGTGGCCACATGTCAGTGGAGAAAAATTGCTATAAGCAACTGAGCTAGTAGGCTCTGATATTTCAGTACTTGTAAGACTTGTCTTGGCTGCTGTAGCAAATTACCATCAATTTGGTGGCTTAGAACAGAAATTTATTCTTTCACAGGTCTAGAGGCCAGAAGTCCAAAATCAGTGTCACTGGGCCACGGTCAAGGAGTCAAGAGGGCAGGGCCATGCTCCCTTGGAGGATACAGAGGAAAAACCTGTCCCTTGGTTTCTCCTGCTTTTGATGGCTGCAGGCATTTCTTGGTCCCTGGGAGCACCACTCCAACCTTCAAAACCAACATCTTCAAATCTCTATCTGCTCGGACTAGCATCACCTTCTCCTCTGTGTATCTGTGTGAAATCTCCCTGTGTCTCCCTCATATAAGGATACATGTGATTACATTCTGGGCCCACCTGGATAAACCAGGATAATCTCTCCATCTCAAAACCCTTAATTTAATCGCATCTGCAAAGACCTCTGCCATACAAGGTAATATTTACAGGTTCTAGGGATGAAGACCTGTTATCCTTGGGTGGCCATTATTCAGTCTACTGTAGCATTTTATTTAGCATTTTAGAGTTTTCTGATTTTACGTGATGCAAGCCAGAGTGAATTTCTTCCTGCATTGACCTTTTCCCCATGGGAAAGAATGAATAAGCTTGGGGGAGGTAAAGGTTTGGAGACACTTTCCTTTAAGATCAAATGAGCCCTACACATGTCAGATCCTTTTCCTTCCCTCCTTGTAATATCAAGCAGTTGGAAATTTGGCACCCTGTAGCTATGGCTCCCGGATAAATGGAAACTATACGCTGAATCATTTCATTGACATTCAAAGTTGCCAGGTAACACTACCTGCATTTCCTCTGCTTTCAGTAGAATAGATTTACTGAAAATAATTTATTTCCCAAAGGGAGCAACTTCCATTTTTCTGGCACTCTATAATTTCAGAATGTGCAAATATATAAGGACTGTGACACGGTGACTATGATAGATGACTGAAGAATGGCCCGTCAGTCACAGTCTACTCTCCATTTAAAATACCTTTGTGTAAACTGGAGGTCGGAAAGCAAAAACTATGTTGACCACTCCTCTTTGCATCTATAATCTGGACGCAAATTGTATTTTGTCTATTAGATACAGTCGTGACACATCTGGAAGGAGGAAGGTAGTAAAGAAAAACTGTTTCTCCCTACTCTACGCTTTACTTCCAATACTTCTCATACTGCACGTGTAGGTTTTTCTGCAATAAGAATTTCCTAATTCTGTGCAGACATCAACTGGGTGTCCTACAATTGAACTCCACTTTGACACTACACTATGTCCTGGACGTACTGTCAGCTCCCGCAGGTGAAGGAAGGGCTCAGTCACACGAGACTCTGCACCTCTCACCAGTTCAGATGCCAGTCTGAAATCCAGGTTATTCCCTGTGCTTCTGGCCTACCAGCTACAACTTGGAGGTTCCCACAACCCTCTCCTTAGGTTCAACAGTATGCTACTGTGGCTCACAGAATGGAGGAAAGCAATTTACTTACTAGCTTACTGGTGTGTCATAAAGGATTCAAATCAGGAACAGCCCAATGGAACAGATGGAAGTGGGCAAGGCATGGGGGCAGGGCACAGAGTTTCCCTGGAAGGTAGGGGGTGGGGCTGAAAAATTCCAACAGTCTGAGCACAGGGTTGGTTCCCTTGGCAACCAGCCTTTATCCTTAGGCTATTCAAACGTTACCTCATTAATATAAACTCAGGTGTGATTGAAAGGGGCTTATTATGAATAATAAAAGATACCTTTACCACCTTTATCACTAAGGAAATTTCAAGGGTTTTAGGAGCTCTGTGCCAGGAATGAGGACAAAAACCATGTATTTCTTATTATGAAACACAGTATTACAAAGTTACCTGGAGGCCATCTTCCTGCCCTTTCTGGCTCTTTTCTTAGAGGTAGCAGATTTTTCTGGAATGGTTTTCCAGTGTCTATTCTTCGGCTTCCTGGGTGTGCATGCATTTGTGGCAGAGGCAGGAACAGTAGTGGCAGTGACTTGACTCCAGTGTCCCCATTCCTGGATCACAGCTGTAGTGTGCGCTTGGCTCAATAATTCCCGTGGTGGCCTCAGAGATAGCACCTCCTCCAGCACTTCCACTCTGTCGTGTTCAAGGACTCATTCTTGGAGATAGCCTAGAACCCTCTACATGAACCTTTCCAACAATTTTTGTCAGTACCTAATTTCCTGTATTCGATTCCTTCCTGCTTAAAATAGTTAGAGCTGGCCGAGTGTGTGTTCCGCTAAACACCGACAGCCACAGTTGTCAAGAAACACAGAAGTGCACAGAGACCAACACTATTTCAGGATTCTGCAACCTTAGCCTTCATTTTTAGGAAACATGATTTCATTCCCTCCCACCATATGTCCACCATTTTCTTTTCATTTATAAAGCTTCAAGTAAAATATAGGATATAAATATATGATGTATAATTTCTAATGTCCCAAGAGTAAAATCCTTGGTTTTTCCCCCTCTAAAACATGTAATAAAATAATTCTCAAGAAAAAAAGAAAACTCATAATAAAGAAGAAAATATACATTGTGGTTATTATATATTATGTGCGGGATTATGTGTTAGCTAAAGCCAGGCCAAATGTTAACTTTATCAAAGCTGAGATGGCTTGTTCATTAATTTGATTTATCAGCTGATGCTTGAAATGGTAATTGTTGGTTTTAATACAAATATTGCAGTTTTCTGATGCTTAGTGAAATAAGTCAATCAGAGAAAGACGATTATCATATAGCTTCACTCATATGTCAAATATAAAAAACATCGCAGAGGATCATAGGGAAAGGGAGGGAAAACTGAATGGGAAGTAATCAGAGGGAAGTAATCAGAGGGAGACAAACCATGAGAGACTCTTAACTATAGGAAACAAACTGAGGATTCCTGGAGGGCAGAAGGGTGGGGGGATAGGGTAATTGGGTGATGGGTATTAAGGAGGGCACGTGGTGTGATGAGCACTGATGAGTTGTTGAACACTACATCTGAAACTAATCATGTACTATATGCTGGCTAATTGAATCTAAATAATAATAAAAAAAGAAGTATATGAGAAGCTCCAATAGAACGTAAAGAGAAATGCTTCCTATCTTTGAGCCCGAGGCTTGCTTCTCGTTCTTTAAAAGGAAGACTCAGGAGTTACAGAGCCGATGGGAGATGTGTTAGAGATTGTCTACCTAATTAGAAGAAATGAAAGAGATTGGAAAAAAAAATCTCACCATGGGATCCAAAGTTATTTGGCTCTATGTCAGTGTCCCAAAAATGTAATTTCAAATACCTAAGACTGTGTTTTTCAAAGCTTTTTTTTTTTTTTAGCCATGATCCACTGAAGAAATGGGCTGTATGTCACAAACTGTGCATGCACACCCATGCACACACACCTACATGTAAATACTTACCTTTACCAAGAAAAACAAATATTGCAGTTTTCTGGTTATTCTATGATACAGCAGACCAATTCACTAAATATTAAAAATATTCTGTAGCCTAATAAGTAGCAGAGGAGTTTCAAATCTGGTCTTAATCAGCATTGGCTTTGAAATATGTAAAGTAATTTGAGGGTCTCCAGGAAGTTTCCTCTACCGCAAAGGATTTTCATCAACATTTTCAGAAGCATCACCTTTAATAATTAATTACTTTATGCTAAGCTTTATTCTTTAAGTATTATATTGGAGCATGGGGGCTGGTGGGAGGGGTCAACTCTATCTAGATTTATGTTGAGATGCTAGTTCAGTTCAGGTAAGACTGGGCTCTGATTATTCCTTAATGAGTAATACGGTATTTATACCAGTTTGAACCTAAAGTTGGATATGAAAGCTAACCATCAATGCAGAGCAGGGGTTCTGGAGGCAGGTGGGCACCTTAAATAGTGCTGTGTACTAAAACTAGAATTTCAGCTCAGACAGTGGCTTTCGAAAGTAGTGAGGGCTTGGTAATAGACATTAGTTAACCTCTCTCAGTTCAAATTATAACAACTGGACAAAAGTAAGTAAAATACCTGAATGCCGTTTTACTAAAGTAGATTTGATTGATAGATAATGAAACTAGAGAAGACAAGTGTCCATGGTAAAGACACAAAATGTGCTTATTGTTGGTTTGTAAGCTCTTTGGTTTCAAGTATATTCTGAAACTAGCCCTTATATTCAGAGGGCGTGGAAAGACCGAAGAAAGAGGCAAGCCACTCCATGTTGGCAAGTGGCAGGTTTAAAAAGCAAAGGAACTTATATACAAGGGTTATGTTGGGCATAGCAAGGTAAGTGGATTTCCACACACTGCCCCCACAACCACTAAATCTTAAATGTTTGTATAGAGCCCTCAACTGGGTTCAGTCACATATGCTGTCCAGGTGGTCTCAACACCACGTTGTTCTCAAGGCTGAGTCCTTGGAGCAGCCTCTGTGAGCAGGGAAGGCAAGCAATACACACATTCCAAGGACAATAGAGGAGGTGAGGTGCTTCCAATTG
Organism: Ursus maritimus; assembly: GCF_017311325.1. Classification (NCBI taxonomy): domain Eukaryota; kingdom Metazoa; phylum Chordata; class Mammalia; order Carnivora; family Ursidae; genus Ursus; species Ursus maritimus. The sequence goes on from NW_024423453.1 coordinate 5,717,397, forward strand.
CCAGGGTCCAGCTCCCTGGTTAACTGGTGGTCATGACTTCTCAATGAGCTCCCCCAACAATTATATATTAGACGTCCAAGGAATACTAAATAAACATACTCTGATGAGAAGAAGATGAAGAAGAATATGTCCAAGGAAGAAAGACAATATTGACCTAATAATTATAAGGAAAAAAAGGATATGGAAGAAAGCTAAAAGAAATAAAAAGACTCTTCACTGTGGAGTACAAACTGATGGTTACCAGAGGGGAGGGGCGTGAGCGATGGGTAAAATAGGGCATGGGGATTAAGGAGTGTGTTTCTCGTGGTGAGCACAGGGTAATGTATGGAAGTCGTGAATCACTATTTTGTACACTTGCAACTGCTATAACACTGTATGTTAACATAATGGAATTAAAATAAAAACTTCAAAAAAGAAAAAGATAAATTTTATAGGAAAAGTGCCATTCGGTGTGGGGTAAAGAGTAAACAAAATTCTTGTTCTCAACAAGTTTACAATCTAAGATGGGAGAGAGATAAGAACCTTTAAAATACAATTCAGCAAATGAAATGTGCTATGAGAACGACATAAATATGTACTCTGAGAGCACAGATGGGAGAGCAATCCCTCATTTGTGGAGGAAAAGTTTGAGTTAGCCTTTTTCTTAGGTTGGGCTCTCTCAGAAGCTGACTCTGAGGCAAGCATTTGAGAAGCAATTTTAGGAAGCACTGAAAGGGGAATGGGAAATGAGTCAAGGAATGCAAGGAAGCCAATGTGTATAAGGAGCAATTAGAGTTCACTGGGAAACAGTGAACTGTAAACTCCCAGTTGTCCCATCTGGGGAGTGAAGGGTTGCAGTATTCATCCCCAACTGTTCACCATTGATTAAGGGTTGCTTCCAGAATTATCAACTCATCTGGCCTTCTCCTCAAGTTGGGCATACATCGGTGGTTTGACAGTCATAGGTTCTAAAGGATGTAGATGGGGCAACAAGAGCATCTCCTGCCATATTGTATAGGGATTCCACAGATGAAGACTATTTGTTGAATAACATAGCTGGACAGGTGGATGAATGAATGAATGGGTGGATGGGTTGGTGGGATGGATAGAAAGGAACACTTATGTGAGATAAAAAAAGAAACGAAACAAGTGAAATGGAACTAATATTGTGGACTTTTGAACTTAAGTTTTTTTCTTTATTATAGAGGAGATCTTTATGTATGAGTATTAACCATTTTTTTGTTATATATACTGCAAACATTTTTTTCCTAGTTGTCATTATCTTAACTTTCACTAAGCTGGTTTTAGGCATTATTGGTTATTCTATTATATTTTATTTCAATTAGTAATTTTTTATAATGATTACAGACTAAAATATTCTAGAGGTATTAGGCTAAATAAAATACATTGTTAAAACTATTTTTACCTGATTCTTTTTACTTTTTAAATGCGGCTACTAGAAAGTTTTAAATTACATATGTGGTTCACATCACATTTCTATTGGACACTGGATTGCTAGTGGAACACTATACGCAAATCTTAAAGTAGGCTTACGCTCCTCATTTTCAGGGTAACAATAAAGTAAAAAGGGATGGTACCTGTGACACAGACTAAGAGCCACATCTCTGTGTCCAGCTCAAGTATTATATTTGCCGGGTAGTCATGAGACTAAATTTTGGTCTAGGAGATATAATTGGAAGTGTCGTGTGTGTGAAACCCTGTATTCAGGATTGGGTGACTTTTCTAAGAGAAATATTGGGGAGAGGGTGGTGTTGGTTTCATTTTTTTTTTCACCTAAAGTGGGTATGTGTGTGGGGGGGGTAGCCTATTTTTTGAAACATTTTTGTTTTTGTTTTTCTATTATCATTTCCTTTTAGCCTTGAATTTTTATTAAATTTCCTCCTGACTTAAACATCTTTTTCTTTAAATTATGTTATGTCAGTCACCATACAGTACTTCATTAGTTTTTGATGTGGTGTTCCATGATTCATTGTTTGCATATAACACCCAGGGCTAAGCCTCTTGTTTTTAATCTGGAAATTTGAAATCTCTGTACTTCATGTTACCCTAATTTTTCCAAAGAGCTCAAATAACTTTAATACCAGAACACGGTAAAAAGTTGCAGCCATTTCAAGTGGCTGGTGGGCTTTTTATATATCATTAACTGGTACCATTAAATGTTCTGAGAAGTGGATGTAAAATGTAAAAAGTATAGGGTTTGTGTTTTTTTTTATAACAATAAACTTTCAAAGAGAACCTCCCCCCCCCAAATTGATTTCCAAGAAGTCTCTTTAAATTGGAGGTGGTTTGAAAGTCTTTCTCCCCATCCTCCATCCTATTGCCTGGAATGTGGATACAATGGCTGATGCTCTAAAGGTCACCTTGGGCAATGAGTTTGAAGGTCACAATTTAGACATGGCAGGGTGGTGAGCTTGAAAGATTCCTGACCTACCTCCAAATTTCTTCTGCTTGAGGGAGGAATTATCTTTCTATGGTGTTTGAGTTGGTGTTATTTTTGGATTTTCCATTAAACGTCCTGATTAGAAACTGACCTCGGAGTGATTTGGGATGGACTCTTATCAGCAAAGACAGCTTCCTCTGCAACATCTACAAGTCCTCTGAGGTCCTCTGAGGTCCCATCCTGAAACCCATTTCAGTCTCTTTAGGGATTAATTCCTCTACCAGTAAGCTGTCCAGTGCAAGGAACAGTAGAATCTCTCATGTCACCCTGTCTCTTGCTGTCATGGTGCTGGTGGCCAACTTGGTGCCTCCAAGCATGGTAGAGGGAGGAGGGAAGAGGGGCAGGAGGACAGATTTTATTGGTTTTTAAAAATTAAATTCAAGAGTTGCTGTTCATGAAGAAGAAAAGAAATCCAAAAGCAACGAAGAAATAAACGGGAGGCTGTCTCATTTTGGGGGCTTACTATGAAAGATCCATTTCTATGAAAGTATTTGGTTTGATAATTTGTTTTTATCAATTTAGACTGTATACAATTTTATGTATATGATTCAGAAGGATTTCTGTACCCGGAGAACTGTAACCACGTAAATTGTATACTCTTCTACCTTTTTCTCTCCCAGTGTAAATAAAGCACCTATTAAATATAATCCGATGTTCAAAAGTACTTTTCCAACTCCTTTCTACCTGCATGCCATTTTTGTAATGTGAATGGATATACTATGATGTATCTTTCTATGTGATTTAAAAATACGATACTTGGTTTCACACCTGGTCTGTTGATAGTCTTGAATTCAGTAGAATTCCAAGCAGAAATTCTACACTATAAAAACATTGTTCTAGCAGGTAATACCAGTAAAGAGGAAATAGATACCTTCTCATAGCTCGCAGCTGCTCGTATGGAAAGTCTTTTAAATAGCGCTGATATACTAAGACTAATTAAGCCTTTCATAATCTAGGCATTCTGGGTTTCCCACTATCCTATTAGCTAATAGTTTTACCCAAGTTTCCAGTGACTTGATTACTTATTTTTCTTTATGATCATTTTATCCTTTCACTAGGGTTTACCTTTTTGTCACTAAATATGGATTCATAATCTATTTACTCTTTTGTGAAACAGGAATAATACTTCTCCTAAAGATTTGATGAGAATAAAAACTGTAAAAGTTATGTTGCCTGAATATTTTTGAAAATCTGCTTATGATTGGAGTCTTTCTCCCATGCCTGTCTCACCATTTTATGTGGGGCGTGGCGGCGGGAGCAGCTAGCTGGTCCCTTTAGTTCACAGGTCTTTGCATGGAGAGGAGCTGGACTCCAAGAAGTGTACTCAGGACCCTAAACTGAATTTACATGATGAGATTCTGGACTTTCCACTGGTGCCATCATGGGATGAGACTTTTGGAAACCTTGGAAAGGAGTGAGTGTATTTTTTGGAGGAGGGATGTATAGAAGGCATTCTGCGGTGATTTTTAAGTATGTTCACAAAGGCTTAGCTACTCTTCTTTCTTAAGAGATGGAGCTTAATTTTCCTCTCCTTGAATAGGGTTTGGACTTGTTGGCTGTCTTCTAATGAATATAGTAAAGCAAAAGTGACAGTAGATAATTTTGGAGACGAGGTCATAAGGGCATTGAGACTTCCTTTGGGCTTTCTGCCACAGGGAGACGTTAGCTGCCATGCCATGACGGTACTCAGGCAGCCTGTGTGAAGGCTCTACATGGCAACGGACTGAGGCGTACTGTCAACAGAATTCGAGCAACTGAGGTTCCCTGTCAAAAGTTTCGTGAGTATGCCATCTTGGGAGCAGCTCTTCTGGCTCCAGTAAAACTTTCTACGGCAGCCCCTGCCAACATCCTGACTACAGCCACATGAAACACCCTGAGTCAGAACCATCTAGCTAAGACTCTTCAAATTCCCGATCACAGAAATTAGAAGATAATAACTGTCATTTTATTATTTATTTTAAAAATTTTATTTATTTAGTTGAGAGCGAGAGCACGTGCATGCCTGCACACACACACATGAGTGGTGGGAGAGGAAGAGGGAGAGAGAGAAGCAAACTCACCTCTGAACTAGGAGTCTCATGACCCTGGCCTTGATCCCAGCACACTGGGATCATAACCTGAGCCAAAGGCAGATGCTTAACCAACTGAGCCATTCAGGAGCCCCAAGATAATAACTGTCATTTTAAACCATGAAGTTTGGGTATAATATGTTACACAGCAATAGATAACTAATAAAATGATAGAGGGGTGATATATCAGTTCAATATGGCCGCAAGTATGCTGTGCAAATGACAGTTATGGAATCTCAGTGGCATATAACAGTAAGCATTTATTATGGGCCAGTTGGGGTTCAGCTGATCTGGGCTGGGTTCAAGAAGGTGGTTCTGGGGGTGCCTGGGTGACTCAGTCGTTAAGTGTCTGCCTTTGGCTCAGGGTGTGATCCCAGCATTCTGGGATCGAGCCCCACATCAGGCTCCTCTGCTGGGAGCCTGCTTCTTCCTCTCCCACTCCCCCTGCTTGTGTTCCCTCTCTCGCTGGCTGTCTCTCTCTCTCTGTCAAATAAATAAATAAAATCTTAAAAAAAAAAAAAAAGAAGGTGGTTCTGTTGTCTCAGCCAGGCTTGTTCTTGGGTCTGGGGTGAGCAGGGAGTCATCCTGGGGATTTTCTCATTCTCTCCGTGAACCACCAGGCTATTCCAGGCATGTTCTTCTTCAAGGTGTTAAGAGGGCAAGCCTAATCCTTCATACGACTTAGCGACTTTGGACATGTCCCATCCACCATCACTGCATAAACTTAAGCAAGTCACATGCTGGCCCCAAAGTTGGGAGTGGGGGAAAAATATACTTTGCCTTAGAAAAGAGAAGAGCTGCCCAGTTCCATGACAAAAGGTGTGGATATCAAGAAGAATGAAAACTTGGGGGCCATAAGGCCATCTACCACAAGTGAGGTGAAGGGAGCAAGTTTTATAGCAAATTGGAAATGGTTTGAGAGGAGTGAGAACCACACAAGACTGCATGGTGTGAAAAGGAGGGCTGATGCTGTTTTCACTAACCATGAAGGCACAGGGGTCTGCAGTGGGTCTGGGAAAGCCACTGGTGAAGGTGGTCATACTGCAAACAAATCTGCAATCTTGCTGAAACAGATACTGTCTTGTACATTTATTTCACAGATGAGAAAAAAAAAAGACACACCACCTCCAAAGATAAGCTAACACATTTAGGTAGAAATTATAAAGGTGATGTTGAGCTCAAATTTATGCTGGTGAACCCCTTGCAAATTCCAGCACCCTAGGAGTGTGAGTTATCACGAGAAAAGGGAATGAAAACAGATATCCATTTTGAGTTTCGTTTGCACTAGCCGTGTCTTAATTTTTTTTTTTAGTGATCAAGTTTGGAGTTTCGTGTTCAAATATCTTTTTATTGAACATAAACATCTGTTAGTTTTATCTGGGGGAAATATACTTGGAACAATGTAGTATTACTCAAATACATCCATATATATGACTAAGCAGTCCTTGGGCTTTCAGATACAGTGATGCAGTTTACAAACTGAACGGTTTAGGGAAGATTATATATTCAAGTGTCCAAATTTAGCTTTTTTCCTTAATTCAAGTGAAATCTAAACAAATCCCTTTTTGGCCTGTGGCAGTCAGCATAAACATAGGTACTTGATCTGTCAAGTGGAGCAAACAAAAAGTGTGTTATAATTAAAAAAAAAAAGAAAAGAGGAAAGGACAGGAGAATCCTCAGGTCATGTTCTGAGCTTCCCCATTTATTTCCATTTTACTCTTTCCATTTCAGTTCTCCGATCTGAAAAATAGGCATGTGTTATATCTACTGTTGTTTTGTTGTTATGCAAGATATGTTTGGACAATGACCTGCACAAGAGTTATTCAGAGATTTGGACTGGATTATTTTCCTGTTGCCTTCCTACAATAAACTGTCATCATTAAGTGCAGTAGGATTGATCCAGTCTGCTACAGCTGGGAAGCTTGAGATTGGGCCTCACGATGACTCATCCCACATCTCATCTGTAAGAACCTGTTTTCTCTCTCAATACTGAGACCCATTGTTAAAGATTTCCCACTGATATTTTTTTCTTCGTACTAAGAGGAGATGAATGAATTCAGAGAGGTAGTGAGTTCTACAATAATGAGTTAGCTCTACAAAGGGCTCTTCTATCTATAGCAAAGATTTTATCCTCAAAATTTCAAAATGAGCTGGAAAAAACACTCCAGAGTATTAGGCAAAATTTATTATAGTATTAAAATTATGTGATTATTTTCCCCATCTGAATTCATAATATTCTAGATTGTACTTACATTATTTTCTACCTTAAAAATTGTGCTTAAAAAAAAGATGGAATAGAGGCCAGGGGAGGAATATCCATATTAGTACCAAAAATGCTTACTCTGCTATTTCTTTAAACATTAGGTTCAAATGTCCGTTTCTGAAACCAACAGTAGCCTCTGTCCCACAGTTTTCTACTGTTATTGAACAGATTTCCTTGCATCAGAATATCTAAGGGGAGAGAAATGGCCTTTGGCAAAGGAATCACTAGCAGTTATTTATTTATTTTAGAGAGACAGTGAGCGAGCAAGCATGGGGAGGGGCAGAGGGAGAGAGGAACTCTAGCAGACTCCTTACTGAGCTCAGAGCCCGATGTGGGGCTTGATCTCAAAACGCTGAGATCACAGCCTGAACCAAAACCAAGAAGAGTCAGAGGCTCAAACGACTGCCCGGCGCTAGCAGTTTTGAGTGGCCTCTCTGAATCTAACAGGGAAGATTTAGAATTTCTCGTTTCATGTAATCATGTCACTTGGTGGTTTAACTTCTGTGTTTATTTTTTTTTTAAGATTTTATTTACTTATTTGACAGAGAGAGAGAAGGGGGTGCAGCAGGGGGAGCAGCAGGCAGAGGGAGAGGAGGAGCCCCCAATGTGGGGCTCCATCCCAGGCCCCTGGGATCATGACCCAAGCCGAAGGCAGACGCTTAACTGACTGAGCCACCCAGGCGCCCCAACTTTTGTGTTTAAAGATGACTTCTCTTATGAATGGGACAGAGGTAGGTGCAAGATGTGATGTAACTTTGGATAGCGTGGGCAAATACAAAGGCCAGAGTTTAATAGATTGACATAAAAAAGAAGTGGGTGTTCTCCCGATTTTTTCTTTGACATCATTTGCTACGAAAGCTTCCATTTCTTACCTGTGCTCCCCAGTTGAAAGGTAATGCTTCCTTATGTTATTGGTCCTGTGTAAATTGTTTTCCCGATGGTACATTGGGTTGGTTTTTCCAGACATATAATCATTTTAATCTTAGGGTGTTATCACCATCTTAAAAGACAGGATGGCAGGATGTGAGAAGAGTACAGTTGGAGCTCTGGAGCTCTGCGACATGTGAGAAAGTGCCCTCTCAGATCATAGGCAAGCCCTCTGAGTTCTTTCCCTCATTGGAGACTTGGCAGCTGTGATGACCTTGGGCAGATTACTTAACTTCCCGCAAGCCTCAGTTTCCTTGTAATGGAAGGCAAGGCAGGTTTTACAGAGAGGCAAACTGAGGTTCTGAGCAGGAAGTGCCTTCTCCGTGAACTAGGAGGCTGCGCTAGGAAGCCTCAGGTTAGGGTATAACTCTTAGATTTCCACTTGATCTGGATGTCTCTGCTACATCAGAGTCATAGGAATGTGAATTTCAGTGACTTATTTTTAAATTTCTTGAAAAAAATTATGCGTGTGTGTCATTACTCAGTTTTTTATCCAATCAATAGTACCAAAAACCCAGATTTTGAGAAATGTGCTAGGGTAAGAGACATTGTCATTCATACACTTAAAAATACTCATTTAGGGGGGCGCCTGGGTGGCTCAGTCGTTAAGCGTCTGCCTTCGGCTCAGGGCGTGATCCCGGCGTTCTGGGATCGAGCCCCACATCAGGCTCCTCCGCTGGAAGCCTGCTTCTTCCTCTCCCACTCCCCCTGCTTGTGTTCCCTCTCTCGCTGGCTGTCTCTCTCTCTGTCAGATAAATAAATAAAATTTAAAAAAAAAATACTCATTTAGGAATTTTTCTTTTAAAATAAAGTTACTGTTATCTTAAAAATTTAGTACGTATTATTATAGAAAACTTGGAAAACACAGACAAACAGAAGAAAGAAAACATTTACATGCATGTCTTTGAAGTTACTTTAAGTGCATTTTCTTCCAGGCTTTTTCCTTTCTAATGGTTTCCATTGTTGTGGTAAATAATTGGTAGTTAGATTTTAGAAAAAAATAACTAGTGATTAAATATTAATATATTATTAATTTTAAGTCTTTTTCTCTCTCTTTAGTGTAAAAGGAATTTTCACATAGTAAAAATCTGTGGAAAAGTGTAAAGAAGAAAATAATGCTCATTTAGAGTCACGTCACGTATTTTTCCCGTATCGATGGACATCTGTGTTTCAAAATACAGGTTTGATATCTCCTGCTTCCCCTTTCTTCACCTCTTTATCCCATTTTTTTTTAGAGTTATTTGTTTATTTTAGAGAGAGAGAGCATGCACGTGCCCGTGCGCGCACGTGAGGGGGCATTGGGGGAGGGGGAGGAGGGAGGGGCAGAGGGAGAGAGAGAATCCGGAGCAGACTCCTTGCTGAGCATGAAGCCCGACACAGGGCTCCATCCCGCAACCCAGGAGATTATGACCCAAGCAGAAATCACAGGTCAGATGCTTAACTGACCCAGCCACCCAGGCTCCTCTCTTTATCCTAATCTTTTAAACAGAGGCTAGTAGTTTCTGTTCCATAGAAGCAGAGATATTCCAGGAAAAAGAAAAAAGTATGTCACAATGATTCAAGGATTCCTAAATCCTATACTAATATAACTTTCTCTTGTTCTCAGTTTTCTCTTTTATAAAATTCAGAATTTGGACTAGATGTTCCTCTCCATGGTTGTGTCAAATCATCATGTTTTATACTTTAAACTTACACAATGTTACACATCAAGTACATATTAATAAAGCTGGAAATATAAATCAGACCAAAAAAGTAATTATGATGTGAGATAGAATTTTGTAGTAAACTAAGCACCAAAACAAATATTATAATAAAGGGAAGTTTCATGGATTGGTGGACATTGTTGTATTTTCCTAATTATAGTTTTGGTGTTTTTTTTTTTTTAACATCACTCTTATTTTGCTATAGATTTATTTTACTTGAGGTTTTAGATCAGTTTCCTGAGGTGGGTTAATCTTAACTTTTCAGCCAAGTTTGGAGGTGATGTGGCACAAGATTAAGAGGCAGACCATCTGAGTTCTATTTTTCAAGTGCCAGTGCTTGGGAGTAAGAGTAGGGTGAAGAGCCAAGGGGGCTGAAACCTAACCTATACTCCATTCACTAAGCAGTACACACTTTTTGGTGTTCTTTTCCTAAGTTGCACGAAAGTACTCTATGGGATAGCAATGACTATGACTGGGTTGTTGAAGGGAAAGCAGACGGTCAATATGGTCCTCAATGTCGTCTGCTGACCCTGACATCCATTGGAACAGCCATCAGCCTATCTAGTCCTTAAAGGTCAGTCCATGTAATTCCCCAGAATTTCCTTATTCCCATCTCCACAGGCTCTTCATCTCTCTTGTTGTGCTTCCTTTGAGGGGCCATGGAAATCGTTCTGTTCTCAGACTGTGCTGGGACACAGGAAACTTGTAACATTGTCTCCACTGCCATCTACCTAGGCACACCATGCATCCATTTCTCCTTGGACGCCCTGCCATTGCCATAAGCTCAGCATGAACAATGGGTCTAGGTTTCTTTTCCTCCCAGAGACCATCAGCCTTTTATAGGGGTTTTGAATCTTTCCCAGAACTCCGTCCAAGAAGTGGGGACATGCTTCCTCTTTCTGGGACCTACTAGATGCTGTTACCACTTCTCTGATTCCATTTTGGTAAGATGGAGACTTCCCTTTGCCTGAGGAGTCTTTTCTAGTCTGGAGGTTGGAGTGGGGTGAGGCTGGCACATTTTGCTCTAACTTGTCATGTATTTCCCCTATATGCTTTATGTGCCATGGCTCCTTTTTTGTTTGTTTTTAACTTCCAAATGGCCTAAGTTTTAAAATCCTAAATCTCAGAATGAGCCTCTCTAAATCACATTATCCGCGGACACACCATTTTCCCTAGTCAAGGACACAGACAATCTAGTGTCTGGATAGTGGTGGTGGTTTGTGTGTGAGAAGGCAAGGGGGAGCTGGAAAAAAATATTGCGGAATGGGAGTATAGCAATGTCTTAATATTTTTAAAAAGTTGAATAAAGCTTTTTCCTTGTGTTCTTTTTGTTAGTCCTAATATCCTCAAAAGCATTATTTCCCCACTTGAATGACCTAGGAACCCTTTAAAAAAATCATTTGGCACATGCCTGAGAATAAATCTGTGGATCAGGTGTGTCGAATTGCAGTTGCGAAGCTGAGCACCCATGGAAGGTGACTTGAGGGCTAGAACACCCCATCTGGACTTGTCAACTTTCTTTGGCCACATTTCCCTGGAATGAAGCCTTCACTGCTTTCAACAAAGAGTTTAAAGTCACAGCGCACATATGGATGATGACTTTTTGGTGCGTTGTCTTTGGTAAGACCTAAGTTGTGATGCATATGGGCGAGAGTGTAGCAATTGCTTCCTGTGTAAGAACTCTTGGCTTTGTAAGAACTTTTGTCTATCTTTTTTCTAGTTGCTTTTCCATGTGGCTGGAGGGAGATGGAAACAAGTCTGCTCTGAGATCATTGTCTTCCTCTCATTGGCTGCCCCTTAATTTTCTCTTTGAATCTATGCCTTCCAGTAATCTGGAGACTTAAAGAAAGTCTGGGGGCTGGGTGTTTCTTTTTTCTTTTTTAAAAAAGATTTATTTATTTGAGAGAGAAAGAGAGAGTGGAGCAGGGAGGGGCGGAAGGAGAGAGAATCTCAAGTCGACTCCCCGCTGAGCACAAAGCCGGATGTGGGGCTTGTGCTCACGACCCGACCCTGAGATCATGACCTTAGCTGAAATCAAGAGTCGGACGCTTAACTGACTGGGCCACCTAGGCGCCCACGGGGGTGTTTCTTATTGGAAACAAGTTTGACTCTCTCTTTTTCAGTGAATTATTTTTTTCCTTTCTTTTTTCTTGAGGTGTAATTATATGCAGTGAAATGTACGACTCTTAAGTGAACAGCTTGAAAATGTTTTGCCAATGCAGCCACATGCAGTCATGACCCAGATCAAACCATGGACATTTCCACCACTCTGGAAGTTTTCTATTGCCTCTTCCCAGTCAATACCCACTCCTCCAGGTAATCGCTATTTTGATTTCTATCGTCTCTTTGGCAGACGCTGGCATTCTGTGGGCATTCTCTTCTGACGCCTGAAGAGGTAAGCTGGCCCCGACTCTTCCCCTGACCTGCAGAGGAAGGAATGGGTCTCTGGCCATCGTGGGGAAACCTCAGCTCTCCTGCTCTTTCTTTCAATACTTTTGTGCTACTGCTTTTTGTTGGACGAGCTTTTCCTTCTGGATTGGAAAAGAGCAAGAGTCGGGTGTTTAGGGAAAAAGGGCCAAAGTAGGTCGTTTGGACTGCTTTGGTTCCAGGCCTTCAGCTGCCTTCAACTGAGGAAGTGATATTTTTCAAGTAGTCCATCCTAATTCATCAATAAGTAGGATGCTTTTACTGTTCCGCATAGTCCATGTTCTTCCACTCAATAATACTGTGTCTGCTATAGCCTATGGCTGGCAGCAATTACGTGGGTTTAGGCTATAGTATACATCGATAATATGTACTTTGGCTTAAGGAATGCTTTTGGTGGTATGTGGTTGCTGAGATTTAAACATAGGTTTTGCATTTTGTTCTGGAGACTTCCATAACATTTTCTAAATTCAGTGGGTAAAAGGCTGGTTTTGTGGACATTTGTAAACAGGGGACACATGAGACCACGGGGTTGGGAGCAATCCAGCTTTGAAGGTGCTAAAGTTGGTGTTACCCCAATGTAAATTTTTTTTGTAAAAAAAATACAGAAGCTCATGGAAGCTGTTAAGAGGGGATAAGACTCAACCCAGGCACCAGTGTGTGAGCCCTCCTAAAGGGCCAGAAAAAAAGCATAATTTGGGGAAGGGAAACATTTGTTATCTATTCTGAAACTCTACGTGGAAAATTGAAGGACAGATCTATCTATGGGGGGGGGACATTAATTTATATCTGGAACAAGAATAGACTTGTTAGTGGGAAGAACTGCATCATTGCAAATTTATAGGGTGGTGGCCAAGTTCAAGGATTTCCCATGGCTGCATTGGCATTTTGAGCTTGTGTTCTCATGTGGTCTATGCTGTGAAACCCTTCTGGTGAATTTGCTTGGAAAACTTAGCATAGATTAACTAGGTTCTATTAAGTAGCCAGCACCAGCTTTGTCTGCTGTGGTATATGCAGGTTGTTTCCCAGTGACCCCTATGTATATGGACAGGAGATTTTGTTAGGCAGACTTTACTTTCTGCAGGTGTAGACTTTGATCTGGGGGACGGAAGGTCCAAATACTGGAATGGGAAGGACTTTATTCTGTGGGTTGCAACTCATCCTAAAAGCTCTACTTTTCTCCAGGAAATTGGTATAATTATTTTCCAAAATACCCTCAAACTTTTTTTCCCTGTAGGTAAAAATGCTGGTGCTCATATGAGTAGAGATAGGGATATGCTAACATGGAAAGGGCAGCTTGTGAGTCACTGATGGGGGCGTGTTTTCCATGGTCAGAATTGTACTTACACCTCTTGCTTTTGGCCATTTCCCCCCACTCCAGTCCACTTCAGACTTGCATATTCAGAGACTGAGAACTCAGGGGCTCTTTCTTGCTGAAATCCCTTCCATTTTCCATGCAAGACCCTGCTATGCTTGTCTTCTTTCTGGTCTCTAGAAATGTGTGAGTCCTTACATCTCCTGATGACTCCTCATTCTCTTTTGTTATCTGCCATCTTGAACCAAAGGCTGTCAGGCATAATTTTGGATGTCAGTGGAATCAGTATAGACAGTCGTATATGGTACGATTTTAAGATTGAATTAATAGCCCATTCTGGGGCACCTGGATGGCTCAGTCTGTTAAGTGTTTGCCTTCAGCTCAGGTCATGATTCTGGAGTCTCAGAATGAAGCTCCACATAGGGCTCCCTGCCCAGCGGGGAGTCTGCTTCTTCCTCTCCCTCTGCCCCTCCCCTCACTCCTGCTCCCTTTCACTCTCTCAAATAAATAAATAAGTAAATAAGTAAATAAATAAATAAATAAAATCTTTAAAAAAAAGAGAGCCCATTCTGGATTATTTCAGATGCTTCTAGATGAAGAGTAGAAAGATTCACAAGGTATTGAAGGACAGATACCCGGGAGCACTGACAATTTCCTGACAACATGTTCTGATATTCTTCCCTGCTAATTGACCATTGAATTGCTATTGAACTTGTAAGGTTAACAGGCTGAAAAACAAAATACTGGCGAATGTTGGCTTGGGAGAAGATTACAGTTCCTCCTCCACATAATCCCATCTGTGGCAGAAACTTTTATTTGTCTTACTAAATCAAAATTCCCTTTCTTCCATATATATATATATACACACACCCATCCTCCTTGTTTTTGGTTGTAGCAATGCTTTCAGCTATATTTCTAGGCCTCTCTTACAGGTAGAGGTGTCATCTGAGACAGTTCTAGCAAATAAGATGTACGCAGAAGTGATGGGAGGAAAGTGTTCTTAGAAGCTTATTGAAAGGGGCTGACTCTGCTGACAGGATCCCTTTTTGCCTTCTGCTCTTCTTCCTGTCCGAGAGGAATTCCAAGACTCCAGGAACTCAGAGTGTGGCCTAGAAGGAGCTCTGGGCTCTAGGTGAACAAGTCGCTTGTGGAGGGGTGAAGTCGGACGAGAGCCCAGGTGGGTGGGACTCCTTTGTCCGAGCAGGGGTGCTAGTTGAGACCAGTTTCTGATTTTATTTTCCATGCATAGGTAGGCATTTCTTGGTTTATCCCATAATTCATTTCTGAAATCAGACTTTATGGTACAAGAGCATTAACAGGAAACTTATTTCATAGTATTTTAAAATTTAAAAACTACATTGTGCTCCAGACAAGTTGAAAACTTATCTGTACCAATACCAGCACATAGATATTTATAGCTTTATTCATAATTGCCAAAACTTTGAAGCAACCAAGATGCCCTTTCGTCGGTGAATGGGTAAATAAATGGTGGGATACCCAGACAATGACATATGAGTCAGCACTAAAAAGAATGAGCTTTCAAGCCATGAAGACACATGGAAGAAGCTAAATGCATTTTACTCAGTGGAGGAAGCCAATCCGAGAAGGCACATACTGCATGATTCCAGCTCTAGGACATTCTGGAAAAGGCAAAACTATGGAGACAGTAAAAAGATCAGTGGTTACCAGTCCTAAGGGGCAGGGAGGGATGAACAGAAGGAGCACAGAGGGCTTCTACGACAGTGGTCCGTATGACACTGCAACAGTGAGTATGTGTCATTCCACATTTGTCAATGTCCCGAGAATGTTGAACACCAACAGTGAACCCTAATGCAAACTATGGACTTTGAGTGATTAAAAGAACACACGATATATATTGAAAAAAATACATGATGTAAAAATACATGATATATGTATCATGTAATAATATGTGACATATGTGTATCTCCCTTCTCCACAACTGCTTTACCTTCAGGGTCAGAATGAGGAAAAGAAATAAGAGCAGTCTTGATCCTCCAAGGGGATGGAGCAAAGTTCTTGACCCCTGCCGTATTCTGCCCCGTGTGGCTCTCACTGGGACTATTTGTGGGCCTCCACTACTCCCAAGACCCGTGTCACAGAGTCTAATGCCCCGGGGCCTCGCTGTCTTCTGTACTGGCAAAGGTACACTGAGCCATTTACAAGTGATTTGTTGGGCTGCTACTCAGAGCCACACTCAGCACCAGCGTGCGGTCCTGGAGGGAGCTTGGGGCAAGACTGGCTGGCACTGGTGGAAAAGCCAATCTCATTCGTTAACTCTGTAGATATTAAATGCATCCGTGCATGTCAAAAACAGAAGACAAGACTGGGAGAGGGTGAATAAAAAATCAGGTATTTGAGACTGAAAAGACTACTTTTTGGGAAAAGAGTCACAAAATTTACAACTGGAACTACAGAAAATATATTTGCAAAGATCCTTAATTGCACATAAGCGTTGACATTAACCTGGATTTAAAAACCCTTGAAGGGACTCCTGGGTGGCTCAGTTGGTTAAGCATCTGCCTTTGACTCAGGTCATGATTCCAGGGTCCTGGGACGGGGCCCCGCATCGGGCTCCCTGCTCAGCGGGAAGCCTGCTTCTCCCTCTCCCTCTGCCTGCTGCTCCCCCTGCTTGTGCTCTCTCGCGCCTCTCTCTGTCCAATAAAAAACAAAACAAAAAACAAAAACAAAAACAAAACTTTGAAAATATACTGGGCATAAAATATTAGAAACTTATTCTTACTCTTGCCAAATTTTTTAGAAAAATTTCTTATGCAGACATGTTATTCATGAAGATTTTTTAGAAAACTCAATATTAAAAAGTTTTTCTTTCCTCAGATACTCTCAGTCAAGGTCAGAAGTCCTCAACTCAAACTTCATCTTAAAGGTGTTTTTGGTTTTGAGGAAAGTTTCCTTTCTTCTCAGTAAATGTTTATTACCTTCAGACTGATTAATGATCAGAAGAGTAAGTCTGAGATAATGTGGATAAAAAGCATTGTGTATTTTGGGGCTCCTGGGTGGCGCAGTCGTTAAGTGTCTGCCTTCAGCTCAGGGCGTGATCCTGGCGTTATGGGATCGAGCCCCGCATCAGGCTCCTCCGCTGGGAGACTGCTTCTTCCTCTCCCACTCCCCCTGCTTGTGTTCCCTCTCTCGCTGGCTGTCTCTATCTCTGTCAAATAAATAAATAAAATCTTAAAAAAAAAAAAAAGCGTCATGTATTTTGTTTGGGGAAGCGTTTGAAATGTTTTTGGAGTTCTACTGTTACCTCTGACCACTGTGGTGATCTTGGCCATAGGTGTCTGACTGTCGCTTGGGAAAGAATTACTTAGATTCACACCATCCTATGTAGTGAGCACAGTTAATGGCCAGGTAGCAAGCACGCCAAGGGAAAGTTTTAATGCTCTGGTTTCACTCCATAAGCAGCAGTAGAAGTGCTCTGGAATATTTTACCTTGATTATTATTAGGACCCTGATTATTATTATTCTAAAATTTTTGAGATCTTATTAATTTTATTATTTATTTATGTATTTTGCTCATTAAATTTCACAATAATCTTATGTAACAAATACAATTTACATTTTCTTTGTATGCTTGAAGTTTTCCCAGTTCGATTCATAGCTTCCTTGATCTCAAAACCCATGCTATCAGCCAGTCAAAATGAACTTTAGTTTATCAAAGGGGTTAGAAGATTGAAAACATGGTGTATTAGGTTCTCCAGAAAAATAAACAAATCAAACAAATGTGTATACACACACACACATAGTAAATATAAATATATTTATATATATGTATATTATATAGTAAATATAAATATGTAGTAAATACATATATTTGTATTTACTCTAAGGAATTGGCTCATATGATTATGGATGCTGACGGGTCCCAAGGTCTGCAGTCAGCAAGCTAGAGACCCAGAAGAGATAATGGTGTAGTTTCTCTTCTGGAAGCCAGCAAGCTCCGGACCCAAGAAGACCCAGTGTTTCAGCTGCAGTTCAAAGGCAAGGAAAAACCATTGTTCCAGGGCAAAGCAGTCAGGCAGCAGGAGTTACCTCTTATTGACCTGTTTGGTCTATTCATGTCTTCAACTGATTGGATGAAGCCCACCCACACTGAGGAGGGCAATCTGCTTTACTTAGTCTACTAATTCAAGTGTTCATCTCATCCAGAAAACCCTCAACAGACACACCCAGAATGTTTGACTAAATGTGTGATGAGACATATTTGAATTTTAATTTTTATTAATTTTGCATCAAATAAGTAGATAAAATGTAGATAGAATGTGCCTCCTACCATTTAACAAAAACAGTATTTCACAATTATATTAATGAGAAGATTCATAAGGGTCATGAAGATAAAATTAATGAATTCTTAGATCTACAGGAATAGTTCAGTATCTCAGAGACAAACGTCTATAGTTCTCATTCTATGAAAAGGTACATGTTTCTGTTTATTTTTCTCCTTTACTTAAAATTAGTATTTGTTTTTGTTTGTTTGTTTGTTTGTTTTTTAAATTTATTTATTCGACAGAGACAGAGACAGCCAGCGAGAGAGGGAACACAAGCAGGGGGAGTGGGAGAGGAAGAAGCAGGCTCCCAGCGGAGGAGCCTGATGTGGGGCTCGATCCCAGAACGCCAGGATCACGCCCTGAGCCGAAGGCAGACGCTTAACCGCTGTGCCACCCAGGTGCCCCAAAATTAGTGTTTGTTATTGCTATTCAGTTTAAAATTTCTTCATAAATTTCCTGGCACTTTGCTATCATTATTATATTGTGCTTTACATGCCATGACTGAATGTGCATATTTAGACACCTTGAATTGTTTGAAATTGTCAGCAAAATTTCTTGCTGTATTGTCGGTGTTGGGGAAATTTTATTGGATAAGATGTCTTAGTGGAATATAGCCAGATGGGGAAACCAAACATAAAGATACCAGTGTGTTAACATTTTTCTTGGCATTTTAATGTAAAACTTGTGCAAGAGAACCTAAATTGTACTCCCCCATTTTCAAAGTTTTAGGTTCTTTTTTCCTATGGTCATAAAAAAAGCTATGAAAGCTCTCGGTGTGGATTGGTGTGTCAATCACGGTTCAGTCAGAAAAGCAGAAACTCTAGGATGCATATAATGTATAATGCATGTGCACGTGTGTGTGCATATAATGCATGTGCATATGTGTGCATATAATGCATGTGCATATGTGTGTGCATATAATGTATGTGCATATAATGCATGTGCATATGTGTGCATATAATGCATGTGATATAATGCATGTGCATATAATGCATGTGCATATGTGTGCATATAATGTGTGTGCATATAATGCATGTGATATAATGCATGTGCATATGTGTGCATATAATGTGTGTGCATATAATGCATGTGATATAATACATGTGCATATGTGTGCATATAATGTGTGTGCATATAATGCATGTGCATATGTGTGTGCATATAATGTATGTACATATGTGTGTGTGTATGACTTGACTTTACACAATTGCGGGAGCTGATTAAGCTGTCTCTGCAAGGCTGTCACCTTCCTGACTGATGTAGGAATTCTGCAGCCCACAGGGCCGGCAGTCAGGAAGAAGATGAAGGTATCGGGGATAAAGACCAGGGACAAGCAGGAAACCATGAACAAGAGCTGGAGCCCATGAGAACAGGCAGAAGCCCATGTCAGATCCTGAGCGGAAACTAGGGCCCCTCGTCATGGCACTAAACACTCACACCTGGCCCAGAAGTCGGAGACGCTGAGGAGGATCCTGGGGAAGCTGGAGAGGTTGTAGGCCTGCATCAACCTCATGCCAACAAAGTGAGTCAGCAGATCACTGACATGTGGGCTGAGGCTACACTTCTGCCCTTCGAATTTCCCACGAGATTCTCTTGGGATGACCCTAAACAGAAACAAGCAGTTTCTGGCAAATGTAGCTCAGATGAACGAAGATGACACATGACAAAGCCACCACGGTTACGGACTCCGATCACTGACAGCCTATTCATTCATTAAGCCATTCGTCATTCTGAAATCCTGAACTCCAGCTTCGGCACTGTAGTTGCATGGGGCTTACCCAGCATCGATCTGGCCATCCCTCCAAAGACAGCTTGTTAGTTTCTCTCTCTCTCTTCCAATCTGTGTGTGCACACGCGTGCGCGTGTGTGTCTGTGTATGTATATATATATGTGCACACACATGTGTATAAACTTGCACATTATTTGTAAAATTGTATGCACACATATACACACATACATTCTCACAATATATGGATTAAATCCAGGGTAAATTTTACTTGTATTTCATTTTACTTACATTTTATTATAAGTGTCATGTTTTACACTTGGCTGTTATTTTTTAAAAGATTTTATTAACTTGTTTGACACAGAGAGAGAGAGAAAGAGAGAGAGAGCATTGGCAGGAGGAGTGGCATGCAGAGGGAGAGGGACAAGCAGATCCCCTGCAGAGCAGGGAGCCCGATGCGGCGCTCCATCCAAGGACCCTGGGATCATGACCTGAGTTGAAGGCAGATGCTTAACCAACCGGGCCACCCAAGGAGCCCAGATACTTGGATAGTTAGTCCCCCTCTGACCGCCATCACCATTCTTAGTATGAATGGGTATCTTGGGCCAGGTGACAGATGACTGAGCCTCCTGCCTGTAGCTTAGTCAGGTGGGTTGCGGCCCATTTTCATCCATCACTGGACTCATGAGCTGACGAGGCGGAAGAACCCCTCTCAGATTCATCTCTTACGTTTCACATACTGAAATAACTCTTACTTATTCTAGGTTTGGGCATTTGAGTATCTTCGTTCTTCCATGTTCTTCAGTTTCCTGGTGTATTCGTTTTCTGTGTTTCACAACAAATTACCACAGATTCAGCAGTTTAAACCAGCACTTACTATCTCGTGGCTGGATTCCCTGCTCAGGATCTCACTAGGCTGAAACCAAAGTGGCAGGGCTGCATTCCTTTCTGGAAGTTCTAGGGAAGAATCTGCTGCCCAGCTCATTTGAGATGTTGGTAGAATTTGGTTCCTTCTCATGCATTCCATGTGGCCCCTGCATTCACCAGCAGGCACCTCCCTGTTGAGTCCTTCTCAGGCTTTTAATCTGTCTTCGTTTTCTTGGGATTTTTGTACCAAGTTACCACAAGCTGGGCGCTTTAACCCAGATTTAACGATATAAATTCATTCTTTCACAATTCTCGTCTAGAACTCCAGGTGTTGATAGGTCCATGCTCCCTACAGAAGTCCTAGGAGAGAAGTCTTCCTTGCCCCTCTCTAGCCGCTGGTGGCTCCAACAGTCTTTGGGGTCTCTGCATCTGTCGTCACGCGGCCTTAGTACTGGTGTGGGCTCTGTACCTCTGCAGCCAAACCTCACTCTCCTTTTTAATACAGATGCCAGTCATTGGATTTAGGGTTCCCTCTACCCCATCTAGTATTACCTCACCATAACTCGATTACATCTGCAAAGACCCTATTTCCAAAAGGACGCATTTACAGGTCCTGGGGGCAGGACCTGGACATACTTTTGGTTGAGAATTTTTTCATCCTTTTTTTTTTCATTTTCATATTGTTCTTGAAATCTGGTGTTTATTTTACGTTTACAGCATAATTAAGTCGGGCTACTCACATTTCAAGTGCACAATGGTGTCAACCTAAATAAAGAGGTAAACTGAGGCAAGCTTGAATTGCCAGAAATTGAGTTTATTTGGGAAAAGCAGGGGAATTGCAATGTGGGAAATGTGTACTGTAGCAGGCTACAGGCACGTTCCTCGGGAATTGGGGGCTGGTTTTATTTATGGGCAAGAAGTGCAAAGAGGGAGAAGTCCAGCCAGAGTCCAAGCAGTAAGTTCATTGGCTTGAGGATAGGGAGAGATTCTCAGCAGATGTTCATTAGTCGGGAGATAAGAGTTGGTCTTTTGTAAACAAGTCACTTACAGTAAATCAATCTCTTTCAGTTCTTAAGTTCTGTTTTTCTGAAGGCACATGCGTGAGATTCTTCGTTTCATAACCTCCGGTTCCATTTTAGATATTGAAATCCTCTCACCGTGGACACATGTGTCTGGTAGCTGCCATCTTGGACAATATAGGTGTAGCAGGCACCTCAAAATCATTAGCCTTAGGGAAGGTTATGGAAATATCCATGCACTTACTCCTATAACCGCTCCCTTGCATTCTGGTTTTACACACGTACTGGTGGCCAGCGGGTTCCCACCGCATCTCTCACTGGGACGCCAGAGAAATTCCAGAGCGGGAAGAGAGAAAGAGGCTTGCAGGTGAGGCAAGGTGCTGTTGGGTTGCACTTGCTTGGAGCTGGATAGCAGGGCAAAAACTAAAAGTGGGCAGAGATGAAGTGAGACAGGTTACAAGACGTGTCTGCTATATCTAGCAAGCAGAGAAATGAAAATAAAAACAAGAAGGTGACGTTATTTTTTGTTCTATCGTATTGGGGGAGATTTTTTAAATGACAATCCCTTTTAGGTGGCTATTCGAATGAGAATCTGCACACAAGCTCTGCAAATGGAAAGCATTTGGGAATCGCTGGGGAGGTATTAAGACAGGGTGCGGCCACTGATTAGATTCAAGAGGTCAGGAAAAGGGAGGGGTATCACTGGGCTCCAGCCTGAGTCACGGGAAGGATTCCTCCACTGTTAACTTAGGCTGGGGAGACAGGAAGGAGAACTGGTGTTTCAGGAATAAGAAAGGCTTTGGAATGTTGAGCTAGAAATTTGTGTTCCGAGCTTGTTAATGAGGTAAGATTTGTGAGTCACTGCAAATAAGTTGTAGCTGACTCCTTCTCCAGAAAGATAATGAGATTTTGAAAGGGCTTAGGGAAAAATGCCAATATTTTTTTTTTGAAGATTTTATTTATTTGACAGAGAGAGAGAGAGAGAGAGAGAGAAAGAGAGCACAAACAGGGGGAGTGGCAGAAGGAGAGGGAGAAACAGGTTCCCCACTGAGCAGGGAGCCCAATGAAGGGTTAGATCCCAGGACCCTGAGATCATGACCTGAGCCGAAGGCAGATACTTGACTGACTGAGCCACCTGGGCGCCTCCCAGAATGCCAGTATCTCAGGGTGTTCTGAAGGGTGAAGCTAGTGGAGGAGGGCAGGTTTGGAGAGGTAGGAGGAAAACAAAGAAATCAGACATCACAAATTGGAGATACTTCCAAGGGAGAAGTTTAACAGGGTTGAATGCCGCAGAAAGGTGGAGCGTAAGAAAGCCACAGTAATGCCATTCAACTTGGTGAAGAGGAAAGTGTTTGAGACCTTTGAGGGAGTAATGTCTGTGGAGCGAAACGGGCAGGATTCAGATGGCGCAGGGTTGGAAGGAGTTAAGACCCCTTCAACAAGAAGTGACGTGTATATTAATGAAAGGAAAGAGAAATGGCTGTAGGAGGCAGTAAGATCAATGAGATGGCCGTTGGACTCCCGAATTGTGAACAGACTTACTTTGTAGACATTTAATAAGATATAAATAGGTTTTTAAATAATTAGAAATCTAGCATTATTTAAATTATTTTGATTAAAAAATTGATATTAATTATTAATTTTAGCTTGCCTTTTAACTTAAATAAATTTGAGTCTTTTAGAAGAAAAGTATTTTTACTGAAATGTATGACAATTAAAATGTTTCTTTTTTTTAAGATTTATTTATTTATTTATTTGAGAGAGAGAAAGAGGGCACAAGCATGTGGGGAGAGGCGGAGGGAGAGGGAGAAGCAGGCTCCCCGCTGAGCAAGAAGCCTAATGTGGGGCTCGATCCCAGGACCCTGGGGTCATGACCTGAGCCAAAGGCAGATGCCTAACCGACTGAGCCACCCAGGCACCCGAAATGTTTCTATTTTAGTTTATGTTAGTGATAACATTAAAATTGTGTATACTGTGAATATAATGACATTTGACCTTACAATTCTGTAGATTGGTACTCTCCAATAGAAATATAATGTGAATTACAAACATGAGCCACATAAGAAATTTGAAATTTTCTAGTAGTCACATTAAAACAGCAAAAAAGATGAAATTAATTTTAATAATATTTTATTTATCAGTATAGTAAAAGTATCTAAAATATAATCAATATAAAAGTTTTTAATGAGGTATTCCATATATTTTCTTTTTCCAGCCTTGGAATTGTATATTTTATACTTAGAGCACATCTCAATTTGGACAGACCACATTTCATGTGCTCAGTAACTGCATACGGCTAGTGGCTACCACATCGGACAGTGTGTCCTTTGATCATTGTGGTCAATAGAAAAACAAAATAGGTGAAAATCTGTATTAAATCAACTTAATTCATGATTCTGCTGAAATGAAGGTAAGGAAATGAAATGTTATGAAATAAAGTATGTATTGATTTATAGCAGATGTGTGTTTTTATTTTATTATTTACCCAAACATCAACAGAATACTCAGACACGCACGAGTATGAATGAATCAATTGTCTTTGACATTTTTCAGGCATATAAGAACCAACTTATACATTTTTTTTTTTAAAGATTTTATTTATTCATTCAACACAGAGAGAGAGACAGCCAGCGAGAGAGGGAACACAAGCAGGGGGAGTGGGAGAGGAAGAAGCAGGCTCCCAGAGTAAGAGCCTGATGCGGGGCTCGATCCCAGAACCCAGGATCACGCCCTGAGCCAAAGGCAGACGCTTAACGACTGAGCCACCCAGGCGCCCCGAACTTATACATGTTTAAATTTTGTCATTATAAAGTATCAAAGTAGAAGACTAAAACATTTCATTTTAAGAGTTTGCAAATTTCATTTATAACTTCTAAATATTTAGACATGGTATGTGGACCCTCATTAATACTCTCGCCTCAGGCCCTGCAAATGTTGGGGCCTGGCTTGTAACCCTCTTCCCTCAAATATTGACATGGCTCATTCCCTTACTTTTTGGGGTATGGGCTCAAATTTCCCTACCTCAGTGAGAACCAAAACCATATACGCTCACATAGTTTACTGTGTGTATTAACAGGACTTTACTATTTTATTATTTTCATCAACATAACTATTAGTCCAGGAAACTCTTGCTGAGGAAGAGAAAAGTTGTAAATAACATTCTTGTTCATTCCAAAAACTTCCTGAAAGGCTATCAGCTTTTTCTGGAAAGCATCACATTGCAACTTATACCCCAAGACTACTTGAAGACTCTGAAGACATCACCTTAACATTTTCACCTTGCTGCGACCACCGATCCTAAACTTCCGAATTGTGATCCTTACACAATGTTAGCCAAGCACTGCCATTGAAAACCTGGCTTTAAACTGACTCAGGTCTCAATAAATACG
>NW_024423453.1:5741847-5860029 GCF_017311325.1 Ursus maritimus
AACGTAGCCCCCCCCCCCCCCAGTAATGAGATGCTGCGAAGACTCTGTAGTTTCCTTTATCAAGGTGAATATAAGTTCCGTTTGTCTAATCAAGAGGTTGTCTTAGTGCTCTTTTGGGGCATCAGTATGGCTTTTCTGGAACATTCTTGTTTAGAATTGCAACCCTGCCTTCACCCCTGTACTTTCTATCCTCTTCACTGCCTTAATATTCGCCCTAGCTCCTCTATTTCACTTATTAATGTGTTATTGTGTCATTCTGCTGTAATAATTTCAGTCCCACGGAAGGCTGGCATTTCTGTCTCTGTGTCTAGAGCAATTGCTGGTACCTAGCAGATTGTCAGCGGTTGTTGTTGAATGAATGAATAGTATCTAAATATTATGCACATGACTAACTTAAGCCCCAAATTAGCATTTGGGGCAGACATCTTTAAGCGATTTAATTGGCTCACATCCTACAAACCTTTATGAGTCTTCCTCACATTAAAGAAGGTCAAGGAGCACATGTGGTAACTGTTTTATGATTCTTTTATTTGAGATTTTCATTTTTGTTTTTATGACTTTTGACTACTAGAAAAACATGCTCTGTAAAGTTTCTAGCTAACACAATGATGTGGGACTTGGATTCCTCATAAGTCTACCTGTCTTTGGTTGTACGATTTCATAATCATATTTGAGGAGCCTACTGGTCCTATCCATAGGAACTCCATCAGCCTGTCTCCACATCCATTCAGGCTGGCCTTTGGTTAGTCAAATTGTTTTAAACAAGAGAATGTGAAAAAAAGTCTTTGATCATTCCTGATGTTCTTTAATTCCAGAGAGGTTCTAACTCTCAAAGGAAACTTTTTTTTTTAAGACTTTATTTATTTGACCGAGAGAGCCAGAGCACAAGCAGGGGGAGTAGAGGGAGAGGGAGAAGAAGCACGCTCCCCACTGAGCAGGGAGCCTGATGTGAGGCTCCATCCCAGGACCCTGAGATCATGACCTGAGCCAAATGCAAACGCTTAACCTGAAACTTTTTTTTTTTAAGATTTATTTATTTATTTGAGAGACTGAGACTGAGCGTGAGCAGGGGAGGTGCAGAGGAAGAGGAGACAGAATCCCAAGCAGACTCCAGACTCCGGCTAAGCACAGAGCCCACTTGGGGCTCAATCCTATGACCCATGAGATCACGCACCAAGCTGAAACCAAGAGTCGGAGGCTGAACTGCCTGTGTCACCCAGGTGCGCCTTGGCAAAAACTTCTGTATGAGAAATGATATCTGTGTCTACAGGACATGCCATCTTTTCATTCCCTGTGTATTATTAATTTTATTTGTCCTGGATCAGAGAGATTTATGCTTAGAACATCCTCCTCACCTCTATTTTTACCAAAATAAACTTTGGTATAATACTTTCACTTTCCAGGCGCCTGGGTGGCTTGGTCGTTAAGTGTCTGCCTTTGGCTCAGGGAGTGATCCCAGAGTCCTGGGATCGAGCCCCACATCGGGGCTCCTCTGCTGGGAGCCTGCTTCTTCGTCTCCCACTCCCCCTGCTTGTGTTCCCTCTCTTGCTGGCTGTGTGTCTCTCTCTCTCTGTCAAATAAATAAATAAAATCTTAAAAAAAAATAAAAAACTTTTACTTTCACATAATGAGACTCAAGAGAGACATAATAACTCACCACTGTATTTACTGTATGGATGATTTTGACAATGTCATCTACCACATATCCAGGTATCAACCTTGATAAGAAACCAAGGAAGAAGTGGCCATAATTCCAGGAAAAGCTATGCTTGTCCTGTGTAGCAGGTAGGCTTTGAATGTATACTCTGTTCATACATTGTATTAGTTTCTTTCTTTGCTTTGGTTGCTAGGAAACTCAGAGCCAAACTTGTTCCTTACCTTTGGCAGATGTGTAGGGACTTCCTAAATTTTACTTTGGATTTATTTTACTCTTCCTCCAAGATTCCCCTTCACTTTGACTTTTTTTTATCTATTTTATCCCATTTAATTGTATGTATTTTTATCAGTCGCCTCAAATCCTTTTTCGATGTAAGTGTAAATGCTAGAATAAGTTAATACGCAAACAAATAAATAAAATGAGATTTGTTCAGGAAGAGGAGACATTTTAATTGTAACTTTTCAGCTTTTCTGCACCCAATGTTTTCCCAGTTTTTCTTCTAGTGACTGAAAAATTTACCCCAGATATCAGTTATTAAATGTGAAAAATGCACATAAAATTGGTGTCTTTTAAAAAACCATACAGAATAGTTCAATTGCTTTATATAAATGAAATGCAGGTCACTGCAGTTGATTAGCTCATTCTTTTGTATTATTAATTTTACTAAATGAAGCAGCTGTTAATGAAATATTCAGGAGGTCAAGTTATCAAGATTCATGAAGCGTCATATTTCACCTGAGAGGCTTTGTTGTCAGTTATCAAACATAAAATGAGTAGGGTGAAAAAATGAGTCTGAGAAAAATAATTTAAAAGTTGTCAGCGTGGTAATTAATCTGTTGGGCATTTTCCATGTTGATGATAAATGACATCTAATTACTTAAGCATTCTGTATTGTGTCTCCTCTCCAAAATTATTTTTTGGGAAGTTCACAACTATTAGACAATTTCTTAGGCCTGATGTGTGCCTACGTCAACTCTTTTTTTCCATTTCATTCCTCAGGCCATTTCAATAATGGAGGATTTGGCTTAAACCCACCGGCTGTGTAATTTCCAGGTTGTAGCTTTTAATTCATACAGAAGTGTCATAGCCTGAGCAGGCTTGTTGGGTTACACCTCTTTCTTCCGTTCTTGGGGAAGTTTAATCTGTGATCCTTTGAGTTACCCAGATAAAAAACTTTCAGCAAATCTCCAAGTCTTTTTTAAGATCTTGAATTTAAGATGAAGATTCATGGAAAATTGGTCTAGGACATCTGTTTTGATGGAGTTTCTGCCAGCCAGTGAAAGGGTAGTGAGCATTCAGCAAGACTATCGTGAACTCATTCCCTTTAAGCACGATCTTTCCGTTCAGCATTTACAAATGGAAGACCAAAGGAATGGTGCAGAGTGAACTGAAGGCCATAGGGATGGGCGTGAAGAATACTGAGGGAAAATGTTTCCCTTAACGTTTTGTTAAGTCAGGTTTGGAAGCCAAGAGAGAGGTGACAGAATCAATAGAAGTGATGTTGAGCATTTGTCAGTCAGGGTCCAATCAGGAAAAGAAAAAGCACAAGAGCTATTTTAACAAAGAAAATTTAATATGGGGAATCAGTTAAATGGGTATTAAAAGGAACACAGAGGGGTGCCTGGGTGGCTCAATTAGTTAAGCGTCCAACTCTTGGTTTTGGCTCAGGCCATAATTTTAGGGTCATGAGATTGAGCCTTAAGTAGGGCTCCGTGCTCGGGGTGGGGGGGAGTCTGCTTAAGATCCTCTCCCTCTCCCTCTGCCCCTCCTGCCACGTGTGTGCATGCATGGGCACGCTGTCTTTCAAACTAAATAAATACATCTTAAAAAATAAAAAGGAACACAGAGATGATGACTTCGGGAAGTAGCTTCCTTCCTAGTACTGAGGGCACAATGAGAAGAGAATGGGGCTCTCAGAAAGTCTGGAAGCTTGGAGGAGAGGCCCTCAGAACTGCGTGGCTGGCACTGGTGTATCTCAGATGGTCATCATTATGAGGCTGGATCTGAGAGGAGGGGCAAAGCCGGAGACTGGAACCACCTGTGCTACTTGGGTAAAAAGCCACCCTGGAGTGACCCAGACAAAAAAGAAAACAAAAGAGAACTGGGCAGTTATTTCTTCCTCCTCCTGCCTTCTAGATTCCCTTTAGTTTCTCCCACTGGTGAAACCTAACAGATGTCAGATGGCAAAGAAGTGTTTTGCAGAAGCCCAGTCCCAGTATCACAAAGCTACGAGGTCAGGTTCGAAGATGAGGGAGCATAGTTGCATTTTCTGACACAGACATGCTATATGGGGACGAAAATAGGAGGGAGAAAACCTAAAAAAATTCTAAAAAATGTAAAAAGAGGAGAAAAAAGATCTTTAAAAAAAACCCCACAAAACTGGGAGCCAGAGAAGAGATAGTTGTAATTTATTTATTTATTTATTTATTTATTTATTTATTTATTTATTTATATTTTTGAGACAGAGAGAGTGCATGTACACAAGGTGGGGGGAAGGGGCAGAGGGAAGGGAGAAAGAGAATTTTAAGCAGGCTCCAGGCCCTGCGTGGAACCTGAAGTGGGGCTTGATCTTACCACTCTGAGATTATGACCTGAACCGAAATCAAGAGTTGGCCGCTTAACCTACAGCCATCCCGGTGCCCTGAGAAGATAATTTTAAATAAATATTTACAAAATCTGCATTAACTGACAATGCTTTTTAGATTGGGTTTGAGTGTTGTGTTGTGATCGGGAGCTGTGACTTTATCTCAGTGAGCACGGGGTGGAAGCAGCAGTCTACCCGAAAGGCCAGTCATGGCTTCCTTGTGGATGAAACTAAGTAAAAAAAGGTTTAGCTAAAAGAAAGTAACCAAAGAAAAAACCCAGAAACTAAATTTAATAGACCCTCGAAGGGTTAGGTACGTTCTTCTTTTTTTTCCCCCTAAATTAAAAGTAATGAGAAAGCAACAGGAAGTACCAATACCCAAGTGTAAGACGATAGTGAATCATTCCACTCAAGCTAGATATATTTATGAGAAATGTTCTTATATTGAAAGAAATAATTAATAATAACTACATTTAATAATAACTACTTTAATGTGTGACCTCAGACAAATAACTTCTTTGGGTCCTTTTTTCTTGAATTGAACTAAATGAATCTTAGGTATTTATGGTCCAAACCCAGCAAACTGAAGATTTTCCTCTAGTTTTAATTTTATCAATCCCAAGTTCTTAGATAACGGGCTTCAATTCACTGCGGTGGTGTCAGAGATTATGAAAGTGATGAGTCAAGAAAAGAATACGTGGAGACCAAAGAAAGACATTTAATTCTACGGTGTAACAGGCTCTAATGCCAATTTCTTTTATTAAGACAATAGATTCAGTGTTTCAATAATCTCAGGCATTTGAAAATCTTTCAATAAGATGACTAGGAAGGAAGACACAAAGCCATTTTTAAAATAGGTTCTTGCACTTTTGAAGATGAAATCCTGGAGGGGGAAGAAATCCAGTCAGGACCCTGATGTCATCTGCTCTCTTAGATCGTTACTTGCTTACCTTAAATCACTATTTCTTAAAGCTGAGACTCATGGATATCTGAAACTACGTCTACAGACTCCAGCACAAGAAATAGCTTTTAAGTCATATCATGGACTTAATAAATTGGAGAGAAGTTTATCCTGATGACCAAATAAGAGTCACTAATTTTCTGCACAGTCATGGATGAGTTACTGATTAGTTACTTGGTGTGTCTGTTGCTGGTGTGGAGGAATGAATGCAAGAATCAGAGCTACTGCCCCTGTTGCCTCTGTGGATGTCCAGCTGGGTCTTTGTGTTCTGGGTGAATCAGGTCCCCCATGTACCGAGTGGGGAAAGGAAGCGTTTGCTTGGCCAGAGTAAGAGAGAGTTTTGGGCTTACCTTTGGAAGATGGTTGGATTTATTGAGACTAGAAGGATGAAGGGGTGGTGGGTTCTATGGTAACCAGCGCACCAGCCTGATGGAGGTCCATGTGTGGATGCCTGTAGACTTGGCACTCACACTGTTGCCTAGGTTGGGTGGCAAAGGTCCCAGTGGTAAAACTTGCCACGGAAGGTGTATACAATGCCAACTGACCTACTAATCTTCACCTAGACTGTGTAGACTTGGACAATGAGTATCTCAGCAGTGACCATAATGGACTAAACATCAAAAGATCTTCCTCAATTTTCCCAAACTGTATACATATTAGGGGTTTTGTACAATATTAAGAGAGGTGTAAGGGCCCCCAACTGACCAATATTTGATTTCCTCCCACCAGTTAACAACTAGGGACATTGTTATATGAGCAACAAATTCACACCATATGAGTAGTACACACCTGCTGAGAGGAACAGAGCATGGTATGATTTAACAGATTATTGTAGAAAAGTTTTTTACTAATAGTTTAAAATTCAAAGACCCATCCATAATTGTTTCTAAGCCCAAACCATGTGGTTACTATGATATTAGACACTTATAATACAAAAATTCATAATAATAAGAATAGAACTTTGTGGTTTGCGGAATACTCTCACAATTCTCATCTCTTTTCATCTGCACAATTCTATGAGATATCATTGTTCCTCACTTACAAGCAAGAAAGTTGAAGCTCAAAAGGTTACTGGAGATACTTTGTGTCATTCTAAAGTGAATAAAGTCATAGGTTAGATACTCAGGGTGAAGGGAAGGGCTGCTCTCAGAGAAAGAGCAGCTTGTGTGAGAGACTGAAGTGGGAGAGAGCATGTATCCTGCTTCCCTCCCCGCCCGACAACTTATTATTTTGAACGTGTTTTAATTTAGAGACAAGTTATATGACTAGTTCAAGGAGCGTCTTTCCCTTAGATTCACAACTTTAACATCTTGCCACATTTGAAAATAATTGCAGGAAAAATGAGGCTTCAGCTTTGAATGTTTCCATATACTCCCTTAAGAATACAGTTATCCTTGTAGAAATTTTGAGCTGAGCTTTGAAGAAAAGAAACATAAATTAATACAAAGAGAAGGACACATTGGTATATTACCACTTTAATCACCATGATATGAAACAGATGAGCCTGACTTTTGCAGGGTTTAATTAAGTTAGTCTTTGGGAAGTAATAATTATTTTACTTTTATTTTGATCTGTGTGTGTGTGTGTGTGTGTGTGTGTGTGTGTGTGCGTGTAGTTTACATATTAGATTGCCTTTGATTTTTCATAATAGCCCTTGGAGATAATTAAGGTAGATTAAAAAAAAAAAAAAGAGGTTATTTTGTTCCAGGTCATTTGGCAAATATGTGAACAAGTCAGGTCTTAGGATCAAAGTCGTTCCTCCAGATTTTCCCACCTCCCACAAATGCACCCTTTGCATTCAGAAAGAATCCTAGGTACTAGGAAATTTTGGCACAGTTGTGTTCCTCGATGCATGCTCCTTGGATGACTGCCTCCTTCCTGAAACATTTCACTTAGGTTTCCGCTACCTTGGAATATTATATTGCAGGCTGCAGTCGTTGAGCTGCCGCCATAGCCCTGCTGCGCGTGCGCACTGCGTTCTCCTCAGCCCCTGTAGCTGTCAGTGCACCTGGTTCTTGACCCCACCACAGCAGATAGCAGGCACGCTCTGCCCGCTCTGGATCTTCGACAGTTTCGAGTAGCTCTCTGCGTGTATGTTTTGTACATAGAAGAGACAAGAGTGAACATATACTCCTAAATTTCTGGGTAATTATTAGGAGGTGAAGGACGAAGCAATTGCTCAATTGGATAATGTGTATCTGTGAAAAAAAATATTTTATTTTTTAAAGATTTTATGTATTTATAAAGATTATGTATTTATAAAAATTATTATGTATTTAAAGAGAAAGAGCATAAGAGAGGGAGCACAAGGTTGGGGGGTGCGGAAAGGGCAGAGAGAGACAGAGAAGAAGGCTCCCCGCTGAGCAGAGAGCCCCACAAAGGGCTCAGGGCTCGATTCCAGGACCCAGAGATCATGACCTGAGCTGAAGACAGGCGCTTAACCGACTGAGCCACCCAGGTGCCCAACCGACTGAGCCACCCAGGTGCCCGGACAAAAAGATTTTAATAGAAGTAGGATGGCTAGACACGTGCCAGAGAATCCGATCTCCTGGATTCTCTTAGAAGCTTGGAATAGCAAACAAACAACAACAACAACATCAACAACAAAAGCTTGGAATGGATACCTCACGTCCTTCATTAAACATTTGTCCTCAGATAAGGAAATAACAGACATAACATTTTCTTTCTCATTGCCATAGATATGTGATAAATCATGTTTTTTACACAACTTTCTTGAGGTCCTGATAAAGGTAGTAGTAAGAAAGGTAGCATTTTCTTCACATTTGTCCCGAATTTGGCAAGAGAAATGAAGTTTCATGGTTTTTTCTTTCATTTTTGAAGTTCCAGGGAAACACAGTCCTGCCCATGAGGGTCAGTGAGCTGAAAGCAGAGAGAGGAAGAGAAGCTCTGAAATGACCCGGGCTTCTAGAGTTCTTAAGGTCACAGGATTCCCATTTGGTAGTAAACCTTGACCCCTCTAACCAGAGTCCAGGAAGAGGCATGACTGTGGGCAAGGAAAAGAAAGAGTTAAAGGGTATGGGAGAAGGAGAGGTGAGGAAAAGGGGAAGGGGAAGTGGAGAAGGAGAGGGAGAGGGAGAGAGAAAAAGATATTATTGAAAAGACTACTCTTCATTAAATGACTATTCCTTCTTGGTGACAGGATATGCAGAAGTTTATTTATTTCCAGGCTTTCTATCGTCCTTCGTCAGTCTGTATGTCTGTCTTTATGCCAGTACTATTGCTTTGTAACTGGTGGTACAAAGTAGTTTTGAAACTGGGGAGCATGAGTCCTTCAACTTTCTTCTTCCTCTTTCAAGATTGTTGTGGTTATTTTGGGTCCTGGGAGTTTCCATATGAATTTTAGGATCATCCTGTCCAGTTCTGCAAAGAAATCAGCTGAGATTTTAATAGGATTGCATTGAATCTGTGGATCAATTTGGGGGAGTATTGCCATCTTAACAATATTAAGTTTTCTGATCTATAAACATAGGAGTCTGTTCATTTATTTAGATGTTTCATTTCTTTCAACAGTGTTTTGCAGTTTTTAGAGTACAAGTTTTACAACTTTGTGAAATTTGATCCCAAATATTTATTACTTTTGTAAATGGAATTGTTTTCTTAATTTTGTTTCTGATTGTTCATTGCAACTGTATAGAATACTATTGATTTTTGTATATTAATCTTGTATCCTACAATCTTGCTGAACGTGTTTATTAATTCTAATAGCTTTTAAAGCCGATTCCTTAGGATATTCTATGTATATTACCATGTCATTTATACATGGAGATAGCTTTATTTCTTCTGTTCCAATCTGGATGCTTTTACTTTATTTTCTTGCCTATTTACGCTGGCTAAAACCTCCAGTACAATGTTGAATACAAATGATGATAGCAGATATCTTTGTCAGGTTCCTGATCTTTAGATGAGAGCACCCAATTTTTCACCAATAAGTATGTTAGCTGTAGGTTTTTGAAGATTTTTTTTTTTAATCTACTTGAGGACTTTCCCCTCTAAACCTAGTGTTGTAAGAGATTTTGTCATGAATTGGTACTGGATTTTGTCAAATGCTTTTTTTTTCCTTTCCCATCTATTGATATGATCACATAGATTTTTTCTTCTTTAACTTGTTGATATATTGGTTTACATTAATTGATTTTCAAATGTTGAACCAGACTTGCATACTTGGGATAAATTCTACTTTGTCATGATGTATAATTATTTTTAAACAATTTTGGATTTGATTTGTTAATATTTTGTTGAGGATTTTTCATCTCTCTTCATAAGAGATATTGGTTTATCCATTTTTATTTTTATACTGATGTCTTTATTTGGTTTCAGTATCAGGGTAATATCGGCTTTACACAATCAAGGGTTCTGTTTCACTGTCTCTGACCAGCTTAGCTGTTAAGCTTCACTAATGTCTGTGTGATTGCTACATTGTTTTCAACGATGCCCCAGGGCCCAAATTGTTCCATAGACAGATCCAATTCAATTTGGGCTCCTTTGAAGGAATTGTTTTGAGGTCGGTGTTGAAGACTCGTTCTGAGCCCAAGAGAGCTCTTCCCAGCGGTTTTTTTCCTTGACTCTCTGCTAAACTAACTGGTTGATTGTTCAGTGTATACCTTTCTTTTTTTTTTTTTTTTAAGATTTTATTTATTTATTTGCCAGAGAGAGAGACAGCTAGAGAGAGAGGGAACACAAGCAGGGGGAGTGGGAGAGGAAGAAGCAGGCTCACAGTGGAGGAGCCTGATGTGGGGCTCGATCCCACAACGCCGAGATCATGCCCTGAGCCGAAGGCAGACGCTTAACCGCTGTGCCACCCAGGCGCCCCAGTGTATACCTTTCATGCATTTGCCAGTCTCCTATTAATTGCTTTTCAACTCAAGATCATTTTTGAGAGCATCCTTAGGCTTGAACTTCCCTCTACTCTGTTGCAAATGAAATCTGTTCCTTTGGGAAGAGATTCAAAGTTCCCTGATTTCTGGCCTGCCTTTCCCCCTTTGCAAAATCTCTGAGCCAACTCTTTGGAGCTGTCAGGCAGAAGAGTGATGTGTTTCTGTCTGAGTGACCCATCTGCTTTAGCAACTGGGCCCTTGGTGGGGGAGGTGCCCCTGTAGTCTCTGGTCTCCTGAGCTTGGGTAAGGAACCTCTCTTTATGAAGGAGCCAGAACAAGGGCAATTGGGACCCCACTATTTTCAGAGAACTGCCCCAAGGTAGAGCCTCTATCCCATGACTTGCGGCTGGTTGATAGAAGGGACCATCACTGGAACCCATGTTCAAAGTCTCCTCTGTGTTGTATATTTCAGGGAACTCCATGTTCCCTAATCCCCTTCCACATATGACCCGAGTTAAATTTTGCTAATGCCCAACTTGAAAGAGATCTACTTAGGTATTTGAGAACCCCCTGCTTCACTGCCTTGGAGTTAATTAGTTGATGGAAACTTTTTCAGAGAAATTTGAAAATTCCGAGTCTCTCCATAGATATTAGATAGAAACTTGTTGCCTTAGTGCTTCAGCTTGGGGCCATCAGGATCTGTTTCACTTTTTCTGACCATCGGTGGTGAATTCCCTGCCCTTTGCTCCCCCAGCTTTTCCATCCTTCAGGTAAATTTTAATTCTTATATGAAACCCTTTGTTTCTGGAATTCTTCGAGTGGTTTGCTTTCTCGACTAAATCCAGACTGAAAGGAATCCAGTTCCCAGGGCAGATGTTTTAGTAGTTGTTGCTCAGTTGAGAGAGACCATAAATACCAAGACGAAAATGGAAATATTGTAAGTAAGAATTAGAGGGGCAACAAGGTCCTGGAGAAGACAGAAGGGATTGGGGTCAATAATACTGTTGTATGGACTATCCTTGAGCAAGAGGAGGGAGGAATATATCCTTAAGACTAGAAAGAAGTCAAGAATGGATGCTGTGTTAGCTTGGTTCCTGTGAGAAGTAGACATTAGGATGGAATTGAGTGGGCACATTATTTGTTGGGAAAAATGCATTTGAGGGAAAATGGGAAGGACATTGGAGGAGGCTGGAGGAACTTTGTTTCAGGCATGACCTCTGTGAAGGAAAGACAGAAGGAAAAGGATTGGGTAGGAAGTGTTATAGATGTAGTGCTGCTTTATGAAAGTTTTGACAAGACCATGGGAAGTCCTCCGGTCAAAGTTGTAGGAGTCTCGCAACTTGCAGGAGTAGGTCTGCCTTCTTATCTCTGCCACTTTAGTGGTTGTCCGCCATGTGTGAATTGTGGCCACAGCTCAAACTCTGTGGTGGATTTGGGGCCATCAGTAGGTTATATTCCCCACGCAGTTAGAAAACCACAGGCACATTTTTTGTCCCCTACTGATGGAGACCTAGATGTTGGTGTAGGTTTCAGAGGAACAAGATGTTGAGGTGGTCCATGCCTTAGTTTTCTCATTTGGAAAATGGGGTAACTAGAATAATAATTTGAAAGATTCCTTACACTTCTTAATCCTAATATTTCCAAGTAAGAAGGTACCTTTTTTTTTGTTTCATTTAAGATAAGAAAAAAATTAAACAAATGTAATTAATGTATATTTAAAAAATCAAATAATATAGAAGAGTTATAATCATAATATAATAATAAAAAGCATCTTCTACCCATTTATTGAATGCTTTCTAGGCAATTTTATGAAATCGCTCACTCTGGGCCCTATTTTTTTTCACATCCAATTCTGCTCTACTAAGGCAATCTTATCTAGTAGTTTCTATTTTGAATTATTCTGAGAGTAATTTCCATATCCTTAATATGTTTAGATTGCTATTTTTGGCTCATCAACCTTGTCTATTATATTGTGATTGGTGGTCAACCTTGAAAGCTGCTTTGGTTTCAAGAATTAGGTGCTATGAATGGGTAGCTTACACTACCCTTTTCATAATAAAGCACAGAGAATGTGGTTCAAAAGGATCTGAAAATAAGAAACATGTAATAGATTATTATAGGTGAATATACATCTAAAACAACCAACCACAGGAATAACCAAATATATTTCAATAATCTTTTTGGATAATATGTATGAAATTAGAGGAAATGAAAGGATAGCATGGAGGCTGCCATTCCAAACACCATCCATGATATCCTATGAAGGTCTGGGATGAATTAACTGCAGGATTCGTGTGTGCCATGTGACAAGAGGGGCCTGTGTTGAGTATTTATAAAACAATGGATAGTTCCTTTATCAACTGGTTTTGACTACATGCTCATATTTAACCTAATTACTGAAGTTAACTGAGTAATTAACTCTAATTACTGAGTAATGCATTTATGAAAGTGTTCATTTCTTTTTTGAATCACTCTAAATTATGTAGCTTAAGTTTTATTCATGATGCAATCTGTGTGCTATATATAACTATTTTAACTCTTCTTTCTAATAAAAGTAAGAGTTCACTAAAAAAATAATCAAAGAAAAAAGAAAAGGAAATATATCAAATGAATTGTGAGAGAACTACTTAAATTTTTAAGTTATTTGTATTTAAATCATATCTATCTTATGCAACAGGAAATGGTATAGTTTTTCTCCCCCGGAAGTACATCTTCCAAAAGGGAGGAGAAACAAATCTTCTCTGTATTTCTAGTCAAATTGCTGGCAGTCGAGGCACAATTTTGGTCACTTAAAACAGGCTCGTTTAGGCTGATTTATGTGGGGAACATTTTGAACAATTGTGCTGACAGTTTGAAATAGGTTCTGTCAACACTGAACTGAATTATTTCAATAGTTTATTTTCTCTCTTTGTGCAGCTACCCAAAATGAGGGGATAGGATAGGTTCAGCATTTACATTGAAATTTGTCCAATTAGAACTTTGGCAGCAGAATTATAACCTCCCCAGCTGTGGGCTGAGTGTTTTGGAGACACTTACATGTGGTCAAGGCATGTACACGGAATGCCCTTGGCAATGGGTAGAGGCCATTCGGAGCATAAGTTAGTCTGTGTCCTTTATTCACTCTGTCCATAGAGTAAAGAATGATCCTGTCACTGGGGGGATTTATCATGTTCATAGGGGAATTGATGATGTCAAAATTATTAAATGAGATCATGTTCTCTTCGGTTTATGCCAGAGTCATGCTATTATCCATACTGAATTCATACGGATTTATAGTATTGTTAATCTTAAGAACGGGGAAAAATTTAGATCTTATCTTCTGGTGAATACATTTCCTACTCCCTGTAGTGGCTTAGAGCTCCTGATGTTAGAAGAACATAACTGAATTCTGTTGATTTAATGTGCAATAATGGCACATTAGGAAGGCCTTGATACGGCCTCTGGAATAATTTCTGAATAGGGTGACACAATTTTAGGCAAACTGTAACGTTTGTTGATAGTGCATTATTGTATTTTGTTTTGTTTTGTTTTTTTCTGGCATAAAGTAAGCACTCACTAAACACTAACTGCTGTCACTCTCACCACCCACTCCGCCCACTCCCACTTCCTTTACTCTGATGATCCACTCCTCACGCTCCCCAGGCTGTGTCACGTTTCTGTGTCGTTCCCGGTGCTCTTCCCTCTCCCTGGATTTGCTCTTTTTGCCTAACGTCTCGCTCTGCAAAAAAGTTCTGTTTATATTCTTTCTCCTCCAGACAATCATCTCTAATGTCTCAGGTCAGGCCAAGTGACCACCTTTCTCTGTGAACCTGTGAAAACTTTAATTATGTTGCCAAATACACTGTAATATATCATAATATCTGGTTTTACCTGCCATTTCAACTACAGCAATGGCTAGTAAACTGCAGCCCTGGGGCCAAATCCAACTCACTTCTGCTTATGTAAATAATGTTTTACTGGAACGAAACGCACGGATTTGTTTGCGTGTTATCTATGGCTACTTTTATGCTACCAAGGCAGAGTTTGGTAGTTGTGATAGAGACCCTATGGCCCACAAAACCTCATTTTTACTATCGATTTACTTCTTTTTCTTTTAAGAAAGACTTTACGTTACATATTTATTTTCTTCACTGGGTACAGAACTATTCAGATTTTACATTTTTTTATGTGTTAGTTTTCATAAATTGTATTTTTAGGAGATTTTTTAAATTGAGGTATAATTAACATATAACATTGTATTAGTTTTAGGTGTATATCATAATGATTTGGTATTTGTATATACTGTGAAATGATCATGACAGTAAGTCAAGTTAACATCTATTCACCACTGAGTTACAAACATTTTTTTCTTATAATGAGAACTTTTAAGATCTATTGTCTTAGCAACTTTCAAATATGCACTAGAGTGTTAATAACTATAGTCGTCATGCTGTCCGTCATATCCCCATGACTTATTTATTTTATACCTGGAAGTTTATACCTTTTGACCTCCTTCATCTATTTTGCCCAACCTTGCCCACTACCCCTACTCCCTGGCCTTAGCAACCATCTCTCTGTTTTCTGTGTCTGTGAATTTTGTTGTTGTTTTGTTTTGTTTTGAGTTTCTATTAAGTTAGGTCATACAGTATTTGTCTTTGTCTGACTTATTTCACTTAGCTTAATGCCCTCCGGTTCCATCCATGTTGTCACAAATGGCAAGATTTCATTTTTACTGGCTATTCCATTGTCTAGCTAAATCGTGGAAGGAGCCGAGATGCCCTTCAACAGATGACTGGATTAAGAAGTTGTGGTCCATATATACAATGGAATATTACTCAGCTATCAAAAAGAACGATTTCTCAACATTTGCTGCAGCATGGACGGCACTGGAGGAGATAATGCTAAGTGAAATAAGTCAAGCAGAGAAAGACAATTATCATATGATTTCTCTCATCTATGGAACATAAGAAAAGGGAAGATCGGCAGGGGAAGAAAGGGATAAAGAAAGGGGGGGTAGGGTGGGGGAATGGGATAGACCGGTGATGGGTAGTAAGGAGGGCACGTATTGCATGGTGCACTGGGTGTTATACGCAACTAATGAATCATCGAACCTTACGTCAAAAACCAGGGATGTACTGTATGGTGACTAACATAATATAATAAAAAATATTATTATAATAAAAAAAAAAAAACAAAAAAAACCCACAAAAAACAAAACAAAAACAACAACAACAAAAAAGAATACTTACCCAAAAAAGTGTACTTGGTGAGAATCCATTTACATGAATTTCTAGAACAGGCAAAACTAGT
This sequence comes from Ursus maritimus, assembly GCF_017311325.1. Lineage (NCBI taxonomy): Eukaryota > Metazoa > Chordata > Mammalia > Carnivora > Ursidae > Ursus > Ursus maritimus. Next base: position 5,757,174 of record NW_024423453.1, read on the forward strand.
CTGGAGCATAAAAACCAAAAGAGTTGGGGTGACTGAGTGGCTCAGTCGTTAAACATCTGCCTTCAGCCCAGGGCATGATCCCAGGGTCCTGGGATCAAGCCCCACATCGGGCTCTCTGCTCCACTGGAAGCCTGCTTAGTCCTCTCCCAGTCCCCCTGCTTGTGTTCCCTTTCTCACTGGCTGTCTCTCTCTCTGTCAAATAAATAAATAAAATCTTAAAAAAAATAATGTTCCATTGTAAATATATGTACCATATTTTCTTTATCCATCAGTGGGCACTTCGGTTGTTTCCATATTTTGGCTTTTGTAAATGATGCTATAATGAACCTGTGGGTGCACATATCCTTTTGAGTTAGTGTTGTCATTTTCTGGGGGTAAATATCCATATGTGGAATTGCTGGATCGTGTATGGTAGTTCTTTTTTTTTTTTTTTTTTTTTAAAGATTTTATTTATTTATTTGACAGAGAGAGACAGCCAGCGAGAGAGGGAACACAAGCAGGGGGAGTGGGAGAGGAAGAAGCAGGCTCCCAGCAGAGGAGCCTGATGTGGGGCTCGATCCCAGAACGCCGGGATCACGCCCTGAGCCGAAGGCAGAACGCTTAACGACTGAGCCAGCCAGGCGCCCCCGTGTATGGTAGTTCTATTGTTAATTTTTTGAAGAGCCTCCACAGTACTTTTCACAGTGGTTGCACCAATTTACATTCCTGCCAATAGCACATAAGTGTTCCCTTTTCTGCACATTCTTGCCAACACTTGTTATTTCTTGTCTTTTTAATGACAGCCGCTCTCACAGGTGTGCGGTGACATCTTATGATGGTTTTGATTTACATTTCCCTGATGACCAGTGACATTGAGCATCTTTTCAGGTACTTTTTGGCTGTGTATCTTCTTTGGAAAAAGGTCTATTTTGTTTTTTTTGTTGTTGTTTTTGCTGTTCAGTTCCGTGAATTCTTTATATATTTCAGATATTAACTCCTTATCAGATACATGATTTGCAAATATTTTCTCCCATTCACTAGGTTACCTTTTCATTTGTTGATGATTTCCTTTACTGTGTAGAGACTTTAGTTTAATGTGGTCCCCCTTGTTTATTTTTGCTTGTGTTGTCTTTGCTTTTGGCATCAGATTAAAAAAAAATCATTGATCAATGTTAAGAAGCTTACTGCCTATGTTTTCTTCCGGCAGCTTTATGATTTCAGATCTTACATTCAAATCTTTAATCTATTTTGAATTAATTTTTGTGTATGGTACAAGACCATATATAAGACCAGTTTCGTTCTTTTGCCTGTGGTTGTCCAGTTTTCCCAGCACCATTTATTGAAAAAACTCTCCTTTCCCCATTCTATATTCTTGGCTCCTTTGCTGTAAGTAATTAACCATATATGCATGGGTTTATTTCTAGGTTTGACAGTTCATTAGGGTTCTTCTTCTTCTTTTTTTTTTTTAAGTTCCATTTCCAAGCTGCCATTTTTTGAATAAAATTTTCCTAAGGCTGACAAAGAAGAGTATATTTTAGGCTTATGCTGTTCAGTATGGTGTCCATTAGCCACATGTAGCTATTAAGCATTGAAATGTGGCTAGTTCAGATTGAGGTGTTTTGTAAGTATAAAATACACACCAGATTTCAGGTCTTAATACAAAAATAATGTAACATAGTTATTGATTTTATGTTGAATTGATAACATTTTGCATATATTGGGTCAAATATTATATATGTGTATACTAATTAATTTTAACCCTTTATTTTTACTTTAACGTTAGATTTACATGTGTGGCTCACGTTATATTTGTATTGGACAACATGACTATAGAATATTCCGGAAGGAAAGATGAAGAAGTAGCAGGATATTTGTCTACTGCAAGGCAAGAAAAAGATAAAACAAACAAACAAAAAACAAAGAAAAAGCAGTGTGTAGAAATCAGGAAAGATATGGTGGAAATACAGTAAATATATAAGTAATCACAATAGATGTAGAAGTTTCATGACCTTGCAAATGAGTTCAGAGACATTTACATGAGACAAATGTGCTCATCAAAGGAACAAGTGTCTTTTTCAGTTTTTCAAGTTACTCTGTGTCAGGACTATTAGCACGTTGTATTTTGTCTTTTCTTCTAATGTGAGGCTTATGGGCATACTGTTCTAGAGACAGGCAGGTGGAGGAAAAATTTTCAAAACTAGAAGTGGAGGAAAAACGATTCCTTTTAAAATTATATTTTGTTATCAGAGACAAGGAGCTACGTAACAGCTAATCATCTTAAGGGTATTATTGTTCTGAGTAACATATTAGTACACTCACAATTTTGAAGCCCTTTCTATTTAATTTCAAAGATTCCATTCTTGGAAAAATAACTCACATTTTGAAAATGTATAAGAAATTATATGAACAATTGTTCATTTGAATAGAAGAAAGAATATATGCTCATGTTCATATTGTATGTTCATAAGTTAAACATAAAGTCCATTTGTAGGAAGCAATTAGTAACTATCTTCAACAGTTACCACTTTGAGTTTTGGTCGAAATCATTCAGCACCTGGCATTTTTGCAAGGTTAGAAAGGATTACAATTTACAACTACAAAAGAGGTAATGATTTATTAACTCACTGAAATTTACATTTGAATTCGATGTGATAGAATATCTGAATATTAGGAAAAGAAAATTCAGAACCATCAACCCCCTGATATCTACTACATGTACAAGCATGTCTTGTCAACTTAAATCAAAATATGTAGTAGAAATGTCTAGACTGGTCATGACAAAAAAGACTGAGGAATTGTTTTGGCAATTCCTTGCTTATATATTAAATTAATTTTGAACTCAATATTTAAAAATAATAAAACTACCCCAAATTCATTATTTTCAATATTGTTATTAGTTTATTATCCAGAGAATAGTACAGTAACATGCCATTTTCTTTCATTGGGGTTTCCATTCATTCATTTATTCAGTAAGTGAATATTTATCTACCTACTATGTGCCAAGAACTAGCTGAAGTATTAAGGATTCAGAACAGCAAAAGACTTGTTCATGCTGTTATGTTGCTGTCAGCCTAGTGGAGGAAATAGCCATAGGAGCAGATCAGTCAAATCTAATGAGGGAAGGGGCATAAGAGGGAGCTGAACCAAAAATGGTGGGGAACAGAGGGGAGCAAGTAAGTGCGTTGGTGGCAGGTGGAAGGGATTTTGGAGAAGAGACTTTTGAACCAGGTCTTGAAGATTGAGTAGATGAGAGATGACTTAAGGAGAGGATCATTCCTGCCAGGAGAGAAGTATGTTCAAAGCAAAGAGACATGAAAGAAATTGGGGAAAGATGAAGAATAGAGTGAAGTGTTCATGAAAAAACGAAAGAGAACAGTGGTTTTAGCCTTCTATTTCACAGTAATGAAAACAGGAGGTATCAATAATTTTATAAAAGATGGAAACTTTGATTTTCCTTAAAAAAACCCTTTCTTTCACAAAAAGAGTAAAAGCTGCAAGATATGGACATAAGGTATTGCATTTTTTAAAAAAATATTTATGAGAGAGAGAGAACGAGAGAGAGAACGAGTGGGAGGGGCAGAGGGAGAGGAAGAGAGAATCCCAAACAGACTCTGTGCTGAGCTTGGAGCCCCACATGGGTCTGGACCCCATGTCTCTGAGACCACTACCCCAGCTGAAATCAAGAGTCAGTTGCTCAACCAACTATACCACCCAGGCACCACGATAACGCATTTCTCATTTCTGCAAATTCTCCAATTGAATAAAGATTTCTAATTAGGTGCTCATCTATTTGTGAATGGGGAATTTCACTATCTCCAACAATGTACATTGTATACTCCGCATTGTAGACTGACACAGAAGGAAAATCATTATGTAGCAGAAAAAAATAATTTTGTAGAGAGCACAGCATGCTCAAGCTGAGTTTCCTATTAGTAAGTAGCAAAAAGATGGTTACAAAGAAAAAGGCTCCAGTCAGATGGCATATACAAGTAGTGAACAGCCAACATTCCTTTTCATTTATATTTACATAATACTTTAGATCATGGAATTTGGTGCCAATTGATCTTGGGTTAATGTGTTCTGACTTTGCCAGTTACTAATTGTGAACACTTGGGAAAGTCAATCACTTTCTTGATGCTTCAGTTTCTGCCTATGAAGAGTGAGGATAATAACAATACTTCATAGGGCTGTTGGGAAGATTAAATGAGAAAATTTTAGTAAAACTCTTAACACAGAGCCTGTGAATAGGACATGTTTAATAGATGGCAACTATTATTATGAATTTGTCTTGTCAAATTATTTACAAATTTTTTACATGGATTTATCAATCCTCTACCACTATTTTGGCAACTTCTGTAACTCCCTGAGATTGGAAGGTAATCAACAAAGGGGAAAATTTATGGAGAAACTGGGCTCAAACCTTAAAGAAGTAGCCACCTGCTTCTAGTACTTTCTCTCCCAGAAAATACAAATTGAGGAGAAACATATAATTCTAATGCAATCTGGAATTGGATCTAGAGATTATTTAACCCAACCCTTTAGAAACAAGGAAACTGTGAATCAGAGAGATCCAATGGTATGGACTACATAATTTTGTACCCACAGTTGGACACAAATACATATTTGTTGATCCCCTGAAGTTTAACCTTGTGTGCTAGCCACAATACTTCCCTCAATTTGAGTTTTCTAGGGAGGAAAGCACTAGAAACAGTACCAACCGCTGAGGGACTTAGAACAGAAATGTATTGCTTTACAGATCTGGAGACAAGAAGTCTGCGATCAAGTTGCTGGCAGTTATGGTTTTCCTGAGGGCTTTAAGAGAGAATCAGTTCCACACCTCTCTCCTAGCTTCTGTTGGTAATCTTTGGTGTTTCTTGTCTTGTAGGCACATCACTCTGATCCCTGCCATGCTCATGTGGCATTCTCCTTGTGTGCCTCTATGTCCAAATTTGCCCTTTTAAAAGGATATCAGTCATATTGGCTTGGGGCCCACCCTACTCTACTATGACCTCATCTTAACTAATGACATCTGCAATGATTCTATTTACAAATATGGTCACCTTCGGAGGTACTAAGGGTAAGGACTTCAGCATATGAATGTGGATGGGGGACACAATTCAATCCATAACACCATCCAACATGTTATATATTTTATTAATTTTGCATCTTGTTTGTTTCCACTCAGTTGAATATTAGCTGCTGGGAGAGCAAGCATTGTCAGTCTTCCCAAACCAGCTAAACAAAAAGTGAACAGTCAAAAACTGGAAAGTAAATTCCTTGAAGACAAGGAATTAGTTTTGACTCTGTTGAATCACGATTGCCTGTAACAAAATCTGGCATACAGTGGGCACTCAATAAATACTTCTTGGATGAACTAATGCCATTTAGAATTAGATAGCCCAATCTTGCATTTATTTTATAGACTCTTTTGTAAGCAATAAATGTAATAGTCACTTGTGGAGAAAAAACAGGGACACCTGCATTTCTGAAAATCAGGATGTGAAAAGAGTATTTTCCCTGGGAGGAAATATTCTTTATTCATGACTTTTAATCATGTTGCAGAATGACTAATACAGCAGAAAAATTAGAATTACCACTTTGACACTTCCCTTGATTTTCCAGAGATGAGATCTGAAATTTTCTTTTTTTAAAAGATTTATTTTTATTTATTTATTTGTTTGTTTATTTATTTATTTAATTGTAAAGATTTTTATTTATTTATTTGAGAGAGAGCATGCACAAGTAGGGGGAGGGGCAGAGGGACGGCTGAGCAGGGACCCCCAACATGGGGCTCCATCCCAGGACTCTGGGATCATGACCTGAGCTGAATGCAGATGCTTAACTGACTGAGCCACTTATTTTTAGAGGGAGAGAGAGAGAGAGGCCACATGCCTGTGTGAGCTGCGGGGGTGGGGGGTGGCGGGCAGGGGTGGGACAGAGGGAAAGGAAGAAAGAGAATCTCAAGCAGACTCCCTGATGAACATGGAGCCCCCTGTGGGGCTCGATCTCACAACTCTGAATGACCTGAGCCAAAAATAGGAGTCGGGCAGTCAACTGGCTGAGCCACCCAGGTGCCCTGAGATCTGAAATTTTTTACATTTCCATGGATGGATCATTTTCTTGTTTGGAGTGTGTTTAAATTATATAATATCAATTGGACTCTTTTGGGATGTGATAATTACAACACAAACTTTTTTTTTTTAAGTAAAGTGCTCCAATTAAGAAGAATTTTAATCAGAATCATCTGTTCAGTCATGTTACACAACTAGGTAACTTTGATGTCTGCTGGCGAACAGCAGCTTTTTTTTTTTTTTTTAAAGATTTTATTTATTTATTTGAAAGAGAGAGAGCAAGTGAGAGAGACAGCACAAGCAGGGGGAGCAGCAGGCAGAGGGAGAGGGAGAAGCAGGCTCCCCACTGAGGAGGGAGCCTAACACGGGGCTTGATCCCAGCACCCTGGGATTATGACCTGAGCCAAAGGCAGATGCTTAACCAACTGAGCCACCCAGACACCCCTAAGTTTATTTTTTTTAACATTTTATTTTTAAGTAATCTCTACACCCAACATGGGGCTGGAACTCACAGCCCTGAGATCCAGAGTTGCATGCTCTACTGACTGAGCCAGCAAGGTGCCCCTAACTTATTTTTTTATAAAAGAAGAAGAGAAAAAAATTTAGATGGCCAGATAAAAAGTTTTGTGTGACAACAAGGGAGATAGAACAGAATGAACTTCAAAAAGCTAGTTATTAAAGTATCTTAGAGAACCAATTGCTTCCTCAAAGGCTCAAATTAGTCGTTTCATCGTCAGCAGGCTGACAGCAGAGGGTGCTGTTCCATCCTCGCTTCTCAGAAACTGTGCAAGCAACCACCTTGGAAATGATTGTGAGACACAGGGGCAATTGTCTCCCCTTTTAGCATCGTAATTTTGACAAGTGACCTAGAGTTAAAAATATAATAAAAAATTATTATAAAAAAAGAAAAAAGAAATAAAGAAATTTAAAAAAAGAATAATTCTATAGATCAATGAAACAGAATTGACAGCCCATAAATAAACCTTCACGTGTAGAGTCAAAAAAAAAAAATGCTTTTTATGGGAACATGTCTTTCTCCGAGTATTTTACTTTTGTGAAAACTATCTAAAGGTGGGTATGCTATTCATTGACTGAGGTGTAGAAAATTAAAGTAGTGAAGTAGGGGATAAAGATGGGGAAATAGGGTAGAACTTGCGCTATGGGCATTTTTCTCACCATGCCCAGAAAGTCCATTCTTAATTGGTTCGCATTTCATTAATTCAGTTCATAATATGCCCAGCAAAGTAATAGGTGCTTAGCGTGTATCTATGAACACAGTAGACAAAGATTCCTGTAGCTGTGAAACTTCTATTATAGCAGAGGAGAATGTCAATAAAAATAAGAAATAAGAAAATTGTATAGAATGTTAGACGTTGGCACACCTGGGTGGCTCAGCCGGTTAAGCGGTTGCCTTCGGCTCAGGTCACGATCCTAAGGTCCTGGGATCGAGTCCCACATTGGGTTCCTTGCTCAGTGGGAAGCCTGCTTCTCCCTCTGCCTGCTGCTCCGCCTGCTTGTGCTCTCTCCCTCTCTCTCTCTCTCTCAGATTAAAAAAAAAATTTAGAATGTTGGAAGTTGGTGAGTGTCACCATGAAAGGATAAAGGCTGAGCGTGATAGGAAGCCCAAGAATCCTGGGTGATAGGGAGGATTTGATTCTATAGAGAGTATTCACTGAGAAGGTGAAAGTTTTAAAAACATTTATTTATTTATTTGAGAGAGTGAGAGCGATAGAGAGAGTGTGTAACCATGCACAATTATAACACCCATATTTCACTGAACCTAAGATACTTTGCTGTTGGTGTTTTCTTGATCTTACCAAATTGTGTCAAGAGAAGAGTTTGAAACAACAAAATTAAGTAAAATACTGTGGGTTATAGATTGCATCTAAATTGTACAGGTCAAATGTGAAAGAAATGCATCATAAAATTCATGAAATAGGTAGTAGGTAACATTTATTCAGAGCTAACTCTGTGTCGGGGACTATACAAAATGCTTACCATGTACTGATCTTGGTCTAAAACACCTGCATTCACGTGAAAGTTTTGTCCAGAACCTGGAAGTTTCCATCAAAACATGGAAGATATTTGCTTTCCAGTTTTATAACTAAATTGTCTCATTAAATGCAGTTTTCCCTCTTGCAGCTTTGAAGTGCAAAGTTTATTTTCTTTTCTAATTTTACCTCTTGAGAATACCCCACTTTGTAGGACCTGAATTTTCAGCAGAAGTTTATTAGGTAATTTGTGTACATTAAATTTAACCAAGATTTCTTTATTCCTTATTTTGTGATAAACAATACGGTAGATTCTTTGATAATAGGCAGCTTGCCCTCCAAAACTTAAAACTCAGTGGAAGTATAGAGGTTTTTAGATTCTCTAAGCCATGGCAGAGTGACTTAAGGGCTGACAGTATAAGTCATGTGTCAAGGCATACGGAAGAAAGACAGTATATTCTAATGGGTGTGAGGTGAGGACAGAGGTCAGGGAGAATTTGAAAGAAGCAATGGCGTTTGAGTTGAGTGTACAAATAAGACTTCCAAGAGTAGAGAACTAGTCCAATCAAATATCTTTTCAATCCAATCAAATATCTATGAGCCCCAAATCATGGGTCATAAATGTGACAGTGGGACAACTTCCTGGAATTGGAACACCAGGGATCAGTCTACAAATACAGACACTCCATGGAAGTGACTAGCAGCCACATCGTAGACCCTGCATCGCTCCTGCCGGCCCGTGTGGACTCTTCTGAACTTCACTTACCACAGGTGCAAAATTTGCTGATCTTTTTTGATTTGGCGGAAGAAAAGGACGAGGTGATTGCTTTGGCTACTGGACATAAGACACACTGACCTAAGTTGTCCTGAATCAATGCCTGTTACAAGGTCAGACTCCAACTTTTTCAGAAGCTACAAGTACAGGGATACTTTAGAACTTCTTTCTGATTAAAATCCATGTTAATCTAAAATTCTATACCATTCTGTGAAATACAAATATGTTCAATTAAAATCAACTCTGATTGGAAAGAAATAGAAGATTTTTTTTCCTAAGATATTTATCTTTAGATTTTTTTTTTAAAGATTTTATTTATTTATTCAACAGAGATAGAGACAGCCAGCGAGAGAGGGAACACAAACAGGGGGAGTGGGAGAGGAAAAAGCAGGCTCATAGCGGAGGAGCCTGATGTGGGGCTCGATACCATAATTCCGGGATCACGCCCTGAGCCGAAGGCAGACACCCAACCGCTATGCCACCCAGGCGCCCCTTTAGACTTCTTTTTTGCCTTTTCCAGAGACCTAAGGTCAGTAGGGTTTCAAAAATCTTTAAATTCTTTTTTTATTTTGAAATAAATTCAAAGAAAGTTGTGAAAACCTAACAGATGGGTCTCACGCTTCTTTCATCTGGTTCCCCCAATGATTATATACTACAGGATAATACAATATTGATACCTGGGATTTGACATCGGTACCCATGTGTTCCATAGTCCTGTGCCATTTGATCACACGTGTAGATGTGGGGACTCACTACCGCAGACAAGTTACAGAGCTATTCCATCACCACAAATATCTTCCTTGTGACTTTATAGTCACGCTTACTCGTTCTCCCCCAGCACTCTCCCCTAACGCTCGGTACCTGCTAACCTACTTTCCATCTCTACAGTTTCATCATGTATAGAGTGTTACATAGAATCACACAGTATGTGACCTTCTGAGACTGGCTTTTCACTGCACATAATCCCTTGAGTTTCATCCAAACTGTTGTGTGTGATAGTCTCTATCTTTTTACGGATGAGTATTCATGTTACGGGTGTGCCGTGATTTGTTTAACCATTCATCTACTGAGGGACATTTTGGTTGTTTCCAGTTCTTGACTGTTACAAATAAAGCTGTTATGAACAATTATGTGCAGGTTTTTTTAAAAAAGATTTTTAAATTTATTCATTTGAGAGAGAGTGTGAGAGAGAGAGCACAAAGGTGCACAAGCAGAGGGGAGAGGCAAAGGGAGAGGGAGAAACTCCCCTCAGAGCAGGGAGCCCAACTCCGAACTCCATCCCAGGACCCCGGGATCACAGCCCAAGCCAAAGGCAGACGCCAAACCGACTGAGCCACCCAGGCGCCCTATGTATAGGTTTTTATGTGGAAGTAAGTTTTTATTTCTCTGGAATAAATGTCTGAGAGTGCCATTGTCAGGTCATATGATAAATGCATGTTTAGTTTTAAAAGAAACTGCCATACTATTTTTCAGAGAAGCTGCACCATTTTATGAGGAACATATGAGAGAAGATCATTTTTGAAGGGGGCGTCTCAGCGTCAGAATCCCTTTTAGCTGAGAAGGATTATAATAACATGTTTTTGCAACATCTTTCCAGCTCTTTTACCTCTATGGCATTTGGTTGCTGTATTATCCCCATTCCTGTTTGTTTGTTTTTCTAGGACACGTGGTCTTATTCCTAACACGTGGTGACAAAATACACTTCTCACTGCTGGGAGCAAAACTCTTAGGTTTATCTTCAACCGGCGAAGGTGGATCAGCCTTGGTTAGGAAAGAAATATTGCCCTGCTGACATCTGCAGAGGGGTATCGAAGCCTTCAAATCTCTCAGTCTGCTCGCCTCTACTTCCTGTTGCTTCCCACAGGTAGGCTCTCCCCATCCGGGACCAGGTTTGCATTTGGGTTCTCTATTTGTTACAGGCTATGGTTAAATATTATCTCAAGTAGCAGGATCTCCGCCTGGGTTGGTTTAGCCCTGGCTCCCGGACCGAAGCTTCTGCCAAAGTCCCAGCACTTGCCACAGAGCTGTTCAGATGCATGGCTTTTGCTTGTTCAGGTCTCAGCTCTGACTGCCCCGGCCAGTCTCATTCACTGTGCCCGAAGCTGGCTTGATTTTTCCTCAGGGGCACATATCCTCACCTGACATAGTTGGTGTGTATCGGTATTGTTAATGGTCTCACCTTGCTGGAATGTAGACTGCTTGAGAACGGGGGCTCTGTGTGGTTCAGCGGACCTGAGATGTGCCTGGCACATCCACCCTCAGTAAATAGATGATGAACAAATACACCAACGGAGATTTTATAGTGATTTCCTAGCTATTCTCATGTCTCCACAATTTATCTTTCACTCAAAGAACTGAAGTTGTCCTCTGAAGACATGGAATGAATCAGCTCACTCTCCTCAGAACCCTTGACTAGTCCTCCATTGCTTATTGCGGAAAGCCCAGACTTGTGTGAAGTAACAACTACACTCACCACAAATTTATCTTCCAGAAGACTTGCTGTTACCAGGTTACGATTTTTTCCTCCATCTTCCAGCTCAGCCTCACTGATTCACTCACTTTTTCTGACCATGCCAGGCATTTTCATGTCAACATAATTTTAGTGTTCTTTACCCCTGTTCCCATTCTCATTCAATTTAATTGTCAAAGTCCAGGGTTGTGTGTGTGTGTGTGTGTGTGTGTGTGTGTGTGTATTTTCCATTCATGTAGGAATTTGAGTTATAATCTTCCTTTGCTTTGTGACAACATTTTTTTTCTGGCAAGTTTCCTTTATCTTCTTTTTTTAGAGTATTTTGTTTGGAGTTGTGTTTATATATATTTGAATATGCTGGGTTTTGTTTTGTTTTTTTCCAGACTGGCCATTAGCAAAAGATTCCTGTGGAGCAAGGGGATGATCCAGGATAATTTTCCAAATTCTTCTACTCAAATTCTCCCTCTTTTGGTGCTTCAGTGCTGGACTATTTCTTCAAAAACATGGCCCCGCTGTGAAATGCCACCTCCTTTGGCTCTCACAAGAGGTACTGGCTGTTTTGAGCTTTCTTGGCTGTTACTAAGGAGAAACTCAGCCCCTGCCTTGAACATACATCTCTCTCTCTCTCTCTCTCTCTTTTAAAATATTTATTTATTTATTTATTTATTTGAGAGAGAGGAAGAGAGAGAGTTGAGGGAGGGACAGAGAGAGAGGGAGAGAAGCAGACTCCCCGTGGAGCCTGACATGGGACTCCATTCCAAAACCCCGAGACCACAAGCTGAGCGAAATCAAGAGTCAGACGCCTAACTGATTGAGCCATCCAGGCATCCCTCTCTCTTTAAAAAAGCAGTGCTTTCTGAGTGCAGTCCCCTCCGGTTCTCCCTGGGCTGGTCCCCCTCGGCCTCCTCCAGCTATTGCTGCTTCTTCCATCTCAGGCCTGCTCTTGGCCTTCCAGGAGTAAATGCTTGCTGTCCATCTCCGAGATGGACCATTGCCAGGCCCCTCTCCATGCCCCAACCTTCCCAACATGACAATGGCACCAACATTGCTTCTTAGGTAGGTCCTTCACATCTCGGATGTTTTGACTGTGCGTCAGTGTAATTGGGAATCTTTGAGTGTTTATTTTGTGGAGGGTGTGGTTTGTGCTCTTTGTTGCAATTGATATTGTTGTTCTCCTTACTGCTCTGTGTGACTTCCAGGAAAGTGGGAACTTTCAGTACTATGCTGCTGCCATTTTCCTATCCAATTTATTCAATTTAAAGGACTATGCTTTGGTTGAAGATTCATGTCCTTCTTGCTAATTTGGGATTAATAGGTCCTGTCTCATATAAAGTGAAGGTGAGGAAACAGGAATTTTTGGAGCTTTTTTAAGGTTCTGACTTGGAAGAATAAAACCTATAAAACCTGAGAGCTTTGTAGTTGTTCTCATTTTTTTTTGAAATGTTATTGTCCTATGAAACATTAAAGTCCAGAAACTACTGTATTTATCTCTCTCTTTATCTATCCGCCTATCTAACTATTTATTCTGTGTACTTCAAACAATATTTACTATATTCTAGGCACTCATCCAAGAAACAAAAGGAATATGGAAATTAAAAAATCCTTTTTGGTAACCCTTAAAGGACTTAAAACTAGGGAGATCATAGATATACAATGAATAAACAATTCTGCAAGATACGGACCAGATCCATCCAACATGCTGCCGTAAGACAGAGAAAAAAGCTATGATTTCTAGATAAAAAAAAAAAAAATTGAGGAAACCTTTTGGAAGAAATATCAATAACTTGGACTTTGACTATTAGGTGGCTGGACTGAGAACAAGGGAAAAAGACTAAAACCACATTAACATAAAAGCCTGTAGCATGGTCAGGAAAAGCAAGTGAACCAGTGTAGCTGGACTGGAAGATGGAGGCAAAAATCATACATTATGATACAATGTCTTCTGGAAGATAAATTGTGGGGAGTTTAACTGCTACTTAAAAGGAATCTGGGCTTCACTTAAATAAGAAAAAATTCCATCTAAGTAGAAGAAACTAAAAAGTGGCTACACACAGTAGGACGTCGGTAATCAACAGTTTTCATGCATTCATCAGCAACCAATTAGACCCCATGAAGATGAGAAAACGTCATTTACAGTAGCCACACAAAAGACAAAATACTTAGGAAAAAAGTTAATTCAAAATGGGAAAAATTCATTGCTAAATCCAAAGTCATGAAAATTTATTGTATATTTCTCTTACATTTTTAAAATAATTTTTTATTTTACATTTGGGCTTTGACCCATGTTGACTTAATTTTCATATCTGATATGAGATAGGGGTTCACCTTTATTCTTTTTTATGTGGGTGTCTAGTTGAAGAGGCTATTCCTTCTCCAGTCAATGCTCTTGTCACCCTTGTCAAAACTCGAATGACCACAGATGTATTGGTTTATTTCTGAACTCTCAATTCTGTTTCACTGATGTATATGTTATCCATATGGCAGAACACATTGTTTTGATTACTGTGCCTTTTAGTAAGTTCTGAAATCAGGAAGTTTAAGTTCATAAATTTTGCCTTCTTTTTAAAGACTGTTTCTTTAGAGTAGTTTTAGGTTCACAACAAAATTAAGAGGAAGATACAGAGATATTCCATACACCCCTGGCCCCCACATCTGCATAGCCTCCCCCATTACCAACATACCCCTGCTTTTCTTTTTCAAGAGTGTTCTGGCTATTTGGGGTCTCTTGCAATTCCATATGAATTTCAAGATGGCTTTTTCCATTTCTGCAAAAAAGACTGTTGGGAATTTGGTAGGGATTGCATTGAAACTAGATCATATTGGGTAGGATTGATATTGACCCTATTGAGTTTCCATGAACATGGGTTGTCTTTCCATTTATTTAAGTCTTTTTAAGTTTCTTTCAGCAATGTTTTGCAGTTTTCAGTGTACAAGTCTTTCAACTCCTTGGTTAAATTTATTTCTAAGTATTTTATTCTTTTTGATGCTATTGTAAATGAAATGGCTTCCTTAATTTATCTTTGTGTTGCTTAATTTTAATATGCATTGTTAGTGTATGGAAATATAACTATTTGTAATGTCAACCTTATATCCTACAAGTTTGCTGAATTTGATTATCAGCTATAATAACTTTTTTTGTCGATTCTCTAGGGCTTTCTATACATAAGGATCATGTCATCTGAGAACAGAGATGTTTTTACTTTTTCCTTTCCAATTTAGATACATTTTGTTTCATTTCTCTTCTTTTTTCTTTCTTTCTTTTCCTTTTTTCTTTCTTACCATAATGGATCTGGCTAGAACTTTCAGTACAACATTGACTAGAAATAGCAAAAGTGGCATTCTTGTTTTATTCTTGATTTTGGGGGAGAAGCTTTAACTCTTTCACCGTTGAGTAGAATTTTACTTATATGTCTTTCACAAGTGTCTTTTATCATGTTGAGGAAGTTTCCTTCTATTCCTACTTTATCTTAATATTTAAAAAAGTTTATTTATTTATATTTTTAGAAAGATTTTATTTATTTATTTGAGAGAGAGAGAAAGAGAGAGCGTAGGGATAGAGGGAGAGAATCTTGAAGCAGACTCCCTGCTGAACTCAGAGTCCACCAAAATGTTCAGTGCCACTACCCATGAGATCATGACCTGAGCCAAAACCAAGAGTTAGATGCTCAACTGACTGAGCCACCCTGGTGCCCTCCTACTTTGTTTATTTTTATCATGATATGGTGTTAGATTTTGTCAGATGCTTTTTCTGCATGAATTGAAGTGATTGCTATTTTTTCTCTCCTTTCTATTAATGTGGCATATTATATTGCATTTCTGGCATAACCCCCAGTTAGTCATGATGTATAATCCTCTTAGTGCTATTGAGTTCCATTTGCTAGAGTTTTAAGATTTTTCCATATACATTTATTTTTCTCTAGCAAAATAGAATAACTCTACTTTTCATATCCTATTTTTTCAAGTTTATTTCCTTTAAGGTTTTATTCATTTATTCATTCATTTATTTATTTATGAGAGGGAGCGAGGGGCAGAGGGAGAGGAAGGGAATCCTAAGCAGGCTCCATACCCAGCTTGGAGCCTGATGCGATGCAGGGCTTGATCTCACAGCCCTGGGATCATGGCCTGAACCAAAATCAAGAGTCAGATGCTGAACTAACTGAGCTACCCAGGTGCCCCTCCTTTAAAGTGTTTTAAAATTCTAAGATGTTATAAGATTAGTGAAAATATATTTGAAAGCGCCTATCCTATACATAGTAGGCATTTCAGAAGTACTAGCTTCTCTCTCCCTGCCTCCTTTCACCACAATGGTATTTATAGAAATTCATGTCATTTCAAGTCTCATAACTAATCAATAACCCTTGCTTTAAGATCTCTGTCTATTTAGCTTCTAACTCTAACCCCTAGCTATTTGTCTTTATAGGACATACTTGAATATTATGTCAAAAACATTTTCCCCAGACCATTCTACTCTCCTTCTGAGGAAGTTTTTGAAGGATAAGCTGCTGTGAGTTTGTTGAGAGGGAATTTCTAGAAGGTACAATGGAAGGGTGTACTCACTGAGTTGCAAATTCAACATTTTCCCTAGATTTTGTAAGGATTTGTGATTGTTTTGATTCATTTGTGGTATTCTCCAAGTTATGGTTAAAAGCAAATACTAACTTTTGAGGCCAAGTTACTTTATAAAAGGATCTTACATAAGCTCAAGCATCTAAATTTAATTTGTAGAGTTGATAAACCGAAACAGACCTCTGGGCCTCTACTGATATTACGTTTCAGATTGCTAAATTTCTTAGATTGGTAAAAGAGGGGTTATGTTATGCCTGCAAATCGCATGGCTCATTGTTAAGAATCCTCCTGTTGCTACTTGAATACGATTTTGTAACAAAATTTTCATGAGTCTTCATTTGTATTTTGAGGTTATTTCCTTATGTGTCTTGCTCTCTCTGTCTCTCTCTTTTGTCCTCTCTACCATTCCCTGCTTTACTTTTTTTTTTAAATTTAATTTATTTATTTGTCAGAGGGAGAGCATGAGCAGAGGGAGAAGCAGGCAGAGGGAGAAACAGGCTCCCCACTGAGCAGGAAGCCTGACATGGGGCTCGATCCCAGGACCCTGGGTTCATGACTGGAGCCGAAGGCAGACACTTAACAGACTGAGCCATTCAGGTGCCCCTCACAACCTGGTTTTTGGTCATTCTTATCACTCCGGAAGTTGCTTTGTGCCCATTTGCAGTCAATCCCACTCCTATCCTCAGGCTGGGAAAACCACAAATCACCTTTCTGACTTTATAGATTTGCTGTTTCTATAAATTTCAAATATACAAAATAATAAAATATTGTATCCTTTTATGTCTAGTTTCTTTCCTTGCATCTGTTTTTTTAAGTAAAGATTTTATTTTTTTAGAGCAGGTTAAGGTTCACAGCAAAACTGAGAGGAAGGTATAGAGGGTTCCCATATCCTCCCTGCCCCCACACATGCATAGCCTCCCTTATTATCAGTATCCCCCAAGAAGTGGTACATTTGTTACAATTAAGGAGCCAGCACTGACATATCATTATCACCTAGAATCCATAGTTTACATTAAGGTTCACTCTTGTACATGCTGTGGGTTTGGACAAACATAAAATGACTTGTAACTATTATTATGGTACCTTACGGAGCATTTTCACTGCCCTAAAAACTCTCTGTGCTTTCCCCTAATCCCTCCTCCACCAAGTCATGGCAGCCACTGATTTTTTTTTTTTATTGTTGTCACAGTTTTGCCTTTCCCAGAATGTCATGTAGTTGGAATCATACAGTAATTAGCCTTTTCAGATTGGCTTTTTTTCCCCCACTCAGTAATATGCGTTTAAGATTTCTCCGTGTCTTTTCATGGCTTGGCGGCTCTTTCCTTTTCAGCACTCAGTAATATGCCACGGTTTGGATGTAGCCTCATTCACTTACCCATTCCTCTACTGACGGCCATCTTGGTTGCTGCAGTTTCAGCATTTAGGACCAAAACTGCGTATAAACATCTGCGTGCAGATTTTTGTGTGGACATAAGTTTTCTTTCAACTCCTTCGGGTAAGTAAATGCCAAGTAAATACAAGTAAATGCATGATTGCTGGATCTTACGGTAAGAGTACGTTTATTTCGTTGTATAAGGAACCGCCAAACTGTCCTTTCAAGTGGCTGTACGATTTTGCACACCCACTAACAATGCCTGTGCCTTCTTGCTCTGCATTCTCTTCCGCACTTGGGGTTGTCAGTGCTCTGGATTTTGGCCTCCTAGTAAATGTGTGGCAGCATATCAGTACCGCTTTATCTTGCATTTCCCAGATATATAGAATGTGCAGCATCTTTCCGTGCACTTATTTGCCATCTATAGATATTTTTTCTTTGCTGAGGTGTCTGTTAATGTCTTTGGACCATTTTTTTAAATTGGGTTGTTTGTTTTCTTAGAGTTGAGTTTTAAGAGTTCTTTGTATATTTGGGGCGATAGCCCTTTATCTGATGCATATTTCGCAAATATTTTCTCTCAGTCGATGGCTTGTCTTACTCTGTTGGCATTGTCTTTTATGGAACAGAGTTTTTTGATTTTCATGAAGACCAGCTTATCAATTATTTCTTTTTTTTTTTAAAGATTTTATTTATTTATTTGACAGAGATAGAGACAGCCAGCGAGAGAGGGAACACAAGCAGGGGGAGTGGGAGAGGAAGAAGCAGGCTCATAGCAGAGGAGCCTGATGTGGGGCTCGATCCCAGAACGCTGGGATCACACCCTGAGCTGAAGGCAGACGCTTAACCGCTGTGCCACCCAGGCGCCCCTTATCAATTATTTCTTTCATGGATCATGTCTTTGGTGTTGTATTTAAGAAGTCATCTCCATTTCCGAGGTCGTATGGGTTTTGTCCTCTGTTATCTTCTAGGAGTTTTATAGTTTTGCATTTTATACGTAGGTCTGTGATGCGTTTTGAGTTAATTGTTGTGAAGGGTGGTAAGGTCTGTGTCTAGAGTCTCTCTTTCTTTCTCTTTTCTTTTTTATTTATTTTTCGGCACGTGGTTATTTAGTTTTCCCAGTAACCTTTGTGGAAGAGAATATCACTGCTCCATCATATTGCCGTTGCTCCTTTGTCGTGATCATTGACTATATTTCTGTGGTTCTATTTTGGACTCTCTATTCTGTTCCATTGATCTATTTGTATATTTTTTCACCAATATCACACTGTCTTGATGACTGTAGCTTTATAGTAAGTCCTTTTTTTTTTTTTAAAGATTTCTTTATTTATTTGAGAGAGAGAGCACACAAAAGTGGGGTTGAGGCAGAGGAAGAGACAGAATCCCCAACCAGACTCCCTACTGAGCGGGGAGCCAAATGCAGGGCTCAATCCCAGGACCCTGAGATCATGACCTGAGCTGAAATCAAGGGTGGGATGCTCAACCAACTTAGCCACCCAGGAGCCCCTTTATAGTAAGTCTTGAAGTAAGTACAGTTAATCTTCCTACTTTGTTCCTCTTCTTCTTCTTCAATATTGTGTTGGCTATTCTGGGTCTTTGACTTTCTGTATGAACTTAATAAGCAGTTTGCTGATATCCACAAGACAATGTGCTGGAATTTTGATTGAGATTGCATTGAATCTATAGATTAAGTTGGGGAAAACTGACATGGTGACAATCTTGAATTGTCCTATCCATGAACATGGATTTTCTCTCCATTTATTTAGGTCTTTGATTTTGTTTATCATAGTTTGGTAGTTTTTGTAGTATAGATCTTGTACATATTTTGTTAGATTTATACCTAAGTGTTTCATTTTTGGAGCGGCAATGTAAGTGGTTTTGTGGTTTTAATTTCAAATTTCACTTGTTCGATGCTGGTGTATAAGAAAGCAATTGACTCTTGTTTATTAGCCTGTATCCTGCAACCTTGCCATAATTGCTTATTAGTTTCAGGAGTGGGTTTTTTTTTTTTTTAATCCTTTTAGATTTTCTACCTAGACAATCATATCATCTGCCAACAAAGACAGTTTTATGTCTTCCTTCCCATTCTGTACACCATTTGATTGCTTTTGTTTTCTTACTGCATTAACTAAGTCTACCAGGGTGATGCTGAAAAGCAGTGGTTAGAGGAGACATCTTTGCCTTGTACCTGGTCCTAGTGGGAAAGCTGAGAGTTTTCACCATGAAGTATGATGTTAGCTGTAGGGTTTTTGTAGATATTCTTTATCAAGTTCAGAAAGTTCTTCTCTATTTCTAGTTGACAATGCTTTTATCATGAATTGGTGTTGTATTTTGTCAAATGCTCTTTCTGCTTCTATTTGATATGATCATGTGATTTTTTCTTTTTCAGTCTGTGATGTGGTAGATGATATTAATTGATTTTTGAATGTTGACACAGCCTTGCATACCTGGGATAAATCCCACTTGGTCATGGTATATAATTCAGTTTACACATTGTTGGATTCAGTTTGCAATATTCTGTTCAAGATTTTTGGGGTTTATGTTCATGGGAGATCGCATTTTGTAGTTTTCTTGTAGTGTCTATTTTGGGTTTTGGCATTAGAGTTGCTGGCCACATATAATGAATTAGGAAGTAATTCTCCCTGCTTCTAAACTCTGAAAGAGATTGTAGAAAATTGGTATAATTTCTTCCTTAAATGATGAACCTATCTGGGCCAGCTGCTTTCTATTTGGGAAGGTTATTATTTACACTGATACATTTTCTTTAATGGATATAGGCCTGTTCAGATTTTCTATTTCTTTTTGTGTGAGTTTTGGCAAATTATGCCTTCCAAGGTGTTGGTCTGTTTCATCTAGCTTACTGCATTTGTGGGCAGAGCATTGTTTATAGTTATTCCTGTATTATCCTTTTAATTTCCCCTCTTTCGTTTCTTTTTTTTCCAAAGATTTATTTATTTAAGAGAAAGGGGGGAGGGGCAGAAGGAGAGACTCTGAGCAGACTCCCCACTGAGTGCAGAGCCCAAAGTGGGGCTCCATCTCACCACTCATGGGACCATGACCTAAGCCTAAACCAAGAATCAGTGCTTAACTGACTGAGCCACCCAGGTGCCCCATCCCCTTTCATTTCTGACACTAACCTGTGTTCTTTCTCTTTCTCTCTCTCTCTTTTTTTTCTTAGTTAGCCTGGCTAGAGGCTTATCTGTTTTATTGATCTTTTCAAAAAACCAGCTTTTGGTTTCATTGATTTTCCCTATTGATTTCCTGTTTTGAATTTCATTGCTTTCTACTCTAATTCTTATTAATTTTTTTTCTTCTGCTTACTTTGGATTTATTTTACTCTTCCTTTTCTATTTTCTTAAGGTGCAAACTTACATTGTTGACTTTAGAGCTTCATCTTCTCTAAATATATACATTCAATGTTCTAAATTTCCCTCTAAGCATTGCCTTCACCGCATCCCACAAAATTTGTTGTGTTTCCATTTTCACGTAGTTAAAAATATTTAAAAATTTTCTTTTGATGTTTCTTCCTTGATTCATGTATTATTTAGATATATATTTTTAATCTCCATGAATTTTGGGTTTTCCAGCTATCTTTCATGTTATTGATTTCTGGTTTAATTCCATTGTGATCTGAGAGCAGACATTCTATAATTCCTATTCTTTTAAATTTGTTAAGGTGTGTTTTTTGGCCCAGAATGTGATCTCTCTTAGTGCATATTCCATGTGAACTTTAGAAGAATGTGTATTCTGCTCTTGTTGGATGAAATAGTGCATATAGATGCCAATAATATTCAGTTGATTGATGGTGTGTTGAGTTCAACCCTGTCTTTACTGATTTTCTGCCTGCTCGATTTGTCCATTTATGAGAGAAGAGGGCATTTGTTTTTTAGGTTCATTGTGTTGTAGCATATATCAGTAGCTTTCCCCATTGTATTGCTGAATAGTATTCTATTGTATGAATTTACATTTTATCTATTTCCCTCAGCAGTATTTGAATGTGTCCATTTCACAGGAACTGGTATCCTCTTCAAAATAAGAAATTAATAGATCATTCAATTGCAAAATATGTCATAATTTCTTCTCTACTTCACCTACACTTTTGCCTTGATGCAATGCCCAGGATGTTCTCATCCGTGTAAGTATATCATAAATGTTTTTTCTAAACCCATGCGATTCTTGAATAAGGACTTCATAAGCCCATTATTGAAGCACTCCTGCCTTCTATTGGAGTCTAAAAAATAAGTTGCTCTGACATGCCTAATACTTCCTCCTGGAAACGGGGATTAGTTGATACTAAGTAAAGCAAGTAAGCCAATTAAGATGCGGTGATATAATTAAAGTCCTTATCTGTATTTTACCGTTTAAAAACTTTTGCATTATCCCAGCCAATCCTTTCAATAGCCCTGCAAGGTAAGCAGAAAAGATATTTTAATCCCATACAGATAATGAAACAAATTAAGANNNGTTAAGAAGTAAAAGCTGATAAAGCTGAAACTCAAATTCAGATGCCCCAGTGTTCTTTGTATTTCACTCAAACTCTATTGCACCGTTTTCCACTGTGTCTACAATAGTGCCAGCGGGGTGTGCGCGTGTGTGCATGTGTGCGTGTGGGTGTGAATTCTGCCCATAATGGCTGGAAGTGGAATACCAGTGGTATACTTTTGGAATTTAGTAACCCGGCAGATTCATCTGAAGACAGTATCTCCCCTGGTGGATTAGTGAACATTCTGGAAGTAATTTCTGCAGTAGGGATGGAAACAGAATAAGAAAGCATTTTAAAGATATTAAAAAGAGGTGTCAATTGCCCTTTTGTATTTTTATCATTTGGAAATAGAGAGAACGCCCAACTTCTTGCAACTCCCTGAGTAAATGTCTAAGTAAATGACAAAGCTGTTTCCCAGGAGTAGCACGCAAAGCTTCTCGCCGGGAAACAGGGAGCTCTGCAATGTTAGCACAGTGTTTGTTTATTTGGATTTCGCCTAGTAATCGATATCAAATGAAATTTCCTGGTCCTCAAGAGATTTCTAGTGTTTCCTCCTCTGAGAGATCTTTCTTTCCCTTTCTTTTCTTTTCTTTTCTTTTCTTTTTTCTTTCTTTCTTTCTTTCTTTCTTTCTTTCTTTCTTTCTTTCTTTCTTTCTTTCTTTCTTTCTTTCACAAGACTTGTCCTTTGTCCTCTGGTTCCACCAAAGGAATCAGTCTTTTCTTCGATAACATCTATCCTATAATTTTGAAAAGCTGACATTATTTGGACTACTATAATCAACTCCTGCTCATTCTGCTCTACGTCTGCAGAAGATAAGGGCCTGTATGATTCACACGAGGATGTGCAAGCCTTACAACCACCAGCTTGCACCGCTCAGCGGTTTGTAGCCTTGCACTAGTATTTATTAGTTTGCAGGAGCCCTCCCATCTTGGCCAAGTGAACTGTAACTAGGTACGCCACGAAGAAGAACGTGGTGTTCTTTGCGTGCATTATATTTTGAAAAATTGATTTTTCAGAAGAAAATGATTTTCCAGGAAGAATCAAAAACTATGACCATATTCTGGATCTCTAGTGTGCCAAATTCCACCAGTTCTCGGGACCACACAGTATTTTGGCTAGTTCTTTAACTTTGGGTTTTCGGGTTTGGCTCTCCAGGAGTCATTCCCTTCTTAGCAATCAGAATATGGTGCCATTAGGTAATGACAGATGCCTTAACTTACTGAGTCTGTTAAACATTTAACAAATATTTCTGCATGGGGACTACTTATAAGCTATTATTGCAGGCGCCAGTAGTACCTGTGATTTTTACCAATCAAAGCAGAATATTATTTTTAAAAAGTTGTTTTTCCGTTTTGGAGCCTAACATGGCAAATTAAGTGTAAACGAAGCCAGTTTTGGTTGAAGATAATCCAAAAAATCTGGAGCGCATAGGAGTCCAATGCCTATGATTATGTCTGATGCTGGCTTAGGGGTTGTAGTAGGTTCTCCAGAAGAAACAGAACCACTAGTAATACATAGAGACATAGATGTATAGATATCTTTACTAGATAAATTCCACGAATCCTTTTTATAACTAGATGGTATAATGTTGAAAGAACAGATTACTTTTGCAGAACATAACTTTCCTATACTGATGTTTTGTTTCAATTTAAATCTTAGTCAAATAGTTTAGTGCCCTGGCTGGTTTAATGCATTTAAAAGGCACTTTATCTGGTCTTATTGCTCAGTGGAGCAGGGCAGTCTTTTTAGAGCTTGGTAAGTAAGACAAATTAAACAAGTTTAAACTGGCGACAGTTCAAGTGAGACAGGGAAATTGTTTCCTTTTGTTTTTCCCAAAGGCTTCTACTCAGTATTGCCACTCTCACTGGGGTTTCCAGGAAATAGAAATTCATTCCCATGAGAAATTCAGCCTCTGGTTCCTCTTCCCAGGATTTGAACCCCTAGAGGCAGTGATTTCTCTTGTCTTGACTTTCCTTCTCGCTGGCATGTGAACATGATACTGATGTTCAAGGGGGACCCACACTTGGGTTGACACGTTCGTCCTCTTACTAGCTCTTGGTTTTGTCCAGGGCACCTCCTCTGTTTAATTCTTAGTGTCCTCATCAGGAAGATGGAATTGATGATATTCTCTACTTAACGAAAGAGGTAATATATGAACACTTCTCTGGTGCAAAGCCTCTCATATTAGTTCTTAACAATTCTTCCTCACTCGGTGCTAGGAGCTTGTTGCAAAGGCGGCCGAGGCAGGAGCAGGAGAGCTGCGGGGGATACACGGTGAGGCTTCTGCTGACAGAGAGGACACAACAAAGACAGCGACTAATATGGAATCACTGCTTTTCAAAAATCCACAGCATCTGGCATACGAGTGGGTGTACATCATTATGAGGTAGGCTGTTCAGGGAACAAGATGGAGGCCAACGGAACCTGAGAGGCATGTGTCAGGAGGAGATAAACAGGAGATGGAATTGGGAGGTAGTCAGAAGGCATATTGTATAAGTCCACACAGATCGTGGCAAAGACTTAAAGTTTTGTTCAAAGTACGAAGGAAAGCCATGGTGATGTAGAAATGTGGGGGTTTGGAGCCGACGGCCAAGAAAGAATTCTTGAGACATCTTCGGTGTGAAAAGGTGATTTTATGAAAGCATGGGGACAGGGCCCGTAGGCAGAAAGAACTGCACCGGGGTCATGAGGAGTGGCCCATGATACACTTTCAAGTTGGGAGGGGTTAGGGATGGCATATGTCTCTGAGGAATTTTGGAAGCAAGGTTTCTAGGACCTTGAGGGGGCTAGCTATTTTTAGAAAAGGTCATTAATTACTGTCTAATAAAAACTTAGTCATGAGACCCTTCAGATATATATCAGTGGGCCATATATTTGGAGGGTGACTGCTAACATGTATCTTGAGGGGTAGAGATAAAGGAAGTTTCCAAAGGAATTTTTATGTGCTAAAGCAGACTCACCGGATCCTGGAGGATTGTGATAATGTTAAGCTAAAATTGCCTTTTGTCCTGAGCAAAGTATTAACATTGAGGCAGCTGCATTCCTACAGGAGTGTCACTCTGCCTGTTTCAAGGACTTGTCCATGGGCTGTAAGTTGTAAGGAGATTCAATTTTTTCTTTTGCCTTTGTTTCCCACATCAGTGGGGTAGGTTTGAGGAGAATTCAGTTATGGGCTGATTTACATTTTTAAAAAGATCTCAGATTTTTCATAAAGAATGGGTTATGGAGGGAAAGGAAGAAGCATAAAGACTAGAGAGGACATTATGGCAGTGATCTGGGAGGGAAATTCTACCAACCTGCTTGGAGAGGTAGGGGCAGAGAGGGAGAACTAGCTGCAATCATGGCACTTACTGACAGTATTGCTGACGGGACTTCCTGTTGGATGAAACTAGGCTGTGAGAGAAATCAAGCAACAGAGTTTATAGGCGTGTCATTAATTGAGATGGGGCAGAATGTGCGAGGAGCAGACTTTGGGGGAGGGAGGGCAAGAGTTATGCTTTGGCCATGATGTATATGAGACACTAGACCATGACTTCAGCTAGGATTAACTGTGGCTGTAATGATAGCTTAAATAAGATGGACTTTTATTTTTCTCTATTGCGAAAGTCTGGAGGTAGACAATCCAAGGCTGGTGAAGCAGATCTGCTTCCCGAGGTCCCTGGAATTTAAGGCTGTTTCCAGCTTTCTGGTCTACCATCCCTTGGTCCTGGCCCTCATGAGCTGGGCTTGAATTTGCACAATTACAAGCACGTTTCAGAAAACAGGATGCAGGAAGGAGAACAACGTGGCAAAGACATGTGCTAGTCAGTTTATAAGGAACAAGTCTGGCAGCTGGCAAGATACCTCAACTTATATCTTTAGTGACTTAAATCAATCACACGGTCCCAGTCACCTGCAAGGGGCTCTCGGAAATGGGGTTTTCATTCTGGGCATCATGTGTTTCAACTAAAAATTCTATTACCAAAGAGTAAGCGGAGAATGGATATTGGGAGACAACAAATTTCTGCCGTGTCTGGTTTGTTCTCTCCCTATTTCTCAGGACCTTCATGTCTCTAAATTTGCTCAGCAGTTTGAGGCCTCATCTTATTTGACTTTTCAGCACATTCTATATTGTTGATCATTTCTTTCTCAAAACAGACCCTTCCTTTGGCTTCTGTGTCACAGTTTTCTTGTTTGTTGTTTTCTCCTTCACGTTGTTCTTACCCTGCAGACTGTCCTCCTCGCTCCAAAAACAAATTAAATGGCTCACGAAAGAGACACCACACCAGGTGCCAGCCTTCCTTGGGGCCTCTTCTCCAGGTCCACAAGCAGCTTCTCGTCTTGTTCTGTGCACTGTCCATCTGGCCCTAGCCCAAGGCTATACTTGAGAGTTCAACAGACTCCCAATAAGAAGGAAGCAAATGTGTTTCTCTCAAGTCCTAGCTGGATTTATCCATGGCTAAAAGATACTAGTGATTATGATCCCATCACTGCCCCTACAGCTTGTGCTGTGTTTGCTGTGAGAGACACTGAAATATCTCCCTGTCTGATGAAAGTCCCTCCCCAAACTGCTCATCACTGAACTATACACCACTCTTGAATGGCCTCTAATTCCTTTCCCAAAATTGTCTTTGGAATTAAGCAAATTAAGCAAATAGATGTTTCTAGAAAGTCTTTGTTAAACTACATGCTCTACCTGAAAAAGGGTGTGAGACTTCATGGGCACTTAGAAGTCAAAACATATTGTGGTTCATTTTGGGTCCTTTTGAGTCCCTGACACCCTGTGAAATCATGTCACAGGGCAGGGTTAGTTCAAAGTACTGTTCCAATAAAGGAATGGTGTTGAAACTTGCTTGTTTCCCATCCACAGTAGCAGTATTCATCACAAAACATCTCATCACCAAGATTAAAATCCTGTTTAAAAAAGGAAGTTGGAGAGTCATAGGCAGTGCGAATCAACGTTCAAGCGCAGCGGCCAATTCAGGACAGGCTCTGGTGATTGAAGGGGACTACCTTAGAGACTGATTTAGTTTGGTGCTTCGTGAATCATGAACTAGTTTTCTTTGTGGAATCTATTTTTTCCTTTTCTCAGCTCTGCTTCTCGGGGGTGATGGTCCCCATCACGACTAAAAGCAGCAGATCATCTGCTAGTGGCCACGGAGGGCATGACTTCCAGGGCCAACCAATAATTTTGCATATGTCTCTCATGCCTGAAGCCAAGAGCATCGATGTTGGTGTAAGGGGACAGCTGTTGAAGCCAGCAGCCCTGTCTCTGGCCACTGTTTAAACTTCTATCACCAGTGCAGCAGCTGTGTTGTGCTTTCAGATAGTTTGCTAAACAGTTCTACTCTTTTCTTCTTTGTAGATTCCTCCTGCTACAGTTCAGAGAAATCTGTGGGGACCGGATAGGAATGCAATTCATTCAGTTATTCAACAAATATTTACTAAACACCTGCCATGTACTCACACTGTTCTAGGTTTTAGGGACACGTCAATGAATAAAATAGATGAAGTCCTTGCTCTTGTGGGGCTTGTATTCTTGTCTGTGGTGTGGGAGAAGACAGTAAACAGACGACAAACACGAGGCCCAGTGACAACTTCCTCTTTCCTTTAGAAAACTTTTCATTGTTCTTGAATGAAACTTGTGAACCTTGATGTTTTTTATTTCCTCTAAAAAGAATTATTTTTCAAGATATCCTTGGCCCTTCATATAAGTAGACTCACGGTGATTCACTCCATTTGACTCCTGGGATAAACAGAGTAAGTTAGGTTGGCACCTTTGCTACATAACAAACAAAGCGTGGGTTTGAAAACAAAGCAGGCTGCTGATGAGCGCATACTTTAGAGAATACATACACCTCGCCCACGATAAAGTATCAGGTCAACTTGTCATTGTCAAGATGGAAAGATTTTAATTTCCCAAATATAATCTGCAATGTAGAGAAGACATCTCTGCTTGTTGCTCCATCAACCTCCACTGTGCTTTTGGAGATCTCCTTGGGGATAATTGCAAAGCTGTCTTATATGTGCAGCTTGACATGGAGCCTTTCAAAGACCTTTCATGATACAGCATAGCTGATGTTTTTATTTTTATTTTTTTAAAGATTTTATTTATTTGCAAGAAAGAGAGAGAGAGAGAGATCAAAAGTAGGGGGAGAGGCAGAGGGAGAGGCACGCTTCCAGATGAGGAGAGAACCCGACCTGGGCTCAATCCCAGCACCCTGGGGTCAAGACCTGAGCCATAGGCAGATGCTTAACTGACTGAGCCACCCAGGCGCCCCACAGCTGATGTTTTTAGAAACCCAAGTTGATGAGGCAACATCATTTCACGTCACAGACATCTGAGTGAGCGTCTTCTAAAGTAAAAGTGTCTGAAGCAGAGAACACGTGCCAACAAGAGGCAGGAAACAGTCTCTACAAGATGTCTGCAGGCCAGTTCAGACATGCCAACGCTTGCTAACACTCGCTCGGCTACTGAAGGTCTACTTGTAGTTTCAAGGGTACACACTAAGAAGTCGGCCACAGAGAGGGGTGCCTTGAATGAACAGGCCCCTTGATGTCTGTTAGCAAAGTCTGGGGGTTGCCACTGCCTGTCACATCACCTGGGTTAAAGCCATTTATATTGTTGACAAGACTGTGAAACCTCAGGATGGTATCAAATTTATAGAGGGCAGGGCATGGTGTACTTGCCCTGAAGTCTTGTACTCTCAAGTGGTTCTGCGCTTGATCGAAACTCAGTAAAGATAGGGCGGGCTCTCACAAAGGCATTTAGTGGTGGGGATAAGGCGTTCATACTTTGAAATTATTGAACCACAGTTTGATGTTTCCGAAAGTTAAAAATTTGCAGGGCATGTTCCTAGAAACCTAAGCCTTTCCAGGTCATGCATTCCTTCATTAATTCATTCAACAAGTATTCATTATGTGTCTACTATGTGCCAGGTACTATTCTAAGTATTGGGGACACAGCAGTGAATGATACTGACAAACATCTTTGCCCCTCAGGGTATCTACATTCTAGTTGGGAAGACCAAGGCTGACTTACCCATTAGACGAAGTAAACACAATGCCTAAGGCCTTTAATTTTAACTTCTTTTAAAATCAGAAGAAAAAGAATATATATTTTAGAGTCAGACTGTATTTGTCTTTATACCAATATAGTTGTCATAGGAATTTTTTAATAGTGTGCGTGTATGTGTGTGTGTGTAAGAAGGGGGGCTCACACAAGCAAAAATGCCTAGGGTCCATGAAAGTCATATGCAGCCTAGGGGGAGACAGACAATAACCAAGATTTTAAAAGTAAAATATATAGCATATTAGAAAAAAATTTTAAAAATGGGAATTAAAAGTGTTAGGGAAAAGGGAGCTCAGATTTTACACAGGGTGTTTCAGAAGCAAAGTTTTCTGAGCAAGTGCCATTTGAATAGACCTGAAAGAGGCGAGGGAGGTGTTTGATAAATGTATGATTATTTTTGGAAGAAGGAGCAGCAAGTGCTGAGGCCCCGAGGTGAGAAGATGCGTATCTGAATGACTGAGAGGAGGCCAGTATTGACTAGAGGGCAAATGCACAGAGAAAAATAAACAGGAGAGGAGTAGCAGGTGAGTCGGAGCGGTGTCTGGGAGCCGGGTCATGTGGGGCTTATGTAAGGTGATAGAATGAACTCCGACTTATATTTTGACCTGATTTATATGTCAAAGGGATCTTTTTATGCTCTCAACATCTAACTCCGCACTTGGCTTTCAATAAATATTTGTTAGTTGAATGACAATGTTTCTGCTTGTCACAAAGGGACAGCAGAAAGCCCCGTATGGAAGTGCCATGCACCGTTCTTTCCAAAGTACTCCCTGAGGAAGTGTTCAACTTTCTTGTTCTTCACTCAAAGCTCCCTGAAATTTCCTTTAGAGCATTTATTTTGGTTTGCAATTCCATGTTTATTTGAATGATTATTTAAGGTCTAGTCCGCTGTCTAAGCCACATGAGGCTAGAAACCATATTTATTCTAGTCTCCTTCCCCTAACATCCAGCACAGTGTGTAGAGTATAAGTTACTCTATTACTCTATGTTGAACAAAAAGTGAAGAGAAAATAATTCTTTGTATCAAGTTCATTTTATTTGGATTTACCTATTGAATAAACTCTCCTGGACTCTAAAAATCTAGTTTTTAATATAATGGGGGAAATAGGTAGACTTGACCTAATCTTTGATGTCAACTGGCATCATTACGCTGATAATCCTTCCATCTGCCCATCACAATCATCGATAGTCCACATGGCACTCTTGTTACCGAGCTGGTATGCAGCCTCACATAACCTTCCCCATACACTGTCCCAGGTGCCCACTCCACGTGCTCTGATTGGCACTCACGATAAAACCCATCTGCTATCCTTCATCTAAATCAAGCCAAATGACCTCAAGTCAACTTTTTGCCCCCAGGGGGCTAAATCCACAAATATAATCTGACATTTATGGGCATTATATCTGCAAAGTCAACGTGACTAATTAGCACCCAGTTCTGGTATCCACAGTCCAGCAACTCTTTGCTCTTCTTCCCGAAAGGAAGGTCTTTGCTATCATTGGGCCAGCTCCAACTTAGTAGCTGGTCTGTGATGCCACTGCAACAGATGTGTCTCCTCCCACCCAAACAAAACTCGTTACTTAGTGAAGTGTTCTTCTGCGTCTAGCTTTTGCCATTCAGAATTTCTATTGGGTCCTAAAATGTTACTCGTTTCATGAGAACTGTGCTTTCTGAGCTGTTTCTATTTTCTTTAATACCATGATTTTATATACCGTTAGTTTTCAGGAGTTTTGGACTCGGAGTAGCAAAGGCAGTATAGGTCTATCGCCACCCCCCAGTCACAGGATCCCTTCTAGTCTCTTCTCATTCCCCACGATTCCAACCCTGAGAAAAGCAAGCTCTGAGAGGCTGGGAGAATGTGACTTGAAAAGCATGATGGGTAGAGGATGATAGTAATGCTTTAGGACTCTGGGCAGACAAAACCCAGCATGACACACCAAGTTCTGGATGAATGTGTGGTGGTTGTTATTGCTATTTTGACTGCTACTGATTGTACATTTACTTTGTATTTAATGATGTATATGTTTTTTATTTTATTTTATTTTATTTAATGATTTTTTATTATATTATGTTAGTCACCATACAGTAATTGATGTATATGTTTTATTATTCAGTCCCTTATCAATCTTATGATACAGATATTATTGTTTTATCCCGCTTTACCAATGAGGAAACTGGACAATGTTTCGTTAGGTACTTTCACAGAGTTGCAGAGCTAGCAAAGTATAATCAGGATTTGAACCCAGGTTTCACAACTTGTGCTCTTAACTATTTCCCTCAGGCCTTGCTACTGAAGTGCACTTAGAGGGCAAGAATGGGGGAAGACCAGAAAGACACAGAAATCCTGCTTCCTTATTCTTGTCTGGGGCTGGTCCTACACCTTCCCCAGACAAAATGGGGAGGAATTGAACTATCTTGATTAGTGCTGTTTCTAATACCTAGACAGTACCTCACAACAGGTGCTAAACAAATATTTGTGGAAGAAATAAATGACTTAGAATCAGAGGTTCAAAGCTACCCTCACATAGTTCTTTGTTTCTAGCACAAATCTTTCCAAAAGATTTTACTTTTTATTTTTTAACAGCTTTTAAAAAAGATTTAATTCTTTTTCTTTTCTTTCTTTTTTTTTTTTTTTACTTTAAGTAATCTTAACACCCAATGTGGGGTTTGAACTTACAACCCCAAGATGAATTGCGTGCTCTACCGACTTAGCCAGCCAGGCACCCCTCCAAAAGATTTTAAATGGAGCCTTTGATGAGCTTGTTTCGGAAAGAAGAAATGGCATTCAGTGGTTAGCTGTGGTTCTTTTAGCTCACGCTGCTCCGGGCAGATCCCTTGCTGTGAGTACTGCCTGTTCGTCAACTTGCGAAGTGACCCTGTGGTCTTCATTGGAAATATTGCTCCTCGCTTTCTATCCTAAACTTCAGCCTAGCACACTGAGGACCATTAAACAGGTGCTAGTTTTCACCCTAGAGGAGTCTACCTTTCAGTGATGAGCAGGAGAATTTCTGTAAATAGGGCTGAGGCAGATCCTCACGTTGTGCTCTCTGTCAGGGGAATTGCAAGGCCGTTGTGGAACTCATTGCCCACCCAAGCTCCCAAGCATTTAGAAAACGTTCTTCATACCAATGGTTAGAGAATCTATCTGTATCTAGTTACTTCCTGGTTTTGACACAGATAAACTGAACTACCAAAATCTCCTCTCATGAGCATAGATTACCTTCTAATGTTTCGGGTGCTTTTGCTGATAGGTGACATTTAAATAAGCCTCCTAAAAAGAGTGATTTTGTCTAAACTTTTAAGCTCTGTGTTGAATGGAACAGCCATCTCATCATCCCTCATATCAGTTTACTACCAGGTAAACATTTAGTTCAAATGAAAAACAGTTCTGTATTGTACCGTTGGAAACCTTTCTTGTAGCTAACTCCAAATCTCCGATTGTCCTCTTCCCATTGTCCTGTCCCTGATGGAACTTCTTCTGAGCTTGCCTTTAGTTTCCAAAAAAGTCCCCTAGAACAGTGGTTCTTAACTGGGTGCAATTTTTCCACCAGGGGATGTTTTGCAAATATCTGTAGACATTTTTGTTTGTTATGATTGAGAGGATGCTACTGGAATCTACTGGTAGAAAGTAAAGATGCTGTTAAACATCCTGCAATGTAGAGGACAACCTAGACACACACACACATATGCAGTGATCCCTCCTAAGACATAAATGCTGTTGAGAAGCCCTGCTCTACTGTGTGAGGAACATTAATATCCTTGTGGTCCTAGTGACCACCAAAGAGACATCTATTGTCTATATTTACTGAATTTAATTGTATTGACATTAAAACAGCAAACCTGATATTTATAAATAAGTAGAGGAAAACAGGAGCCATCCGGTCTTTTGCCTCTCCATGTGATTTTTTAAATCGGTTTGCCCATATCTACAAAATAATGAGGTGCGATTGTGATTGGGATTGCACTGAGTCTATAGATCATTGGGAAGAACAGATCATGACAATATTGAATCTCCCTATGCATGAACATGGATTATCACTCTGCTTATTTAGTTCTTCTTTGACTTTGTTCATCAAAATTTTGTAGTTTTCATCAAATAGCTCTTGTACATATTTTGTTAGATTTATACTTAAGTATTTCATTCTGGGGGTGTTAATGTAAATGGTATTTTATTTTTACTTTGTATACAGGAAAGTAATTGACTTTTGTATATTAACCTTGTGTCCTGCAACCATGCTACACTCACTTATTTGTTCCTGGAGCTTTCTTTTGTCAATTCTTTCAGATTTTCTATATAGATAATCATGTTACCTGCTATCAAAAGTTTTACGTCTTCTTTCTTAATCTGTATACATTTTATTTCCTTTTCTTGTCTTATTGAATTGGCTATGACTTCCAGTACAATGTTGAAAAGCAATGGTTAGAGGGCATCCTTGGCTTCTACATGACCTTAGTGAGAAAGCTTTGAGTTTCTCACCATAAAGTATGTTAGCTGTAGGTATTCTTTATTAAGTTGAGGAAGTCCCTCTCTATTACTAGTTTAGAGAGTGTTTTTCTCATTCTTTTTCAACCTGTGATGTGATGGATTACATTATTCAAGTTTCAAGTGTTGAACCAGCCTTGCATACCTGGAATAAATCTCACTTGATCACGGTGTATATTTCTCTTTTGGATTTGGTTTGCTAATGTTAAGTTGAGGACTTTGTATCTATGTTCGTGGCAGTTTTTTATTTTAAGTTTTATTTCTGCAATTATATGTGAAGTTGAGAATTTATGAAGAAATATTAAAACCTCAGAACCTCAACAAAGTAAAGAGGGCATCCATGCTTGGGTGGGGTGGGGGAAGAAGGAAATGAGTGGGGAAGTCATTGACCGTGATTAGTATTTAAAGCCACAGAGATGAATCACAATACCACATGAGAAAGAAAGAAGAGAGAAAAGGACTGAGGATAGAACTGGAGAGCCTGTTTCTAACTCTAGTTTTGACCTGATCACAGTCTCTTTGAAACCAAGACATCCATTTTTTCTTTATCCTCAGAGCAGATCTCTCACTCACCAAAATGTCTGACAAATGCCTTTTCAATAATGCTTGGGGTTATTTCATAGTGTGATGGTTATTTTTGTGTGTCAATTTGACTGGGCTAAGGAATGTTGGTAAAATGTTATTTCTGGGTTTGTCGTTGAGGGTATCTCTGGAAGAGATTAGCATTTGAATTGATAGACTGAGTAAAGATTGCCCTCACCAATGCAGATAGGTATCATCCAATCCACTGAGGACCTGAATAGAACAAAAAGGTAGAGGAAGGAAAAATTTGTTCTATGTTTGTGTTGGGATATACATCTCTTACCCTCAGACGTTGTTGCTCCTGATTCTCCAGTCTTGCACTTATAACTGGATTCATACCATCATCTTGCCCCCGTCCCATTGTTGGGCTTTTGGACTCAGACTGAGATTTAAACCATCAGCTCCCCTGGTTCTCAGGGCTTTGGACTCTGACTGAAATTCACCACTGGCTTTCCTTCTTCTTCAGCTTGTAGATAGCAGGTATAGGGACACCTCTAGAATTACGTGAGCCAATTCCTATCATAAATCTCTTCCGTGTCTCTCTCTCTCTCTCTCTCTCTCTCTCTCCTATTGTTTCTGTTTCTCTGGAGAACCCTGACTAATACACAAAGATTATGGAGGTCATTTCATAGGATTGACCTTTGTTCCTAGGGGCTAACCTTCTCCGCTCATGTTCTTAAGCAGTTTTGATTCCATTTATGAAGAGATTCTATAAAATCAATTTCTGTCTCTTCACAACTAGGAAACTGTTAGAAAGGCACTCACCTCTCCCCTGTATTTATCTATCTCCCTTTGAGTTTTCCTGGTTTCTCAGAACAACACTGCCAGCTGAGGAAAAAAGTTAGGTAATATTCTCACCACTGCGGCGATGAGAGAACTGCCAGAGAACTGCTATTGCCAGAGAACTGCTCTAACTGGCTCCAGCCCATGTTCCTCTGGACTGCTTGGATCCAGTTGGGTCTCTGATTTCACAGATTCTACATTGGCTGTTGCTCCTACTCTGGCTCAGAACGTAGAAGCCTCGATATGTCTCTTCTCCTCCTCCTACCAGTCAAGGAGACATTTCTGGAAATGTGCTGCTGTTGTGAATAATTTCTTCAAGTTCTTGCAGGTGATCCAGACCTGTGCGTGCCCAGCGCTACTTGTCTGTAACCATCCTTGGGCCCTCTTGCCTTTCTATTTTCCCATTACCTCCAAACTCTGCTGGGGCTGACTCAAGTGGTTTTAAATTCCTTAACTGTGCTAACTCTCCCAGTATCTCTTGATGATTCAGTACCCGCCACCAACTTTTTAAGCCAATATAGTATTCTTGTGGGGAAGTGGTATGATAGTATGATATTATGGGAAAAGGAGAGGGGGAAGAGAAGATGGAGAGGGGGAAGAGAATTGACATGAAAGCACAGATTCTGTGCCAGGCACCATGCTAAGTTGCTTTGCATGTTCTCTCCTTCATCCTTTAAAACTTTGAGAATGGGTTCTTGTAACCTCGTTTTCCTGATAGGAAAAGCAAAAGATCAAAGATGTTAAATTACTTGACCTTAATCATTCAATAGGAAAGACTGAACTTCAGCTATGTGTGAATCTAAGATTGTCCTGTATTTACTATGTGAGGCTTTATCTCCCTTAGGCTGGCTCATACGTTTCTATTGTGGCAACCTAAAACCTCAAGAGATACTTTTCTTTGTTTTTGATCAATTTGTTTTTTGTAACCATATCACATTGTAAAATTGTTTGGATTTTGTGAAGTTACTTAAAGACATTTTTACATGAATGGCATCATACTGAGAGCATTGTTTTCCAGCTCAGCTCTACACTTATTGCTTTTAGTGCCCCCTAATTCCTTAGACGTTTTGTTTTTGTTTTTGTTTTTGTTTTTTTTGCACGGGCAGTTGCATAAATGCCCATCCCCATCCTGTATCTGGTGCCTTTGGTTTCACATTTATCTGCATGACAAGCATTTTATTAGTTCATGGCTTTGTAATTTCTTGTATTTGTTTGGAGAGGTTTTTTTTTTTTTTTCCTTAAAAAATGTTTAAAATTTTGAAGAGGTAATATAATTTAATAAGTGAAAATGGTATTTTATTACAGTTTTATTTTGAATTGGCTCTAATTGTGAATGAGATAAAGTATTTTTTGAATATTTAAAAGCCATTTGTAAGTTGTGAACTGTCTCATCATGTTTTGTTTATATTTCTATTGGATCATTGATCTATTCTCATTGATTAATGAAAAGTCTTCATTTAGTAAGGAAATTAGCCCTTGTTATATGTGTTCCAAACATTTTCCCCAGTTTGTTGCTTATATTTTGATTTTATTTTCTTTTTCTATACACACAGAACATTCTGTTTTTATGTTATCTAATTTATCATTCTTTTTTGACTTCTGAGTTTTATACATAAAAAGCATTTTTCATGCCTAAAATCATAAGAAGATCCTTTCACATTTTCTTGTATTATTTTTGCACATTTCTTTTTAAACTATCATTATTTTGGCATGATTTTGTGATAGCCTTTTATTTTTATTTTTTATTTATTTATTTTTTTTAAGTAGGCTCCACACCCAGCATGGAGCCCAACTCGGGGCTTAAACTCAAGACCTTGAGATCAAGACCTGAGCTGACATCAAGAGTCAGACACTTAATCAACTGAGCCATGCAGAGTCTCCTGTGATGGCCGTTAAATGAATCTCTCTTCCTCCAGCTTCAGGACTCCTTGAATCCATCCTTCATACTGTAGCCACAATGATCTTTAAAATATAAGCTGAGCCCTGGTACTTTACTGTTTAAAACAATTCATGATTTCCATAACCCATGGATAAAGTTCAGCTCCTTAACATGGCACATTCAGTGATGGGACTATCGCTTCCTCCCCTCCACCCCCCCTCCTCGGCTCTTGTAGTGATCACTCTGTTCTCTCTCAATTCCATGACTATTCACGATGTCACTTCAGCCTGGCAGCTTTGTGTCTGTACCACTTCAATTCCATCTCCTTGGGAAATGCGTGTTAATCCACCACTGTTCAGCTCATCCCTCACCTCCTTCACGAGACCTCTTCTGGCCTCTGCCCACAAGGGTTCCTCAGCTGCAGCACCTTGTATGCACCTCCATTGTGTGTCCCTTATGGTATGGCATTGGCTGATTTACTTGTATTTTCTATTAGGGCAGGGGCCTCATTTTATTAATGTTTGCACTCCCAGCACATGCACAAATTTTGGGACATAGCAACAGCACGACAATGGTTTGCTGGAATGAATTCCTTATTCTGTTTCAATATTACTCGGAGTTAAGATTAGGAACCAGTTGCATCAGAATAACTCTGGGTGCCTATTAAAAAGTAGAAATTATTGCATCAACCATAGTCTGCCTAGTCAGACTATGTTGGGATGAGGCTTAGGAATCCTTATTTTTACTAAGGTTCTGGAAATTCAGAGGCCTGTTTTTTCTTTTTTAATGGAGGTGAAATTCACATACCATAAAATTAACAATTTTGAAGTGAGCAGTTCAACGGTGTTCAGGGCGTTCACCATGCTGTCCAACCACCACCTGCATATAGTTCAAAGCACTGTCATCACCCGGAAGGAAAGCAGTTTTCCTGGCAGCCGACAATCTTTCCTATCTCCGTGGATTATGGATATTTCCTATGAATGGAACACTACAATATGGGACCTTTTGTGTGTGGCCTCTGTCACTTGGCATAACGTTTTCTACGTTCAGGCACAGTGTAGCATGTACCAGCACGTCATGCTTTTTCGTGGATGAATAACTTTCTAATGCATGGAGGTAAGCTCTGGTTTCTAGAACAGACGCCACTGAATTCTTGGTTTCCGACAGGCAAGACGCTTAGTCTCTCTAAGTCTCAATTTTCTGAACTCTAAAATGAGGATCGTTACACGAATTTGGACACCTGTGCTCCAGAGCTGCATGTAAAAAATGAGAGAATGCACACGAAAGGGCCTGCGACTTGATCCGGCCCAGTGGCAGGTGTCAGAGCCAGAGCTACCCTTTGGAGCAGAGCCGGAGGGAAGCACTGCGGGCTGTAGAAGGAACTCCAGCTGGGAAGAGAGTTCAACGGTCGAAGGGTGGATGTCCACGCAAAACATCAGCATCAGAAAATCCCAGCTGAAAGAAATGCAGTGTCACCTCGATGGCTGGAATGCAAGCCTCGTGGCTGTCTAGGAATTGCTACATTCAGGCATTGGCGCAAAGCGACAGGACAGCCCACTTTGGGGATTAGTGGCAGGCCTATTGATCAATGAAGGGCAAAGAGGAGCTGTCATCCAAGTAGGGACTTTTGTTTCCAAGAAAACAAACTCACAGTAAGGTATGGGATGTGAAAGAACAAAGTAGGCTGTGCTGTTGGAAAGGGGACGCGGAGGTGTGGTCTGGCGCGAGGATTCACTGACCCCAGGTTTACGTGGACTAGAGTTTACATCCTGCCCGGGAGCAAGATTGATTTCCCCGATTCCCTCCTCCGACGGTGGGAGGCTGGACACTTACTGAGTAGGATTTCATGCAGAGATTCTTGTGACATGTGGCCAGGGCTGGTTCTCTTCCTCATAACTGTGTGTTTCTTCCTCATAAATCTGTGTGGGTTGTGTGCCCATCACAATCACCAGTTCAGTCACGAATAGGTCAGTAAGGCAAACTGCATTTCCTGTGGCTGCCACACCAGGAGAAATCAGGCCCAGAAGCCCAGCTCCTGAGCCTGTGTGGCTGGAAGCTCACCCTGCCCCCCCTCACCATCTCGGGGGGCACGCTGTGGTAAAACCTGTGGAGAAAAATTATAGAGAACTTCCGATTTTCTAGATGAGATTCTGAGCGTCACCTAATTTTTTTTTAAACTTATGTGGAAGTATTAGTTTGACAACAAACTAGAATGTTATGTAAATAAGGTTAACCACTAGAAGGATAGATAGTGAGTATTTTATGTATAAATATATATAGGATATAATATATTAAAATATTATATTAATATATTATACATATTATGTTGTTAAATATATAAAATTTATGTTATTAAACTATGTTATATGAGTGAAGTAAAAGACAACTTAATCTAAAAAAGGGATAAAAAAATAAGAAAACAGTAGAGATAAGACAAAATATAATGATCATAAAATCCAAAACTATCAAAAATGGGTAATACTAAGTATTAAATATCCATAATCAGTAATAGTAATATAAATACTCTCAGACTGGAGTAATAAAATATCTTCATGATTAAATAATTTTGAAAGTAGAAGATAAAAGATTGGCAAAAAATACATCATGTTAATGTAATAACAACAGAAAATCCTTAGCTTTGTCCATTATTTTATAAATACAATTGTAGAATAATAAAAGGCATATAATTCCTTTAGATTACCTAATGGCTTATGTAGTTTAAGAATGCTAATTTTAGGGGCGCCTGGGTGGTTCAGTCGGTTAAACAGCCCACTCTTGATTTTGGCTCAGGTCATAGTCTCAGGGCCCTGGGATTGAGCCCCATGTCGGGCTCCACACTTACCGGGGAGTCTGCTTCAGGATTCTCTCTCTCCCCTTGCATCTCCCCCCACTCACGTGCACTCTCTCTCTCTCAAATAAATAAATTTTAAAAAGAATGCTAATTATTTATCCCAAACCTCCCAAATCCACAAACTCGGCATCAGAGGGGGAAGTAGTTGAATGAAGGGGAGGCACTGACTTTGTCTCATTGTTTAGGAATCATGTGTTTAATAGCTCCTTTGCTTCCAGAAATGACTCTTCTGTTGCTGGATATGTCTGCAATGGAATTTGCTGAGCAGGACAACTTTGCTCTGATGGGCGTTCGCTTGGGGGACAGTTAATGATATCCTGTGCCTGCCTCCTCATTCGGCTGTGACAAGATGGCTCAGGAGACTCAAACAGAAGGCCCTCTGTGCTCGTCTCCGGGTAATTATACTCCGTGCTCCCTGACAGATGAAATGAGCCTTCTAACTTAGACCAACCTTGTGACCACGGCTCGGACCCTTTGTCCTGTTGCTGCCATTTCTCCTTCAATCATATTGTGCTTAATCAGCTATTTGATATTATTAGCCTAAACTGCACGTGTGCATTGAATCAGAGATGGTCAGCTTCGCCACACATTCCCCCGATAGAATGCAAGCTTGGCTTTTTTAGTTCTGATGTTTGAGACAATTGCATTCTCCACCTCTTAAACCCACTCATTCTCTGAGACTCTCAGACAGTTACAGCTTGAGTGTGATGATAATTACAACTAGCATTAAACTAAGCACCTTCTGTATACTAGATATGTCAGTCACAATAGTTGTCTTTTATTGATGGCTTACTATGCGCCAGTCATGGTTCCCGAATACTTTACATGTATTATCTCATTTAATCATCCCCACAGTTCCACGCATAGGTGCTCACACCGCTTCCATATTAATGATGATACAACTGGAGCGCAGGGAGGTTAAATAACTTGCCCAAAGTTATAAAACTACTACGTATTAGTGGTAGATTGGAGTCCATGGACTCTAGTTTCTGAAGCTGCATTCCTGACCACTAAACTATACCGTTTTGCTTTACAAATACTATTTCTATCTAATACATATGAAACATCTACTGGGGGCCAGGAATGGGTCCCAGTGCTAGGATAGTAGCAATCAGAATTAATAAAAAGAAATCCCGTCCTCAGGGATCTTCCATTCTAGGTGTTGAAATAGACAAAAGCGAACACAAATAAGTAAAATACATCATGTGTTAGCCAGTGACAACTGCTAAGGGAAAACTCATGCAGAAGTATCAGAGGGAGGGCTGAAGTTTTTGACGGCATCAAAGAGAGGCCTAAGAGGGTGATATTTGAGTAAAGAAAGCTGTGTGTGGATACCCAGAGGGGCACACCCCGGGAAGAGAGGAGAGCCAGTGCCAAGGTCCCTGAGGTAGAAGCCTATCTGGTGTTTTTGAGGCATAGCAACGGGGCCTGTGGGGCTGGTGTGCGGCCAGTAGGGGAGGTAATAGGTCAGAGGTCAGAGAGGTCACAACGAAACAGATCTGGTAGGGCTGTATTCATAAGGACTTGGGATTTTACTTTGAATGAGATGGAGGGTCCACCCAGAGTCATAGACAATGGCCCCATCTGACCAGCTACAGGGCTGGACACAGACTGGAGGGGGAGCTGCAGTGAGGGCAGGGGCACCACTCAGGAGCTTTTGCAATATTCCAGTGAGGGATTATGGTGGTTTGGGCCAGAGTGTGTCGGACTGCAGCCGTACCTATTTTCAGAGAAGGTCTTATTTTATTTTATTTTATTATTTTATTTTATTTTATTTTATTTATTTCCAATAACATACAGTGTTATATTAATTTAATTTCAGGTGTACAATAGAGTGAGTCAACACTTCCACATCACCCGGTGCTCGTCACAAGTGCCCTCCTTAATCCCCATCACCTATTCAACCCTCCCCCTACCCCGTACTGCTAACCATTAGTTTGTTCTGGATAGTTAAGAGTCTGTTTCTAGGTTTGGCTCTCTCTCTCTTTTTCCTTTGCTCATTTTTGTCTGTTTGTTTCTAAAATTCCACATATAAGCGCAATCATGTGGTATTTGTCTTTCTCTGACTGACTGACTTCACTCAGCATTGTCCTCTGCAGCTCCATCCATGTAGTTGCAAATGGCAAGCTTTCATTCTTTTTTACGGCTCGATAATATTCCATTTTATTATTTTTTTAAAATTTATTTTTTATTTTTTTAAAGCTTTTATTTATTTATTTGACAGAGAGATAGAGAGAGAGAGAGAGTGCATAAGCAGGGGGAGTGGCAGGCAGAGCGAGAGGGAGAAGCAGACTCCCCACTGAGCAAGGAGCCCAGATGCCAGGCTCAATCCCAGGACCTAAGCCGAAGTCAGACACTTAACCAACTGAGCCACTCAGGGACCCCAATATTCCATCATATATATATGATGGGTATATATATATATATATATGAATATTTGATGGATATATATAAATCACATCTTCTTTATCCATTCATCAGTCGATAGACAGTTGGGGTGCATCTGTAATTTGGGAATTGTAAATAATGCTGCTATAAACATAGGAGTGCGTGTATCCTTTTGAATTAGTGTTTTTGTCTTTTTGAGGTAAGTACCCAGTAGTGTGATTTCTGGATAGGGTAGCTCTACTTTTAACTTTCTGAGGAGCCTCCATACTGTTTTCCAGAGTAGCTGCACCAGTTTTCATTCCCACCAATAGTATATGAAGGTTTCTTTTTCTCCACAATAAGTAAAAGGTACTTTTACTACAGTTTTGTAGGTTGAAAAATCGAGGCTCAGAGAGGTTAGGTAACTGGCCCAAAGTAAAGTACCTGGTGACAGCAACATTGGGGTGCAAGCTCATTTCTGATATTCCTCAGAGGCCATGTTCTTTCTTCTGCACACAGATTCTTTGAAGCACGATCCTCATTTCAAAGTCTAATCCATGTTCTCCTCAGAATATTGAGGATAAAGATCCCTTGAATTTCATTGAGTGGAATCTCCCAACTTATGGATCTATTGATTGATTTATCCAACAAGCCTCACACTTTTAGGGAGAATTGCTATTGAAATGTTTCCTGCTTCAAGTCACAGCTGGTATGGGAACTGGGAAGGCACATGGATGTGGAGAGGTTGGACATGAATGAGCCACGATGGAGGGACTTGGAAAGGCAGAAGCTGGGATGTCAGGTAGGACATGACCATATCCTCAGTGCACATTTCCTAGATTTTGGAGCCCAAAGGTCCACCTTGCCTCTTCTCCTCATTTGATCATATCAAGTAACTCAGAATTATTTTTTTTCCCAAAGGGGGAACATGTCAAATATTTCCCCAGTCATCAAAGTGATACCTGGAATTAGGTTGAAGGGTGGATGGAGCCTATGATCTTACTTCCTATTCATTCCAATGACAGATGATGTCTCTAACAGAGCCAGAAAATAAGTAGAGGCACTTGGTGTCTTCTGTGGACCAGAAAGTGAGAAACTCCTAAAAGATGGAAAGTAGCTTGGAAGAACTACAGCCCACAACTTGCAACAGAGAGCTGCTGCCGAAGGTGGGAGTGCCTTGGAGGGGTTTCAGAAAAAATTTCAGAAGCAGGAGGGAGCTTTGTGGAAATGGAAAGATTGGGGCACCAGAGTTGGATTAGCTGGGCACTGTGCCAAGCAGTGGCCAGGAGAGGCGCCTACCCAGGAAGGAGCCATGTGTGGAATGCCCCAGAGGCTGAGCGGACGTCCTGGTGGCTGCCGCATGGAGAGAAACCAGGATCCCAGAAGCCCAACTCCTGAGACAGTGTGGCTGGAAGCTTACCCTGCCCCCCTCCCCATCTCAGGAGGCACGCTGTGGTAAAACCCGTGGAGAAAAATTAT
This sequence comes from Ursus maritimus, assembly GCF_017311325.1. Lineage (NCBI taxonomy): Eukaryota > Metazoa > Chordata > Mammalia > Carnivora > Ursidae > Ursus > Ursus maritimus. The sequence goes on from NW_024423453.1 coordinate 5,800,355, forward strand.
AGAGAACTTTTGATTTTCTAGATGAGATTTTGAGTACCATCTAATTTTTTAATTTAATGTGAAAGCATTACTTGGACAGCAATTAAATTGAAATGTTATATAAGTGAGGTTAGCCTCTAAAAGGATAGAAGGATAGATTTTTGGTGTGTGTGTATTTTATATATACATATAGTATATGTATTATTTCATATATGTATGAAATAAAAGACAACTTAATCTAACAGAGGCATATAAAAAGAAAATAAAAAGAAAGCATAGTAGAGGGAACACAACATAATTGCCATAAAAATCCAAAGCTATCTATGGTCAGTATTATTAAAAGAAAAATACTCTCAGGTTGGAGTAATAAGATATCTTCACAATGAATTAACTCAAAAAGTTGAAAATAAAAGACTGGCAGAAAAGTATTGGGTGAAATTAATAACAACAAAAGCAGGTATAGAAATATTCTTATTATACCAAATAGAATCAATCTTAAAAGCGTTAAAAGGAGAAAGAGCAGGATTTCATAATAACGAAAGAATCATTCCCCAAAGATACAGCAGTCATGAGATTTTATGCCTCAAAATACACAGTATTGAAATAAAGCAAAAGCTGATGGAAGGACCGTGAAAATTGAACAAACGCCTACTCATACGCACGCTTCTTTCAGAAACGGATAGTTCAAGTCGATGAAAAAATAAGCAATGGTATATAAAAATTTGAATGTTGAACTTAAGAATCTTGACCTGATAGCAATATAAATTTTTCTACAAAAATCTATATTAATACATCACATAAGTTAATATACCTTTTCTCTCCACCATTCATTGAACATTTTAAACCTTTACACTGTATTGAGCCAAAAAGGAAATCTCAACACAATTAGAAAAGCAGAAATCATGTAAATCATTTTTACTGGCATGATGCAATAATGTTGAAATTAACAACAGAACGATATCCCAAAGCAAAGCAATCTAACAAAACTACCTGTGAAAAATTTGAAAATATAGTTTAAAAAACATGAATTCAAGAGAATCACAGAATGTTTAGAAATGAATAGTGGAGGCATTAGGTGTCTGTAGAGTTCAGGTAAAGCAATGTTCAGAGACAGGCTTATGCAAACAATTTCACTTATTACAAAACAAGAAGGAAACCTCCGAGCAGCCCTAATCCACTCTTGCTGCCATTGCTCAAGTGTTGTGAAAGAAATCTTAGGTAATGTGTCTGGCAGAAAATAAAAAAAAAGGAACAAGAGGTATAAATTTTGAAAAGGAGTTCTCTATCCAGCATTTATTGCACCTCTCTTCCTTGCTAAGCTCACCTGAGGGAGGGTGGGAAACTGAAAAGGAACAAAGGCCTTTATTTGGAGTCTCAGAATTGTAATTTGGGGAACATAGATTCTGGAGTCACCAGAAAAGTGTCCTGTTCATATGGAGAAGGCAAGGGGGTTTTGTGGGGAAGAAAGAAGAGGTTGTTACCTAATTTAAATAAAAAGAAGAAAAAACCTTGCTGATTTGGGGCTGACCGTTTGAAATGCTTCTGATTACTATCTTACTGATTTTTTTTTTTTTGGTGCTATCCAATGAAAATGTCCGTGGTATGCATTAATTGATATCACTGTCCTCACATGACCTGAATGTCAGTTGCTGTATTGACATTTTATGAGCAACTGCTTGTGAAACTATTGCCACTGTAGTGCACCTCAAGGGGTCTTTAGTTGGGAAAGAAAATGGAGCTCAAAGGGATTTTCTCACGTCCAGAAATTTCATATATAATTCCACACTCATGAGAACTCAAGTTGTGTCATTCTTTTCTGCGTATCATCATGGTGATTGTGACATCTGGGGGTGCTGCAGTCACCTTGTAATCATGAGGTGAACCTGCTTTAAAAAAAAGCTTAGTCACTGGAACTGGAAAGATATAAAAACAGAATGAAACAAAACCAAACCCTGGGTCGGGGATGGTTATCTCTGAGGTGCTGATGAAACCAAGTCTGGAGTATCTGCCCCAGGGATGTGCATTATAAATCTCTTTATTGTTTAAGTCTGTGGCTGTTACTTATAGGCAAAAGCATTCTGATTGAATGTCTTTATTTGTAGGCAATATTGTCTATCTGAAAAATCTACAGAATCAATCAACTCGTAGAACCACTAAAGTTAAATGCGATTGAGAAAATGGTCTAACATGATTAACTTACCAAAATCAACGCTCTACTATGCACAATAGCCAGGTAGATTCTATTCATAGGTAATAGCTTTGTCTTTAATATGTGCACATGTGCCACAACTAAGCTTGCCTGTTTGCTAAGAGGCTAAACAAGGGGTAGACAAACTCAGCCCTTCTGCTTTTTGCATTTAGATATAACAAATTTAAATAATGGAAAACTTTAAAATGTTTATTAATAAAAGTAAATTAAAATGAAAATGTTATAGGAAAATACCTTCTTGGATAGGAGCAAAACCATAATCTGCATTTAAAAAATAACTTCTTACTAGATACGTCTCCAGAGGCAGGGGAACCAAGGCAAAAAAATGAACTATTAGGACTTCATCAAAATAAAAGCTTCAGCACAGTGAAGGAAACAACTAACAAAACTAAAGGCAACCTTTGGAATGGGAGAAGATATTTGCAAATGAGATATCTGATAAAGGATTAGTATCTTAAATCTATGAGGAATTTATCGAACTCAAAACCTAAAAAACAAATAATCCAGTTAGGAAATGGGCAGAAGACATGAATAGACATTTTCCCGAAGAAGACATCCATCCATTTTGAGTTTATCTTTGTGTATGGTGTAAGAGAATGGTCTGTTTCATTTTTCTGCATGTGGCTGCCCAATTTTCCCAGTACCATTTATTGAAGAGACTTTTTTCCATTGGATATTCTTTCCTGATTTGTCGAAGATTAGTTGACCATAGAGTTGAGGGTCCATTTCTGGGGTCTCTATTCTGTTCCACTGGTCTATGTGTCTGTTTTTGTGCCAGTACCATGCTTTCTTTATGCTTTGTAATACAGCTTGAAGTCAGGCATTGTGATGCCCCCAGCTTTGGTTTTCTTTTTCAACAATCCCCTGGCAATTTGGGGTCTTCTGTCTGAAAGTTTCAGAGGGGAGAGGGAGGAGGGGTGGGATAGCCAGTTGATGGGTATTAAGGAGGGCACGTGTTGGGTGAGCACTGGGTGTTATATGCAACTAATGAATCATTGAACACTACATCAAAAACTAATGATGTACTCTATGGTGGCTAACATAATATCATCATCATCATCATCATAAAAGATGTCCAGATGGCTAACAGACACATGAAAAGATGCTCAACTCATTCATCATCAGGGAAATACAAATCAAAACCATGATGAGATACCACCTCACACCTGTCAGAATGGCTAAAATTAACAACACAGGAAACAACAAATGCTGACGAGGATGTGAAGAAAGGGGAACCCTCTTGCACTGTAAACTGGTGCAGCCACTCTGGAAAACAGTATGGAGGTTCCTCAAAAGGTTAAAAATAGAGCTACCCTATGATTCAGCAATTGTACTACTAGGTGTTTACTCAAAGGATACAAAAATACTGATTTGAAGGGACACGTGCACCCCGGTGCTTACAGCAGCATTCTCAACAACAGCTAAAGTATGGAAAGAGTCCAAGTGTCCATCAACTAATGAACGGATAAAGAAGATGAGGTATATGGTGTGTGTGTGTGTATATATATACATATATACATGTATAAACATATGTATATTCCATTCATATTCCACATTCCATTCCTTACACATTGCATTGTATATATATGTACATTCCATTAATATTTCATATTCCATTCCATATATATTCTATTGTGTACATACATGTATGTGTACACATATGCATATGTGTATGCATGCATACATACATGTACATATGTGTGCACGCACACGTGTATGTAATATACACATACACAATATATAATATACAATACATAAGTAATATGCATTTTGTATATGCATATACATAACAATCTATACATATATGTATACACATGTACACATATGATTGTGTGCAGTACATATGTACACACGCCTGTATATACATGTATGTGTATACATGCACATATATGTGTTAATGTGTACATATATGTACATATATACATATGCATATACAATATATACATATACAATGTATAATATATAATATATAATTATATGTATATTGTATATGTTTCTATATACAACAATATATACATATGTGTGCATATGTATACAAAGGAATACATATGTATACACAGTTACACACAATGGAATTTAATATAATTAATATGTAATTATATTATATATATTATTTTTTCTCCATTCTTGCCATACACACACACATACATGCATGCATGCACGCACACACATGCACACAATGGAATATTAGTCATCAAAAAGAATGAAATCTTGCCATTTGCAACAATGTGGAGAGAGCTGAACAATGCATACAGTATGATATAATTTTAAGAAGGAAAAGTAGCACTCAACGAAACTAAACTAGTATAGTTAAACATGTATAAAAAGGTGTAGAAGAGAATTATAATTGAGTCAACTTCTGTCTGGTGTCCATCTCTTGACTGGAAGAACATGGCAGCACCCACTCAAGCCGTGTGCTTGGAATGGGGAGGTCATTTCCCAGAAGAAGTGGGGGAATAATTCTGTTAACAGAAATGTGGGGCACCTGCCACTATTCCCATCTGAGTGGACTCATCTCTTAACCTTTCCAGCCCCAATCATTTTATTTTTCTATGTCAAATATACCCGTTCATCTAATTCAGGGACAACAAATGCCGACCAGCTAATAGTGGCTTACTCAAGGACTAGACTGAGAAAGGTTCTGGGACCTCTGAGAAAGAGAGTGCTTTAGTCAGTTATGTCCAACAGGCACATGAGAAGGGGAGGGCAGCACTTGCTTCAGGTAATTTCTGTACCTATTCAAGCTCTCCCTGGTTGTAAATCCAATCAAAAGTTAAAACAAAACAAAACAAAACAAAAACAACGAAAAGGTGCTTCATTTTTTTTCCCACCAGTAAGAAGGTCAATAAGAATATGTTCTATTGAGAATTGGACCTCTTCCCGTCTCTCACTGTGTGGGTGTTGGTCTGTGAACAAGAAGAAACGAGAGAATGGGTGGCTGGGGTGGGGTGGGGGGCATGCTGGAGGTCATATCCAGGTGACTTTGAGTAAGCTGTTGTGAATGCTTATAAAGACTGATACTCAGAAAGCTAAATTGTGCAAAATCCCAGACTCATTAATTCTATCATGTTGCTTCCAGACTTTCATTCAGCACCCTCCAGAACCTCCATGTGCTAGAATGCTTAGCCAAAAAGCAATAGCTCCAATCCTTAAGGATAGCGGTGAAACGCAAGTCGACCAAGGAGTTTCAAGTGGGCAGGTAGAGTGACCTGTTTACAGAGGTTTGGGTGGTGGTTCAGGAGCAGAAGGTGAGCAGCTAGATCAGACAGGCAGTGAAAAAGGTTTTCTCTGAGTAATCTGGAAGGACAAGATGAAAGGCGCACGAGAGATTGAGCAGGAGAATGAAAAGTCGTCCCAGAGGAATTTCAGAGGCAACACATGTAACTGCATGGAGGCAGAAAACTGTATGACACATGCAGGGAGGAACCCATTGTTCAGTAAGGCTGGAGTGAGGGTGCATGAAGGCTGCGGCAGAAGTAAGAGTAGAGGGATGGGCAAGGGCCTCAAATGCTCAACCAAAGAGTTTGACCTTTATCCTGGAACCTCTGCAGACCCACAAGGAGTTTCAGCAAAAGTGACCATGTTCAGATCGATAATTCAGAAATATCCCTAGTACTCCAGAGGATTTCAGTAAATCGAATAGGTTGAATCTGTGGGCAGGGAGACTGCTTTAGACTCTTGCTGGAATAGTGCCCAGACAGAAGCTGATAAGGCTTTAACCAGAGCTATGGCTTGGAAGAGGAGAGTACAGAGCAGCTTTGACCAATACTAGGCAGGGAGAATCCTCCAGAAGAAGTGACTGCATGCATGGGGAAGAAAAAAGAACAATCTAAGTTGCTCTCCTGCCTCTGCCTGGGACAACTGGGAGAATGCTGACATCTAGTTCCAAACTGGAGAACACAGGGAGAGGTACTTACTAGACCTGACTTCTGGTTTCAAGAGTTAAAACCTACAAAAGCTGCCGAAAAGCCTACATTGTTGATGTAATTCTATTATTTTAATTTCATTATTTTATTTCTAAATTTACATTTGTGTGTTTAATTTTTCAAAAATTTTAATATATATTAAATCATTCCAGTAATTAGCAATTCCTGGAAAGATCTCATCTGAAGGGACTCTTTGCCTCTTGTTGCTACTTCCCCAGATGACAAGTTATGGAAGATCGTTTAATAGGCCTGTTAATCGTTAACCAGTAATTGAAGTTTCAAATTCTGTATCGATGGGAACGGAATATTCAAGGGCAATGGTATTGACTAACTGTAAGGATTGCTTTTTCTTCAGACGATGCCATCACTGATGTTAAAATTAGCAGCTCGAAAAGAAAAGGATTAAGATGCTAAGTATTTGCCTTATGTTGTTTCAGTAGGGGCGTCTAAAAAGAGTAAAAGTGTTAGGTTCCCAGTGCAGCATCAGAACCTATGTGATAAAGCTCCCTCTTCTAATCACAGAGCCGTCACTTCGATTAATAAAGAGCTCCAACTAGAGGAGCCCATCTTCTCTGAGCTAGACGCAGACATCCAGCATCTTCTAGGATCGGCACTCTTTTATTTTTTGCCTGATATGCTGACCTCAAAAGATACAAATCTGCTGCTTTGCATGTTGGCTGAAACTCTTCACACTGCCCAGGTAGCCCCAGACTTGAGGATAAGCAGAGTCAATAGTGAAGAGTCTGTGTGCTATACCCATGTGGGTTATTCCTTTGGCGGAGACTGCCAGTTCCTACCCTGTCCCTGTTCTTTTCCTTAGCAGCAGAGCATGTCTGGGACAGCCATGTATCAAGCTAAATGACAGCATTTTTAAACTTGCCTTGGATTTATGCATGGACAATTAAGAAGATGCGTGAGGCAAGTCATTGCATGAGTTTCCTGGAAAGCTGTTAAAGAGGCCTGATTCAGCTGGGAGGACTTCCTTTTCAAAAACCTTAACTTTTTATGCTGCTAATAATAAATAATTATTAGCAATATTAATAGCAATTAATAATAAATAGCCTTAACTTTTATGCTGCTGGGTCAAGTCACACTGCAACAGGCAGAAGAAATTCCTAGCTGGTAAAATTACCTTGGAGCGCCTGGGTGGCACAGCGGTTAAGCGTCTGCCTTCGGCTCAGGGCGTGATCCCGGGGTTCTGGGATCAAGCCCCACATCAGGCTCCTCTGCTAGGAGCCTGCTTCTTCCTCTCCCACTCCCCCTGCTTGTGTTCCCTCTCTCACTGGCTGTCTCTATCTCTGTCAAATAAATAAATAAATAAAATCTTAAAAAAAAATTACCTTAAAGATTGAGAAGAGCAACACGTAGTGGTTTCAACTGTGCCTCAGCACCTCTCTGAACCCTGAAACAAATCCTCAGAGCATCTTTACGTGACGCAACGAGGGCACACTGCTCAAGGAGAGGGGAAAGACGGCGGAGGAGTTGGGGACCCTATTTAAACCGGTCCCCTGAATCGAGCTGGATATCTACCAGACCATCCTGAACACCCACAAAATCAGCCTGAGACGCAGGAAGATACATCTGGATCTCTACAAATGAACACCTCCGGTGCTGGGTCTCGAGGTACAAAGCAGGGAGCCGTGAATCTGTGCACAGATTTCAGAAGATAAATGGAAGGGGAGGGAGCCACCCCACTTGGGCACCAGGAAGCTGGAGCCTCCTGCACTGGGGAACGGGCCGGACTCCCCAACCGGTAGCAGTGGGGAAACCAGACTGAAACCGGGAGCTCGGGAGCACACGCAGGAACCGGGGGCGACTGGAGGTGTTAGAAGCACAAAGGACAGAGACGTGCCGGCCCTGGGAGTGAGGACTGGGAGAGCGGCTGTGGGGCACACAACCCGGGATGCTGTGGGGTTTTTAGCAGCACTGACAGAAACAGAGTTAAAGTGGCCAAGAGAGCTCAGTGGAGAGCGGACTGCGATCTCTCTGTTCTGAGACAGAGGCTTGGATACAGCCGCTGCTGCTCTGACTCTCAGAAGAGTCACAGAAAACTGCCAGGGAAAGCTGCTAGGGAACAAAAGCCTGGAAATACCAGCTCACATTGTGCCCCTCCCCACGTCCCCTCACAGGGGATGGGGCAACTCTACCCAAACAGGGCTGCCTGAGTATCAGTGTGGCAGTCCCCTCCCCCAGAAGGCAGGCTGAAAGAACAAGAAGCCCACATCCCTAAGGTCTCTATAAAACAGGTGCATCTTGCTTGGGTCCTGGTCAATAATTTGGACTCTGTACATCCCTGCAACCTCTCCTCATCAGAATGACGATGAGGAGGAACCCCCAACAAAGGAAAGAAACAGAGACTATGGCCTCTGCCACAGAACTAATGGATATAGATATAACCAAGATGTCAGAAATGGATTTCAGAGTAACAATTATCAAGATGATGTGTAGGCTTGAGAAAAATATTAACGAAAACATGGAATCTCTAAGGGCTGAAATGAGAACGAATCTAGTGGAAATTCAGAATTCTATGAATGAACTGGAGTCTAAACTGGATGCTCTGATTGCCAGAGTAAACGAGGCAGAAGAATGAATTAGTGAGTTAGAGGATGAGATGATAGAAAAGAAGGAAAGAAGGTAACATGGAAAAAAAACTTCAATTTCATGAAAAAATCTTCGGGAGATTACTGACTCAATGAAATGCTTCAATGTCAGAATTATCGGGATCCCCAATGGGGTGGAGAAAGAGGGAGGTCTAGAAGAGATATTTGAACAAATTGTAGCTGAGAACATCCCTAATCTGGTAAAGGAAACAAACATTCATGTCCAAGAGGCAGAGAGGACCCCTCCCAAGATCAATAAGAACAGACCAACCCCATGACATAAAATAGTACAATTCGCAAATCTTAGATCCAAGGACACAATCTTGAAAGCAGCGAGGGGGAAGAGATTCCTTACGTACAGAGGGAGGAACATCAAAATAACATCAGACCTGTCTACAGAGACCTAGCAAGCCAGAAAAAGCTGGCATGTCATATTCAGAGCACTAAATGAGAAGAACATGCAGACAAGGATACTTTATCCAGCAAGGCTGTCATTCAGAATGGATAGAGAGACAAGGAGATTCCAAGACCGGCAGAAACTGAAAGAATATGTGACCACCAAGCCAGCCCTACAAGAAATATTAAGGGGGCATTCTATAAAAGTAGAAAAACCCCAAGAGTGATACAGAACAGAAATTTACAGAGACAACCTATAGAAACGAGGACTTCACAGGCAACATGACAACATATCTCTCAATAATCACTCCCAGTGTGAATTGCCTAAATGCTCCCATAAAGTGACACAGGGTTGCTGATTGGATAAAAAGACATAACCCATCCATATGCTGTCTACAAGAGACTTACTTTGAACCTAAAGTTGTATGCAGACCTTAAAACGAAGGTATGAGGAACCATTTTTCATGCCAACGGACCTCAAAAGAAAGCTGGGGTAGCAATTCTCATAAAAGATAAATCAGATTTTAAGCTAAAGACTGTAGTTAGAGATACAGAAGGACACTATATTATTCTTAAAGGGTGTATCCAACAAGAGGATCTAACAATTATAAATATCTATGCCCCCAACAGGGGAGCAGCCAACTACATAAGCCAACTGTTAACCAGAAAAAAGAGACATATAGATAATAATACATAAATAGTAGGGGACCTCAACACTCCACTCTCAGCAATAGACAGATCGCCTGAGCAGAAAATCAACAAAGAAACAAGAGCTTTGAATGACATACTGGGCCAGATGGACCTCAGAAATATACACAGAACACTCCACCCTAGAACAACTGAATACTCATTCTTTTCGAACGCACATGGAACTTTCTTCAGAATAGACCATATACTGTATCACAAAACAGGTCTCAACCAGTACCAAAAGATTGAGATTATTCCCTGCACATTCTCAGACCACAATGCTTTGAAACTGGAACTCAATCACAAGAAAAAATTTGGTAGAAACTCAAACACTTGGAAACTAAGGACCATCCTGCTTAAGAATGTTTGGGTAAATGAGGAAATTAAAGAAGAACTTAAGCAATTTATAGAAATCAATGAGAATGAAAACACATCGGTCCAAAACCTATGGGACACTGCAAGGGCGGTCCTAAGGGGAAAATACATAGCCATCCAAGCCTCACTCAAAAGAATAGAAAAATCTAAAATGCAGTCCTTATACTCACACCTTAAACAGCTGGAGATGGAACAAAAGAACAGGCCTAAACCACGCACGAAAAGGCAACTGATTAAGATTAGTGCAGAGATCAATGAATTAGAAACCAGGAGCACAGTAGAGCAGATCACCAGAACTAGAAGCTGGTTCTTTGAAAGAATTAATAAGATCGATAAGCCACTGATCAGACTTATTCAAAAGAATAGAGAAAGGGCCCAAATTAATAAAATTATGAATGAAAGGGGAGAGATCACGACTAACACCAAGGAAATAGACACAATCATCAGAAACTATTATCAACAACTATATGCAATAAATTAAACAACCTGGAAGAAATGGATGCCTTCCTGGGAACCTATAAACTACCAAGACTGAAACAGGAAGAAATTGACTTCCTAAATAGACCAATAACCAGTGAAGAGATTGAAGCAGTGATCAAAAATCTCCCAAAAAACAAGAGTCCAGGGGCTGATGGATTCCCTAGGGAATTCTACCAAATTTTCAAAGAACAAATAATATCTCTTCTCCTGAAGCTGTTTCAAAAAATAGAAACAGAAGGAAAACTACCAAACTGATTCTATGAGGGCAGCATTACCTTGATCCCAAAACCAGGCAAAGACCCCATCAAAAAGGAGAATTACAGATGGATGTACTTGATGAATATGGATGCCAAATACTCAACAAGATCCTAGCTAATAGGATCCAACAGTACATTATCCATCATGACCAGATGGAATTCATCCCTGGGATGCAAGGGTGGTTCAACACTTGCAAATCAATCAGAACACATTAATAAGAGAAGAGGCAAGAATCATATGGTCCTCTCAACTGATGCAGAAAAAGCATTTGACAAAATACAGCATCCTTTCCTGATTAAAACCCTTCAGAGTATAGGGATAAATGGTACATTCCTCATTTTCATAAAAACTGTCTATGAAAAGCCCACAGCGAATATCATTCTCAATGGGGAAAATCTGAGAGCCTTTCCCTTAAGATCAGGAACACTTCAAGGATGTCCATTCTCACCATTATTGTTCAACACAGTACTGGAAGTCCTAGCAACAGCAATCAAATATCAAAAAAGAATAAAAGGCATTCAAATTGGCAAAGAAGAGTCAAATTCTCTCTCTTTGCAGATGACATGATACTTTATGAGGAAAATCCAAAAGACTCCACCCCCAAATACTAGAACTCATACAACAATTCAGTAACGTGGCAGGATACAAAATCAATGCACAGAAATCAACATTTCTATACACTAACAATGAGACTGAAGAAAGAGAAATTAGGGAATCTATTCCATTTACAATAGCACCAAAAACCATAAGACATCTCGGAATAAACTTAACCAGAGAGGTAAAGGATCTATACCCTGGAAACTACAGAACACTGATGAAAGACATTGAAGAAGTCACAAAAAGAAAAACATTCCATGCTCATGGATCAGAAGAATAACCACAGTTAAAATGTCTATGCTACCCAGAGCAATCTACACTTTCAACACCATCCCGATCAAAAAACAAAGACATTTTTCAAAGTGCTGGAACAAACAATACTAAAATTTGTGTGGAATCAGAAAAGACCCCGAATCTCCAAGGAAATGTTGAAAAGGAAAAACAAAGCTGGGGGCATCACATTGCCAGATTTCGAGCTGTACTACAAAGCTGTGATCACTAAGACAGCATGGTACTGGCACAAAAACAGACACATAGACCACTGGAACAGAATAGAGACTCCAGAAATGGACCCTCAACTCTATGATCAACTAATCTTTGATAAAGCAGGAAAAAACATCCAATGGAAAAAAGACAGTCTCTTCAATAAATGGTGCTGGGAAAATTGGACAGCTATATACAGAAGAATCAGACTTGACCCCTCTCTCACACCATACACAAAAATAAACTCCAAATGGATGAAAGACCTCAATGTGAGACAGAAATCCATCAAAATCATAGAAGAGACATAGGCTGTAACCTCTTCAGCACTGGCCACAGCAACTTCTTTCATGACACTTCTCCAAAGGCAAGGGAAGCAAAAGCAAAAACGAACATTTGGGAGTTCATCAAGATAAAAGCTTCTGCGCAGCAAAGGAAAGAGGCAACAAAACAAAGAAGCAAACCCTGGAATGGGAGAAGATATTTGCAAATGATACTACAGATAAAAGGCTGGTATCCAAGATCTATAAAGAACTTCTCAAACTCAATACCCAAGAAACAAATAAAACAAAAAAATGGGCCAAAGATATGAACAGATAATTTTCCAGTGAAGGCATATGAATGGCTAACAGACACATGAAAAAATGTTCAACATCACTAGCCATTAGGGAAATTCAAATCAAAACCACATTGAGATACCACCTTACACCAGTTAGAATGGCAAAAATTGACAAGACAAGAAACAACAAGTGTTGGAGAGGATGTGGAGAAAGGGGAACCCTCTTACACTGTTGGTGGGAAGGCAAGTTGGTACAGCCACTTTGGAAAACAGTATCGAGGTTTCTCAAAAAGTTAAAAATTGAGCTACCCTATGACCCAGCAATTGCACTACTGGGTATTTACCCCAAAGATACAGATGTAGTGAAAAGAAGGGCCATATGCACCCCAATGTTCATAGCAGCATTGTCCACAATAGCCAAATGTGGAAGGAGCCGAGATGCCCTTCAACAGATGAATGGATAAAGAAGATGTGGTCCATATATACAATGGAATATTACTCAGCCATCAGAAAGAATGATTACCCAACATTTGCATCAGCATGGATGGAACTGGAGGAGATTATGCTAAGTGAAATAAGTCAAGCAGAGAAAGGCAATTATTATATGGTTTCACGCATTTGTGGAACATAAGGAATAGCAGGGAGATTGTTAGGAGAAGGAAGGGGAAAATGAAGGGGCAGTAAACAGAGGGGGAAATGAACCATGAGAGACTATGGACTCTGGGAAACAAACTGAGGGTTTTAGAGGGGAGGGGGGTGTGGGGATGGGCTAGCCCAGTGAAGGGTATTAAGGAGGGCACATAGTGCATGGAGCACTGGGTGTTATACGCAAACAATGAATCATGGAACACTACATCAAAAACTAATGATGTACTGTATGGTGACTAACATCATAATAAAATATAATAATAAAATAATTAAAAAAAGAGTGCATACTGCTCTGTTCATATCTGAAAGATGAATGAGATGGTTCCAGGGTGTGTGCCCTTTATCAGTTCACATGGATAAGGAACAGAAATCCTGGCCATGGGGAAATCTGAATCTTGTAGGACCAGCTTTTTGCTCTTTCACCAGATCTTTTAGTAACCAAAGCAAAGTAGTTAAAGTCTTTTCATAAAGTCAGTATTTATTTAATAGATTAATGGTTTATAATCAGCATAGCAATCCAGAGGTGGTGGGAAGCACCAGGGAGGGAAGGCAGACTGGGGAAGCAAGTACAAGTGGATCTGGGAGAGGCACCTGCATGGCTCACCCAGTTATGCGGCCAACTCTCAGCTCAGGTCATGATCTCAGGGAAGTGGGATTGAGCCCTGCATCGGTCTCTGCACTGGGTGCAAAGCCTGCTTGGGATTCTCTCTCTCCCTCTGACTGCCTTCCCTTCCTCCCCACCCACTCTGCTCTCCTCTAGCTCTTTCAAATAAATAAATAAATAAATAAATAAATAAATAAATAAATAGGGTGGATCTGGGAATCGCGATTCAATCACTTACCAACATGGGGCCCTGGTACTTGTAAAAACTTAGCTCCTCATCTAAATCATCTAAAAGTGAAAGTAATGATAGCAACCAACTCAGAGAGTTGTTGTAAAGATTAAATGAAGTAATAGATGTTGAATGCATAGCACTGAACTTGGAAAATGATTGGTAAATGGCAGCCATTATTATTTCGTGGCTCCAATGTTTCAATTATACCTAGGTTTGACGACAAGTAACAGAACTCAAATAACAGTAGGTTAGACAAGATAAAAATTTATTCCCTGTGATGTAAAAGTCCAGAGTTTTGTTATTTGTGCCTAGAATGGTGGTTCTCTTCCATGAAGTCCTTCTTCCAATTTAAGTATTATCTGTACTACAGTCATCCCCCTGTACCATTGGGGGGGGGAGGGTATGTTCCAAGACCCCCAGTGGATGCCTGGGACCAGGGACAGTACAAAACCCTATGTATACTCCCTGTACATACATGCCTATGATGAAGCTTGATTTATAAATTAGACACAGTAAGAGATTAACAATGACAATAATAAAATAGAGCAATTATGACATGTAAAGTTATGCATTGTCTGTCCTTCTCAGAATATCTTATCACTGTACTCAGCCTTCTTCTGATGATGTGAGACAATAAAACACCTGCATGATAACATGAAGTGAGGTGACTGACGTAGGCGTTGCGATGTTGTGTTAGGCTGCTACTGACCTGCTGATGATACTTCTTCAGAAGGAAGGTCATCTGCTTCAGGACCACAGCTGGCCCTGGGGTAACAGCAGATTAAGGGGGGGGCAATGTAGTTGTCTTTACCCCACCAAACCTTGATGGTTGATGGGATATTTTTAATAACTTAAAAAAATTGTGAATACAAAGAATAATGTCGACATATGTGTGCAATTAAGGAGACATAATTAGAGGCGAGGAGAGATTAGCAATCTGTATATGGCATCATCAGAACTTAGGCGAGAGGTGAAGGTTCTGGAGTTTGAAATCTGAAAGGATCAAATCTGAAAGGAAAAGAGTCACTGGAAAGAAAAGCAGAGAGTCAATTACTACTTGAAGATACCTTTGTTAGGGGGTAGGGAGGAAGAGAAGAAATGAGCAAAAAAGGAAAAAAATGAAAAATGAAACTTTTAACCCAAATGGTTTATTTCCAGATGCGCGTGTGTGCACACACATATACTTTTTAGGAGTACGTGTAGTTGCAATAAACCTAAAATTAAGGAAAACAAGAAGGAAAGAATGAATCTAAGATCCAGCATGATTGTTCCTTGGGTTGCGGTGAGCTGTGAGGTTGGATGGAGGGGTCTGTGTGTTAATCTGTAGCAAGTTATGGACAAAGCCCTACATCCTTGTTTGAATGAGTGATGACTATTATTTTATTAATAATAACTCTTTCTACAAAAATCGATGCCAGAAAAGAAAGAAACTCTATCAGACCGATTATTATAGAAGAAAGAGCTTCTAAGATAGAGAATAGCAAGAGGGAAAAGACCACAGTTACAATATGAACCAAAAAGATACACTCCAAAAAAAATGTAATAGGAAATGTGCGCTCTTAGGGTTCAGGAGATTAGGGTTTCGATGTCAGCTTTAGAAGTGATGCCCTTTTTCTGGGCCCTGGATTCTCATGTCTGAGTAGGGGAATCAAGCTAAACAATTTTTGGATCTCTTTCGGTTTTAAAATACCATATCTACAGAAACTTCTCTTTTCAAATCTTTGAATGTGACTGTAGCATAAGCATTTCCATGGCCTTTCATTGCCTCCAATACATATCTTGGATAGTTGTCCAGAACATGAAACACATTGCTTTTAAAACCTGAACAGGAGGAAGAATTGTGTGTCAGCTAGCCTTGTATTTCTCTATTTTATTTGGGGGAAATAAAGATCTGAGTTCTTGGGAATGTAAGATCTCTCCTGGTAGCTAGTATCATTTGTGGTGCTGTATTTCCTCTGGCTTTACATGAATGTACTTCTGAAAATTATTAATGTACCTCTGAAATTACAGTGGAATGTGGTCTCCGTTTTGTGGAGAGAAAAATACACGTAGATCCAAAGAACTGTGTTTCAACTCCAGCTTTGCAGGTTAGGAGCTGTTTGACCACATAGAAGTCAGGTGACTACCAACCAGCAGAGTCCTGGTCTATAGAAGGAGATAATAATATGATCTTTTCAGGGTTGCTGTGAAAACTGAAAGGAATAATGTGATGTCACTTTATAAACTGTAAAGTGCTGTACTTTGTGAAGTGTTTTGCTGGCATATTATAAAAATTCTGTTTTTAAAGCTTCCTAGGTATGCATGTCCTAGTTGAGCAATGAAGTAAGTACACTACTGTCTGTATGGTCAGCGTTAGCTTGGCCCTATAGCCCCAGAATTGAGTGTTCTGGATTTTCAAAGTCTCTCTCTGTCTCTTGCTATTAACTAGGCGAGTTTATGAATTCTAGTCTCTTCTGAATGGGCCTCCAAGAGTTTTGAAAAAGGGGGCGCCTGGGTGGCACAACGGTTAAGCGTCTGCCTTCGGCTCAGGGCGTGATCCCGGCGTTATGGGATCGAGCCCCACATCAGGCTCTTCTGCTATGAGCCTGCTTCTTCCTCTCCCACTCCGCCTGCTTGTGTTCCCTCTCTCTCTGGCTATCTCTATCTCTGTCGAATAAATAAATAAATAAAATTAAAAAAAAAAAGAGTTTTGAAAAAGAATGCTGCTTATGTGCCAAATCATTACAAACGGAAATGGAAAGCCTACATTTCTGATAAAGAACTCTCATGTGCCTGGATTTTGCAAAAAATGAGATCAGGACTGCTAGGATCAGGGTTTCGTTGCCAGGCAGTTTTCAAACTCAAATGCCTCCAGGGATCAGGGCTAGGCAGTAGGGAGTGACCGCACTCAGAATGAGTATATTTCACTTCCTTTTTAATTGAACAGCCACACAAACACCGGCATCAGCTCAGTGATAGACGGCAGCTGACACTGGTTGGTTGGGGAAAAGAGAATGTTGGACATGTGATAAACCAAACTGCAAGTGCCTGTCGAAAGCGGGGGTGACTGCTGCTCACTGGCAGCCAATTGGTGCCAACTTGATCTTTCAGAAAGGATGCGATTATCTTGATTTCTATGCCGTATTTTCTGGTTTTAAGATGCTGGTTAATAACACAACTTTCAAAAATCGCTGTGCTGGCCAGTAATGTTTGTGGGGACGAAAATGTCCTGTGCTGGATTCCAGTGGCCACTTAATGATTGCTAAGTTAAGGAGATGCGGTATTGGGGCAAAACATAACATTTTGGCCATTAATACAAACCTCTCTCACAGGCCCTGTTTGTCCAAAATCCTCTATTGATCTAGCTTTCATAAAAACTGAATCTATAGTTGTTTATTAAATACATTGTTTCTTGTAGTTTTCTCTTCTTGACCAGAAGGTAAACTGGGAAAGGCACAAATTAGATGTCTGAGGCCCCCAGGTCAGGGTGTCTTTGACATCAGTATAGCAGAAGTCTTCTAAGGTTTCACCACAGAGATTCCGATTGCTTGAATCCATGGTGAATTCCAGATACACACCTATTTTCACAATCTCAAGGTCATTTGGCTGAAGAATGATCTTAGTTGACACTTTGAAAAAGTTGCCCTGAAGTCGTGGTTGTTGCATCATTTTTCTTCTCTGGCTACTTCCTACAGACTATTCAGCGCTCAGAAATTTCCGTAACAGAATGTGCTCACCCAGTCCAGGTTGTTCACAGGTAAGGAGGCTAACGTTCGGCGCTGCGCTCCCTTCTCCCGCTCAATGCGGTGGGAGTGGAGTTGGGGCCTCGACCACTAGGTTCCCAGACCCACTGTTCCAGACGATCCAGCATGGAGTGGGGCCCATTATAGGATGCTTTTTTCTTTACTGTTCTTCTGTTTTAAAAATTCACTGTTACACCAATGCAAGATTTTAAAATCTTTAGTTATGGGAGAGTGACTCAACTTGCTTTCTTGCTTTCATAGTTTCTGCCAAGAATTCACATATGGTTTGGAAGTTCCTCGACCTTTTAACCAACACAAAGCATTGAAGATGAAGAGAACGTAGTACACCTCAGTCATGGTTCTAGTTGTTTCTGGAAAAGACCAGTTCTGTCTACCGTTATTTCCCAGGACAAAATCTCTTTCTTCAGTAAACTGGTGCTGTCTGTTCTGTATATCAGACTGAAAGTAACTTTTGTGTAAAGCAGCATTTTTGTTTCTTTATAAACAGAGATGCAGTTTTAAACCTGCCAAGAATTGAAATGCTAAGTGTATAACTCCAGAATAAGTTACTTTTTAAATATTCATATAGGAAACTTTATGTCACCTTTACTGCCGACAAAGAAGAATGATTGCCAGAATTAAGATACCCATGAATGGCTAGCTCTGACCTCTGTCTGGCACTGTAATCAGGAGGAAAATGTATTCTGACTATTAAATATAACTTTCTTTACAAAATCTTAGCTTTTAAGTGATTGCCCAACACTCTATCTCGTCATCCCTGGCCAAATCACTATTGTCCAATTTCTCATTATTAATAGACGACTTTGATATGGAAATTCACAGGCTTCCTTTCTACATATACTAGGGACTTTCATGGAAACTCTCCCCTAATTTCAGCAACAACCTGGAACGAGGGCTTTGTTCTCACGCTACAGGTAAGGCGCAGTGAAATTAAGCAAGTTTTTCAGGATGGTAAAATAAGTCGGTGGAAGAGCAGGCATTAGTTCCTGGGTTTGTATGATCCGAAACTTAGTGATCCATCTAGCCGTGCCTTAACAGAGTGGTTACTCTAAGATACTTTGCAGAGACCCTTAGCAATTGAGAGGCTGGTGTTGCAATTAACAAGGACCAACAAGATTTTTGGAGTGGGTAGTTCACAGAGAGGATGAGAAGTTAGAGAATAGATGAGACCAGACAAGAATGAAGACAGGACTTGGAATAGTCTCTAGATATGTAGGCAGCGAGATAGACTCTGGGATCTACTAGAGAAGGAAAAGCTCCGAAAGTTGTTGTCATCACCTTAATTCAGTTTGCTTGCAATTCAAAGTCCCAGGAGAGAGTTTCCTATTAGCCCAGCTGGCATTACATGCTCTTCTAGGGGAGGGAGGAAATCCTTAACACGGTACCACCAACACTGCTTATATCTGGGAGAAAGAATTCCCCTGAAGTGCTCTGAGGAAGGGAAAATGGGTGCTAAGATGTCCCCCCTCAAAAAAAAATCAACAAATTTCACACATAGTTGTCCTTCAGAACATTAACCTCATATAATAAATACTAAGAATAATCTTTAATTTCACTTCATAATCTGTTATGCAGACTTCATGCATAGATTTTCTCAGATCCTTCATAAATTTCTTCTTATATTGAGCCACGACCACTGACTCTGATGAAATTTCTACCAATAGTTTTTGCATAACTACTTTATGCAAAAAACAGAACTTTATTTGATCTTAATAACCACTTTTAAGAGTCCAAGAACGTCTGATTCAGAATGTGACAATGCCTTTTATTCACAGCCTTGTTCCTAGATGTTCCTGTTGGATTTCTGGTCTTTAGCACATCTCAGTCAAATGCGACAGGGTATGGCAGCCTAGTGACAGCCAGAGTAAGAGCGAGCTCCACACACCCCGGTGGGAACAGGCAAAGCATAGTGTCCAAAGCGGGTGGCAAATGGTCTTAGGCTTCCGAATGACATTAATGGAGCCTTGTGATGGAAGATCAAAGAACAGGAGACACCCTTCATTTGTGAACAAGATGAGAACCAGTATCAGCAAAGCTTACTGAAGGTAGTATGGTTGAAGCCACTAAGCTGTGGTTCAGGTGCAAAGTAATAAGTCACTCATTCAGACTCTAAATGCCTCACCAGGCCGTAGACAGGACGGCACAGATCTGCGCCCTCGCCCGTGGAAGTCCCCCAGACCGCCTCCTACTTGAGTGACCACTTTAATTCTGGCCTTCTTAATTCTGTGATTTCCCGCATTTGGATTTTGTACTGCGGCCTTCTTCACCTGAGCTGGCTTGCTCCGGAACAGGCTCCCGGCTTTCACTTCGGTTGTATGCCTGCTCTCCATTTACTGGATCCCAGGTCCCTGTGGCTCCCAGGTCACTAAGCGTACTCTGCCTGGAAGCCTGGTTGGGTTGTCCTTCAGCGAGAGGAAAGTCAGTCAAGGAGGGGTTAGGACAGCTGGAGGGATGTGGGATTCCTGCCCACTGATCTTCATGGCTAGTCCTAGGGAGGAACCATGTGGAGAGGAGAAAAAGGCCCAGAGGCCTGAAACTGACCAGGCCTGAGACCAGAAAGTGAATAGCCTGAAGTTACAAGGTTTTGTTTTCTGGTCAGGACTTTAACTTGATTGATTATTTTATTTGCCTCTCTGACTTCACTGGCTCCACTCTGTCTTTCCTGAGGAAATCTGTGATTTCCTGTGGCCATCACAAATTTACATAGGAATCGAGGTACAAATCAGCCATCTTTGTGAATATGGCTATAACGACAGTTTCACCAGGAGTTCTTCCCACAAACCTCATTGGCTTATTTAGCCTCAGTAGTACGGTGGAATATCTGGGGGGAGGGAAAACAAAATAGATATAATGCTTCTTAATTCTGATTTTAAGAATTCCTGTTCTTAAGAGAATATCTTGTAAGAAAATTTGGACTATATTTCTCTAAAGGTATTTCTTTCTGGCTTTTTAAAAAAAAGATAGAAGACTTCCAGAAGCTTCTGACAAGTTACTTCCATACATTTGGTAACTCACTCCCACAGGAGGCTGCAAAGCAGTGCCAAGGCCTCTCTTGGGCAGTAGGCATGGCTTGCTCTCCATTACTACGTGCTGAACAATTACGTATTTTTTTACGTTCAATATTGCTAAGTGGTTCCTCTCCATAATTGTTTGTTCCTGCTTTGTGCTCCCAATATCCTCACTTATCTTTATGAAGATATTTATTATATGAATTTAAATTCCCACTCTGTTCCACTGGTTCTGCTTTTTCTCGAATAGGGCGTTTTATTTATTATCTGTCTGCTACTTGGCTCTTGTTTTCAGATGTCACGTAATTTTCCATTCTGAATTTATCTTTATTGCCTTGGGACAACAACAGGCCCGATCACAGGCAATATTGTTAATTAAAAACAAAAAATGAAACACTTAGAATAGTGACTGGTGAAGAAAGCATCAAATACCTGCTAGCCATGGTGTATTTACTTTTTATGGGTACATACTGAGTTACCCCAAAACAGCTGCATAAGACAACACCCTTTTATTATCTCATAGTTTATAGGTTAGAAGTCTGGATGGGCTCAACTCATGTGTCCTTATCAGAGAATCAAAGGCCAAATTCAAAGTGTAGTCTGGACATGGCACTTAAACTGCAGGTTGTGAGAAAGAACCCACCCCCAGGCGCATGCAGGTTGTTGGCAGAATTTGGGTTCTTGCTGGTGCTGAAATGAATTCCCTTTTTAAGTACCTGTTGTCCTCTCGACCGCTCTCAGCAACTAGCGATTTCCCTCAGTTACGTGGCATGTGACCCCTCCTTCTCCCGAGCCATCCATGCAGCATGAAAACCCTCCTCAGGCTTGGAATCTCTCGGATTTCCTCTTTTGTTGAAGAAACTCTCCGCTTTTAAAGCGCTGGCATGATTAGATTATGTTCACCCTGATAATCTCTCTTTTTTAAAATTCAAAGGCTACCAATTAGTGCCATTCACTTGCGAAGGCTAACACAGCAAAATACCAGAAATGGGGTGGTTTGCATAACAGAAACATACGTGCTTACAGCTCAGGAGGCTAGAAGCGCAAAATCAAGGTGTCAGCAGGCAGCCTTTGACCCTCCCACGGGCTGGGAGGGCCGATCTGTTGCCTGCCTCTCTCCCAGCTGTTGGTAGCCTCAGGTGTTCCTTGCCTTGTGAATGGCTTTCTCTGTACCTTCACATCCTTGTCCCTCTCTGCATAGCGTCTGCTCTCCAGATTTCCCCATTTTTTATAAGAAAACAAGTCTAATTGAGTTAGGGCCCATCCTAATGACCTCATCTTAACGTGATCATCTTCAAAGACCCTATTTCAAATAAGATCACATTGACAGGTACTGGGTGAAGATTTCAACACCTTTTTAGGCAATACAATAAAATTCACAACAGTGAGTACCCTTGATTACATCTACAAAATCCTTTTTGCTGTATAACATGATGAATCACTGGAGTAACTCTGGGGGCAAAGCTCATGGGGTCATCTTACCATCATTTTCTCTTCTTTCAGTGCCTAGCAATGAAAGGCTTCAGACTATGCTCAAGGCAATACCTTCTAGAGAGTAGAATCTAGAGACTGTCTAGGTCCAGTCACATCAGAGTCTAAAAGACCTGGGGAATTATCATATATTTAAAGAAACGGTATGAAATGTTGAACCTACTGAGTCACTTTCAATTTTCTTCAGTTATTGCTGACCTAAAAATATTATAGATTGCTTTAAAAATGTTGTTTTATCTCAAGAAATATATATTCCAAATATAGAGTAGCAGAGAATTAGGATTTTCAGGGCTATGGTAATTCTCACTAAAAAAAAGTCTTTTATTACTGAATTTTCGCTTACGTGGATGTTATGTGCATTTGCTAGAATTTCAGCGATACGTGATGCCCAAGCAGTCCCTTTGACGTTAGTTAAAATACATTCTTAGATTTTAGGACTCATATGCAGACCTGGTAACAATATCTACTACCAGATGAAGTTAATAGTGCTTTGTAGAGCAATTAGGTGAATCGCTTCTTATGTTCAACAAAACTGTATGGAAAAATCTACAGATGGCAGTGTGAATAAAATTTGAAATGTGTAGTTATGAATTTTAGTTTTTAGGGTCTTGATGACTCAGTAATGAGTGAGCGATATCTATGTACAAGGGGATGGAGTATAGTAGTTGCATTATTTTGTTAAGGCTGCCATAAAAAATGTTATAGGCTGGGTGACTTAAACAACAGAAAATAATTTTCTCACAGTTCTAGAGGCTAGAAGTCCAAGATCAAGGTGCTGGCAGGATGGGTGTGTCCTGAGGCCTCTCTCCTTGGTTTGCAGATGGCCGCCCTCTCGCTGTGTCCTCAGATGGTCTTTCCTCTCTGTGCCAGCATCCCTGCTGTCTCTGTGTATTCGAATTTCTTCTTCCTACAAGGACACCAGTCGAATTGGATTAGGGTGCAAATTGGATTAGGATGGCCTCATTTAAACTACTTTAAAGGCCCTGTGTTCAAATACAGTCACGTACTGAAGCACTAGGAGTTAGGGCTTCAATGTATGAATTTCGGAGGGACAGGATTCAGTCCATAACAGTGGGTAAGCTTCTGGGTTTTAGAATCAGTGAGACCTAGTGTCAAAAAGCCATGCTTTCAGCATTCTGTATCTGCCAGGATTGCCCAGGTTAGGCTGTTGCGGGAAACGACCCCAAGGCACACAGAGATTTATTTCTCACACATGCTACATGCCCAAAGTGGATTGGCTGGGATCCCTAGTCTGTGTGGTCCCCACTCCAGAACCCTATTGACAGAGCTGACATCAGTATCTGAAACATTGGTAGAAAAAGAACTGTGGCAAATTTCGCACTGAGTCCTCAAACTTCTGCTCAGAATGGCATGTATCATGTAAGTTCACATTTTGCGGACCAGAGCAAGTCACATGGCCATCCCCTACTCTAAGGGAGGTGGGGGTGCTGCAGAAATAAAATCTGATGGGTGCTTGGAAGGAGACATAAACTGTAATATTTGTGAATAGCCTCGATATCAATGGAAAGTACTTAATACTGAGTGCCATAAGCAAGCTATTTAATCCCTCTGGGCCTCAATTCCCTTGACTGAGAAGTGGAATAACATTAATAATAATACCTATCAAGTGTGGTTCTTGCGAAGATGAGGTGTGCTGATGAAAAGAATGCACTTAGCACAGTGTTAGTGTAAAATAGAGATAGGCAAGATGACGGACGAGTAGGGGATTCCATTTCATCCGGTTCCCTGCATGGAGCTGGGTAGTTGCCAAGCCATTCTGAACACCCACGACATCAGCCTGAGATGGAGGAATATATATCTGGATCTCTACAAGCAGAAAAACGCCACCTGTCCTGAGGTAGGGAGGGAGGAGTCGCGATTCTGCCTGCAGATATTGGAAGATAAACAGAAGGTGGGGGGTGGCGCCCTATACTGGCCCCTGGAAAGCGATATAACACCGAGTGCAAAAGTGTCCTGCACCGGGGGACCGGGGATAACTTGCAGAGCGGGGTAGAGGCTGGACGGCAAGGGCCTGATGACAGCCCTCAAACAGGATCCAGGAGCTGCGGGGGCCCTGTGCGAAGCCGGGACTGCTCGGGGTTTTAGAAGCACAAAGGGCAGAGACAAGCTGGGGCCTGAGTCCACCACCGAGCGGGTCACTGGGGGCGGGTACTGCCCGTGGGAGGCTGCGGTTTTCACCGGCGCTTACAGAAACGCAGACTGTGTGTTCTGGAGAAGTCAGAGAAGAGCAGACTGTGATTTCTCTGCTCTGGGTCAGAGGTCTGGGTGTGGACATTTTCCTTTGCTCTGACGTCAGAAAAGGTGTGGAAAGATGCCAGAGAGCAAAAGCTCAAAAAACCGGTTTCCACGGAGCCCAGCCCCCTGATAGGGGCGGCTGGAGAAACAGCAGGCGGGCCCCTCCCCCAGGAGACAAGCTGGAAGAACAAGAGGACGACAGCCCTTGGGTCCCCACAAAACTGTAGAACCCCCACACGAGGGGAAAATAGTATATTGAGCTCCAGGCGTTGCCTCAAGTCTTGTGCATTTTTCAGATACAACTTTTTTCCTGTTTCTTTTTATTCTTTCTCATGTTTTTTTCTGTTTTTTCTTTTTACCCTTTTCTCATCTCAACTAGATGTTTAATATAACATATTTCATCGTAGCTTTTTAACTTGTACTTTTCCACACCTGTATTTTTTATATAGATATAAGCTTCAATGTAGTCCTCAGAACAAAATACACCCAGGAAGGACTGAAACACCCTACCTTGCCCACACCGAGAGATTATAGCCCCCCTCCATTCATTTACCTCCCCCTTTTTATTTCTTCTCTCTTTTTTTAAATTTTAAATTTTTAAAAAAAATTTTAATTTTATAAATTTTATTCTTGGATTTCATCTTGGCTTTGCTTTTTCGGTGGTAGCTTCTGACTGCTTCGAATTTTCCTAGGGTGTTTCTTGCTTGGGTTGTCTTTGATATTTTGGACTCTGTACATTCCCTCAACCACCCCTCAGCAAAATGAATAGGAGGAGGAACTCCCAACAAAGAAAAGAACCAGAGACGATGGCCTCTCGCACAGGTCTAATGGATATGAATATAAGCAAGATGTCAGAGATAGACTTCAGGGTAGCAATTATGAAGTCAATAGCTAGGCTTGAGAAAACAATTAGTGGCAATATAGAATCTCTAAGGGCAGAAATGAGAGCTAATCAGGCCAAACTTAAAAATGCTATGAATGAGATGTAGTCTAAACTGGATAGTCTAACAGCCAGGGTAAATGAGGCAGAAGAACGAATTAGTGATCTAGAAGATAAGCTGATAGAAAGGAAAGAAGAGGAGGAGGGCTGAGACAAACAGCTTACAATCCATGACAACATACTTAGAGAGATTAAGGACACTATGAAATGTTCCAATGTCAGAATTATTGGGATCCCTGAGGGGGTAGAGAGAGAGAGAGACGACTAGAAGGTATATTTGAGCAAATCGTAGCTGAGCACTTCCCTAATCTGGGGAAGGAAACAAACATTCATGTCCAAGAGGCAGGGAGGACCTCTCCCAAGATCAAGGAGAACAGACCAATGTACCAGCATATAATAGTAAAACTTGCAAATCTTAGAACCAAGAAAGCCATCCTGAGAGAAGCTGAGGGGAAGAGATTTCTTACATAAGGAGGGAGGAATATCAGAATAATGTCAGACCTGTCCACAAAGACCTGGCAAGCCAGAAAGGACTGGCAAGACATATTTAGGGTACTAAATGAGAAGAACACGCAGCCAAGAATACTTTAGATACTTTTTTTCCAGCAAGGCTGTCATTCAGAACAGACGGAGAGATACAGAGCTTCCAGGACTGTCAGAAAGCAAAAGAATATGTGACCACCAAGCCAGCCCTGAAAGAAATATTAAGGGGGATTCTATAAAAGAAGAAAAACTCCAAGAGTAATATAGACCAGAAATTTACAGAGACAATCCATAGAAGTAAGGACTGTACAGACAATAAGATGCCAATAAATACATATCTTTCAGTAGTTACTCTCAACGTGAACGACCTAAATGCTCCCATGAGAGGGCACAGGGTTGAAGATTGGATACAAAGACAGGACTCGTCCATATGCTGTCTACAAGAGATTCATTTTGAACCTAAAGACACCTCCAGACTGAAAGTGAGGGGATGGAGAACCATTTTTCATGCCAATGGACCTCAAAAGAAAGCTGGGGTAGGAATTCTTATATCAGACAAATTAGAATTTAAACCAAAGACTGTATTAAGAGTTGGAGAGGGACACTATGTCATTCTTAAAGGGTCTATCCAACAAGAAAATCTAACAATTGTAAATATCTATGCCCCCAACAGGGGATCAGCCAACTACATAAGCCAGCTGTTAACCAAAATAAAGAATCAGATTGACAATAACACATTAATAGTAGGAGATTTTAACACTCCACTCTCAGCACTGGACAGATCATCTAAGCAGAAGATCAACAAAGAAACAAGAGCTTTGAATGACATTGGACCAGATGGACCTCATAGATATATACAGAACATTCCACCCTAAAACAATGGAATACTCATTTTTCTCGAATGCACACAGAACTTTCTTCAAAATAGACCACATACTGGGTCGCAAATCAGATCTCAGCCAACACCAAAAGATTGAGATTATTCCCTGCATGTTATCAGACCACAATGCCTTGAAACTGGAACCCAATCACAAGAAAAAATTTGCAAGGAATTCAAACATTTGAAAGTTAAAGAACATCCTGCTAAGGAATGATTGGGTTAACCAGGAAATTCAAGAAGAATTTAAACAATTCATGGAACTAAAGAGAATGAAAACACTTCAGTCCAAAACTTATGGGATACTGCAAAGGTGGTCCTTAGAGGGAAATCATAGCCATCTAAGCCTCTCTCAGAAAATTAGAAAAATCCCAAATGCACAAGCTAACCTTACACCTAAAGGAGCTGGAGAAAGAACAGGAAAGAAAACCTAAACCAAGCATGAGAAGAGAAATAATAAAGATTAGAGCAAATCAATGAAATAGAAACCAGAAAAATAGTAGAATAGATCAATGAAACTAGAAGCTGGTTCTCTTAAAGAATTATTAAGATTGATAAAACACTGGCAAGACTTAGCCAAAAGAAAAGAGAAAGGACCCAAATTAATAAAATCATGAATGAAAGAGGAGAGATTACAACTAATACCAAGGAAATAGAAACAATTATTAGAAATTATTACAACAACTATATACCAACAAATTAAGCAACCTGGAAAAAATGGATGCCTTCCTGGAAACTTATAAACTACCAAGACTGAAACAGGAAGAAGTAGACAACCTAATAAACCAATAACCAGTGAAGAGACTGAAGCAGTGATCAAAAATCTCCCAAAAAACAAGAGTCCAGGGCCAGATGTCTTCCCAGGGCAATTCTACCAAGCATTTAAAGAAGAAATAATACCTATTCTCCTGAAGCTGTTTCAAAAAATAGAAACAGAAGGAAAACTTCCAAACTCCCTCTATGAGGCCAGTATTACCTTGATCCCAAAAGCAGGCAAAGACTCCATCAAAAAAGAGAATTACAGACCAATATCCTTGATGAACATGGATGCCAAAATACTCAACAAGATCCTAGCCAATAGGATCCAACAGTACATTAAAAGGATTATTCACCATGACCAAGTGGGATTTATTCCTGGGATGCAAGGGTGGTTGAATGTTCACAAATCAATCAGTGTGATAGAGCACATTAATAAAAGAAAAGACAAGAACCATATGGTCCTTTCAATTGATGCAGAAAAAGCATTTGACGAAATACAACATCAGCTCCTGATTAAAACTCTTTAGAGTATAGGGATAGAGGGAACATTCCTCAATATCATAAAAGTCATCTATGAAAAGCCCACAGTGAATATCTTTATCAATGGGGAAAAGCTGAGAGCTTTTCCCTTAAGGTCAGGAACATGACAGGGATGCCCACTCTCACCGCTACTGTTCAACATAGTGCTAGAAGTCCTAGCCTCAGCAATCAGACAACAAAAAGAATAAAAGACATACAAACTGGCAAAGAAGAAGTCAAGCACTCTCTCTTTGCAGATGACATGACGCTTTATGTGGAAAATCCAAAAGACTCCACCCCCAAATTACTAGAATTCATACAGCAATTCAGCAATGTGGCAGGATATAAAATCAATGCACAGAAATCAGTTGCTTTTCTATATGCTAACAATGTAACTATAGAAAGAGAAATCAAGGAATAGATTCCATTTACAGTAGCAACAAAAACCATAAGATACCTAGGAATAAACCTAACCAAAGAGGTAAAGGATCTATACTCTAGAAACTACCGAATACTTATGAAAGAAATTGAGGAAGACACAAAAAGATGGAAAAACATTCCATGCTCATGGATTGGAAGAATAAAGTTAAAAATGTCTATGCTACACTTTCAATGCCATCCCTATTAAAACACCATTGGCATTTTTCAAAGAGCTGAACAAAGAATCCTAAAATTTGTATGGAACCAGAAAAGACCCCGAGTCATCAAGGGAATGATGAAAAAGAAAAACAAAGCTGGGGGCATCACATTGCCTGACTTCAAGCTATTTTACAAAGCTGTGATCACCAAGACAGCATGGTATTGGCACAAAAATAGACACATAGACCAATGGAACAAGAAGAGACTTCAGAAATGGACTCCCAACTCTATGGTCAACTAATCTTTGACAAATCAGGAAAAAATATCCAATAGAAAAAAGACAGTCTCTTCAATAAGTGGTGCTGGGAAAATTGGACAGCTACATATAGAAGAATGAAACTGGACCATTCCCTTAGACCATACACAAAGATAAACTCCAAATGGATGAAAGATCTCAATGTGAGACAGGAATCTATCAAAATCCTAGAGAAGAGCATAGGCAATAACCTCTCTGACATCGGCCATGGCAACTTTTTTCAAGACATGTCTCCAAAGGCAAGGGAAACAAAAGCAAAAATGAATTTTTGGAACTTTATCAAGATAAAAAGCTACTGTGCAGTGAAGGAAACAGTCAACAAAACAAAGAGGCAACCCACGGAATGGGAGAAGATATTTGCAAGTGACATTACAGATAATGGGCTGATATCCAAGATCTGTAAAGAACTTCTCAAACCCAACACTCAAAAACAAATAACCCAGTTAAAAAATGGGCAGAAGACATGAACAGACACTTCTCCAGAGAAGACATACAAATGGCTAACAGACACATGAAAAAATGCTCAACATCACTAGCCACCAGGGAAATACAAATCAAAACCACAATGAGATACCACCACCTTATACCAGTTAGAATGGCAAAAATTAACAAAACAGGAAACAACAAATGGATGTGGAGAAAGGGGAACCCTCTTACACTGTTGGTGGGAATGCAAGCTGGTGCAGCCACCCTGGAAAACAGTATGGAGGTTCTTCAAGATGTTAAAAATAGAGCTACCCTGTGACCCAGTGATTGCACTACCAGGTATTTACCCCAAAGATACAGATGTAGTGAAAAGAAGGAGCACATGCACCCCAATGTTCATAGCAGCAACATCCATAATAGCCAAACTGTGGAAGGAGCCAAGATGCCCTTCAACAGATGAATGGATAAAGAAGCTGTGGTTCATATATACAATGGAATATTACTCAGCCATCAGAAAGGATGAATACCCACCATTTGCACTGACATGGATGGAACTGGAGGGGATTATGCTGAGTGAAATAAGTCAAGCAGAGAAAAACAATTAGCATATGGTTTCATTCATATGTGGAACATAAGCAATAACATGGAGGACCATAGGGGAAGGGAGGGAAATCTGAAGGGGTGGTAATCAGAAAGGGAGACGAACCATGAGAGACTATGGACCCCAGGAAACAGACTGAGGGTTTAGATGGGAGGGGGGTGGGGGGATGGGGTAAGTGGGTGATGGGTATTAAGGAGGGCTGTGTCATGATGAGCACTGGGTGTTATACTCAACTAATGAATCATTGAAAACTACATCAAAAACTAATGATGTACTACCCAGTGGCTAACTGAACATAATAAAAAAAAGTAAAATACTCCATAAATGTTAGGTATTATTATTATTACTATAAATAATATTAGAACTAGACAATAGAGGGGTGCCTGGGTGGCACAGCAGTTAAGCATCTGCCTTCAGCTCAGGGCGTGATCCCAGCATTATGCGATCGAGCCCCACATCAGGCTCCTCTGCTATGAGCCTGCTTCTTCCTCTCCCACTCCCCCTTGCTTGTGTTCCCTCTCTCGCTGGCTGTCTCTCTCTCTGTCGAATAAATAAATAAAATCTCTAAAAAAAAAAAAAAGAACTAGACAATAGAGAACTCATCAACCCTTTTTTTTCTTTTTTAAAAAAGATTTTATTTATCTATTTATTTGAGAAACAGAGAGAGGGAGACAGAGAGGGCACGGGTGGGGGGAGCAGAAGCAGAGGGAAAGAGAGGAGCAGACTCCCCGGTGAGCAGGGAGCCCAATGTGGGGCTCGATCCCAGGACCCTGAGATCATAACCTGAGCTGAAGGCAGACGCTTAACTGACTGAGCCACCCAGGTGCCACTGCCCTTCTTTTTCAGTAAATAAGGGAACAGAGGCCTACAGTGGATAAGTGACTACCACTACCTGGAATAGAACTCAAGACAGAATTTATTACTTCAGTCCATTGTCCTCTATACTTTGTTGATTTTCATAGCCTCTAATACACACACACACACACCCCCACACACACACACGCACATACATGTATTGGGACAGCTGGGTGGTTTAGCTCAGGTCATGATCTAAGGGTCATGAGATCCAGCCCTGAGTCGGGCTCCACACATAGTGGGTAGTCTGCTTGAGATTCTCTCTCCCTCTCTCCTTCTTTCCCTCTCCCTCTGCCCCTCCCACTCCTTGTGCTCTCTCTCTCTCTAAAATAAATAAATAAAATCTTTAAATATATATATATAATTTAATAACATATATGTAAAATATATATGAATGGACTATAATGCAGGACAATAATGGTAATTTATAGAGCTTGGGAAAATTCCAGATCCTGTAATACTTTAAAGGGCTGAAGACCAGAAATGCTTTAGGCAGATCCTCTTTATCAATAGGTTAGTGGTTGTGAGATGGGAACAAACCCATAGGGAAGAAACCAAATGAGCTGCTGAAAATGAGAAAGAAACGAGAAGAAAAACGAGCTGCCTGAAGTGCCAGCCGGCACCACCGCTCACGAACAAGGAGTTACCTGAGTTGACAGATGGATACGAATTGGGTATAGAAAATATGAGGGGAAAAAAGCTATCTGAGTGTCCACAGCTGCCCTCCTTACATTCATGATCCTTTCACAACATATTTCCTGAACTAGTAAGTCTCTGTAGGGAAGTGGTCTCTCTACTGGGAATAACAAACAAGACATTCTCAACAGCCCCTTGGGCACAGCATGGTTGGCCTTGGGGGGTCTGCTCTTTCCTGTATCTTGCAGAATACCGAGGAAGGAGCTCCCCATTCTTCTATGCTTCTTTCAACTACCAGATAACATTAGCATTGTAATTGAAGAGTGGAGTCTACCGAGATGTGCTGGCATTCAAAAAATGTGAGGGAATTAAAATGTTGATGAAATTGAAAATTTTAAAAATTTAAGGAATAATGCTGCAGAAATTGTGAGAGTGACAGAATTAACTATAATAGCTTTGGCCCAGGGATACTTTCTCAGTTGAGATCAGAGCTTGGAATCAGGCCAAGTGACCTAGGTTTTAACTCTCGCTCCCACCCTTTTAACTATGCGACCTTGAACAAGGTGTTTAATGTCGGTAAGTCGTCATTTCCCTATCAATAAAACAAAGATAAAAATAATCTGTAGCTCATAGGCTTGGTATGAAGCTTAAATGAAATCTATCATCAAGAAACGTTATCTAGAGGGGCGCCTGGGTGACTCAGTTGGTTAAGCGTCTGCCTGCGGCTCAGGTCATGATCCTGGGGTCCTGAGATCCTGCTCAGTGGGGACTCTCCCTCTGTGCCCCCCCTCCCCAGTTCGTGCCCTGTCTCTTGCTCTTTCTCTCATATATATATATATATACAGTCTTTCTTTTTTTAGAAATGTTATCTAGAATCACTATCCTCATCATCATTACACTCTCAGAGTCTCTTCTGACACAATTTGAACATTTTCAGAACTAAATTTTTAAAATAAAATCTATCTTTCCTCTGTAAATCTGGTAGTGAATATAAAGCTTTTTACTTTAATGCTCACTTTTTTGTCAGTTAAATGAACTCTTTTAGCATTTCAAAATTACATTGATATTCAGAAAAATATAGCTTACTGAATTTTCTTTGGTTGGAAGTCTTTATATGAATGTAGTAAATTCTCTCAGTATGAAGGCAGCCTGATTCAGTGAAGAAAATACCAAATCTGACCATCAAGAAACCTAGGTTTTATCCAAGAACATTGTCCCTAACCAGCTGGATGGCTTCACACTGGTCTCTGAATCGTTGGTTTCCTTCCGCATCAATTTTTGCCTCAAACTAATGAGGCATTGCTGGGTAAGCAATGAGGATTCATAAAAAGGCGGAGGCTCAATTTGAACAACTGCAAGAATAATAATACCTCCAATCAAAATAGGAAAGTCAGAAGATAAAAACAGTCTGTCATAAAAGAACATAAATTTTCTTTTAAACATGTTGAGCTTGAGGCCAATGGCAGAACATCTGGTTGGAAATGTCTAGAAATCAGTTGGCAATCTACAACTGGATTTCAGCAGCAAAGTTAAGGCAGAAAACATCAACGTGAGGATCACTAGTTCGAATGCTTGACATTATTAGAGTGGATAATAACTTCGATGATGAATATGTAGATACAAGAAGAACTAGGTGGCTAAGAAATTATATTGGGGGGGAGAGTGGATGAGATAGAGAGGCCAGAGAGGAATCATGACAGTGTAGTGCCGTGCTATAGGTGTGCATGTCTTTGTGGTCAGGCAGTCGTGTGTGAAGCTGCAGGTGAGGACCGTGTGCGCTTTTGAGTGCCTGAGGCAAGTAAACACAACTTCTGTTATCACAGGATGCTGACCCTTTCTCCTGCCCAACCCCCAAGCCCCAAAACCCCAAACCAAAAAACTTTGGGTCCAAGTAGTCACTGAGTAAGCCACCAGCTTCTAACTCTTGGCATCAAGGGAACAGAACATCAAAAAAAAAATCTGGAAACAATGTCAGTTATAGCAAACAATCCAAAGCATGAGACTTGAGAGTAAAAGTCCATTGAATTTCACCCTCGAGAGATTTTTTTGTGGCCTTCAACAGTGCTGATCTGTCACTGGAGTGGATTTATCAGAAACCATCTGGTTGGGAATCAACTGGAAATTAACTGTTGAGGAAATAGAAGCTCCATAAATTCAGGAGTGAAAAGAAGGCAAGACTTTGAGTGATAGTGTAAGGGGATAAAAAGGGCAAGGAAAGAGAAACGTGCAATGTATGGAGGTAGAGGGAAGGGGGCCATATTGAGAAAATGGTTGCGATGAGATCAGAGCCTCCACGTGATCAAGCGGAGCGAAGTTTTGAAAGTTAGTCTAAAGTAGTGATTATTCTTTAAATATTTACTCATTGGGCAGAATAATTAATGTAAAAGAAAACTTTGTTAAGGGCAACATCTCTGTTTCTAGAAGTTGTCTTTATTATTTTAGGTAAAGGCAGACTCTACCTAAACTAATTTACTAGCCTATCGATGCTAAAGATGTGAGATTATTTTATTAATTTGAATGAATGCCCCACCCACCCCACCATTTTTCTTTCTCTTCAGCTAGTTTTAACAATCCCCAGGGAGCCTTGTTTTTCTCAACAGCTGTCTCTGATGTTTGCACTCAGTGACCCCTTTCCAACCTTCTGCGACCAACCTTTACGAGAAGAGGGGAGCTAACAGACTAATTAGACCCGTAGCTTACAAAAATATAAATTGTGGTCCACACCCACGCCAGAAAGGCTTACAAGCACAAAAGCCGGGTGTTTGGGCCTGCCTAAACCATCCGAAACTGCTCACCTCAGATGTTCTCTCACACTTGGGAAATTGGTTTTGTTTTGCTTTGTTTTACACTTGGGCATAGTATATAGAAGTTTGACATACTCACGGAATAAAAACTACATTCGGAATGATGAGATCTACGTTGGGAAGGTTACGTATAAGGAGATTGGGAGATACAGCCCAACCATTCGGCAGATTGGCAAAATAGCAAAATCTGCTTTAGCGGTTGAAATTTTGAGGACGACTTTAAAAAGGATTCACTTTTTTTGTGCCATGTAATGAAAAAACCCAGATATATCAATAGTTGGTTTGTGAAATATGGTATTTTCTACCCAGCTCTTGGTAGAATTGTCTTTGCTGAACCCACCTATAATGTCAGTGGAGTTGTAGCTAGCTGTCAGTGTCAGAAGAGAGGTCAGAAAAGATGCACTATTTCTAAGCCATTGACTACCTGCATCAGAATTAACTAAGCTTGTTTAAAAAAAAAAATGCAGATTCCAAGAATTCACCCTGCATCTACTAAATCTCTGTGGGTGAGTTTTGAGTTCCCAGGCGGCTCTTACAAAAACTGAAGTCTAAGAATACAGTTCAAAACCTACAACCACATTTACATTCAGCACTGCTCAGAGGGAGTGAAAATAGGCATAGCCTCCGTGATGTGCCAATTTTTTCTTGCGATTTTATTTTTACGAGAATTAAAAGTGTGCATATCCTTTGACACAGCAATTTTATTTCTAAGAATTTATCTCAAGAAAATTAGACAAATGTGCAAAGACAGATGTAAAAATCTATCTCTATTTTGAAATTGGCAATTTAATAGAAAAGTGGTAATAATTTAAATACCTACCAAGAGATTTTGATTAAATAAACTGTAGACACTTATATAGGATTTTTATGTACACTGTTCTAAGCACTTCAAAAGCAATGTCATTTAATCCTCATAACATTACATAATATAATATAGTATAAAATATTAGTGTAGGGTCGCCTGGGTGGCACAGCGGTTAAGCGTCTGCCTTCACTCAGGGCGTGATCCCGGTGTTCTGGGATCGAGCCCCACATCAGGCTCCTCCGCTATGAGCCTGTTTCTTCCTCTCCCACTCCACCTGCTTGTGTTCCCTCTCTTGCTGGCTGTCTCTCTCTCTGTCAAATAAATAAATAAAATCTTAAAAAAAAATTAATGTAATATACTAACGGTATATCTCCATTTTACAGATTCAAAAGCTGAGGCACAGAACACGTAAGTACTTGTCTGGGATCACACAGCTAGTCCCCAGCAGTGTCAGGACACAACACCAGGTGGTCTGTCTGTAGAGTCTGTGGGCTTCACCTCGCGCTATCTGCCTCACTCGACATTCTGCTGCCTTCATGCAATCATTATATGGAAGAAAATATTTTACAAAAAAATTATGTTTAATATGATCATGTGTTGAAAACAAATGTTTATATTGGCCTTTTGAAATTAAAGATTCTTATGAACCAGTAAAGAAAAGCATAGGCAGGAGAAGTGGGGGCACTGAATTAAAGCTGGTGATGGATGTTTTCTGTTTTTCTCTTTTTGCTTGTCTATGATTGCTTTCCCCCCCCCCTCTTTCTAGCCATGAACATATGCTGTTCTTATAAGAAGACAAGAGTAATAGGTGGTTGTTCCTGGCATGCAAATACATTGTAAAGTTTGTGCTTTTCTAAGAGTGGCCTTAACAGACAAACAGACTAAAGCATAAACAGAGAGAAGGGAATATCAACTTTTCTAGTCCAACATTCTCCTTCCTCCACACTAGTCAACCGTGTTTCCAGAATGTTCTTTTTTTCCATAAGCAAACTGTAGTATTAGCGGCTTTTTTCTTTATTAGTAATTTTATTTTCTATTTGATGTTTTTTTTTCTTCCAATGGAAAGGAATAAGATTTCTCTTTCTAAATAAATAATGCTCTTTGCCTCATCTATAAGCGCGAATGTGATTATTTATTTAACTAAGTTTTATTGGGTCTTTAAGGAAGGCAGCTTTATTTAACTCTCTGAATTATGTTTTGACAAACCAATCAGCTGTGATTCGGTCCAAGGTGACAAAATTTAAAAGGGCCTCAGGATGCATGTCGCACCGAACTCTGGGCCAAGTTAGTGTTTGGTTAACTGAACATAATCACTGGAGTATTTTCTAAATGTCACTCTTCTCCAAAAAGAACCTCATAAGGCAGGGTGATTTGCCCGTTCTCTGAAGATTTTAATTCTGAATCGTAATGTGTTTTGCTGGTAAGTTATTTTAATTGACCATATTGTTTCTTAATGTGACTGTTTTGTCTACTCAAAATTTACTGCCAAGTCACATCAGCATTAAAAAAAATTTGAAGTAAATGAACATTCAAAATAGATTTGGTGTCATCATAACAAAATAAGATACACTTTTGAACAACAACCTGTCATTTCTTTGGAAATCTAAACAGACATTTCTGTGCCTCAGCAAATACATAATTTTGACAGAATTAGGGGATTAAGAAATCACACATCCAATCTGAACCATAATTGCTTATCTGCAAATATAAGAACTCGGCCATTTGAAGCAAAACCATTTTCTTTTTCTTATTTCAAGAAGTACCCATTACTTATCCAAAGCTAGTACAAACAGAATAAATAACCAAGGCCAAACAACAACAACAAATCCCTTGTGGAATTGCCAATTTTCTAGAAAAATGTGGTGTTAACTCATAAACAGTAATTCTTTTTTTGAATCAAGTTTTTCCGAAATTTGTTGTATTCCTACATATTTTTCTACCACTGTAATTTCGATAATTGTATCTGTTCATGTTTCAAATCAAAGACATAAATCAACGTCATTGCTCAATGTAGAAAACTATTTACGGTATGACTATAATGTTTATAAGCACACACCTAATTGCACTCTTTAAAATATTCTGCATAATTTGCGATGAACAATAAATCTTTGAAAGGCATTTCAGGTCATTGTATTTAGGATCAAAGTCTTCAGCATTTCCATAAGGTCAAGAAGTAGTTATTGGGTAATCTCCAAAGGCTCTCAACACACATTGGTGGGTCATTAAACTAGCTGGAAAGGTGTATTGCTTGGTTTTTTATTGTACAATGTCTTTCTTATTTTGAATATATAAACCCACTTTACCTCAAATTTCAGATATTCAAAAAAATTCTAAATTTGCCACTTCATCCACCATAAAAAATTACTCATTCTTAGCAGCCTGTAAGCATGCGGTATCTCAGTGATTGAAGAAAAGTTGACTCAAATACTTCAATCAAATCCTTTAGTTACAGGTAGTCTATTCAGTGGTATAACTGAAGGGAAACACAGCACTTCAGTCTGGGCAGAAAGAACTACTCTGAAGAATTTGGTTGATACTGGGGTTCAAATGGTTCTTGAAATTATTTGTGATTATCCACAAAGGTGTACACTAATTTGATATACACTAAAGCAACAACATAGAGTGGAAAATATACTTTGTGAGTCAGGATATCTCTTTGACTGTCTTCATTCCACGCCCTCATGTGTAAAACGGGGACAATGATACCGATTTCTCAGGATTATTGGGAGGCGGTAAATAATTCATGGAAAATTGCCTGTCACATAATCAACTCACAATAGATGTTACTTTCTTTCCCTTTGAACAATAAACATAAGTGGAATATCTACTGACTTTTCCATGCAATAGAATTATTTTCCATTCATTCTGCAAATATTTATTAAACAAGCCAGTCAGGGTTTGGTCATGAAAACAGATGCCGTTTAGGATTCCCAGTATGAGTATTGTTTTTTAAAGTAGGCTCCATGCCCAGCATGGAACCCAACATGGGGTTTGAATTCATGACCCCGAGATCAAGACCTGAGCTGAGATCAAGAGTCCGTCACTTAATGGACTTTTTTCTATTTCTGTGACTCTCTTCACGCCATTTTCATGCCCCCAAATTCCCTGTTTTTTCCATGCTTATTTGTACTCCAAACTTTCTGGTTCTTCAACATTCAGTCTGAAGTCTACCTAGTCCTTGAAGTCTCCCCTGGTATCTTTCCAGCAGCTAGAAACCATCTCTTTCTCTAGATTGCCTGGCATTGTCGCTGCGTCTGCCTCTAGTCCAGTCTTCTGCTTTGAACCACTGTTTTTATTCACATGTCTTGGCACCTCTGCCAGTTTGGGAGCAGAATGAGAAGATCCACACATGAATCATCATTGTGTTCCCCCCAGCACTGAGCACTGAGCCTTGCACTTAGCACGTGTACTAGATTATCTGGAGTCAACATGGTATCACTGCCACCCGCTAAGGTCT
Organism: Ursus maritimus; assembly: GCF_017311325.1. Classification (NCBI taxonomy): domain Eukaryota; kingdom Metazoa; phylum Chordata; class Mammalia; order Carnivora; family Ursidae; genus Ursus; species Ursus maritimus. The sequence goes on from NW_024423453.1 coordinate 5,838,940, forward strand.
CCATTGCAGAAGAAGCTGGGAACTAGGGTTCCCAGAATCCTGTTGCTACAGAAGGCACTAGCAGAAGGTTCAGAAGAGAAGGGAGGCAGTTGCAGGCAGATGATATAGCAGATGTGAGATTCTAAGCAGTTTCCAGGAAAGTTTCCTGAGAATCACCTGTGTCAATCCTGCAGACCGAGGGGTCAGTGGGAACCTCCCAAGGGTTCTGGACTTTCTAGGAATCTTTTGTGCCAGCACTTGAGAACCTTGTGCTGCTAGAGGCTGAGATTGTCACTGACAGCCTCCCTGACTTTAGTTTTCCCACCCTTCCAACCACTCTGTAAGCCTCTAATTCCTTGCATTAAAAATATTCGTACTTTTGGGGCTCCTGGATGGCTCAGTTGATTGAACGCCTGGCTCTTGGTTTTGGCTCAGTCATGATCTCATGGGCTGTGGGATGGAGCCTATGTCGGGCCCCGCACTCAGCGGGAAGTCTACTTGAAGATTCTCTCCCTCTCTCCCCCTCCCCTCTCAAATAAATAAATAAATAAATAAATAAATAAATCTTTTTTTAAAAAGAGAAAGAATGCAGTGAGCATTGGGAACACTAAGTGATTTTATTAAGTAGAAGAAAAGTGTTGTTGAAAAACAGCAAAATGGAGGGGAAATCCCAGAAAGCAGTTTTTGTTTTATCTTTGGACACCATTGCCAAATAAAGTTTGAAATCTCATTAATAGGAAATAGGGAGGAATTGAAGATTTTGAGAGAATCATGATTAGATTGCCTCATGAGGATGAGGATTAATCCTTACCTCCACTCTGTTCTGCAGGCAGAATCTCTCAGGACCTGTGCTGGGTCAGGATGGGCACTGCCTCAGGTGGACTAGCGGAGGAAGAATTCAGTGTGTACTACCATAGATAGATACCCTGGAAATCCCCCACTTTATAAGTCAATAGAAGAAATTGGGGTTCAGAAATGTTGTAGGACTGCTCAAGTCCACAGAATTGATGAAATTTGAGGTATATGGATTTTTTAAAGATATTTTATTTATTTATTTATTTGAGAGGGAGAGAGGAAGAGAGAGAGAGCAGGGGGAGGGGCAAAAGGGGAGGGAGAGAAAATCTGGAGCAGACTCCACACTGAGCACAGAGCTCCAACCCATAACCTCAAGATCATGACCTGAACCAAAATCAAGACTCGGTTGCTTAACCGACTGAGCCACCCAGGTGCTTGTGAATTCAGATTGCAGCATTAAAATTGTTTCCACGTAACTTGCTGTACCACCCTCTCTGCACTGCAGTTCCACCAATGCTCCCCACCCAAAAACCCAAAACAACAACAAAAAAGAACCTTTCATTCCAGTTTTCTGCTCCCTTTTTCTAACTATATAGATCTATCTTATTCTGAAATTCTGAGAAATAACCAGAGTGTAGTAAAATCTGCTCCAGCTATGGGGTGCCTGGGTGGCTCAGTCATTAAGCATCTGCCTTTGGCTCAGGGCGTGATCCCAGAGTCCTGGGATCGAGCCCCACATTGGGCTCCCTGCTCTGCTGGGAGCCTGCTTCTTCCTCTCCCACTCCCCCTGTTTGTGTTCCCTCTCTCACTGGCTGTCTCTCTCTGTCAAATAAATAAATAAAATCTTTTAAAAAAATCTGCTCCAGCTAAAGATTAGACTTACAAGCCAGGTTTTCTCATATACACACATATTACAACAGGAATATTGTATGGTTCTACATAATGAAAGAGGAGATTCTTTTTTTTTTTTTTTTAAGATTTTATTTATTTATTTGACAGAGAGCCAGACAGCGAGAAAGGGAACACAAGCAGGGGGAGTGGGAGAGGAAGAAGCAGGCTCCCAGTGGAGGAGCCTGATGTGGGGCTCGATCCCAGAACGCCGGGACCACGCCCTGAGCCGAAGGCAGACGCTTAACGACTGCGCCACCCAGGAGCCCCAAAAGAGGAGATTCTGGAAGTTACTCTGTCTTCAATGCAATGTCAAAGAAACTCCTCCCACAAATGCCCTGGTGATGCGGGTACTCTCAATCCGTATCCTTCAGTCGGCTTGGTGGATTACCTAATTTTAAAAATGATTTAGTCTTTAGTTTTATGAGCATTACAATCCCATCACCACGTCCAAAATGAACTAATCTCCTGTTTTGCAGAAGTTTACAGTGTGAAGCTGTGACCCAAAACATCTCTGACCTTATTTATCACTATTTTCCACTTCATACCTTGGCTCTTTTGACTCTGGGCGTCAGGATTTCTCGCTGCTGTGCTGTTTCTCTACCTAAAATGCCTCATCTCTGTGTACTTACATTTTACTCATCCTTCAAGTTCCGATATAAATTCTGTTTTCTCCATGAAGTCTTTGTTCATCCAATGCCCACCATCACCCCTCTGACCCTTCCTTCCTCTGATACTCCCGTAGAACTTAACCTAAATCACTGGGAGAGATATCTATTTACATTTTGGTCATTTATGTATATAGTGTCTCTTACCCACTGGTCTGCAAGGTTCAGGAGGTCAGGGTCTGAGTTAAATTTATCTTGAATTGCCTTCACATCATTTAGCACATTGCCTTCAAGCAGAAAGTGTTCAATAAAGATTCACTGTGCTCAGGGGGATGTTTGTTCTTCCAAAGCCCTCTCCACCCTTCTCCACCTGTTCAGTGTCCCAGGAAGCTGATGAGTTAGGTTTGGCCAAAGGGGTGGAAGCAGGGAGAAAAGTGGGGTTGGGCATTTATCCTCTAGCTTTCTCCCAGTGGCTACCAGAAGCTACCAGAAGCTGGTCCTTCCCTTTATCAGAGGCCACTGCTTTTGAGGCAGGACTCTTCCACTGCCATTCTTTTTAGGCTCAGAGATGTGATGAGCTTCAGTTCTAAGAGCCTGAGATACTGCACCATCCCTTGTGGTTTTTCTGCACTTGGTAAGAGCTGGGGTGCTAGTAGAAATAAGGGAGTTAGTAGTAAGAAATAAAGGACTTGGGTGTGTAAGAGTAAGAGTTCAAACCAGAGTTCTGTAGAATAGAAATTGAACATGGCTACTTGTTTGTCATAGCCAAGGCCAAACTCACTAAGGAATTAGCACATCTGTCTTAAATTTGCTACCTGAGACCACAATTAAAATTCCCCTACTTCTTTTTTTTTTTTTAAAGATTTTTTATTTATTTGAGAGAGAGCACATGTGAGTGAGCATGGGGGGGGGGTAGGGGCAGGGGGAGAGGGAGAAGCAGACTCCCTGTTGAACAGGGAGCCTGGCATGGGACTTGATTCTGCAACCCTGGGATCACCACCCCAGCTGAAGGGCCCCAAACCCCTACTTCTTTTGTCAACAGTATACCTATGAGTTCTTGTAAAGAATAACATTATGCTTGCTTCTTTAGTTCCATTGTGTAACTCCAACTCTCATGCTGTTACCCTGGGCTTGTCTATAATTGAAACAAATAAATGACAAAAATAGTAAATACTTAATACAGCACTGTATTATGTGCCAGGCTCTGTTCAGAGCACTTGACTAAACAATGCCTTTAATACTCACAATAACCTCGTAAGGTAGGTACTGTATTATTCCTATTTTACAGATGAGAATCTGAGGCCAAGAGAGGTTAAATAACTGGCTTACCATCGCACAGCTAGTACTTGAGAGAGTCAAGATTCGAAGATAGGCAGTTCAGCTCCAGAGTCAGCTCTTCTGATCATATGGTGCGGGGGAGGGTAGGTTTCCAGCATAGGAGTTTGGGGGGAGTACAAATATTCATCCGTAACAACAGGTGAGTCTGATACACAACCAGAATTAAGAACCACTGCAGTCTGTGTAGTGTCTGTACAGACGTAGAAATATTTCTTCCTAATTACACAAATACTACATGAAATTTTCATTGAAAGAGTCAATCGAAGTATACAGGAGAAAATAAATAGGGACAAGTTTCCATTGTGTGATATGCTCTGTTATCCTATTTCAGTTGTCTTATAGCACACATTCTTATAGCCACTGATCAAGACCGTTCTGTGATGTGAGAATCAGATTAGTTAAGAGGTAGATGGCAATTCTATCAAGATGGAGTACATATATCCATTGGTGGAGGATTTTGTGTCTTTTTGTACCCTGTCCCCTCCAAATACTGGTATCATTATCTCCCATATTCAAAAGTTCCTACTGATTGTGCAGCTACACAAACAAGGCTGTGGAATCTGCCTTGAGACGCACAGTAGGTTCCTCATGATTTGTTCCTTGCTTTGTCATTCTTGACAGGATCTGTCGCTATTGCCAGCTCTACCTCTTTCTCTCATGCGCTGCCTGGAAGTTTGGCTTAAAATAACACACCTCTTCTCTGACTTTGGTAAGATGTGTTAATCAGTCTGCCTGGGGGTCTCCCAGGCTTCCTGCTTAGGAGTTAATTTTGATTTTTCTGAAACTTATGTTCATCACTCCACCCTAAGACTGGGGATAGAGAGAATGGGGTACATGACAGAGAAAGTCACTTTCACCACGAGGAGACCCTGACTATACTGTAGCCTGAATCAGGTAACTGTCTGCTTTATGGTCTTCCTTCCAAGATTTCCCACACACCCAGGGGAGAGGGTGGAGCTGATAAACACAGCTGAGGAAAGTACCAATGACTTTATGATAGGAAGATGGAAATCATCCAAAATTAAATATATTCCGTATGTTCAAAAAATTAAGTAGATGTGGAAGAAGTAAAAATAGCCAGACTGAACTTCTGGAGATGAAAATGACAATGTCTGAGTTGAGAAATACACTGGTGGGATTAATGATAACTTACACATTGCAGAAGAAAAGGTTAATGAATTTGAAGGCAGGCAATAGGAACTACCCACAATTAATCGATCCATGTACTCTGATTAGGTCGGGGAAGGGCATGGAAGGTCCTAGGGAAAAAAATTTCCATGAAGGTAAGAAGAGACAGAATTGATGAGCTGATCTTTGCTCTGAGTGTGTAGTCAGGGGAAACTGTGGGTTTGGGTTTATGGGTGGCAGACACTACTACCACTCTCAAATCAGTCATCTACCTCTGTGGGGCAGGAGTATGGGATTTTGGTACTTAAAGAGAGGTGGTCCACGTGACATTAAGAACTGTTATATTAGAAGCTCAAATCGATCTAGGGGTGCCTGGGTGGCTCAGTCTGTTTAGTGTCCAGCTCTTGATTTCAGCTTGGGTCATGATCTCAGGGTCATGGGATCAAGCCCCACCTAAGGCTCCATGCTCAACTAGGAGTCTCCTTGAGATTCTTTCCCTCTGCCCCATCCCCCCTAAAATAAAATAAATAAATCTTGAAAAATAGAAAAAGGAGAAGCTCAGATCACTCTAAAGCTAACACTTGTGATTTAGTGATGGTTGTCCTTTATTGCACCTTGAAGAACTACTCTGGTGTTCCAGCAATCATCACCATGAGGGCACCAGCAGCATGATCCAGTGCTGGCTATGATTCATGGAGAATTTCCTTGGATTATACAGGCTTTAACTACATTAACATATAAAAGCAACATAGCATGTTCTGGACACCCAGCTTCTCATGGCATTTGTGGAGTTTGTCATTCTCAGTCTGAGTTCTGGTTCCAGCAGCAAGCCAAAAGCAAACATGGCTGATCTGTCATAACAAGCAAGCACCTCGAGAAATTCTGGGACTTATCAAGGGAGGTAGAGCCCAATGTAGAAGAGAAATGATCTTCTGTTAATGTGGATGTGACTGTTGTGCTTTTGATTACTCCGGGGGCATAGTTATTATGTGTGAAATTGAAACTTAGACACTCCAATTACAGAGGAGAAGTCAAAGGTGTGTTTCTTTTTTTTTTTTTTTTTAAGATTTTATTTATTTATTTGACAGAGATAGAGACAGCCAGCGAGAGAGGGAACACAAGCAGGGGGAGTGGGAGAGGAAGAAGCAGGCTCATAGCAGAGGAACCCGATGTGGGGCTTGATCCCATAACGCCGGGATCACGCCCTGAGCCGAAGGCAGACGCTTAACGACTGCACCACCCAGGCGCCCCCAAAGGTGTGTTTCTTATGAACAGAGTTTGTTTATCTGCTAAAACCTTATTAGAAATAAACACCAAAATTAAACAAGAACAAATAGTCCTAGAATAGAGATTTGGGGGAATTCTGCCCAATTTAAACTTTACCTTCAGATTCCATGAAACTTCACATATTATTTTGCTTTGATGTGAGGTGAATATGTAACTCTTACCCGATTCTATACTCCTTCTTTATCTCTCACCACCTACGCTGAATGGTTATAGCTAATATACATATAAATTCATTATGTGCCAAGTACTGCTTTACACATTGATTTAACTCATTAAATATATAGCTCACTTAAAAAGTCTCAAATCTAGCCTTCTCTGTTCATAAAAAACACCTTAAGAATGTGAAACATCTCCCGTGAAAAAAATATGGGGTATAGTAAAAATAAATGCTGTCTGCAGAAGACTTTCTTATGCAGAATTAAAATTACTTACTTGCAGATTTTATGTGATGAAACTTTATTTGTACTGTCTTTTGCAAAACCTTATGCTTCAGACACACAGACATGCTTACACGTGAATGTAATGATTTAGGACCTATTACTCAAAGGTAGTTGTAACTATTTAAAGCCATGTGAAGCATTAGATCTACAAAAATTCTTTACCCTAATAACCTAAAATATATATAAAATAAATGAGACTAAAAGGGAGTGGTAGGGAGAGATCGCATTAATTTGAACAGTACCGCCCATGCATGCAAATCCCGGGAATTCCAACAGTTTGTTATTTTCAGGTAAAACTCTTTCCTGATATGTAGTCTCTTCTGCCACTTTATAATGGAAATTCTTTCTAACTGTCTTGTAAATTTTTTAAAAATCCATATTCCCTAATTATGATTTATATAACTAAATGTAGTCCTATAGTCCAAAGCAAAAATGTCAACTATACTCTCCTTTAATCTATTTTTTAAAATACCATTCTCCATATTACTTTTGTGTTCAAAGAATAGCTTTCTAGGTAAATAATTTTGAGAGCATGAGAACTAAAAAGACAATAACTTAGCAAATACACTAATGTTTGAGAATTCATGGATCTTGGTTCTTTGTGGATTGTATTTTTAAAAGAAACACCTCTTCAGGGGCACCTGGGATGTTCAGGCAGTTAAGATTCCCACTTGATTTCGGCTCAGCATGGAGTCTGCTTAAGATTCTCTCCCTTTCCCTCTGCCCCTACTCACCCTACCCCCACTTGCACTCTCTCACTCTCCCTAAAGAAAAGAAGAAATACCTCTTCAGTGGTGTTCTTGAATTATTATACTTTCAAATCAAGTGAGTTTTATTATCATGAAACAGCGTGGAATTGGAAGTAACTTTTTAAAATACGTTAATTCAAAAAATAAAATTCTCAAGTAACTATATACATTACCTATTGCTAATATTGCCACATGTGCAGATTGTGTCTTAAAAATCAGACAATGAGTATTTCAGTTTTAAGGGAAAACTATGTATTCAATTCTCCATGCTTTTCTTATCATCCTCAATAGAGTGAGAACCTACTCACTAGGTCAATTTCTTAATAGGTAAAAATAAATCATGACATGAGGTATATTTATGCCTTTCAGCCACTTACTAAGAGTCAACCCTAATGTGCTAAGAGAAGCTTTCTTTGTCTAAGAATGTGTGTAATATTAGGGAAAATAAAAATAAAAAGCTAAGAGAAATAGCTTTGATTCACTCATGGGAATATGACCAAGAAACCAAAACAAAAATCATAATTATACTTGTTAATCCTCTTTATTTTAAAATGTCTGCTAATTCTAATAGGAGTGTTAGTTCTGGTTTTAATTGAGGGGATTTTCCTCTATTTTAAGGTTCCTATTTTCCCACTTCTTTGCATGCCCGGTGATATTTGATTGGAAGCTATCATGTTGAGTGATGGATAATTTTGCATTTCTTTTTTTTTTTTTAAGATTTTATTTATTCATATGACAGAGAGAGAGACAGCCAGCTAGAGAGGGAACACAAGCAGGGGGAGTGGGAGAGGAAGAAGCAGGCTCCCAGCAGAGGAGCCTGACGCGGGGCTCAATCCCAGAACACCAGGATCACGCCCTAAGCCGAAGGCAGACACTTGACTGAGCCACCCAGGCGCCCCTAATTTTGCATTTCTATCTTGAGCTTTGTTCTGGGATATAGTTAAGACAGTAGGAAAATACTTTGATCCTTTGAGTCTTGATTTCAAGCTTTATTAGGTGAGGACAGAGCCATCTTTAGTCTTCAGCTAATTATTTCCCACAGCTCTGACTAAACCCTTCTGAACCATCTATCCAACATCCAGTGCATGTAGAGGTTTCCCATGTGGCTGACACCCAGCTTATGTGAGTGCTCATACTGTCCCTTCGAATTCTTTTGGGTGATTCTTTCCCTTGCTGCTCATAGTTTCCTTACCTAAAGATGCACTAATGAGGACTGTGCTGCATTGTCAGGGGGACACAGTGTAGATCTCTGGGTTTCTCTCTCCTCTTTGGTCCTCTGCCCTGCGACCTCTAGCCATGTTGGCCTCCTGGATTCTTAGCTCCATCTTTCCAACTTGGGGAGTCTGCTAGGCTCCTCCTGTGTTTCCCTCTCTGCACCACAGCCTGGAAACTCACTCTTGCTGGGCCCAAAATAGGGATCATCTAACTTGTTTCCTGCTGTCCTATGTTGCCTGATGTCTGCTGTCCTGAAAACCGTATATTTCATCCCCCCCCAATTTTTTGTACTTTTAGGTGGAAGCATAAATCTCGTGCCTGTTATTCAGTCTCGGCCGAAAGTGTAAGTCCACCCAAATTTTGAATACCAGGGAGACTTCAATAATTTCCCATCTTGGAAGGGAAGATTTGAAGAGGTAGTATTTTAAGAATGTCTAATAAGAGAGGTTTAGAGATGGCAATCTTATTAGAAGAAAGGGCTTAAAGCTGTGTTTGCGCAGTTTTTTGCATAATACTGAAAAAAATACATTATGTCAGAGAATGAGGGAGATTATGGGGAGGGGCTAAACCTGTTTGTTGTGCTGACATTGGGTTGGGGTCTCAATCTCCACCAATAAGCGCAGGGGTGTTTATACAAATCTGTCCTAAAGCTCAGTGGCAGGTTCCAACATCATATTTGGAAAGTTTTTGCCCACACAAAATTAAAATTGTACCCACCTCTTCTCAGCAACCTAACCTATGGAAAGGGGAATGCCTAGTAGAACATAAAAAACATAGCAGATCCTTCTGCTCTGGAACTTTGCCTAGTCTGGCTTCTTAGCTGTGGGTCTGGGATGCAGTACAAAAGGGAACGGAGTGTGAAGCACCGCGGGAGCGGGACGGAGCTAACCAGCACACCGCTGCTGAAAATACGCGGTCGCGTTTGCCAGATTTGTCGCACTGTCCGTATTTCATGTGCATATAAAGCAGCCCAGCACATGCCTTCATGAAGCCTGGGTGATTCTCCAGAGGAGAGCTGTAGGGACGATCAGAGAAAGACAGAGTTTATTCTCCTTTGCACGCACGAGGATGCACTGATCTAAGAAACGCCCGCCCTCCCCCTGAGTTCTTCTGGAGACTACGGTTTCTGGCACCTCTAAAGCAGACAGCATATTTTACAAGAACCTACACTTACCCACAGGGAAATAAAGTCCTCTCTACATTTTTAAAAGAACTTCACAAAAATGGCTGTTTTAGATGCTGCAGGAAATACAGAAGTGGTCTGACATGGAAGTACTCGTGATCTAGGAAGGAAGTCAGTCAGGTATTTGTTAAAAGGAGCACACGGGAAGGAGAGGTCGAGAACAATATCAAGTGTCAATAGAAGAAATGTCAAAGGTTACAAATAAGTGATAGAGAAAACAACGGTATTTTTCAGCTCAGAAGGATGAGCAATCACTAGCTGGGATGGCTTCGAAAGGCCTCATGGAAAAAGTGGGGCCGAAACGCTGAGCTTGAGAGGATTTCAGTGAACAGATTTTGAACCTGTTTTGAATGTTTCCTTTTTCCCTGCAAGATTCATTCCTACTCATTCCCACAGAACTTGCATTTTACAGGATCACCTTCGGGGTAAAGGAAAGTTTCAAGGAAAGGAAAATAGCAACTATGAAATTCTGCAACGCTAACACATTCCGTCCTAGAGACAGCTGAATCCCCAGCCGCTCCTGGCTCTCAAGCTGTGGCAGTCCACAAAACTGCCTCCAGACTCTGACCTCACCAAGGTGGGGAGGGACAGACATCTTTCATAAGGGGGGTACCACTTCATCGAGTACAAAATAGCACGAGGAATCACCCATCATTCTGATCATCACCCGAGTCAGTGAACATGACTGATGGACAAGAGACAAAGCCGTTCTAATACTGCTGTGTATGTTCATGCAAGACTGGTAGCATCATTTTTCTGCTGTCTGTAGAAGTATCTCACAGACTGGATGCTAAGAAAATTGCTGAAGGCAGAACTGCTTGCCAATGAAGCAGAGAGAGTATGCTGCTTACTCCTCTCTCTCCAAAGAATATGGAAGAGCAAACATGATCGGCATATACCGAGAGGAATGCTAAATAGAGCTAGTGAAAGTGAAGACTCATGGAATTGGACAAATAAAGACAATTATACCCGTGAAGAAGGAAAGGACAATGCTGTGTGCAAAGGTGAATTGGGGCAAGTTGGAGAGGGGTGCATGCAGCCACTGAGGAGTGCGGGGTGGGGTGGGGTGGGAGGGTGCATTCTAAACGGAGCAGGATAGAGTCACCCCCCACTGTGTGGCTTCTAAATGACGGATTATGAGACCGTTTCTGGACTTGGCTCGATTGTGTCACTCAAGATATAAAACATAATTTCAAAACATCCTAGAAAAAGGTTGGCATTTTATTCCATAAAATTATCACCACCAGTATAATTACTCTTCAGAGTAAAATTTCAGGAAGTCTTCTTTACTTCTTTCCCACTTCCTACAACATACTACATTTAATGTCAAATTTAACCTTTTTCTCATCATGCTAAGAATTTGTCATGTAACTTTTCAAATATTGTGAGTGCACGAAGAGAGCATTCAAAGATAAAATGCCAAATCTTTGTTTTTATTATTCTAGTGCCGAATATTTTAAAACCATTTCTATGTGAAAAACATTGATAATTAAATCCAGCAATTCCATCATAATTTATTTTCCTTTTAGAAATAACTACCAGTAAGTAAATGAAATAATATTACTGGATATGAGAACATTATTCACATCAGAAGTGGAATTGTATAAATCGCATTATGAATAGCAAGATGGATACACATTCCAGAGTGTGTTCATCAGGCAGAGGTAAGCATGTGAGAGCCAGATAATCATATAAGTTAATATTGTTTAAATTATTGTGTATACAAATGGTGTTGGGAAAACTGGACAACCACATGCAGAAGAATGAAAATGGACCACTTCCTCACACCATGTGCAAAAAAATAAATTCAAAATGAATGAAAGATCTAAATGTGAGATAGAAACCATCAAAATCCTAGAGGAGAACACAGGCAGAAACTTCTGACCTTGGCTGTAGCAATTTCTTACTAGACACGTCACCACAGGCAAGGGAAACAAAAGCAAAAACAAACTACTGGGGCTTCATCAAGATAAAAAGCTTCTGCACAACAAAGGAACAATCAACAAAACTAAAAGGCAGCCTATGGAATGGGAAAAGATATTTGCAAAGGACATATCTGTTAAAGAGTTAGTATCCAAGATCCACAAAGAACTTATCAAACTCAACACCCAAAAAACAAATAACACAGTTAAGAAATGAGCAGGAGACATGAATAGACACTTTTCCAAAGAAGACATCCAGATGGCCAACAGACATGTGAAAAGATACTCAACATCACTCATCATCAGGGAAATACAAATCAAAACCACAATGAGATACCACCTCACACGCATCAGAATGGCTAAAATTAACAACACAAGAAAAAAACAGGTGTTGGCAAGGATGCAGAGAAAGGGGGATTCTCTCGCACTGCTGGTGGGAATGCAAACTCCTGCAGCCATTCTGGAGAACAGTATGGAGTTTCCTCAAAAAGTTAAAAATAGAACTACCCTATGACCCAGCAATTGAAACACTAGGTATTTACCCAAAGAATACAAAAATACAGATTTGAATGGACACATGCACCCTGATGTCTATAACAGCATTATCAACAATAGCCAAACTATGGAGAAGAGCAGAGATGTCCATTGACTGATGACATCTCAGTTGTGGTGTGTGTGTGTGTGTGTGTGTGTGTGTGTGTGTGTGTGAATACTACTCAGCCATCCAAATGAATGGAATCTTGCCATTTGCAATGATGTGGATGGAGCTTGCGTGTGTTATACTAAGTGAAATAAGTCAGTCAGAGAAAGACAAATACTATATGATCTCACTCATATGTAGAATTGAAGAAAGAGAACAGATGAATATATAAGAAGGGGGGAAGAAAAGGAGAGAGGGAAACAAGCCATAAGAGACTCTTAATGATAGAGAACAAACAGAGGGTTGATGGAGGGAGGTGGGCTGGGAATGGGCTAGGTGGGTGATGGGTATTAAGGCGAGAACTTTTGATGAGCTCTGGGTGTTGTTCATAAGTGATGAATCACTGAATTCTACTCCAGAAACCAATATTGCAAAGTATGTTAACCACCTAAAATTTAAATTAAAATAAATAAATAAATTTTTAAAAATATTGTGTATAATAATCAGCTTATGGTTTATATCCTCAAAAGACAGATAAATGCAAAGCACCAAGACATTATAACCACTATTCCAAGTTCAAGCCAATTCCTAAACTCAAAAATGTTTTTACAAACTTCATGTTGACTGTGCACTCTTGCATTACCAAATTTATTGATTGCCCTCTACGTGCCAGGTGCTGTGACAGAAAAGAAATTACTAAATATTGCAAAATAGTCAATCTTATAACTAATAAACACCGTATTTCATTAAATGTAGTGGGAAGAGCCTTGGGCTGGGTGTCTAAATACAGCTTTTCCCTCATCTGGCTTAGCGACCTTTGGAAGGTTACTTAATCTCTCTCTAGGTTATAGTTTCCTTATCTGTAAACTAGATTATATCTAAAATTGTGTTGCAGCTCTAAATTGCCATGTTTTTATGAAAAACAAATTTGTGTTTATTTTTAAATAAGTTAGGGTTGAATAAAATCTTAGGACAAGTTAGAAATATTGGTTAGGCTTTGACGCTAATGAAACCATGCTCGTAATTTTCGTTTTGAACTAAATTCTAGAACCGTCTCATACCAGGTCCTACTGACTAGCTTTGGAGAAACCTGATCAAAGGTTAGGGTGTGGGTGTGATAGATTAGTGGCAATTCAACTGCAAGCCCAAGCCCTATGAAGATAGCACCATAATTTCATCTTTCTAGACCAAAGGACAACACCGATACTCGTTGATTCCAGTTGATTTTCCATTATAGAAACTAATAGGAAATCTCTCCAGGGACTTGGTGAAAGGCAGAAAGTGGAAATGGAACCAGGACAATTGCCCTTTTGGTGGCTGCCTTGAAAAGGCACTGACAGTTTGAGGATGGTGACATTGAGAAGCTGACGAAACCGGTAGAAAGGACTTTCTCTACTTAAAGATGGAAGGTGCGCTCCTATGTCCTGAGCAGCAGATCTTGTAGCCAGTTTGGGGAGAAAAGGAGGCACAGGTACTGTGTATTATTCAAAACTAGTTTTTGTTTAGAACCCCAAACAAGAGATAGTTATTTCGTGCCTTCTATGTACTTGGCGTACTTCTAGCAATGGGGATACCAGAAGTTCCTGCTTGATGGAGCCTCCAGTCTGGTGAGACAGGCAATACATATTAATGAGTAACTAAGGGAAATTCAGGTGCAGAGAAGGCTATGAAAACTATGCAATCGTGTAATGGGATAGAAAGTGCAAGAGAGGAGGGAGGAAGGCTGTAATAATGAAGCTAAGGGCCCCTGAGAAAGTGACATTCGAGACGGGGCATGAGAGGCGAGAAGAAGGCAGCCTTGCCAGACTGCTGGGGAAATGTGTTTCAAGGGAAAACCAGAAAGGGGACTCTGGAATGTTCAAGGAACAGAAAGGAAACTTGAGTGAATGGAACCCAGGGGATAAGAAGAGAAGACACCTTGAGGTACTTGGAGGCTGTAGAAAAGACTTTCAATGTAGTTTTGATTGCATTGGGAGGCCATTGAGAGTTTTAAGCAAGAAGTAACACTATTCACATTTTTAAAAAGATGACTGTGCCTGCCATGTATATTGTATTGTGTGGGATTGAGAAGGGAAAAGGTAAACTTTACATAGAAAAATTCATAAAGCTTTTCTTTAATAAAAAATAAAATCAGATTTAAAACATTGGCTCTATTTGCGTGGGTGTCTGCATGTCACACGTCTTCGGTAAAGGCTGAGTAGGGTATATTTGTTATTTGACTGTCCTGTAACCATGTTGTAAAAACCATCTCCAAGGGAAGGAGTGACAGTAAGTAATGCCCCAAAGACAGCCCAGGATAGGCGGGGTGGGGGCACGTGGGGGAGAAGACTGGGGGGGGGGGAAATGGACAGCCCACGGAAGGAAACCTCAGCACAAATCAAAGATCAGTCATCAAAAATACGGTTTATGGCAAGATGCAAAAAGAAGGAACTCAGATAAATAATTAATCTTATCCTAATAAACTGTAAATGTGGAATGATAGCAGAAAATGGATTTGTATTTCCTAGAGACAGTATAACGTCTTTTCTGAGTTTGTTTAATTTAATGGATCGAGATTTGGAGGGGCCACTTATTACAGTCCAGGCAAGTAAGAGACGCTAATGAACATCTAGGTTTTCTCGTGAAGGACTAGAGCCAGTATACTAGAGTGTGTTTATTTTTCACTAAACACTAAATAACGTATTTTCAGGAAAATGCACAAAACAAACTAAGAACAACAATATGAAAAACTACAAAGGAAGTTTCCTGTAATCTTACATGGGAAAACCAAAGAAAATGATTGTTTTTTTGACACTTTGATTCATGTGTTCCAAGCTTTTTTCTATGTGTATATATTTATAACAGGAACTTCATATTATCCATATCATTCTGTTGTCTGCCTTTATCCCTTAATGTATGTACACAGAGATTACATTTTGTGTATTTTTTTTACAATGTCTATATTTGTGATTAAAACCCTTAAATACATTGCAATAAAAATTGGCTATTTTTAGAGAGAAAACTTTAGAGAGAAAAATCAGTAAAATGCTGTTGTATAGACTAAGTCCAATTTTTAAATTTATAATTTTTTAAGGGGGCAGGGGTAGAGAGAGAGGGGGAAAGAGAGAGAATCTTAGGCAGCCTCCACTCCCAGCCCAGAGCCCGATGCTGGACTCAGTCTCACAACCCTGAGGATCGTGACCTGAGCCAAAATCAAGAGTCAGACGCTTAACTGACCTAGACACCCACATGCCCCTCAATTTATAATTTAAAAAGGAAATTAGTTTTTCCTTCAACTTAAATTTTATGTGATCGTCATTTTATCCACTCATTCTCTGTGCATACCTTCTCTGAATTTGGTACCATGAGGAACAGTTTGGGGAATACAAAGAGATTAGAAAACATAGCGAACGACCCTAACCTCAATATATTATAAGGGGAAGAAGGCATAAATATGTCAAGTAAGTAAAAACCACTCAAAACAGCAAATAAATAGTGTGCAGCACACATTCGGCAGCACTTTGGAACAAAGAGAAGCCGATTCCATAAAAGTAGAGTTAGTTTCTTTAGTCAAACACATTTGTATGCCAGGCATTGCACCAAGTATTATGAACACGAACAGCAAGAGATAAAATCCCGAAGCTCGAGAGCTAAGCTGGCCATTAGAGTAACCACTAGCTAAGTGTAGAGCACCTGAAATGCGGCCAGTCCAACCTGAGATGTGGTGTAAGCATAAAATGCACTAGATTTCGGTGGTATAGACAAAATGTAAAATATGCTATTAATTTTTATGTTGAGTACATTTTAAAAGTTTTGAGTGCATGAAAGAATAATGTTTGGGGCTTACTGTGTTAAATAAAATATATTACTAACATTAGTTTCACCTGTTTCTTTTTCATTCTTTAATGTGGCTACTAGAAAATTGAAAGTTACATCTATGGCTCACATTATAGTTCTATGAATCAGTGCTGCTCCGGATTTTAAAAACCTGAACAAGAGGGGCGCCTGCGTGGCACAGCGGTTAAGCATCTGCCTTCGGCTCAGGGCGTGATCCCGGCGTTATGGGATCGAGCCCCACATCAGGCTCCTCTGCTATGAGCCTGCTTCTTCCTCTCCTACTCCCCCTGCTTGTGTTCCCTCTCTCGCTGGCTGTCTCTATCTCTGTCGAATAAATAAATAAAATCTCAAAAAAAAAAAAAACCTGAACAAGAAAATGGCAAACTAAAGTCAAGCAGGACAACCTCTACAAAGGGCAGGGAGATAGGAAAGACAGGTGAGTTGGTCAAGCACTTACAACCCCTCCAGCGGTTTGTGAGGGGAGGGAAAAGTCTCGGCTGATGCCAATAAAGAATTGTGATTCTCATTTAAAAATCAAACATGGAAGGGAACGAGGAGATACAATGTTCTCGTGGGGAGTGATGATAGTCAGCTTTAGACAAACTTGAATTGCGGGTGATGGTGGGATATGCTAGTGGACACATTTGGCATCATTTTGACCTTGAATCTCAGGAGAGAATTTGGATTTGTGGTGAAATTTGGGGGTTTTCTGAGTAGACGTAATGGTTGAGTTATCGGGGGGGGGAGAAAGAAGGGAAAATATCTGACTTGTAGAAGAACTCCATTTAGAAGAAAAGAGGAGAAGACATTAAGAAGACAGAACGGGGAGAGAAAAACCAAAGCAATGGAGTGTCGTTGAAACTAAGGGAAGAGGGCAGTTGAGATCAAGGAATGGTTCCTTCTTTTTCCTCTGTGCTTTTGTTTATATTCATTCAGTCTTCATTCACCACACATTTAATAAACACCTGCTCTGTGACAGGTATTGTGAGACTTGCTGGAGATGTAGCGATAAACACTGGGGGTGAAAAGAGTGCCGTGTAGAGGGAGGGCTGGGTGAGGAGGCTGTGGCGGCGGAAAGGCAAATGTGGAGATTATAAAGCTTTGTACCAACGACATTGAGTCACCAAATCCGTCAGTGTATCACAGCACTCAAATAAGAACATAAAATAATCAAAGATAGCATTAGAAGATGCCTTAATGCATATGTAAGGCATATAACGAAGTGAATAGAATATTTAATTATATTTATATTTGCCATACAGACACAGCCCAGAGCAGGTGCTCGCCTCAGCACCAATGACGTTTGCGCTAGATAACACACGGCTGGCCTGTGCTCTGCAGGCTGGTCGGCGGCAGCCGGGGCCTCCACCCACTAGAGGCTGATAGCAATCTCCTCACCTTCCCTCCCTGAGGCTTGGCATTCAAAGATGTTGCCAGATGCGCCCTGAGGGGAGGGCAAAATTGTCCATGGTTGACAACTACCAGCCTGACGTAAAAATTCAACCATTAAATAAGGCTAATATATCTGATAATGAAAACTAGCTAAAATCATGCTAGAGGATAAGTCCTTCACCTTTTGATAGCTTAATGACTAGAATTTAATTTCTTATTCAGGTAAGGACCCATCGGTAGCATGGAGATGGGAAGGGGTATGTGGTCGTTGGGAGGCTGACACTCCTTGCATCTTGTGACACTTCCATTGTCCGTATAAGACTTTCCAGATTTCCGTGGATGTCAACATTTGTCTGGCAGGCCAAAGGAAGAGAGAGTGTAGGATCGCACAGGTGGTATTTACGCACCAGGTCTGAAGAGAATATATCACTTCTCTCCACATTCGATCAGCTAAAAAAGAATTACATTTCAACAGTGAAGAAGACTGAAAAGTGTTGCCCGACCGTGAACCCAGAAGGAAAGGGAAACGTGCTTCAGGAACAACTAGCCAGTCACTGCCAATAAGCCGCAATGACCTTGGACCTCAAATGTCATTTTGTCCTTAATTATCAGATTTGAGTGTCTACACGAGTTGAATTGATAAAATTGTTAGTTAAGTCTCCATGTGTCTTCTTGCCATGTGCAGACACTGTGGTTTTTTTTAAGACTTTATTTATTTATTAGAGAGCTAGAGCGAGAGTGATAGCATGAGCAGGGGGGAGGGGCAAAGGGAGAGGGAGAAGTAGGATCCCCGCTGAGCAGGGCACCCCATGTGGGGTGCAATCCCAGGACCTCGAGGTCATGACCTGAGCCAAAGGCAGACACTTAACCAACTGAGCCACCCAGGCGCCTGTAGACACTGATACTTTAAGGTTGGCAGTTTTGAGTTTTGGTTGCGAAAGGAAGGCAACAAAATGAATAAGTTTCTCTGCTGAACGACGAGCACTCATTATGCAAATAATTTTATAAGCATTTGGGGCACGTGAGCACCGCTGACCTCCAGAGAGATGCAGGACACCGTGTTAGGTGTTATGACTGAGATCACAGATGGGATGGGAACTTGAACTCATAGGCAGGGTTAGGTCAGAAAGCGACATGGCTGACTCTGGATGGGGGGTGGGTACACTTACTTCGTGTCTCTCATGCTGTAGCTGAGACACGAGAACCATCCATCGCGCAGAAAACAAAGAGCCTTTAGTGACATCATCTGCAGTGATAACTCACTCAGCTCCTCAAATCTACGACTTTATTAAAAAATAGAATAACAATTAGTTTGCATCAAACAGAATTAGTGCAGGACAGTTTTCATGCTTATTTTTTATTCTTGCGCTGTTCTAATATTTGTCCTCACTTAACAAATGAGCTAGGCAGTGCTTACACGACCTAGAATACAGGCCCAATGTCTCAGCACCTCGGGCGAGAGGAGCACCCTGGGGGGACTGCAGGGCACAAAGTCATGGCAGCGCCACCTCAGCCCGGTGGTCGTTGAGGAGGGGACTCTTTCAACGACCTGCTGGGCTTGACGATAAATTGGCACGTCTTCGATGTTGGACCTCGTAGTACATTTTTCTTAGACACAATATTGTGATTTGTTGCCTCGGCTAGTTGCAGGATCTGTACAGTCTATGATGTAAGCAAAATATAAAATTATTCGTGGAGGAGTCTGGATGAACCCATAAATAGTATTAAATTCCTTTTGTTAGGTTTGGAGGCGGCGTGGTGTGGTAAGTAGCAGCTGGGGCTCGTCATAACTGACCCCTAGAATTGCCGATGCAGTAAAAAGACAGCAGATAAAAGACATCTGTCAGTAAGTATGCACCATGAAGGCTGGTTCTGTGTCATGCCATTTTCTTCTTCTTTCCTTCCACCTGAATGCAATTACTTTTACTTACGTTTGTTTCTAGAGTGTTCTGAAGTGCAAGTAAAATGACCTCTGAAAAATAAAATAAAAATGTATCCCCCCTCCCAGTACAGGTCTGTTCAGAAAAAAATCAAGTTAAAATAAATATTCCGAGCAGCAGTGATAAGAAATGAGCATGAACTATCAGCATGTAGCTGAATGATCTCTACAAGTGTGTGAAGCGAGAAGGCACTCTGCCTTCGATATGGTCTTAGGTCTGTATAAAAATGCTTACAGCAATTGGCACAGCATTTTTCTTCTATGTATGGACTTTTTTCTGAGTCACTGTAGTTTCCCAGCAAAATAAATCCTACAATGAGGGGAGGCCAGGGTGGGGCAGACATGGCCAGCTGACCACCAAAGACATGTCCTCCTCTCCTGAAGGGTAGAGCTGTTGCTGCCTGCCTGTCCCAGCCTCTTTGTTTTCAAGAAGAGTCATGTGACTAGTTCTGGACAATGGTGTGAGTGAAAGCAATGCTTAAGACAAAAGCATACTAAAAATGTGATCACCCAAACCAGAAACGATGCTGAGAAAAGAGAACACCAACAGTAGAAACAACATTCCTGTTACTCAAATGGATGACTTCGATCCTTTTAATGCAGTGAAAGTCTTTACTCCCAAAGAAAACAACAGTTAAAGACAACTTTATTTGTTAAAATTAATGTGGTAATAAAAAAACTTTCAAACCAAACAGCCAGTGTTAATAAATAAAAATTGGAAAATTAAGTTCTTTCCTCTGAAAGAAATTATATTCCCAAAGATGAAGAATGGATCTATTAGAATTTTTGTGGGAGATACACTCTGAAATCATCATTGCTAGTATGATTCACTCAGACCTTTTATAGAATAAAAGAATATCGGGTGAGTTATTTTCCCTACACCAACATTATTTTTGCAGACTTCTGCAGATAAGAGAGACGAGAGAGAGAGAAAATATTGCCAAGAATTTTGACACTACAAAGACTGAAAGAAAACGTTGCGTGAATTCAGCACATTAGGAAGTTTTAAAACTCAGAATCTAGAGCTATTTTTTAGTGCACTGAGAAAATGTATAAAGGTAATTTTTAAATTCTGAGAACAGCATAAATCTGGACTATATTATCACTATTATTTTTCTCCTGTTGTTTCTATATCTTGCCACAAGCTCCCAGTGTATTACTGACATAAGGGAACCCAATATGAAAGCAGTTTAAAATTATAGAAATAATAAATCCTTTTGTTTTATTTTCTTTGCTTTTCTGAATATTTTCAAAGCCTCTACATTCTAAGAACAAAGCAAGGATTTACATACCTGCCTTTAAGAGTATTTATGAACATTTTAAAAAAATATCCACATTTTAACATTTATCCTAGAATTCCTTGTCCAGCAAATTTTTGCTAAAAATTAAGTATTTATTGGGCCAATATATACCTGTTGAATGATTGAAAAAATGAGTGACTGAATAAATGGCCCATAGACACTTTTTGAGAGCTAGGTAAAGTGAGCTGATTTTTTCCAGGGCGGTCCAAAGGAGTAACAGAAATATGATCATTGGGGCACCTGGGGGGCTCAGTCGGTTGAGCGTCCAACTCTTGATTTCAGCTCAGGTCATGATCTCGGGGCCCTGGGGTTGAGTCCCGTGCGGGCTCTGTGCTCAGTGAGGAGTCTGCTTGAGGATTCTCTCTTCTCTCCCTCTGTCCCTCCCCTGCGCTCTCTTTCTCAAATAAATAAATAAATCTAAAAGAAAGAAAGAAAGAAAGAAAGAAAGAAAGAAAGAAAGAAAGAAAGAA
>NW_024423453.1:5860039-5881392 GCF_017311325.1 Ursus maritimus
CCATAAATAGTATTAAATTCCTTTTGTTAGGTTTGGAGGCGGCGTGGTGTGGTAAGTAGCAGCTGGGGCTCGTCATAACTGACCCCTAGAATTGCCGATGCAGTAAAAAGACAGCAGATAAAAGACATCTGTCAGTAAGTATGCACCATGAAGGCTGGTTCTGTGTCATGCCATTTTCTTCTTCTTTCCTTCCACCTGAATGCAATTACTTTTACTTACGTTTGTTTCTAGAGTGTTCTGAAGTGCAAGTAAAATGACCTCTGAAAAATAAAATAAAAATGTATCCCCCCTCCCAGTACAGGTCTGTTCAGAAAAAAATCAAGTTAAAATAAATATTCCGAGCAGCAGTGATAAGAAATGAGCATGAACTATCAGCATGTAGCTGAATGATCTCTACAAGTGTGTGAAGCGAGAAGGCACTCTGCCTTCGATATGGTCTTAGGTCTGTATAAAAATGCTTACAGCAATTGGCACAGCATTTTTCTTCTATGTATGGACTTTTTTCTGAGTCACTGTAGTTTCCCAGCAAAATAAATCCTACAATGAGGGGAGGCCAGGGTGGGGCAGACATGGCCAGCTGACCACCAAAGACATGTCCTCCTCTCCTGAAGGGTAGAGCTGTTGCTGCCTGCCTGTCCCAGCCTCTTTGTTTTCAAGAAGAGTCATGTGACTAGTTCTGGACAATGGTGTGAGTGAAAGCAATGCTTAAGACAAAAGCATACTAAAAATGTGATCACCCAAACCAGAAACGATGCTGAGAAAAGAGAACACCAACAGTAGAAACAACATTCCTGTTACTCAAATGGATGACTTCGATCCTTTTAATGCAGTGAAAGTCTTTACTCCCAAAGAAAACAACAGTTAAAGACAACTTTATTTGTTAAAATTAATGTGGTAATAAAAAAACTTTCAAACCAAACAGCCAGTGTTAATAAATAAAAATTGGAAAATTAAGTTCTTTCCTCTGAAAGAAATTATATTCCCAAAGATGAAGAATGGATCTATTAGAATTTTTGTGGGAGATACACTCTGAAATCATCATTGCTAGTATGATTCACTCAGACCTTTTATAGAATAAAAGAATATCGGGTGAGTTATTTTCCCTACACCAACATTATTTTTGCAGACTTCTGCAGATAAGAGAGACGAGAGAGAGAGAAAATATTGCCAAGAATTTTGACACTACAAAGACTGAAAGAAAACGTTGCGTGAATTCAGCACATTAGGAAGTTTTAAAACTCAGAATCTAGAGCTATTTTTTAGTGCACTGAGAAAATGTATAAAGGTAATTTTTAAATTCTGAGAACAGCATAAATCTGGACTATATTATCACTATTATTTTTCTCCTGTTGTTTCTATATCTTGCCACAAGCTCCCAGTGTATTACTGACATAAGGGAACCCAATATGAAAGCAGTTTAAAATTATAGAAATAATAAATCCTTTTGTTTTATTTTCTTTGCTTTTCTGAATATTTTCAAAGCCTCTACATTCTAAGAACAAAGCAAGGATTTACATACCTGCCTTTAAGAGTATTTATGAACATTTTAAAAAAATATCCACATTTTAACATTTATCCTAGAATTCCTTGTCCAGCAAATTTTTGCTAAAAATTAAGTATTTATTGGGCCAATATATACCTGTTGAATGATTGAAAAAATGAGTGACTGAATAAATGGCCCATAGACACTTTTTGAGAGCTAGGTAAAGTGAGCTGATTTTTTCCAGGGCGGTCCAAAGGAGTAACAGAAATATGATCATTGGGGCACCTGGGGGGCTCAGTCGGTTGAGCGTCCAACTCTTGATTTCAGCTCAGGTCATGATCTCGGGGCCCTGGGGTTGAGTCCCGTGCGGGCTCTGTGCTCAGTGAGGAGTCTGCTTGAGGATTCTCTCTTCTCTCCCTCTGTCCCTCCCCTGCGCTCTCTTTCTCAAATAAATAAATAAATCTAAAAGAAAGAAAGAAAGAAAGAAAGAAAGAAAGAAAGAAAGAAAGAAAGAAAGAAAGAAAGAAAGATGATTGTTGCTTGTGGCTTATGAAGTCCTGGTGCCTGTGGGTGATGTGGACGGTGGACATCATGAACACAATCTGTGTACCCCAGAAAACCCTGCGGAAGGACTCTCATATCAGTCTGGAAACAATAAAGAATAGAGAAGACAAAAACCTATTGTTTTATGATTTTTATTTTTTTAAAGATTTTATTTATTTATTTATTTGAGAGAGAGTGAACACAGTGGGGGGATGGGCAGAGAGAGAGAGAGAGAGAAGCGGACTCCCTGATAAGTGGGGAGCCCAACGCGGGGCTCAATCCCAGGACCCCGAGATCATGACCTGAGCCTAAGGCAGACGCTTAACTGACTGAGTCACCCAGGCACCCCTGATTTTTATTTTTTGTTGAATTATGTTTAGATATGTTTTGGAGGTTTCTTCTCATCATCTTATTTGCATATCCGTCTTCTTTTCCTCTTGACCCTCTTTCTCACTCTACTCTTCCTCATCTTCCCTGCTGTGTAGTTCTCCACTTTGTGCCAGTCATTGGACAAATTCATTATTACCAACCAACAAAAGTTAGATGGGACGTGCTAAACATTTTCTGTCCTGATATCTGGAGCTATTTTCAGTTCTTGAAAAAAGTTAGTGGCGATCACATAATCTTAAAACCCGTTAGACCCTTTAAAACATTTGCTGAGTCCAGATAAAAGATGAAGAATAGGAAATAGGATGTAATTGACCAAGATCACACGGAACATTGCCAGTATGGATTTAGACTTCCTGGTCTGCCAAGTTAAATGCGATGGCATTCTCCTTTTTCAATTCTAACTAAACCTTTAACATTCAGAAATACCCAGGTTGACCATGGGGTTTATAGAATTGACATGCTTGATAATAATGACCCTGTGGCAAGGTGAAGACAAATGGGTTCCCATTCTCCTTGTTTCCTATGTTATACAGCCTGATTTGCAGATTCTGTTTCCTCTATTATGACTGTATCTTGCCATTATTGTTTGTTATTTTGCTGAACCATGGAGTTCAGCTCTGATCAACTAATAGGAGTAAAGAGCCAGTCAAATGGTCACACTGTTGTATTAATTATTTTTTTAAAAGATTTTATTTATTTGAGAGTGAGAGAGAGAGATCACAATGAGCGGGGAAAGGTAGAGGGAGAAGCAGACTCACCACTGAGGAGGAAGCCTGATGAGGGACTCGATCCCAGGACCCTGGGATCATGACCTGAGCCGAAGGCGGACGCTTAGCCAACTGGGCCACTCAGCTGTTTAGTTATTGACAACATTTTTGGAGATGTTCTTAGTTCTCGGGTGAGCTGGCAGCACCCCATGTCCATAGTAGGCCCAGTGGCCTCTAGGGTAAATGTCATTCCTGGGACCTAACAAATCTTTAAACTGAAGCTCCAAGTGAAAAAGGGAGGTCCACATTGTGTATTCAGTATTATGGCGGGTCTCTTGCATCAATCTATTTGCCTTGGGAAGGAATTAGCCAAGCAGTCTCTCACGTCCTCAAGACCAGGTATGATTTCCAGGTCCTCATCTCCATGGAATCTCTTCCAGTCACTCCTGAAATTCGAACTGAGTTCATTTTATCTCAACATTTCTGGTATATTATGCCCATGAACCTTTTCCATTCTGGATTTTTGGTATTCTTTTCCCTCCTTTCTATTTTTCCATTCATTTGTTTATTCAATAAGCAATCAATGAACATTTATACCATATACGGAACAGATATTGGACTTCATTCCTCGGGTACAAAATGATAATACACATTGTCAAAAGTCTGGGCAGGCGGAGTGTGGTCTAGGATCTATAATGAATGGCTTTGCATTCACTCCACTGGCGGGAACCTACTAAGTGGAAACTGACCAGAGGTAGCCTTTTCAAGTTATTTATCTCTAATGTAGATTTTCCAACACAGGATTAGCCAATGTAAACTGTTTAATCTAGGTGAGTGCCTCTGATGGTTCATTAGTCTCTTTGTAGGAATAGATTCTCTCTCTCTCTCTCTCTCTGTCCTCCATCAGTGACTGCCTTGACCTTTGCTGTGGATTAGATCTGGCTTTCAAGATCAAGAGCCTCATGCCACAGACTCAATATTTCAGTGTCACCGAGAGGAAGGACAGCAAGTACTGCTGCCGTGGAGTGCAGTGTCATCAAATTATGAAAGCTGGGGGCGTTATATTTAGTAAACCCTCATACGTTGATTCTAAATGTGTTTAATGCACACGCTGGCTCTGCTGCACCCACTTCTCTGGCTGGCTGATTTACCTCTACAACATCGGAGGACCCTGACATGATGATACTGATAAGATGTAGTGCCCTTCACCGGGTGTAGGCTGCCCTTATGGGTTGGGACTAAGACGTTATGGTTAGAACTGGGATTTAGACTCAAAATTTACACAGATGTGTCCATGTGTGTATACACACACTACATACACGGATTTAAGGTATTTTATTTCTATCAAAATTACTACATTTAAATAATGAATCCCTCATGGTGGAATTTTTGGCAGAAGAGGAGAGATATTTTATAGCAGTCGATCATTCTTAATCCCCCTTGAGTGCACTCCATCCCAAAGGTCTATTATCTACTTTGTTCAGTCTAGCCACAAGTATAGGGCCTGGTGGTAACATTGCTGTCTTTCTAGATGAGGTTGAAGTTAACAGTTTCAGGTGTGTTTGTCTCAGCTGAGATTCTCTAGAAATGCCTCCAGTTTAACACGATTTTATGTACATTCTTCCAAATACTTTTCATTTTAGTCATTATGTTGACATAAATATGATCCACATTTTCCCTTTCATTTATTGAAATGTCAGGTGATCTTGCCAATAAAAAGGGGCTTTTTTGAGGGCTCAAACTCAGGAATTTGATTTGCCAAAATTAAACATGCTATGATTTAAAAAGTCTAGTACTGCTGCAGAATGCGAACTGAGCAAATACAAGATGAACCTATAATCGAGAAAAATGTAACCCACTTCCCTTCAATTCTATTTTTCTAAATACTATTTTCTGAGAGAGCAATAGAAATGTACAGAGCAAAATGGACTCTTTTGCTTTTAAAGTCTTTACCACCACCCGCCCGACCTGGTTTGTTTAGTTGGTAATTTGGAACACTTAAATTTCTGAGCGTCCCATGGAACACAAATCCTGCAAATGTTACCTCACCAAAAATGTTCTCTCATCAACTCAATGTAGAAATTACACAATAGTCTATCGTGTCTGGAGATTCACAATGTATGTTATCATCTGGAGGCTCTGAAAGAATGGATGGTAGTAAAAGAACATTCTTAATTTTCGCTAACCCAGCATTGCCTGCTCTGCAAGTATATCTACTAATACCCATGAATTGTACTTTAGGAAATATTGACGAAGTTTTTCATAACTACTTAACCCTTCGAGATTTCTCGTCTGCAGAGAATGGAGGCAGTGTCATTAGACATATGGACTTTGGACTCAGACAACTTGGGTACAAACTCCAATTCTTCCATTTGCCAACTGTGTGACTTGTTCAAGTGCCTTAACCTCTAAAAATGTCAGTCTTCCCATCTCTAAGATGGGCATCAAAATAGTCCCAACCTTACAGAGTTGTTGGGAAGACTCAGCTAATAACTTCTAAAATGTACTTAGCGTAGTGCCTGGCACATAGAAAGCCCTCGAAGTTTTGGTAATTATTATGGAACCGTTACTGTTAGAGATGGCTTGGGGGTCTACACCGTAGCTACTCATAAACATTCAGGTCAGTGCTGTGATTTCATCTTGCCCTTGTCATTCAGCGGCAACAGATTTACAAAGATAGTGGATCTCCCAAGAGGCCAGCTTTCGCATCTGGAATTTGCTGCAAACATGGTCTCCACATCAAAGTCTCAGGAAGCTGATCTCACTAGGAGGCCAACTGCAGAGATGAGTGTATCTACCCCAGTCTAGTTATCTAACCTAATGAGTTTATCTTCCTTGTCGTTCTGTCCTTTCAATCCTTTCCCTTTCTGTCTCTCTTTTTTTTTTTCTTTTTTCTTTTTATGCTCCTCAGCTCCACGACCGCTTTGGCTAATTTCACGTTCCCTCCCTCTTCCATCCAGCATTTACCCAACTGATTCAGAGTCACTTGCTATGCTTTGCTAATCCGGCAATTCAACAAATATTTACTGAGTACCTAAGGGGTCCTTGAATTTATGTATCCCTTTGCACATCCAGCTCCAGGGTATGACTTTGGTAAAGGCAGAGCCTGAATGTGTTTGTGTAAAATGAGGGGAAAAACCGAAAAGAAAACACTTGGCTTCTTGGGCGAGCTACCTGATGAAACAGCTGAAATCCAAGAAGCCCTTTGGTTAAGAGAGAGAGAGCATGTGAGCACAACAGGAAGAAGCCGTAGACCCAGTGGCAAAGGTTGAGTTTTTCTATTGCAAGCTCACTTCTTTCCCCGAATCCTCTCTCCCTGAAAGCTGCTGACAGGACTTTGGCAAGGGCTCATCCTCCCGCTCCCTGATAAGCTAAGCCCTATTTTATATTTAACTCAGTCCTGCGCAGGAGGGGCCGGGTGGGGATGCGTCCTTTATAAGGGGAGCTGTGACAGTGTTCTCGGCCGTCCTCTTCCCGGGGCTCAGCCTCCCCTCCCGAGCCCTTATCCCACCCCCTTATTTCCGCGTCCATCCTTGAGTGGCTGGTGGGGAACTTGAGCCGAGAGGAAAGACGCAGGGAGCCGGAGAGGGGTGTGGGAGAAACGCAAACAGGCTGCCAAGCCAGGGAATTCCTCCCAATTTGAAAAGGAAGTCAGCTGACTTTAGTTAGTTAGTTAGTTAGTTAAATTTAACATCCTTTTGTGTGTAGTATTTGACTTTGGAAACAAAAATGAACTTTGCGGAGGGAGAGGACGCTAAGAGATACTGCATTAAAACCAAACATGTGGCCATAATCTGTGCGGTGGTGGTGGGGGTAGGATTAATAGTAGGACTTTCCGTGGGCTTGACCAGGTCCAGCAGCTCCACCGGGGACGCCGGGCAGGGCCCAGCTCCGGCTCCTTCCCAGGTTCCTTCCCCTGAGATCCCTCCGGAGGACCAGGGGGTCTGCCCTGCCAGCGAAGATGAAAGTGGAGACTGGACAGACTTCAGGCTGCCGGACTTCATCAGCCCCGTGCACTATGACTTGGAGGTGAAGCCCCTGCTGGAGGAGGACACGTACACAGGCAGCGTGACCATCTCCATCAACGTGAGCGCGCCCACCCGGTACCTGTGGCTGCACCTGCGGGAGACCAGGATCACCCAGCTCCCCGAGCTCAAGAGGTCCTCCGGGGAGCAGGTGGAAGTCAGGCGGTGCTTCGAGTACAAAAAGCAGGAGTATGTGGTGATGGAGGCAGGAGAAGAGCTTGCAGCCAGCAGTGGCGAGGGCGCCTACCTCCTGACTATGAAGTTCGCCGGCTGGCTGAACGGCTCGCTCGTGGGATTTTATAGAACGACGTACGAGGAGAACGGACAAATCAAGTAAATATTCATTTTTGCTTTATTTACCCTCAGCTCACGTATTTGTTTTCCATTTCTCCTCCCTTTCCTTTTCACTTTCCACCTTTTAATTGTTTCATCGGTCTGATTATCTAAACTTGGTTTCAATTCTGCCTGTTCACCTGGGAAACGAAAACTCCTGCCCTGTGATATTTTCAAAGCCTATCAGAAAACTGAAAATTACAGAGTGAGTTTCGTGGAGCCCAAAGAATCAGTTTAAGTCTTTAATTTCATCAGGAAAAAATCACAATGTACTACATCCTGTCAGAACGCAGAAACTGCTTGCAGAAACTACCTCTGATTTTAAAATCCATGTGTTTGGTAAATTTCATGGCCACGGTCTTGGGCTATATGACAATGATTTAAAAGTGAACTTTTTTTTTTTTTTTTTAAAGATTTTGATTTTATTTATTCGACAGAGATAGAGACAGCCAGCGAGAGAGGGAAACAAGCAGGGGGAGTGGGAGAGGAAGAAGCAGGCCCACAGCGGAGGAGCCTGATGTGGGGCTCGATCCCAGAATGCCGGGATCACGCCCTGAGCCGAAGGCAGACGCTTAACCGCTGTGCCACCCAGGCGCCCCTAAAAGTGAACTTTTAAAAATTATAATTTTGAGTATTTTATTGGAGAAGGGATGTTGAAAGGGTATGTAAAATCCACAGAATTGTCTTTGTGTCTTTAGGAAGGAAGGCAGGAGTCTGTTTTTATCTAGTATGGCTAGAACCATGTTCCACACATAAGCTTTTAGTAACCACTCATTGAGTTCACACATTAGTGGCGGCACATGGATGACTCTTTGGGCTTATTGTCCATCACGCAATAAGCAATGGTAATGCTGAGCTTTTTGCAACATAACGCTATATTAAGTAATTAAGGATATAAAGATATATCAAGTAATTAATATATGTATTTTTGCATTTCTGAGTCTAGCAAAGATGGTTACTTGCTTTGGCCATCAATCAGATGCTATTACTATGTTAAGGGCATAAATTCTCTCAATGAATTAAAAAAAACTTCACTCTGTGCGTGTGGGCCTTGCATGAGGAAGGAAGGCTATACTGAGGCATCACTGAACTTGAAACTGCTTTGACCTTTGCTTATGTGGATTCTTGACAGGCAAATCATTAAGAAACCTTAGTGTCGGGGCGCCTGGGTGGCTTAGTCGTTAAGCGTCTGCCTTTGGCTCAGGGCGTGATCCTGGCATTCTGGGATCGAGCCCCACATCAGGCTCCTCCGCTGGGAGCCTGCTTCTTCCCCTCCCACTCCCCCTGCTTGTGTTCCCTCTCTCGCTGGCTGTCTCTATCTCTGTCAAATAAATAAATAAAATCTTAAAAAAAAAAAGAAAAGAAAAGAAACCTTAGTGTCACAGTTCACAAATATGAGTCTGGGGCCAGGCCCTTGCATATCCCTTCTCTATGTTGTTTTAAGCATCTTACAGAGCAAAGTAAAGCTTTTGGTCAAAATTCTTCCTATTGTTTCTCAGAGGGACCCAGGGACTAAAATGGAATGTTTAACTATCCTTATATTACTGGGGGATACACTAATAAATTGAATAGAAATGGTAGTTTGAAAAAATATTTGAAGGGAGCATGCTCATAGACTGTATCTTAGTGTCACTGGCAGTAAAACAAGCTTCTTTATTGTGGCCATATTTTTTCCTGTTTATAAAAATTAAAAATAAGGACAGCATGGAAAATTATAAAGAAGGAAAATCAAAAGAAACTATAAAGAGAAACTTCACATCCAGTGGCAACTTTGGTTACATGTTGATGAATATTTTTTTAGGCAATCAAATTATAATTATATAATGTCCATGTATCTATGTGCCTTTTTGACTTCATATAAGCATTTCCTCTCATTCTTCCATATTTTCAAGAATCTGATTTTAAACGTCTGTGCATGAATGCACTGCTATTTTTTAAGACCTATTTCCTAATACTGGATATTTAAATTGCTTTCAGTAGTTATTACAGTAAAAGAGTCAGAAAAGAACATAGCTGTAAGTAAACCTTTAAGCATATATCTGTTTATTTCCTTATGTTAGGATACATTCAATAAAATAGAATTGCTGGGTCAAAGAGTACAAATATATCAAGAAACTTCTAACATTTATTTTGTTTACTTCATAAATAACACACATTCATCCAGAAAACTTGGAAAGCAGAGAAAATTGTTATCACTGAAATATAGTCATTATTAATATTTAACAGATATTCTTTCAGTATTTTTTCTGAATACAGATAAAGATGGATCCATCTTTATCTAAGATAAAGTCTGTATCTGAATACAGATTACGTTGTACACTGTATTGTGTAACATGTTTTTAGAATATGTCAACTTGAACATGGTTTGGTAGATGATTTAATGGGTACATGATAGTCAGGTATATGGATATAATGTACTTTATTCCACTTTTCCATTACATTTGGGCATTTAAGTTTCTCCTACCTTTTTTTTACCTTTTTTATAAACACCTATAAAAATATAATAGCATCCTTATCAAATATGTATAACATTTTCTACTAATTCTGTAGGAAAATTCATAGGCAATCGGTCCACACTGTGTATGTGTGGGTGCATACATTTGTGCGTATGTTTACACATGTATACGTAAATATAACATGTGCAGGCTCCTGTGTGTGTCTCCAAACTGACTTTCAATAATATATCTCAAGTTACGTTTCCACAAATAGTGAATAAAAGTGCCTATTTCTTGAGCCCAATTTGGGAGGGAAAGGCATTATGTTTGGAAGAATATCCACCTTCAGAAGATTCTAGAAATTCATTAGTTGAGTTGAAAACAAGTCAAAGCTTTCAAGTGATTATTGCTAAGACTTTAAAATTGTTTCTTGGGTTGAGAAAACAGTAGAAACTTCATTCGAGTAAGACCACCAAAATACTATAAAAATTCTATGCACTACAGGAAGGCCAAAAAATACGGAACAAGATTCCGTAAGTTTCTCTTATGGACTTCATAAGTTTAAGAAAGCGTTATATTCTAAAATATATATTATTCATTTGCCTCTGGATTATTTTACTGTACCAGTTAAGTTTTACCATAAAGTATATACTTGAGAGCTGATATCCCGAAACTCGGCTGTCATAATTGTTGGCAAATACCAAGTTAGAGCAAGACTGGTGAGAGAGGAGGGCTCATGTGGGTTGTCCTGGAGGACGGGTAATGCTGAGCTCGTCTGCTTTTCTTGGTGGCAGTTGAGGCTCTCACGTTACCCAGGAGGTTGCTGGTTCTGCCCTGTCTACGTGGTTTTGGAAAATTTCTGGCACATACTCAGTAACCTCATTTAGGCTAAATGGAACGCTTTTTGTTTTTCTTGTTATGAAATATTTCAAGCATAAAAGGAGAGTCCATTGTTCTTGTTTGTTTGTTTTTCCCCCAAGCCCATAAGTAACATTTTGACCATATGGGCCTATGGGGGTTCTCATCCACAGAGCCCGCAGAAGGACGCAGGAGTGAGTTCACTGGGAGCAGCACTGTTCTTTCATTTTATATAGCGAGCTGCAGAATATTTGATGCTGATACATTTTAAAATGCCATCATAGCAATACATTTTTAAGCAGGCAGACAAATTATATCTTCTGACTCTTCTGTCTTACTGTAAAATTTAATGCCAGGGCTGAATATTAGCAGTTGCATATTATCATTGGGATATTATTGCTGCGACCACAATGCAAACTAAACATGAGTGTGCGCAGTAGTAACCAAAGTGACTTGATTTCTGCAAATACAACCAGGACTTGAATGTGAACTTCACAGAGAGGAGTCAACCCTCTGGGCTTCTTTCCCTCAAAATTCAGAGGCAAGAGGAGAGTTGGAGAAGAAGGTAGAGCCAGTTTAGAGCTCCATGGCCGTGATATCCATATCATCTTGCTGAAGACCGGCTTGTAGTGAGGCTTAGGAGAAAAAGTGTGAGAAACTTAGAAGTCACTTTTCCTACTCTGATCTGTTCCTTATAATTGGAAGAAGCCACTTTTAAAAGGATTGGAGACTTTGGAGTGTTTTGCTGCCCACATCACCAATGCACTCCACGCTCTCACTGTGTTATGTAGCGTTTCCAGTTGCTCTCTTCCCAAGCAGAGTTTCCCTCTACTCACATCTCCAAAGTTTATTTTCTTTTCTCCAAGGGCAGCATTTCCTTGTCAGCATTTGAACTACCTTTACAGCATTTCCCGACTTGCTGTCCCCCAGAGTTCTAGTCGCATAGGATATTAATAGGTATTGCCAGAAAAAAAAAAAAAAAAAGCAGGGGAGGGATTCTGTGGCCAAATTAGTTTGGGCAATAATAGTAATACAAAAATGATGTGTTTCTTTCTTTTTTTTTTTTTAATAATGGGACTTCTCAAAGACTTTTACATAATAACATCCATTATGAACCTCTAGAGACTGCCATGAATCTCTGGAGCATGCAGCTTCCCAACTGTATCAGACTATGGAACCTTCCATAGGTGGGAGTTGGGCTGTCCCTCTCTTGTTCCCTAGTTAACACAGTGAGTACACATTTTCACATAGCCTCTCTCAGGACTAATGTCTTCTGGCACATGCTGGGATGTCCTGCAGAGCCCCAGCTCTTTTCCCATTGAGGAGTCCAATTTCCACCAATAACATCTCTATCTTCCCACTCTGTCAGGATGCACATTTTTCCTTGGTTCCTTTTCTCCCCATCTCATTGACTGGAAGAGCAATTGATAAAATCTTTTTTTTTTTTTTTTTGGACTTGGGAATGCAGTCTTCATATTTTAAGGACTGAGAATCATTGGAATTAACAAGAATTACAACAAGAGTTTACAAGAGGGACAAACGGTTTCTAGTTTGGGTTTTCTGGGTATTTACAGCATTGCTAGGATTGAAGCTGAATTCTGATATAATGGTGGGATTGCAAAAGGCAAAAGCAAGTAAGAACATAAAAGAAGGTAAAAAAGGAAAGGCGCTAAGTCAGAAAAGCAGAGTGCAGAGAAGAAATTAGTTTGTAGGAGAGGTTTATATGAAGAGGCTACTAGAGATAACTCTGGAAAGCCTTTCGGGGAAAAGAAAGGAAGGGTAGCTAATGGCAGGCATGTAGGAAAAATTAAGTGGTGACTCTTTAGGTGGATGGTGAAGGAAAGAGCTAAATCCATGTGTGGGTATTTGGGAGATCGTGCGGTGATCCGAGGAAGAGAAGGTGGGGATCAGGTAGGACAGTGATTTCAGGACAGACAGAAGAGGACACAATGGAGAAAATAAGAGGTAACATGGTCAGGATTTGCAGACTGACCATGCGAAAGGGGTGAGTTAGTTACGGATATAGAATGTCCCAGATATCAGATCTGAGAGCTCACACATTTACCCTGATACTGGAAATAGAAGAGAAGAACCAAGTTTAGGAGGGAAGGTCATGAGTTTGTTGTCAGATGCCACTCACGCATCCAGGAGGACATGTCCAGTAAGCGTTTGGATAACTAAGTGTGAAGCACAAGGTTAGGGCTTATGAGAAAGACTAGGAGTTAAGTGAAAACATGGCGGGAAGGAAACCAGTGAGATGGTCTTAGTTAAGTCTGTGGGGGTATATTCTCACATGCAGGGATATGTATACTCATTTGTGGATTTAATCTTAAAATTTTGGCTGTATGTCTGTTTATTCATTATATTCTCAGATTGATATGTTGAGTTATCCATATACCCATTATCAATAAAGAAGAGATTTTTTTTGGTCTTGTTACGTGTTGCAGGAGGCATGGTAATCTCTTTTATTTTGGAAGCAAGGAAACAAAAGGAAACTTCACTTGACCTTGAATGGCTTCAACGTAGAAAAAAGCAACTGGGAAATAAATTTAAATAATTAACTGGTTCATTCAAACCACCATAAAAATATGCTGGAGTCTGGGGGCGCCTGGGTGGGTCAGTCGGTTAAGAGTCCAACTCTTGATTTTGGCTCAGGTCATGATCTCAGCGTCCTGGGATCGAGCTCCATGTCGGGCTCTCTGCTCAATGGGGAGTCTGCCCCTCCCCCAGCTCACACGCACTCTCTCTCTCTAAAATAAATAAATCCTTAAAAAAATACGTTAGAGTCTGAATAGTCGAGATGGCTTGTCTTGCACTGATCAGCTCCCCTACTTCATTCTGGAACCTTAGTCTGCACAGACTCTTAGCAGTTGTGGCTGCCTCCCCTGCATCAGATGGCCTTTGTTTAAGGTTTGCACCCAGACCTTGTCCTTTATTTTGCTGGTTTAAGTGACTAAATTGCT
This sequence comes from Ursus maritimus, assembly GCF_017311325.1. Classification (NCBI taxonomy): domain Eukaryota; kingdom Metazoa; phylum Chordata; class Mammalia; order Carnivora; family Ursidae; genus Ursus; species Ursus maritimus. Next base: position 5,873,777 of record NW_024423453.1, read on the forward strand.
GAACATAGCCAGAGCGCCTTCATTGGAAACAGTGTGCCCGATGATTTATGAGGTAATCAAGTAATTCTTTTTAAAGTTGCTTCAGAGTGAACTGGTCTGTGGCTTGCACCCTCACCAACTCTTTCTCCAGCTTTCTATAAAGTCACCTTGGACTGATGTACTCAGAGAAGTCGGAGGGATTTCTTCCCTTTTGTAAATTAATAAGCTACACAGAATTGTATTTTTAATGTGCTGGGTCTAGTCAGTGACTTATTAACATGACATAGAGAGGCCCCTATGGAAAAACGGTTTAGCTCAGCACATTTGCCTGGGATTATAATTATTCAGGACAGGCTCAGGAGTCACTCCTGAACATACTGTGCTCTCGGCCAGGCTTTTTCCATTAATTTGCGGCACAACGCATCTGATTCTAAAAAGAAGTTTTAATCACCACAGAAAACCTCCCCGAAGAAGTTATGATCTAAAATTGTTTTGCATCTCATACACCTTGTTTTAAAATTTGCAAACATTTAGAAAACTTCAGTAACTTTGGAATTTAGCATATAGAGAGGGGCTTTTGAGTTACACCGGAGTTCATGAGAAAAAATCACAAGTTACCATTGAAAGATATCGTGATATTGCCTGAGTACTTTTGCTCCAGCACAGATACTCGTGTTTAATGGATGAATTTTGAAGTCTGTTCTTGAGGAAAGTGCATTCACAGAAAGCATAGTTAACCTTCTGGAGTTAAAGAAAATAGATGAGGTGTGACCTAATCCTATCATGTGAATGTGAAGGGAATTTCAAATATATTACTAGTGATCTACCCCTTCTCACCCCCACATAACCCTGTGAAGAGGCCAGACGTACTTTGGTAACCTGGTTTGACAGATCAGGGCACTAAGAATCAGTATGTTTTGTGATAGGCACAAAATCACACTTTAAAGGGCTGAAGTAGGATTGGAATCTAGGAATTTTTACTCTTAGAAGAGGGTTTTCCCTGGGGTGCCTGGATTAAGCGTCCAACTCCTGATCTCGGCTCAGGTCAGGATCTTGGGATCCCAGGATTGAGCCCCCGCATTGGGCTCCCTGCTCAGTGGGGAGTCTGCTTCTCCCTCTGCCCCTCCTCCCCCCCATTCGTGCACTCTCTCTTTCTCTCAGATAAATGAATAAAATCTTAAAAAAAGAAAAAAGAAGAAAAGAGTTTTCCCCTGAAATCATATTGGCTCTGCACCCTTAAAAAAAGAAAACGGGACATATCTGGTAGCCCTTCTGGTGGCGGAAAGCCGCTTTACCCACCTCACTTCACCTGCATCGATCGGTGTGACTGAGCTGGACTTGGTGTGATTTACGTTCCCCGCCCGACCACCGAGATGGACCGAACGCGTGACACAGCGGTACCAAGGCCGCTCTGTTCCATTGCCAAAGCAGGTTCCGAGCTGCTCTCATTGAGGGAGGCTACTTTGTGCACGCGCAGCCCAGCCTCCTTTAAAGAGAGAAGGTGAGGAACGACTGAACGTTGCCTCTGTCGGGCACTTGGGGGTATGAACCTGAGCTCCGAGCTGAGGCTGAAACAGAGCGTTGGGAACCCTACCAATGGCTATTGCTCAGGCAAGTGGAATCCCACTCCCTCCTCACCCTGACCCCCCACCCTCTCTCTCCCCCTCTCATGTGTGAGCAAGCACACGTGCACATGCACACTCTCTCTCTCTCTCTCTCTCTTTCTCTCGCCTATTCCCAAATTAGTTAGCTGGCTTGTTCCTGAAGTGTAACTAAGCTGAAACATTCTTGCCGAGAGTGATTTTTCCTTTTCTTCTGCCTCTGGAAGAAATCAGAAGCCCGCAGAATTCGGAAGAAAAGGCAGCTGACTAAACATGGGGCTGGAGCTTGGTGGAGCTTATTGTAAAACCTTAGTACCCTGGGAAAGTGTGCAGGTTTCTTTATGTCCTGATGTGTTTGCAATTCTCCACAGTCTGCCCAGTGTTCGAAACTTCAATTGACTAAGCTGTTACCATCACAAAAACTAATCAGGAATGGCTCTACGGAAGAGTAAATTCTTGAGGCTTCTCTGGATAAGTTATCTTGAAAGAATTTCAAACTTAGAGAAAAATGACGAGAATAGTACAAAGAACTCCTAGAAACATTTTACTCGGATTCACCATTGTTAACATTTTGTCCTATTTCTCCTCTCACGCCTCGTCTCTTTGTCTCTCTCTCCCTTTAGAGTATTTGACACCTTATTTCCCTTTACATCTTAACATTCAGTATATATTTCCGAAGTACAGGGACGTTCTCCAACGTGACCCAGTGTGGATCTCTTATCAGCAGCTTACCGATTTCTTATCAGATCAGCTAATTCCTTATCAGCTTACTGATTTCTTATCAAAATCAGAAAATTTAACATTGATACCGTACAATTACCTAATCCACAGTCATAATCAAACTTTATCAGTTAACCCAAAGATGTCCTTCTGAGCTATTTTTTCTCAGTCCAGGATTGTCTGGATTCATGCATTGCCCTTAAGGTTATGCCTTTTTTAGATTCCTTCAAACTGGAATAGTCCTTTAGCCTTTCTTTGCCTTTCACAACCATGCTATTTTTTTTAATAATATATTTTTTATTATATTATGTTAGTCACCATACAGTACGTCGCTAGTTTTTGATGTAAAGTTCCATGATTCATTACTTGCGTGTAACACCCAGCACAGTACTCAGTACGCACCCTCCTTCATACCCATCACCGGCAACCTTGCTATTTTTGATGAGCACAGGCCAGTTATTTGGAGAATGTCCCTCAATTTTAGTATATCTGCCTTTCCTCACGACTTAAAAATGCAAGTTAAGCAGTTTTTGTCAGGAAGTTCACAGAAGTGGCGCGGTGTCCCTCTCAGGAAGTCCTATCAGGAGACAGATAATGTTGGTCTGTACTGTGATTAGCGATGCTGCCGCTGATCACGTCGGTGGTGCCCGGTGGTTTCTCCGCTGTAAAGTCACAGCTTTTCTCCTTGTAAGTGATTTTCAGAGTGATTCTTTGAAACCATTCAGATACCCCTTTCTTCATCACACTGTCGCCCTCTTGTTTTGGTATCTACTGATGACTTTTCTCTTAAAATCACTAATAGTCAATCTACTGTAAACAAAACAAACAAAACCCAGCTTCCCCCCTCCCCAATATATATATTGGAGTAAGGATCCATGGATTCTTATTTTAGTCAATGGGTTATAATTTCATTATTTATTTTGACATTCTAATTCCCCCAGATTGGACCAGGGGTAGTCCACTCAAGCAGGCTTCTGTGTCCTTTGACCTGTTCCAATGATTCTTTGAGAACTTCCTTCCTTTGGAGAAAAGCAAGATGTTCCAGGATCATCTTGGACTTTTCCTGACTCATCACTGGAATCGGCCATTTCTCTAAGGAGTCTGGTTCCTTTCAGTGGGGAGTGGTATTTACAAATCATCATCTGAGAACTAGCTATGCTCATTTGTGACAAGCTGGTCAGTGCTCCTAGTTCTGCTCAGCAGACAGAACTAGGAAATACGTGTCTCAGTCTGGATTTTTATAGCCATCTACCAATATCTACACAAAAAAATCGTTGAATTTACACCAAACCCGCAATTGCAATTCCATATCAAGGGAACATTCTAGTCTTTCCCCTTTACAGGTTGTAACTCTCTTCCCCGACAGTGAGAAGCCTGCCTTCCATTATCCTCATTTTCTTTTTCACTTGCTCAAGCCTAGAATACAGAAAAGGTTGTTTCTGAATTGCTAACTGTACTCTACCGCAAAATACAACTCACTTGCTAGAACTTAATGTTCATTTACAATTACTTTTTGGTAAAATTAATACATGTTAAACACACAGATCTAATGGACACAATTCAATGAATTTTGACAAATGCATACACCTTTGTTACCCATACCCTTTATGAGATATAGATTTTTTTTTTTTCAATCATCCCAGCAAGTTCCCTCCCTCAGTCAGTTGTCTCCCAAAAGACAACTACTTTCTGGTTTTAATTCTAACAGATGAAGTTTCTTGGCTGAGCTTTTAGCAAGTAATTTTTATATCTAGAGGCTTTTTTAAAAGAAATTCAAAAATATTTTGATTTCTTCTAGGTGGATGTTGACCAATGGCATATTATTTCTTAGATAAATGAATTTATATAATACATCCTTGAACCAAAATAAAATGCAGACTCTTACCATGGCACCTGTTCAACAGCCAAATTCTTTTTTTGGCCCCAGTCCCTCTGGTTCACTGGACTTCAGCCGCCCTGGACACCTTTCGGGTCCTCAACCATGTTAAGTTCTTTTCCGCTCCAGCAACTGGGCCCTTGCTGTTCTCTCTGCTAGAACACATTTTTCTTGTGCTTACCCTGTCTGGCTTTTTCTCATCATTCAGATCTCAGCAAACCATTACTTACTCTCAGAGATCGTCCCTGACTATTTCACCTAAGGGTGCTCACATTTTTTCCTAGATTATTCTCGTCTTTTCCCCTGTTTTATTTTCCATATACCTCTTATCACTCTCCTGATGTGTTTATTTAGTCTTTGTTATTCCCTCAGCCCCTAGAATAATGCCTGGCAAATATGTTTGTGTGTGCGGTATGGGGATGGGGGAGGGGTATGGAAGGAAAGGGTTCGATAAATATCGGATGAAGGAAAGATCTAATGATTTAGCTTGGTATTCTTTTTGATATGCCTGAAGGACAAAATATTTTCCTTACCCAAATTGTTAATGAACATGTCGACATTGCTTTCTTTGTTTGCTGCTGCAAATTCCTCCTTTCTTTTCTAATTTTTACTTTGCTTACTCTTCTAATGACCAAATATACAATATCTTACTGTGATATAACTACGTATAAAAATATTTTTTCTTTGACTTTTTTGAGCAGTTACTCAGAAAAAAAATATTATTTCCACTTTGAAATGATGGAAACATTAAACATTAACATTTTAATTTACACAGGCGTTTGTCTAGTTAGAGCCATAAAAAAATGCTGTCTCTTTTCAAAAGCAGGCTTTCAGCCCGGCCAAAGGTTGTTTCACCTGGGAGATTACTCAGAGCACTGCGTTTACGTGGAAATGCAATTGGAGTTTGTCCCTGGTGCAACATAAGTAAGAAAGAATGTGCCATGAGGGACAGGAGCTGGGGATTCTGGAAGATACTCCTCTGCTCTGTGACAGGACACAGCTGTTCCCTCTCACAAGGACAATTAGAAACAAGTCCTTGAGTTTGGCTTTGTGTTTATCTACTTGTTGCTCGATGGCTTTCGGGTGGGAAGAGTGATAGCTCGTAATTGGATTTATTTTTGCTTATCTACAGTTCACAGATTTTTAGTTATGGCACCAAAAAAAATCAAACAATTCATATAAAAGATCTGAAGCAGTTTCCAGATATTCATTTATTTGTTCACCTGAAAATTCCAGGAAAGACTTGGACAAGTATTTGATTGTTTTCTGGATGGAAGATCATTTTAAGAAATGCAGCATAATTATATAGTAGTTATAATTATATGCAGTTGTAATCACACAGTTGCCTTTTGTATAGGAATAGAAACACAGGTGTGGGCGCCTGGGTGGCTCAGTCAGTGAAGCGTCTGCCTTCGGCTCAGGTCATGATCCCAGGGTCCCGGGATCGAGCCCCACATCCAGCTCTCTGCTCAGCGGGGAGCCTGCTTCTCCCTCTCCCTCTGCCACTTTGCCTACTTGTTCTGTCTCTCTGTCAAATAAATAAATAAAGTCTCAAAAAAAAAAAAAAAGAAAGAAAGAAACACGGGCTGTCAGAAGAGGCGACATGTATTTTGTTTGTGTGTTTGTTTCTAAGGAGCATAGCGGCCACTGATCATGAACCAACAGATGCCAGAAAATCCTTCCCTTGTTTTGATGAGCCCAACAAAAAGGCAACTTACACAATATCCATCGTCCACCCCAAAGAATATCAGGCAGTTTCAAATATGCCAGTGGAGGTAAGTACTTAAAAAAAATTTTGTGTGTGTGTGTGCAGATGTCTATTTATAATATCAGGTAAGTTATCTTCTTTTGCTATGAGGGAACCCACTGAATTCTAAAATTAAATGTGCTCTCCTAGTTCATTTAGAGGCTTGAAAACACATTTTGGCAATCTCTTTTCATTGAGTCCTCAAAGTCTTTAACCTAACATATCGTAGGTCAAAAAGCCATGGTTGGGCTCCGAACCAGAATGAATACAGTAGACACCACTCAGCTGGGCTCTGCTTAACTGGAAGGACGCCCTAGTTAGGACGGATGAATGACAAACTCAACGAATTAGAGACTTAAAAATTTTCCTGGGCCCGGTCACTGTTCTTGGTTTTCAGTTGAATATAAGCCCAGAGCTACTGCAAAAAAAACCCAAACCATCACTTAACTATTGGAGCACAGAAGCCAACTCCAGGAAAGCCCATGCCCATAGAGTTTCTAGTAAACAAGTAGTCCTCATGAAACGCTGACAAAAATATAGGCTCCAGTAAGTTCTGTCTATAATTACTGGCGTAAGACTTTTTCCCGTCACCACTCCTCAACCACAGAACGGGTAATGCAGCTAAAGTGTCATTACCTAAAGTCGAGGGTTATTGTACCTTCTACATATAATAAATGCACATATATTCACATGTAAAAAGGTCGGGCTCATCCTTAAATATAATTGTCATCTACCTAATACTAGAAAAACACCCTGCCTACATTATATCTCCCATCTTTCTGAAACACCATCTGAAATGTCATCATTGAAATTCATCCCTTTTAATGATAATTATTCCTCCAAACAGCAAGAGCAAAAGAAAACAAATCAAAGTTTTAAGATGGTTAAAAAAATAAATTGTCGTCAGCCATCTGGGCCTCACAAGGTGAATTCGTTTATCAATTTGTTTTCTTCTGGTGTTGGTCACCTGACCCATGGAGTTTTGACTGGAGAAGAAAGAGGGGAGGACACACTTCAAGTCTGACCCACTAATCTAGAAGACTGGGTCAGGGTAAAAGGCCCTTTGAATGTTCCGTCTGGAAGGAGGAGGGCAGGTGGGAGGGGAGAGGATGCAAACCTCACCAGCCTCTGCTTTAGACCTCCCAGATGACCTTTGCATTTTGCAGAGAATATTTCCTCACCCGTCACTCATTCCAGACAATAGTCCCAGAAGAGGGAGAAATTCTGGGTCTTTAGGAGGTCAAAATTGACACTGCCCATTCTTACTGTAGAGTAACTTTCTCTCCCAAAACTGGCACTTGTGGCTGGCTTGTCAAGGAGCATCGATTCTAGTCCAGCCTTCCTCACTTAATCCCCTGTGAAGGCTTCCCAGCATCCCCCAGTGGGGACTTACTGGGAGGCTGCAGGGCCCGTGGAAGTTGTTAAACAATGGGAGCAGGAGTCGGGCAAGTATCCACGCATGGAGTAGGACCGGTGATTGGCAGCGAGGAAGGCAAAGCTGGCACGGACAGCAAACTGGACAGGTGGAATCGGTAGTGACATCAAGGAATGAAATCCTTCTCTCTGGCCCTGGTAAGCAGGGCAGTGACTTTAGTGATGATACCTTGGCTCTTTGATGGGAGACCCCAGTGATGGAAAAGAGAACCCAGCATCCCGCTGTACCCGTACAGCGACTGCCCTCCCGCGGCCCTAT
>NW_024423453.1:5881397-5976164 GCF_017311325.1 Ursus maritimus
CTCCGCTCTTCCTGAGAGCATGAAGCTTTTCTTCACTGACGGAGCCGGTCTCCCCTCAAATATCAGGGTCAGGATCGTGTATTCAACATAGAAAGACAAATTCCTACGTCACAAAGTTGTATCTTTCCCTGGGAAACCTCACACGATGTGTAGTTGAATCACTCTTTCACAGGACGAAAAATAAATGCCTTTCCTTCAGTCTTTTTCTTTTATCGCCATTCAGGGGTAAAAAGAAATGTTATCCCTAAGCTCTGACAAACCGGACTGAAAAGCCAGGGTTGGAGAAATCATTTGTTTGTCTTGTACCTGATTGATCTTTTGATAAACAAAAGACGATCTTTTGTTTCCAATAGAAAGAAGAGTCGGTGGATGATAAATGGAATAGAACAACTTTCGAGAAGTCTGTCCCTATGAGCACCTACCTGGTGTGCTTCGCCGTACATCAATTCGACCGCGTTGAGAGGCTATCAAAGCGAGGAATACCTGTGAGTCCCATTATATTTTTAAAAATTTCCTACCTATGCATTTGTGATTAATTTTCTATGTTTTTTTTTAAGATTTTATTTATTTATTTGACAGAGATAGAGACAGCCAGCGAGAGAGGGAACACAAGCAGGGGGAGTGGGAGAGGAAGGAGCAGGCTCATAACGGAGGAGCCTGATGTGGGGCTCGATCCCATAACGCCGGGATCACGCCCTGAGCTGAAGGCAGACGCTTAACTGCTGTGCCACCCAGGCGCCCCAATTTTCTATGTTTTTTGAATAGTTTTTCTCCTCATGTAACAGACTGGGAAAGCCCATTAGTTCTCAGCGTCCGTGAGCAATGTAGGACATCATAAGCTAAAAGGACACGTGTGAAAAATAAACAGACATGACCAACATAGGAATGACTAGTTTTGGATTATTTCAAAAGGAAAATTCACTATAAAAAGAAAGTGAGCTCCTAAGTACATCAGCACAAGTATATTAAAATATCTGAGCATGCCCAGTTTCGTGAAGTGATTGAATATGTGTGGGTGGCGTCCTGGATGGAGACCAGAGAGGGAGGAAGAGGCCACAGGAAGATGAGTTTTCGATGCCATTCCTCTACGTAATTCAAAATAAGACAACAAAAAAGTGTCAAAAAATAGTTTTAAAAGTGTAAGAGATAAAAAAAAAAACTTTTTAAAATCAAGATGCTCAGGGTGCTGGGTGGTGGCTCAGTCAGTTAAGCGTCTGCCTTCAGCTCGGGTCCTGATGCCAGGGTCCTGGGATAGAGGGTCCTGGTTCAAGGCCCGAGGACTGGCTCTCTGCTCAGTGGGGAGTCTGCTTCTCCCTCTGCCCCTCCCCTTGTTCATGCTCTCTCTCTCTCTCGAGTAAATAAATACAATCTTGGAAAATAAAATAAAATAAATAAAATTAAGACGACCAATTCAATAATTTTCTTTTGAAAACACAAATACTTTCACCTAATTGGTCTTCTCATTTTGGAGTCTCCCATTTACCTTCTGCCCTAAACACTTGCTTAATCTTTTGGTTAGTCCACCTCTGTGCTATAGAAATACAACTTTCTAAGGAAAACAATCATCACTCCTATTTTACAGATGAGAGAATTGAAATTTAATATGTGTAAGTAATTTGCTCAAGATCACCCGGGTGGCAAGTGGTGGACACTCAGATTCTTTCCAAATACCGTACCTGGCTAAACCTTCTGAAATATGATATTCTAAAAATACCTTTACCTTTTTACCAATCACTGGAAGGAAGGGATGAATTCCTGTATTTCCTGTGAAACTACCTCCGAGGACATTTGCCTTAGTGTTGGCTAGTAGGAGTCAAGCGTGGTGACCAGCGTGCTGCCTGTATTGTGTCCCGATTATAGCGAATGGGGGAAAGTCCTGAGACCTTTTCAAAGGGGCTATAGATCATGACGACTTCGGTCTTCGGTCGTCCCTTATTACATGTGTTGCTTTGATGTGACCTTCAGTCATGGTAGAGCATTGCCGGGGGCTAAGACATGATATTAGATGTAAAAAAGAAATGCCGCTGGAAAGAGGAGATTGTGTTTCTGTGCTGTGCTGAACGTCACCGCTGGCGCTCCTCCCGCGTTGTACGGAGGGGAAAGCATTAGCCCGGCTTCTGCTCTCTTCCCGTCTCATATCAGTCAAAGAATTTTCATCTGAAGGTGCTTTCTTCATGCCCCACAGTTCAGTTGCATGAATGTCTTTCATGGTGTGCAAGTGTTTTCCACACCAATTTTTAAACATGATGCTTATGTTTGGGACAAGTTTTTTATTTTGGGTAGAAATGCCAAGGCAAAACAGAAAGCTTAAACAATTCACTAATGATGACATAATTTCCTAAATAAACACCATGCAACCAACCAAGCAGCAAAATGACAGGGTACTTGGAGTTATTTCCCACAGTGACAGGGAGTTTGCATTTCCAATGTGACTCTATCACCTGGTCCTCTGACCAAGGACACTTATTTGTAAGGTGGTGACACTGGCTGGTTGAGTCATTAGAGCCCGTACCAGTTAGTTAGCTGAGCTCCAGTGATGGATTTTATTTAAGGGTTTGGATGACATAATGGAAAATATAATTTGGCAAAAGATCCCAATGTCCTTTCAGTGGTAAATGTTTCTTAACTATCAGAGCTGAGCACATAACATCCTATCGTCCATTTGGCGACGTTTTCACCATTTGGGTGGGAAATGAGTATGGTCGTCATATATTGCTCTCGGTCATCTATCTGATCAGAGAGGAGCAGAAAGCCACAATCTTTTTGGACAATTCTCAGAGACTCTGGGGCAGGGGAAGTCAGTGAAAGTGAGCCATGGAGCTTAGCAAAGTAGATGCCCTTCCCTCTACCCCGTCTACAGAAGACAGGCAAGCAGATTTTGCCCTCCTGCAAAACCTGGTAGGGCTATTTTCTACAAAAGGTGAACAGACCCTCAGAAAACTTTTAAGGCATCTAATGTGAATGTCAATTTATGGTAAATTCTGCCTCATTGGCATTTGAGAGGTTCCCTGCCTGGCTTTTCCTACCCACTCCCTCTAAATTGAAATCTAACAGTTAGCACTCAAGCACAGACGCCCCAGTACAGTTTCCCGCTCCAGAAAGAATGACAGGGAAACCAACCTACTTAAATCTACCTAAATGTGACATCAGCGGGAACGCAAACCAGCCTCAGTGCTGCATTCTTAGAGCTGAACAGACAACTTAAGATAAACAGGTGTATGAGGAAAGCAACATAAAGGAGAAAATCCAAGACAAACAAAAACACAGTGGGGGCAAATAGTAATAATTGGGTAAAGTAAAGAGAATTCCAAAAAAAAGCCATAAAAAATTAAACTTTCTCACGCATACAACCTTCAATTATTGCCCTCAGAGATTCAAGAAGATATGATCACGATAAAATAGAAAGAAAGCTACGAGCAAACAATCAGAAATCAGTAGCCAGAGTTTAGAAACATGATCTCCAAAGCATAACCTGGCCCCACCCCCCAGGACCCTGCTACCAAGTACCAATTAGCCTATGGCTTCAGTTCTGCCCACTGCTCTGTATTTTTATCAGTCCACGGAGATTTTATTTAGAGTCCTAGTATGTCTTGTGGGTTTTCCATTTTTACATTGCATCTGTCATTCCTGTATGTGGGGCCACCTCCCATCTTCAAGTTACTGTACCATCTTGACCCAAAGTTCCTGTATTTCTATTTCAGTTTAAAAAAAAAAGAAAAGAAAAGAAACTGGGTAGTTTTTCTGTAAGACAACACTTTCAATAGAACTTTCGTGAACCAAAAGACCATTCTTTTTTTTTTTTTTTTTTGGATTTTATGTATTTATTTTAAAGAGAGAGAGTGTGTGTGCACAGCAAAGGGAGGGACAGAAAGAGAGGGAGACGGACGAGCGGACTCCCCGGGAGTCCGACTCGTGGCTTGATCCCAGGACCCTGAGATCAGACACTTACGTAACTGACACCCACCCAGGTGCCCCCAAAGACCATTCTTATTCACTTTGCTTCTGACAGTATTATTCTGGTACATTAATCATTTGCTATTCACAATCAGATTATACTGTGCAATCAAGAATCAGTAGCACCCTGATTAAACTCTCTGGGGGGTGTTGGGCATTCTGGCAGTAGTTCCTTTGTATCAGTAGACATGGAATCCAGACCTATGTTCTTCTTGTTTACCTGAGATTGCACAGCGGATATTAGTAGTTGAACCATTCATTATGCTTAAAATGTCCCTGTTGCTCATGAGAAAAAATTAGATTAGAGGACTCATCCCAAAAAATTGTGAAGAAGAAAGGTAACTGAGTTTGAAAGGTAGCTCAAAAGACTTTGAAGTTTAACTCTGTATATTTCCTTGTTTGTACATTATTTGCATTGTATTTTAATTCAGTCCTGAAAAAAACAGAATAACTTGAAGGGTTACTCCAAGTAATTTAGCAACAATTGAGGACAGCCATTGATGGAAAGACTTAACTCTGTTGATAAGAAATATCCTGAGGCCTTTTTCAGGTTTTGTTGATTGTTCAAGGGTTTTAAAGTAAATACAATTTTCATGTATTTATCCAAAGAAAATGAAAACACGAACTCAAAAAGATACATGCACACTTATGTTCATTGCAGCTTTATTTACAGTAGCCAAGATATGGAAACAACTTAAGTGTCCATTGATGGATAAATGGATAATTACACACACACACACACACACACACACACACACACAGGAATATTATTCAGCCATTAAAGAATGAAATAGTGCCATTTGTGACAACATAGGTGGGTCTTAAGTGCTAAGTGAAATAAGTCAGACAAAGAAAGACAAATACTGTATGAGTTCACTTACATGGGGAAACTAAAAAACTAACAAAACAAACATAAAAATAAACCCCAAAAACAGGTTCATAGACACAGAGAACATATTGGTGGTTGCCAGAGGTGGGGTGTGTGGGGGTTGGTACAATGGGTGAAGGGGGTCAGAAGATACAAACTTCCAGTTATAAAATAAATAAGTTATGGGGATGAAAAAAATAAAAGAAAAGAAATGAAATGAAATCACTGAATTCCACTCAAGAAAAACAAAAATTTAAAAACCTGATCACTACAAAATGTGGAGATTATATGACTTCCCAGTTAAATGAATTAACTCCTGAATTATCAATAAAATGCACTTGTATTGTTTTTATAGGAGTCAGATTATGGGAAATAACGTCCTTGATAAAAATTTCATTAACCTGATAGGTTAGTTCAAAGTTTTCCATTGAGCTATATTGCATTCTGTTTTCAAATCCAGAACAACATGGATTATGAATATATTTTTCAGTTTTAAAATTTATAGGTTTAATACATATAAATTATAGAAAATTTGGACCAAAAAAAGCAGGTAGAAAAAAGAAAAGTCACCCATATTACCATATATAAAATCATTCTAAGTTATTAGCTTTGTGAAGTACATTTGACCTATAACCTCAGTAATTTTGCCAGAATTTTTAGTTTTGCACTGGTCTTCCAGGAATCAAATTCAGGACAAGTTATATGGTAAGGGTGATCCTGTTTCTGAGAAACAGTAAGTTCTAATTAAGGCTTGGATTTCTTTGGATATTTGACCTCTGTCTTTTGTAAAGAAGGGTGTGCAAAAAGGAGCAGATACCTTGCTGGAGATTATTTCAACTCCAGTCATATTCTCCTTGGCTTTCATGATCAGGGGGAGGAAGTTGAGGGGGACTGCTCAGTAAGAGAGTGCTGGTATGACCCACTGAATTAGGTTTATAGTATAACCATATTAATTTGATTAATTTGGTAAGAGAGATTATACTGTGCTTGCTTGAATAGTTGCACTGGAATTATACCTTTAAATGAATCCTTCCTACCTGCCTATGTCTTCTTACTTGCTTCTGGCTTGGTGCATTATTTGTCCGGATTGGAAAGATTGGTTGAGGGCAGGAAACAGGTGTATTGTGGTTTTGTTTGTTTGTTTTTTTTAATAAGCTTTTTTTTAGAGCAATTTTTGTTTTTCTGCCATGGATTTTAATTTATGCATTCCCCTATATGGAAATAGTCTTATTAGAAATAAGTTCCATTGTTTTAATACTCAGATATGTTTTTAAACTTATTTTGAAATAATTTTAGATTTACAGGGATTGCAAAGATACAACAGAGTCCCTATGTGACATTCACCCAAGTTTCGCCAAAGTTAACATCTTACAAAACCATTTATCATGCATTCATCAAAACTAAGAAATGAATTTTGTACAAAACTATTAACTAGACTACAGACTTTCTTTGACTTTCACCAGTTTTTCCACTAATGTGCTTTTTCTGTTCCAGGACCCAATAGATGATACCACAGTAGTCATGATGTCTCCTTAATTTTGTCCAGTCTGTGGCATTTTCTCAGTCCTTCCTTTTTTTAAACGATATGGATACTTCCGAAGAGTACTGGTCAGATATTTTGTACAACGTCCCTCAAGTTGAGTCTGTCTGATGTTTTCTCATGATTACAGTGGGGTTTTGGATTTGGAGGACAAATACCACAGAGATAAGGTACCCCTCTCACTAGATCATATCGGGGGTACATGCTATCAACACAACTTATTACTGGCGAGGCTAACTTCAATCACTTGGTTAAAGTGATGTCTGGTAGGTTTCTGTAGTATAAATTACTGTTTTTCTTTTCCATGTCCTGTCTGTTATAAGCAATCACTAAGTACAGCCCACCCCCAAGAGGAAAGCGATTAAGCCCCACTTCCTGGAGGAAGGACTATCAGAGAATTTATGGAGATACGGCCACCTCAGTGATGAATAAATATTTATAGGGAGAGATAACTAAAGGTTATGAACCTATCCTAGTTCTCCCTAAGGGTTTGACCACTCATTGTTAAGAGCTTTTTAAAAAGAATTCATTTCTTTACTGGAAGGGCTATTCTAAATTTGTGGCTCTTAACCTTCCCTAAAAGAATGTATTCAATTCAGGAAGCCATAAAGGATCGCTAATGATTCGTATTCTGTATTTAAATTTACAACAACGTAAACATACTATGAATTTAAAAATACATAAAATTCTAGGAGGTAAGTTAGGCTTTTTAAATGTTTGGCTTTTGTTCTAAAAAAAATTCTACTGCGGTAATAATAATCATCAAGCCTCAAACAACTTCAATTTTGACTCCAATGAAAAGTAAGCTTCGAACAAACCCTTCGTGTAACCCTTCGAACGCTGCTGGGTTGTTTCTCAAACAGTACCTCCCAGCAGCTGAGTTCTAAACTCGGACTCTGGCCACATTTGAACCTACAAAGCCATGGCAGAAAATAGTCCTTAGTCACCCATGATTCAAGCCAGGGCTTTGCATATTTATGATAATTTGTCTGTGGGGATGGGGCAAGCTCAAACGTAGGAAGAGTACACCACATTGCTGGGATCAGGCAGCCTAAACAAAACTTGACAAATACCGATGGTATCACTACTCCTTTCTGCCGAGTATTCTTCCGCCACGGCTCTTCTTACTTCTGCCGAGTATTCTTCCGCCACGGCTCTGCCTACTTCTGCCGAGTATTCTTCCGCCACGGCTCTGTCTTACTTCTGCCGAGTATTCTTCCGCCACGGCTCCGCCTACTTCTGGAAGAACATTTGGAGGAATATAGACTCACGCAATTAAACACATTGACAGCATGTGTAGTAACACCAACTGTGTACCTTTAGTACACGTTTCTGGACTTAAAAATGATAGAGACTTATTTTTCTCTTTCTCATCCTGGCTCCGCCAGCAATGGTAACGAAACAACCAGTCAGGTTGTTATGAGCTTTTTAAAAAGGTTAAGTAGCCTTCTTGAGCCCCGACCAGGTGCACAGGGAGGACGCTGAGCCCCGAAAGGAACGAAAGATGCTAAGATAACTGTGCTTCAGTTGAGATGTAAGCAGGTGGTCACCACTGTCCAGTGTCACGCAAGTGGGTTTTCAGGTCTTCGCTGGTCATACTATCTCTTTCGATGCCAAAGACCTCACCTTGTGTTTTAGGGGCTCCGCGGAGGTCCAGGGCCCTATAAAGGGGTATGTCTATTTGGAGCAGTTCAGATAAGACTCTTTAAAACCTCAAGAGATGAACTGGTGCTAAACCTGTGAAATGATGGACAGCAGAAAGGCAGGCCGTTGCCGATAGGTCAAGTATATGTAATTTAGAAAACATAAATAATAGAGAAGCTGTTACGAGTAATGCTGGGACAAGAGGTGTACACAGATAAGCAAGAATCTTACATTCCTGGGCCATTCCTGGGCAAACCTGGATGGCGCGCTCACCTTTATCGATAGAAAACACTCAACAGACAAGGACAGTAGGACACGAAGTGAGAGCACCGCTGACCTGTAGCACTCCCAGGTGGTGGTGGGAACCCTGCAGGCATTGGCTGGGCTTCTAACCAGGGCAGTGGTGACAGTGGTGGCTCGCAGTCGGCTCAGGCTGATGCCTCTCTGTTCAGAGGGTCTTTCTGTGCTCAGTGCCTTCACCTCTGACCCTAACGTGCCCTCCCACAGTCTTGGCCCATCAGCCTCACTACCCCTTTCCTGGTGCGGGTAATTCTCATGTAGTTTTTTGAGGGAGAGCTCGACCTTCCCCCAGGGTTCTCTTTCCAATCTATTGTTACAGCATAAATTCTGCAGTTTGCTTTTTTCTTGGCCTTCTGCTTTTATTTCCAAAAGCCTTTCTAACCAGGCCTTGGCACATCGAAAGGTTTTGGCTTTCACATTTATTGTGTGGGCATGAAAAGTCTATTTTGGCAGTCAAACACTTTTTACTTGTTTTTCTCCCTGTATTGTCCTAATGTCCCTAATGGTAACGTGGCTATCACTCACATAGAAGGAAGTTCAGACAAAGAAAATCAGTTCAGACAAAGAAAAGGTTAATAATTCAATGTATTATCTGCAATGATACCAGTGTTCTCGATGGGACGCATTAAACTCTTCCAGGTCAAGCACTGCCATATGCACTAGCTTATTCAATGCTCCCAGAAACTCCATGAGCTAGGGGCTGTGGTTATCTTGAATTTGCAACCAGAGAAAGTCAGGTTTCACTCTTAGAGTAGAGAGGAGACAGGATGATACAGTAAAAACCACCAACTGGATCCTTAGTTTCACTCAATTTCTTGGAAAATGCATATCACTGTTCACAAAGAGAACAAGAACAGTGAGAAAACATATCACCTATCCTGGTAACTGAAAAAACCAAACCCGAACCCCAAATAAACCTCGAAGAATGTTGGGATGGTAGTTGAGTGACTTGTGTTGCCTTTGGAGACGAAGATGAACACATGTTAATCTTGCAAATAAAGCAAGAATGTCAACTACCCAGTGGATGTGGGGACAGTGAGCCAGCTCTGGTAATTTCAGGGATGCTCTTTCAGTACTTGGCCTTTAAATTCTTGGATCTTTCTACTGTTTTTCACATCTAAGAAAAAGATGGCTCGAGATGTGTGCCTAAGAGAACACCAAAACTAGCAATGCTTTTGGAATAATAAAGGAAGAAAGTAGGCATAATTTCTCTTTCTGTTTTCCTTTTTATAAATGATGAGTCAATGGTTTCAGTTAGGAAGACAGGCTTGGATTTACCGAATAACTGCATATTTTGCTTTACTTGAGGGTTTTGAATCAGGTCTTAAGTTCAGCAAGCATGCTTCATTTGAATTCCTCACAAACTTCTTTTTTTCAAATAATTTTTATTTTGTTATATTAGTCACCATACAGTACATCCCACAAACTTTTTTTTTTTTTAAGACTTTACTTATTTATTTGAGAGAGAGACAGAGAGAGTGAGCAAGAGCACTGAGTGTGGGGGGAAGAGGGTGAGGGAGAGGGAGAAGCAGACTCCCTGCTTAGCAAGAAGCCCAACGTGGGGCTGGCTCCCAGGACCCTGAGATCATGACCTGAGCCAAAGGCAGATGCTTAACCAACTGAGCCACCCAGGTGCCCCTCACAAACTTTTTTTAAAAAAGACTTCTTTTTAAGAACAGTTTTAGGTTTACAGTTAAGTTGAAGGGAAGATACAAAGATTTTACATATACCCCCTGCCCCTACATAGGCACAACCTCCCCCATTATCACTACCACTGCCCCAAATAGTACTTTTCTTTTTCACCAAAGATGAACTCACTTGACACGTCATAGTATTCAAAGTCCGTAGTTTACCTTAGGGTTTGCTCTTGGTGTTATGTTTCTATGGATTTGGACAAATGTATGGTGATAGCTATCTATTATCTGTTATTAGACATTACACGATACAGAGTACTTTCACTGCCGTAAACATCCTCTGTGCTCCACTTATTCATATTCCTTCCTCCACCTCCCAACCTCTAGCAACTACTGATCTCTTTATTATCTCCATAGTTTTGCCTCTTCCAAAATTAATGAAGCCTTTTCAGAATGGCTCTTTCAGTTAGTAATATGTATTTCAGGTTTCTCCCTGTCTTTTCAGAGCTTTATAGCTCATTTCTTTTTAGCATTGAATAATATTCCATTGTCTGGATGTACCACAGTTTATCCATTACCTATTGAAGGACATCTTGGTTTCTACCAAGCATTGGGAATTGCGAGTAAAGCTGCTATAAACATCTATCTGCAGGTATTTGTTGGACATATTTTAAACTCTTTAAGGTAAATACAAAGGAGCACAATTACTGGATCATATAGAATGAGTATACTTAGTTTTGTAAGAAACTGCTGAATTGTCTTCCAAAATGGCTATACCATTTTGCATTCCCACCAGCACCATATGGGAGCTCCTGTCATTCCACATCCTCGCTAGCATTTGGTGTTGTCAGTGTTCTGGATTTTGGCGTTCTGGTAGGTGGGTAGTGGTGTCTTATTATTGTTTTAATTCGCCTCTCCTTGGTGACATATGATGTGGAGCATCTTTTTGTATACAGATTTGCCATCTCCATATCCTCATTGACGAGGTGTTTGTTAAGGTCTTTGGCCCATGCTTTAATCAGGTTGTTTTCTTCTTGTTGAGCTGTAGGAGTTCGTTGTATATTTTGGGTAAAAGTCCTTTATCAGATGTGTCTCTTGCAAATATTTTCTCCCAGTCTTTGGCTTGTCTTCTCATTCTCTTGACATTGTCTTTCACAAAGCAGAAGTTTTTAATGAGTCAATTACCAATTATTTCTTTCATAGATCAGGCTTTTGGTGTTGCGTCTAAGAAGTCATCTTCATATCGAAGGCCATCTCGGTTTTCTCCTGTGTTATCTTGTAGGGGATGTATAGCTTTGCGTTTTACATTTAGGTCGGATCCATTTTGAGCTCATTTTTGTGAAGGGTGTAAGGTCTGTATCCAGATTCACTTTTTTGCATGTGGATGTTCAGTTGTTCCAGCACCATTTGTTAAAAAAAAACAAAACAACAACAACTATCTTTGCTCCATTGTATTGCCTTTACTTCTTTGTCAAAGATCATTTGACTATATTTATTTGGTCTATTTCTGGGTCGCGTTGTGTTGTATTGATTTACTTGTCTATTCTTTTGCTAATACTGTACTGTCTTGATTAGTGTAGCTTTGGAGTAAGTCTTTAAGTCAGGTAGTACCAGTCCTCCAACTTTGTTTTTCTCCTTCAATATCATGTTGGCTATTCTGGGTCATTCGTGCTGAAACTGGGGTGGGGGGGGGGGTAAAAAAGTCTATACTTGGATTTGATTTATAAATCATGTCATAGAGACACAAAATGATACCTTAGAGACTTAGAGAATTGATGTCTCCCTCTCAGAAAATTTTGAATCACTGTATTTTAGACTCTGGGAGTAAAATAGTTAAAATTATCAATTATCAAAAGGATAATTTGGACAGTAATGGGTAGAAGAGTACAAGTGGAAAAAAATGTATCCAAGGCCTTTTAGATGAGGAAAATCACATGATTCACTTCTTCAAAGACAAATTACACAGAGATAGATAGATAGATGATAGAAATTGATAGAAAGTTAGGTAGACACATAGATATTAAGGATATATGTTCTAAATAGAAAAAAGTAACACTTAAAAATATATTGGACATAACCATTGTGTCTTACATTATTTCTAGTTATTGAAATCACTCAGAGAGTTATACAGTATTGTTTCCATTTATACATGAGTCTCAGAGATGTGAAGTGTTTTGTCCAAAACTGGGATTCAAATAAGTCTTTACCTGGCTCCAAAGCTCACCTTCTTTCCACTATGTTTTATATTGTGGTTTTTGTGTTTTATCAAATGAAGAATAATTTTCACTATATTTTTGTGTTTTGTTTAATAGCTCACTATATATGTCCAGCCAGAGCAAAAGCACACAGCTGAATACGCCGCAAACATAACTAAAATTGTGTTTGATTATTTTGAAGAATACTTTGCTATGGATTATGCTCTTCCTAAATTAGGTGAGACTCATTTTTTATTTTCTTATTTTTAATATTGCCTTTGCTTTTACCTAAGTTAAATCATGTCCTCAAGTTTTTGCATTCTTAGTTAATAGTTACCCTTTAGTCTTTTTATTATATGCCTAAAATATGTGTCTAATATTTACTAGATGCTGAAAGATGCACCTGGGATTCTTCCAAGAATAATGTCCATACTTCTGTTCTTACCTGACAAATGCATAGACTTTTACTTCCAAATAAAGACTAAAGTAATGTGCAAAACTGTACGTGTTGATAGTAATGCGGCCAGAAATAGCAACCTAGATTTGTTGATTTCAAAATCATTACTATTCCAATAGCTTACATTGCCTCCCTACCATCAATGTGTTGATAACTAGTAGGGATAAATGATGCTATTGGAGTCCCATATGCTTCTAGTCTTTCTATTGTACAAGACTAAGTCTAGATTCTCCAGCAGTTAAAATGAAACACTGATACTCCTTCCATAAATATTTTTTTTCTAATTTGCGGGCGACATGTTTTCTTTTTAAAATAAAATTAAGGCTATAATCAAAATGGTGTAGATATGATACTTCTACCAATAGTAGAAGTGCTTTATTAGTAAGCTTGAGGGGGTATTAGCAAAGACTTTAAATGAAACACCCATATAGATGTTTGTAGGGATAAAATGAAGATAACAAGGAAACCAATCAACCCAAAATTGATTTCTCTATTTATGTTTATGCCTCTGCTTTAATAAACTATCAGTGCAAAGTGACTGAGATGCCAGATTCTCTACACGGGAGTGGTTGTGGCTCTGGGCAACTTCGTAGATGCTCCATTTTCTCTTCAATGGCTTCAGCTCCCAACTATTAGAGAAAGAGATGGGAAGAGAAACAACTGTTCATCAACATCAGAATAATATTTAATAAAATGTTTAGCACATTAATTTAAAAGTCTCTTTTCTCTTTATCTCACTTGAACCACCCAGGATAAAGTGGGCAGTGGAGCTCTCACAAATTTCTCTATTCTCCTTTTCTCCTCTTCTTTCTCCCAAACGCCTTCTTCTTTATACTTTTAAATGCATTTTCAATCCTTTCCGAGTTGACTCTGCCTTAGACTTTCTGTACAGTTGACTTCTGCATTTATTACACTCCCCATTTATTAAATACACTGGAGTTAATTATAATTTCAAAACTCACTAGAGAAATGAGGCCACAAAAACGCCTTTCACTGAAGGATTAGGTAAAAACTGTACTCCATAATATTATAGAAAATAATGGCCCTTGGGGGGAATTCTTCTCCACCCTTTAAGTGGCATTCTTTTGACAAAATAACTAAACCTAAGAATGGAGATAACACAGAAAGGAAACTACTCCTGTAATCCTGACTTTTATTTAAGATATATACACTTTTCATTCTTTTACAAAAAGCTTTAAGAATTTTATGTTAACCAGAAAGGACCTTTGCTTATATGTTAGATAAAAATTTAATTTATTTTTATTTGTGTGCCTCATTTATATGTAATAATATGGAGTGCCTGGGTGGCTCATTCAGTTCAGCATCCGACTCATGATCTCAGCTCCGGTCTTGATATCAGTGTTGGGAGTTCCAACCTTGCATTGGGCTCTACACTGGGTGTAAAGCCTACTTTAAAAAAATTATATGGATTAATAAAGAAATTACATTTTTATTATAGTTCATTAGCTGAAGAATCTGTATTCTGTCCACTAGTCAAGCTCAACATCTCCTGTTTGGGATTTAACATAGAACTGATAGGCACTACCTCTTCCTGTCAAACGTTATATCAAAGACTATAGGCCCAAGCGAAAGTGAGGAACAGAAATTCCTGGCAGAATCCAACATTTTAGGTCTGGAAGAGAATTTAGAGAGAACATGGTCTATTTCATGTTGATCCAACTTATTTAATGCACGCAAATGGATGGTAACCAGTAAGAAATTCGGTTGATCTCAAGTTGTATAGAAATAGGGGAAAAGTGGAATTTTATATTCTCTAATATTCTGCATCCTTGGATAGAAATATATTTCTGGGGGCGCCTGGGTGGCACAGCGGTTAAGCGTCTGCCTTCGGCTCAGGGCGTGATCCCGGCGTTGTGGGATCAAGTCCCACATCAGGCTCCTCCGCTATGAGCCTGCTTCTTCCTCTCCCACTCCCCCTGCTTGTGTTCCCTCTCTCGCTGGCTGTCTCTATCTCTGTCGAATAAAAAAAAAAAAAAGAAAGAAAAGAAATATATTTCTGTGCTCTTGGAAGCTGTGTACTTCTAAGTCTTCATTTGAAAACTTCACTTCCTAATCCTCACAGCTTATCTTCAAAAACAGATGCTTTCTGTTACCTAAGTAAAAATCTGGGGGGAAAAAGGCTAATAAAAGTGAAGTACACGGAGAAACAAAAGACGTAAAATTATAGAGGACTGAAAAGAGCATTGCCATTGGTATCCTTTGAAAGCTAAAAGACACATTGATATCTGGGGCCAACAGGAAAAGTTCCATGGAAAGTTTGAGTGCATGAAGGCTGAAAAGTTCGCGCAAATAGATTATTGTTTTTTACTCTAAGAAATTATTTTTAGCCTTTTTAAAAAACATTCTTCCAAAGAACTTAATTTAGTAAGAAATGTTATAAACAAATGCACAGAAGCATTTCTCACGGGATTGCTTCTTTCTCCATAGATGAAATCGCTATTCCAGACTTTGGCACCGGGGCCATGGAGAACTGGGGACTCATCACTTACAGAGAAACAAACTTGCTTTATGACCCTGAGGAATCAGCCTCGACAAACCAGCAGAGGGTGGCCAGTGTGGTTACCCATGAACTTGTGCATCAGGTAGAGAATCTGGGTATCAAATTAGCTTGTTTTTAAAAGTGGCTTAAGACCATAGGAATAATTGAAATGAATAAAAACTTAGCAAATAAAGCCTAGCCAATCAAAAAATTCTGCCTGACAGTCTTTCTTAGTGCTAGTAAATATTTTACCATAAAAACCTTTTAAGACACATTGTTTTGCCTTTAGTAAATACACAGGGGACCTCACTTTGACTTTACATAGGCCCAATGATACCTAAATAAAGACAATAAACTAAAGAGAATTCAAGATCACTTAAAAATCAGGAGAAATAGAAAAAAAAGCAGGAAATAAATGCTAATTATGTACAGTGTCCGCCACTTCTGTGTCAAATGACGGCATTTACATGGACAAATAAATGTATCGCTAACTTCTAGGCCTCTCTACCACGAGCATAATAATTTAACTATCTCTTTCTTGCTTATAATTTCAGTGGTTTGGAAATACTGTGACCATGGACTGGTGGGAAGACTTGTGGCTAAATGAAGGATTTGCTTCGTTCTTTGAGTTCCTGGGAGTAAACCAAGCAGAAAACGAGTGGCAAATGGTGAGCCCGAAACACATAAGCTCTCAATGTCTGTTGGCCTCATGCGAGGCGACTGAAACGGTTACACCACGACAGCGTCCCCGAGTCAGGGGCCTGGTGCAGTGGGGAACTGGGGATTCCCTTGGGAGTCTGGAGTGGAGTCAGTTTGTTCCACCCAACTATACTTTGCTGAGGGCCAATGCCCAGGCCTTGGAGGGCAGCTGACCACCCCGAGCTGAGGATGTTCTCAATAGAGACCCTCAATAACATGTGTCAAAGCAGAAAAACAAAATAGTGAGCTTAGACAACACAGCTCTGTATTCAAGTGTCTGCAGTGTTAATCCTTTGAAAAATCTAAGCCTAATTTTGCAAAGTACTTACCTTTACCTAGGTTGCTGAAATAGTGTGATAAAGAGATGAGTATAAACTCGGTGTTATAGGGGATGTGACCTTGAGCAAGTGACATATCCTGAGTCGGTTCTCTCTTCTGTGAAAGAAGAACATTGTTCTCTATCTTGTAAGCTTAAAGGCTCCTGAAAATACATGTAATTCCCACTATCCTGCCTCATTCCCTGAGGGGCCCGGAACAAAGGCGTCCATGAACCCTAAAAATGTGTTTTTTCTGAAAAGCTAAATCTGTTTTTATCGATATTTAGATGGTGTAGATACTCTTCATCTGTTTGTATATAGGAAAGTCTAAGTGTGCAGGTGTGTAAAAGTGGAGAATTACAGGTTGTGTACTGTAGAGACTACTGCCCTCTACTGGAAAAATAAAGAGACAACCTTAAATGCCTGAGGCCCTTGGCCGGTTCTGTAACCTACTTTTAAAAGTGAGAAAGTTAATTTGCAACAATTCCTGCTTTAACACTTTAATCTAAAGTGAGAAAGTTAATTTGCAACGATTCCTGCTTTAACACTTTAACCTACATCAGAGTTTTTCAGCCATGGAACCATTGCCATTTTGGGCCAGATAATTTGGGAGTGGTTGACAATTGTGGGGGTTGTCCTGTGTACTGTAGGGTATTCGGGAGCATCTCTGGCCCATATATGCTAGATGCAAGTAACCCTCCCTCGCCAGTTGTAAAACCAAAATTGTGTCCACATATTTCCAGATGTCTGCTGGGGGACAAAATTTTCCCTAGTTGACAACCACTCATATATGTTGAAAATTGTTGATTTTGTAATTTGTTAAAATTAAACTATATAAATGAAGAAGTATATTGTCCTTTATTTTCTATAAAGTAACCTAAGTCCCTTCTTATTATAAGATATTGTAAAAAAATTATAATATTTTAATATCATTGTATTATATATAAGAAATTTAACATTTTAATATTTCAATTCAGTATTTCAAAACACCAATTAAATTTCAGAAGAATTTAGTATGCAGGTTTTTTTTTAAGATTTATGTATTTATTTGAGAGAGAGAGCGGTGGGGAGGGGCAGAGAGAAAGAATCTCAAGCCGACTCCCCGCTGAGCACAGAGCCCGACACAGGGCTCGATTCCATGACCCTGAGATCATGACCTGAGCTGAAATCGAGAGAAGGATGCTTAACTGACTGAGCCACCCAGGCATCCCTAGTGTGCAGTTCTGAAATGAAATTTAATCACATGGTCCAACCCATCCATCCATCCATCCATCCATCCATCCATCCATCCATTCATTTTTTATCTATTCATTCAGTCCTCTGTGTTCAGTGAATACTACAGAAGATCCAAAATGGAATAAAACATACTTCTTGCCCACAAGAAGTTGCCAAGTAAGGGTGGAGGGGAACAGATAAATATAGACAGATTGTAAGAGAGCCTGGTAAGCACCACAACAGTGGAGCCTCATTTCACAGGTGAAAAAGCCGATGCCCAGAAAGGAAATATAACTTTCCAATCTCACACAGACAATTGGTAGCACAACCAAAACTAGAGTCAAGTTTCCTGACACTGAGAACTGAATTCATTCTACTTACTTAAGACTTTTAGGTGCACAAAATTTAAAATCCAAGTCAAAATTACCTTGCTTGGCAGTCGTCCCTTGACAATAATGCCTTGCCTGTTATAAATGGAATTTGCAAAATTAGAAAATGTAAATGGGGAATATTTTTAATTAAGTAAAACCAATAAAACTTTTGTTTTTTTAATAGTGATTTAACAGAATGAGATTTCAGAATCTAATTGATTAAGAATCAAAATAATAATAGCAGCTAATGTGTTAGGTTTCACTCTGCCAGGTACTAGGCCAACTGCATACCATGCATTATCATTGAATTCTCTAATAATTCCAAAAAGAATAGGCCATTATTATCCCTATTGGATGGGTTAGGGAGCTTAAATGTACATCTAGAAAATGGAAAAATGAGCTATGAACCATAAGAATCTGACTATAGGGCTAGATGTCTCAACCACTCTATTTTGCTGAGAAAACATAGGATTGGAATAAGAAGATGATTATTAGAACTAAATAAAATGAATATTTTCTTTGATTAGTTATGAATCATCCAAATTCAAATGATTAGTTGACCAAAAAAAAAAAAAAATCCCAAACATCAATTTTTGATCAACATGCATCCTCACTTAATTCTGAGAACAGATCTGTGAGGTGATATCATTTCCAGTGCACAAATATGGAAATAGGATTTGAAGAGCTTGGCACGTGTCTGAAAGTCATGCAGAAGTAGCAGAAACAGCATTCATGGATGCTTGTGTCTTCTTGGCCTGTCATTAGGAGGGGAAGTCAAAGGAATTACAATAGAAGAAGGGAATGGAATCAGTATAGATCGATCAGTGCAAAATCTAATTGATTTGAACACCTAATCCTGTCTTAAGTAATTTGCATCATTTATATTTATTTCCCCCCAAGTGATACATGAATGATATTTTGAAATATGAACCAGTATAAAGGAAGTGCTATCTTTTTTGGGTTTGTTCTGTCATTTCAGAGAGACCAGATATTACTTGAAGATGTGTTCCCCATACAAGAGGATGATTCTTTGATGTCTTCACACCCTGAAATAACATCTGTTTTTGATGGAATATCCTATAGCAAGGTAGGGGAAATATAACACTGTTGTGAACACCTTCTTGTTTAGTGACTTTTAGAAAACACTAAAAATGGAAGGAATGGTGAGACAATGGTAATGGGCTTCAGGAAACAGTGAAGGGCTTATTCTGGGTGCTGAATATTCACTAGTTTGTACTTTTCAGTCAAAGTGATCAATGCTGGTCATTGTCATAGGATTTTAAATCAGATTTTTAAAAATTTCTCTTTTCACCTTTTTTATAACCTCTCTCATTCTAACTGAACGTTTATACTTCAAGCTTCAAATTTAAAATTATTTGATTTGATTTTTTAAAAGACAGCAAATCTTCTTTTTTCTGCTTTGTGGTCTTTGATGCCATGTATGCGGACACCATTTCTAATAGAATCCTTTAGTGCAGCCAGGAAGAACTTAGATCAACTTGGTTTGAAGGAATGACTTTTATCCGTTTTCTGGGAGATAGAAAGCTGACTTCATGAGCATGTTGTAGATGGGGCGTTTTTACCCATTAACCTGGTCTGCAAAGCTCCTGTAGAACTTCAGTGGCCCATTTTCTCCCACAGCGTTTGCTGTAACTCCGCCTCCAAGCACACTGCGTGCAGCATAATCTAGTCCTTTCCCTCTTGCTGCTCATGACTTACCCACTATGCTGAGTTGCTCCAAAGCCACTGCCAACGAATACATGTTGTTATTCTGGATAATACCTAAAGTTTTATTTAAAACAAAATATTATAATTGTTAAAATGAATACAAGATAAATAGCTTGAGTGAAAAAAGCCTTCCCTGTTATTACTACTTCAAAGTCATAGCGTCATATTTTTGGCTTTCCCTGTCATTATTCCCATGGCATCTTTTTAGGCTTCCTTTATTCATTTTTCTTTCACATTGCCCATGATTCTTTTCTCTTTCTGTTAAAATGGACATTTCTAATCCATTTACAGTATGTTCTAATAACTCACATGGAGATGCTTACATTTTATTAAATCAGTTTCTTTCTGAGTCCTAGATAATCCATGGGCTTAAGATATTTGGTCAGAAATAAATAAATGTTTTAAGCTTTTAGCCTTCTACTAGGTACAAAAATAATTTATACTTAAATGACAGTAAAAATTGCTAACTTATTGGGGAGGCACATGTTTTTCTAGCAAGTTACTTGAAAATCGACTTAAAAATATATAAATAGTGAATTTTAGTATTAATCTTATAACATGTGCAAAGAAAGTAGAAAGCAGAGGGATTCATCAGATTCTTCAGATAAAATAAAACCAAATGAGATAAACTACTTTTGAAGAGGATTTTATGTCTAAATGGTATTATCTAACTATATTAAACTATTTGACCAGATAATTCTTCAACTTTCTATTTCCACTAAATGTAATCTTTTTAAAGTATTGAAATATACATTAAGAAGTAAGCAGAATTTTATCATGGAATTACTTTAGTCACTGAAAAATAGTTTTCTAAAAGTGTTTCTAACCTTTTTCTTTCATTAGAAAAGCCCCATCTGCTGGTTCATTTGGTGAAGTGCAATAATTATTTAAACCCCAAGTCCCTGAAATGATGGTCGCTTTATCAATTTCTCTTTACCTTTTAGTTACTTTAGAAGCGTAGATGCAGGGGCTGTGCCAAATGACATTTTTACCCTAAAACTATAGAGCTATGGCCAAGTAATTTAGTGGGGTCGTCTTGAAGGCATGATCTCACAAATACAATGTTGAAATACTGGTCACAACTGATCGCCGGTGTTTGTTTCCTGCCTATCCTTCACTAGTTCAATTTCTCATTCTTTTCCACCATAGGGAGCGTCCATTCTGAGGATGCTTGAAGACTGGTTAACACCAGAGAAATTTCAAAAAGGATGTCAGGTATGATTTCTTACTTTTAATAGTATTAAGCGTAAGCTACACTGATCTGTGGACACTTTCTTTTTCTCTCCTTATTCAGGGATAGTTTAAAGAGTAAAACATAAAAAGGTGACTTCACGGCCAGCTAAGGGCCTACACCGTATCTGGAATTACCATTTAGCAGAAATTTCACGGAGAAGTTGAATGGACTCCGTAGTTATTTTGGATGCCCTTTTATGTGTATTAGCTCAGTCTGCCATGATAAATACCATCGGCTGGGTCATTTAAACAACGGAAATGTATTTTCTCACGGTTCTGGGGGCTGCGGAGTCTATGACCATGCCACCGCAGTGTCTTGTGTGGAGAGGGCTGTCTCCCTGGCTTGCAGATGGCTGCCTCTTCTCTGTGCCTGGTGGGGCAGAGCAAGAGCTTTCTGGTGCCTCTTATCAGACAGACATTGATTCCTGCGAGGGTCCCACCCTCATGACTTCATCTAAACCAGAGGCCTCATCTGCAAACGCCACCACATTGGAGATTAGAGCTTCAACGTCTGAATTTCAGGAATGCAATTCAGTCCATAGCAACATGATATAAAAACTTAAACATATCTATAAAAGTCTTCCCTTACAGTTTGTAAAAGGACTTTTTCCTTGTTAGTAGATTTTAAAAAACGGCAAACACACATTCCTATTATGATGGAGTCAATGAATAAAGAGGGCCTGCTTCCTTTTGGAAACAGAAATGGTAATAAATTTTCAAAAGCATTTCACACATCCCACTTAAGCTTATGACTCCAGGGGATATTTCAGTTTCATTTTTACTTTTCTAGCAAAACCTAAGCAAACCTAAGCCAAGTGTCTCAGGGTTTCATATTGTGAATGTTGCTACAATCTGTCCCTGCAACTGTCCTGTCTGCAGGTTGGCCCCATTGCAGCCTAGAGAAGGAATTGTCTTCCTACTTTTGCCCTTTCATCTCCGTCCTCCCTCCTGCGATACCCCAGGTAGTTCAGCAGAGCAGTGGTGATGATGCCTGGTCCAGAAAGCAGAAAACAGGTCAGAGCAGCTCCCTGCCACCTTTTCTAAAGAGGACCGGCACTTCCTTTGGATGCGATTCCCCAGGACAAAGCCTGCTCCCCATTCCTTCAGCTCTCACAACCACCAAGTCTTCTCATGTGGCATCCAGCACTCTCTAGGCTCCCGCAAAAAGAAACAGTCCCCTTCTACCCAATGCTAAAATTTCTGGGTGACCAATAAAGTAAGAAATAAGACCAGGGCTTGGGAAATAATCAGGAAGTACATCAGTACATTTTACTGCTTTTGTCCATTAATAAAATATTCTGTGTGGACTCTGGTGGAAAGGGAAAAGCTATGTGCTTGTTCTTATGTGCACATTAGAACATTCTGTAGCATGTCTTCGTATCTTCTCTCACTGTGAGCCCCTCCGGTGAGGAGCTCTGCGTTCTATATCTCTGCATAGACTCCCGCACCTAGTAGAATCCATTACACATGTTAGGGCAAGCCAAAAAATGCTGCTTGAGTGAATGAATGGTCTACAATAAATAGCATAAAATACAGAAAGAAACAAAGACAATTCTTTTTTTTAAAAAATCTGTTAAAATTCCATTTGCATAGTTTTCATTCTAAATTAAACTGATCAGTAACACATTCTTGGAATCTTCAAAGCTGACTTCAAATTTAATGATTTTTATAGTAACTTCTAGAAATGTGCCAAAAGAGTTTTTAAAAGTGCATAGCTATTCTAATAATTCAGAAATAATCTTGTATTTCCTTTAGCCCATTATCTATGGTATAATTAATTAAAAAGCCAGTCTTGTCTAAAACTAATATTTATCAAGTGAAAACTGTCTTCCTCCACCCTGTAACTATAGATGGAGCTAGAAACTGAACTAGAATGAGTAGATTTTAATTATTTCATGCCATCATAGTATTGTGGAATAAATTTACAAAAAAAAAAAAAAACAACCACTAAAACACTCACTTTTTCCCTATAATCTTCAAACACTAGCTCATGTCTGAAAATAGTATATGGTCAGTATAGGCCACACTCAATAGCTCTCAAACCAATTGGAACTTCCCTTTCTTTCATTCAAGTATCCAAATAGTATCTCTCCTTGACTTATCATGGTACGATTGCTGCCCCTAAATCCCACACTCTGATACCGTTCAAAATTTTACCTTTGCAAATGCTAATTCTATCCAAAGTGACTCTTCACAAGCTAACCTGGTGTGGCATGAAATCTGGGGATGGCCAGCTGTCTGTTCTCTTTCATGCTCATTACCTTCTCCCAAACTCCATCTCAGACATCAAAGCAGGTGCAAAGTGCAGAGAAACAGGGCAAACCCATCACCTGGAAAATCTTTAAGGCTGTGCTTGTGCATAAAAAATCATAATAGATAATGGGGTGTTCGTAACAGTACGTGGTCATGAAATCAAGCTGAGAAATATATCCATCCTTTCTTTTTCTCCTAGTATCAGCAGTATTCCTGATAGGACAGGAATGGCTCAGCTGAACATGGTCTTTCCCTTCCTGGGATACTAGTAACAGAAACAGGGCTCCTTTCCTTTTGTGCTTACCACACCAATATCAACTAATGAGGGACTATTATTGGGGGACCTAGGTCACCATAAAATTTTGAGTGGAATGACTGCATTGTGATTATTCAGGGTGAAGAAAGGAATTTCTTAATATAGACTATTCAGAAGTGCACTCATCTCGACAAAATAAAATTGATGTCTTTTAATATGCTGTTTATATAAATGTCCATGTAGCCTGTAGTTCAGGAGAAGCAAGAAACTGTAGTTTAAAAAGCAATAATAATAACACCACCACTGAAACCTGCACAAGCTGGTCCAAGAGTCAGAATTCTTTCAAGGTTACCACAGGAAACTCTCTTCACCTCTCTAGGCACCAGTTTCCTACAACCCTAAAAATGTGAGAGTTGTGTTAGATAATATTTAAAATCCCTTCTAGTTCCAAGATTGCATGTTCTAGGCTCAAAGCATTGTGAGTATGCATGTAAATTCCACATTAATTTCAAGATGCTACTACTCACTAGAAAATGTCGTTAGCAGGTAGCTATGGTTATAATCGATTATTACTATTCCAAGTATCCCATTATTTTATTTAGAATGAATGACTTGTGCAAAGCTCTGGAACAAATACATAAAATTGAATATCCAGTATGTGCCTTTCATGTCTTCTCTCTTCCTCTGCCTGCCCTCCAGTGGTAGTGCTGAGCAGTGACCTCATGAAAAGAACAAATACGAAGGCAGCATTCCCAAACTGCTCTCAACCCTCGTCCAGTCTTCTTGGAGCAGTACAGCTAATATTGTTTTATCTCTCCGTGCCTGAAAAGAAAGGAATTTAGAAGATAATGTGACTTAGGCACAGTGCCCCCTGAAAATTATAGCAACTTAGAGTGAAAATGTCAAGTGCAAAGTCAACCGCTGGTTAGTTTCTTTGAAGCTCAAGGAACACTTAAGAAGGTTCCATTTCTATCAAAGATGTCCATATTTTAAGTGGGACAATTCTTGACAGCAACAAAGGCATGATACGGCAGGAACTTGGGATGGTTTCCTGGAGAACCACAACTATGAGAGTAGGAGAAAACTGGGAATTTTCTTTAGGGACACACCACATTATATCTGAAAACTCATATACAGAGATTTTGTGAACAGGATTGCCAAAAAGAGAGCCTTCGAGTTTAAAAATTCATATTTTAAAAGTAATTGAAGAGTGAAGACACTCTTTAAAGAGAATAATATCCCCAATTTATCCATGACCATCATCATCATTCCTATTATTCAAAACATCATATATCCATTTCTTTTAGCAGGGGTCTTCTAACTGCTACCTGCTAGCCAAATCTGGCCCACCACCCATTTTTGTAAGGTCTGCAAACAAAATCATGTTTACAATTTTGAATGGTTGAAAATTCAAAAGAAGAATATTTCATGACATGTGCAAGTTATATGAAATTCAAATATCAGAGTGCATAAATAATGTTTTATCAGAAGACAGACATGGTCATTCATTTACATATTATCTATGGATGCTTTTGTGCTATAGAGGCAGAGTTGAGTAGATACAAGACACTATATAGCCCCTAAAACTTAAAATCTTTACGATATAGCTTTCTACAGAAAAAGTTTGCTGAGCCCTGGCTTAGAGCCAAGCTCACCTCTTTGAGGCATGTTGCCTCAATCACTCATGTGTGATGGGCTCATCTAGTGTCTGAAATGAGAAAACACCCCTGTAAATGACAGTAGGGGATGTAGCCAGTGGTGACAGGTTAACACCACCAAGTGAAGATCATAAAATTACCGATCTCTCTTCATATTGGATCACAAATGTTGTGGACTGTTGACTGTTTGCTGAACACTTGACTGCCCTTAAGTATCTTAAATTTCTTGTCCTGAAAAAATTAAACTTTTCCTCTCCTGTCCACAAATCCATTAGACTATTAAAAAGAACAAGCTGTATCATTAATAAGGAAAAATATTTGTGCTTTACAAATAAATTATTTGTACAATGCTTTTATAGGTTAAAAAATGTTTTGCATACAATGTATCATTTTATTTTATTCTAGCTATGCTCGCCATATTATACATTAGAATGAGATATGTCTATGGGTCCACCTTATGTAGAAGTATGGGAAAAGCATACATTGACTTCTTTTTAAAAAATCTTTAAAGTTTATTTGAGAGAGAGAGAAAGGCAGAGAGCATAGAGGGAGACTGAGAGGGAGAAGCAGACTCCCCGCTGAGCAGAGAGCCCAACACTGGGCTCGGTCCCAGGACCCTGAGATCATGACCTGAGCCGAAGGCAGATGCTTAACTGACTGAGCTACCCAGGTGCCCCCATACACTGACTTCTAAAATACTTATTCTCTTTCACATACAGATTTACTTGGAAAAATACAAATTCAAGAATGCAAAAACTGAAGATTTTTGGGGAGCACTTGAAGAGGTAAGGAGTATGTCCCCAAGTATTTCTTTGTCTGATTAACAAATGATTTATCAATCATTTCTTTATCTGACTATTCTGTCCTTTTATTCATCTAATTTGTTAATTATTCCTCATGTTTTTTAAATATCAGGCAAGTAATCTACCAGTGAAAGAAGTAATGGATACGTGGACCACACAGATGGGTTATCCTGTACTTGATGTGAAAGATATGAGGAACATCATACAGAAACGCTTTCTGTTGGACTCAAGAGCAAATTCTTCTGAGCCACATTCACCTCTTGGGTAAGGATCTACAATGCATTTCAAGAGAAAAGCAGAAATTTGATGGAAATCCTGGCCATTTGCTTGGATCTTGCTATTCAGTACATGATTGATGGGTGATAGTATAAAAGCACAGTGTGTTTGGGGAAACAAAAGCATTCAAAGAGAGCTCCATGGTCTCCAGGTTCAAAATGGAGGACTGAGCACATGCGTCCAAGTCCTGTTCTTCCCAGAGATGAGTGAGTAAAGTGCTGAAAGAAATGAACTCATAAAGGAAAGAAAATAAAGAGGAGGGGCCATATACATGATAGAATTCTAGAAGACAAGTCAGAAGGAGAACTATTGGTAGAAAACAAACTAAGGAAGATGCAGCCAGACAAAAAGGGACTTGTGGTAGAGGTGGAAATATCTTCCCTATCCCTAGGCAGGCCCTGGGCTCACGGTCTGCATGAAGAGTGGAGTGCACGCGTGAGAAGTGAGGCCGAAAATAGGGCGATTAATTTGAAGTCTAGACTCAGAACAATTGTGTCAGTGAGATACACCCCCATTCCATTTTCCCTTCAGCTGTTGCTATCCTTTCCTCTGTTCAGAGCTCAGAAGTCTGCCAGAAGTCTGGCAATGACCCAAGGCAAAAATCCAAAGGCTCTTCCCTTGCCCCCCAAATAAAATAACTAAAACAGTGGAGGAAAGCTAAGGATTTGGTTAGGATGCCCAGAGTAAAGCTTTGCTCCTTACGGCACCTACAGGAAGAATGGGCTAGAGCTGCCAGCTGTCCTTATAGATACGCAGAGCTCCCAGTCAGACTTCCAGATCAGAGAAAGAGCCTTTTCAAAAATACACCTCCCCTCTCAACAGCAGAGGGATTACATACAAGATACCAAGAATAGTTAATTTAGCCCTTCTTTCTGAAATATAGGTGGACCACTAAAATCACATGAGACATAAAAAAAATCTAAAAGCAAAGAAGGTAAAATCCCACTTGATCAAAAACCTGTCTCTGTAAGAAACATAACTGGGGAAATAGAAAATAAATTTATGAAATACATTTGGAGATCAAAGAAGCTATTAACACCCATTTTCTAAGAGCAGAATGTCTTTAAAAAAACAAACTTAGAATATAGAATTGCTCTGGCAGATTAAATTTTTGATTGTCAAAGAATTTAATCGACCAAGTAGAAATAAATTTGGGGAACTGTCTCAAGTTATAGGGCAAACACACAGAACGCATAAATACGAAAGAGAAGACAAATATGCAATGACCAGTACCCAACTAATAGATGTCTCTCAAAAAAGAAAACAGAGAAACTTGAGGGGCAAATCATATCAAAGAAATAATAAAGGACACAGGGATTCTGATTAAAAAGTCCCATTGATTACGCATTACAAAAAAGGAAATATATATATATACCTAGCTACATCCTCATGAATGGAATAATCATCTAAAATGGTTGAAGCAAAAAAATATTTTCAGCCTCCAATTCTCTACCCAAACTAAACCAAATGTAAAAGCACAGCAAAGGCATTTTCACACATGGAGCCCCAGAAATTGCTTTCCACACAGCACTTCTTAGAAAGTTACTAGGGGAGGAAGAAGAGAAAAAATATAGATAAATCAAAAAAAGAAGAAGACATGGATCCAGGAAACAATGCATCCAACCGAGGAAAACCATGAGAGGAAATGCCGGCCATTAGTGAGCCAGGGGGCTCACAGTGCCATGCGTGAGGGGCGGATGACTGGGCTCAGGTAGGTGATCGCCAGGAAAAAGCAAGTATGGTTGAGAGAATGAAAAAACCTGAAGAGCTGGTGAAGGCCCATCAGTTAAGTCAACTATAAAGAAGAAAACTAGAGAAACCAAATCAAGGCTGTATATAAAAATTGCAATCCAAAAATATAAACCAGGTAGAATAATTTTATGCCATTGATAAATATAAGAAAAAGGAGTCCACTTGACTCTTATGTTAGGGTGTCAGGTAAATTTTTATTTAAAAGACTTAGGGGGCCATGAAATCAGCCTATAGAGAAGGAAACGTAACTCCAACACACTTCTTGGCCAACAATATGTGTACAACAGTATGATTTCATAAATGTTACTTATTGGCTTTTAACTTTTATAATCAAGGATGAATAATAAAAATAATGAAAATTTTGTTACAGTGGCAGAGAAGATGGGAAATATAATCAGAAAAAAAAAAGCTGATAGAAGATAGGAGTTGGAAGAGGGAGGAGAGGTGGAAGGAAGTGGTGGGTACTAAGTCAGCCGGTGCTGCTGCTGACGCTAATCCCAACTCAGTGCCATCATGCTGGTAGCTTGAAATCCATCAGGTGGTGGTTCGTGGAAACCAGCAAATACTGGATTCGGTTTCCCCACTCCCCAAGAGCCAGTTCTTACGTATTTACCAGCACTCCATAGGCTATCCTACGGTTTCTCCTCACTGGAAAATAGGGGTAACATCTCCTATTTTACAGTTAGGAGAGAGTAGCAGTACTAAAATTTATGAGACAGGAAATGACGGCTTGAGTACATTATTGAAAGGAACAATTACAACCTACAGAAATCTAATAATAATTTTACTTTCTTAAATTTTGACTGTTAATGGGGGAATGGAAGATAAATTAGTATAAGTAAACTAAATCACCCTGTCTGATGGATGAGTTAACAAATACTATCCGGTACAGATGTAGTGAAGAGAAGGGCCATATGCACCCCAATGTTCATAGCAGCATTGTCCACAATAGCTAAATCGTGGAAGGAGCCGAGATGCCCTTCAACAGATGACTGGATAAAGAAGTTGTGGTCCATATATACAATGGACTATTACTCAGCTATCAGAAAGAACGAGTTCTCAACATTTGCTGCAACATGGACGGCACTGGAGGAGATAATGCTAAGTGAAATAAGTCAAGCAGAGAAAGACAACTATCATATGGTTTCTCTCATCTATGGAAGATAGGTAGGAGAAGAAAGGGATAAAGAAAGGGGGGGTAATCAGAAGGGGGAATGAAGTATGAGAGACTATGGACTCTGAGAAACAAACTGAGGGCTTCAGAGGGGAGGGGGGTGGGGGAATGGGATAGGCTGGTGATGGGTAGTAAGGAGGGCACGTATTGCATGGTGCACTGGGTGTTATACGCTACTAATGAATCATCGAGCTTTACATCGGAAACCGGGGATGTACTGTATGGTGACTAACATAATATAATAAAAAATCATTAAAAAAAAAAACAACAAAAAACAAATACTATCCGGAAAAAAAAAAAGAGCTATTTAGAGTTACACATTTAGACTTAGGGAGAATTAAGTCCATAAGTATTTTTTAGAAGAGGATGCTTCCGAGAGAAGGGCTGTCCTGGGGGAAGGGTGGAAAAGGAGACTGGCTTTTCAATAGCAGTTTTTCTAGTTTTTGATGAGGACATTTCTATTTATAAATCGCACAAATGAAATTCTCCTGAATATTTAAACAGCAGTTATAAACTCAATCACTCAAATTCTCTTGCTAATATCATTTGTAAGAAACTTCTGAACATCATTACTTAAAATTTTATTAAACCCCATTTATAATTTTGAAATAAAAACAGCTAAAGACACAGATTTATAAACTGAATCTAAAAAACTTCCTATATGTTTTTATGAATCTGTCGAATTAAAATTCATAGATTATATCAAATTTCTTGGGCATTTTCAGCATAGTGAGAATCAAACCTTTAACTTTACAAACGCAGACTTTTCTAGACATTTTAACATGGCTACTGAGTTAAGGTATCCTAAGAATTTCAGTTAAAATTATAAATACAATGTCATTTCCCTCTAATTTGCCAGACTTTTTCCCCTTTTTTTAAATTTAAATTCAATTAGCCAACATATAGCACATCAGTAGTTTTTGGTGTCACGTTCAATGATTCATTAGTTGCATAATTAATTTGCCAGATTTTTGAAAACGTTTCAAATATTATAAAAGCTGAAAAAATATGTGCAACACAGCCCGTGATTTCACACCAATCACACTTGTGTGAATACAGCTTGTACAGAAAGTCTTAATACTACGTCCATTTCTGTATGACTAGTTATTTTTGTATACATTTCTGGGGTGCCAATTGCTGCCAACAGAAGAGAAGGAAATCAGGATCTCAGGACGCCTCATATAGGGCTGGCCACGAAAACCTGGGCATACCACTTTGGGGGTATCACCTCAGCCCCCCATCACCCAGATGAGCCCCCGCCTAGACAGGATCCTGGCTAAATGGGAACAGCATAGCCTGTGCGGCCCTGGTCACCTGGACAATGTTCCACTTTCACTCTTGCCAATTTTTTTCCAGTTTCCTTGAGAAATAATTGACAAGAGTCATGTATAAGGTTAAGACGTACAACATGACGGTTTGATTTACGTATATCGTGAAACGATTCCCACAATAGGTTCAACTAACACCCATCACCCATACCAATTTTGATGGTCTCTTCTTTCAACTTCTGAATACTTGGTTTTGTGGAGAGACTTTTGCACCCACTGCCACTTCCGGTGATCTCTAATATCCACTGCCCGATTTCCACTGAAAAGGCCCTTTGCCCTCTTTATCTCCTTTTTAATAGTCCCATTGATCTCATTGTATGGTTAATTATATACAAATTATCACAAGATAGTTATTTGGTAGCAATTAAGATAACACGAGGAAGGAAAATTATAAGGTGTGACAAAGGTGTCCCAGAAAAACTATAGGCTGGTTCTTTTATAGTTACTGTTTTATGGTTTGGCCAAATTTAATACTGCAGGAGCCTTTAGATATTAAAACTTAAAAATATTTCTCTCTTGTGAAACAAGCTTTCACTGGGGAGTTTCACAGTGATTACGTTCTCCTGTCATATGCACCCACTGATACACTGAGCCTGAATTAACAGGCGGGTCAGGGGTGCGCTTGAGGAGGGAGGGCCCCGGGAGACTTTCTTTCTTGAAGAAGTGAGATGTAAGCTGAGTAGATTGCTATGAGGGGATGACTGTGGAGGTGTTCAAAACAAAAACTACATGTATGAAGGCTCCAGAGGTTAAAAAGCAGCATTACCCATATAATACGCAACAGTCACTGAGCATTGCCTAAGTAGCTGGCACACTTGAAGCACTTTAGAGCGCTTTATCATAACAGGTGGGGAAATGGAGAAATAACCGGAAATGGTGAAATAACTTATTCAAGGTTACACAGAGTGTAAGCGATGGCACTTTGCTTTGAACACAGGCAGTCTGGCTCCAAGAAGCTGAACAGCGGAGAGGCACTGGGCCCAGAGGTGAGAGAGGAAGGCAGCGGCCAGGCATGCACACCATGCTCACGATTTTGAACAACAGTGTGCAAATTCAAGGCCTTCAAAGAGAGAGAATTGGCAGGCTCACCTTTACCTTTTTCAAAGTTCCCCTCTGGCTGCATCACAGAGAGTAGGCCAGAGTGGGGCCAGAGTGGGAGCGGGGGGGCCAGTTAGTATGAAAACTGTAGTGAGAGACTCACATGAAAGATGAGGCAGAGGACGGGGTCCTGCACGAGGAGAGTGGCCGTGAGCTGGAGGGCTGTGGCAGCTGTTCCAAAGATGGGGTTGAGCTAAATTTCTCACTAAAGAACAAACGATATGCCGGGAACTGCGTTGGATGACTTTGTAGACAACCATCTCATTTTAGAATGTTGTTCTCATCCTGTTCTATAGTGGTCACAGCCAAATTTCTAGAGAACTGAAAGGTCTTTAGAGACCCACTTATCATACGTACTCTATGCAGTGAGTAACACAACCTGTTTCCCGGCTTGCGATTCAGGGCTTTGAAAATTAAATCACACTGATAGCACACTCAGGTGTTTCCAACGATCAAATTGCCAAAATTCAAATTGCACTTCCTGTCCAAGGCATCAGAGAATGAAGAGCACTCAGAATTATTAAAGTAGCTACTTTGAAGATACTGGTTGGCACCTGAACTGGACGAACACCAAGAAAGCCAGTGGTGCTCACCTTGCTGAGGCCCATGATCAGCCTCTTCTGGAAACATCAGACACTCAGCTCTACCACAGTGAATGACATTCAGAGGAACTGGGGATCTTGCTGTATGCAAATTCTGAAAATTAATAGTTCATGCCACAACAAAGGAAATTTGAGTTCCTAGACCAACTGAGATCAGTCTGGGAGTATCTGTATATACTTCTTTATCTTCTCTTTATTTTGGAAAGGAAAGATTATGATAGAAGAGCTTTGTTTTCACTCTTTCATCTTCATGATATATGAATGAATTGAAACCTCGATCTGACTTAGGTGATAATTCAATTATAAAAACCCACATAATGATTTGTGCAATCATTCTGTTAATTATAATCTGTTTATTTTATAGCTACAGTTTTATGTTCTAGCAAATTAGATTGGCCATATTTAATACTGCTATTTAAAAGCCTTTGGATATTAAAATTAAAAATATTTCTCTCTTGAGAAACAAACTTCCAGTAGGAAAGCTTCATAGTAATTGTTCCCTTCTGTCATGTGTATCCACTGATTCGTTAAGCCAAAGTAATACCAAAAACTGTTTATTTTTTTTTTAAGATTTTATTTATTTATTTGACAGAGATAGAGACAGCCAGCGAGAGAGGAAGCACAAGCAGGGGGAGTGGGAGAGGAAGAAGCAGGCTCCTAGCGGAGGAGCCTGATGTGGGGCTCGATCCCATAACGCCGGGATCACGCCCTGAGCTGAAGGCAGACGCTTAACCGCTGTGTCACCCAGGCGCCCCCGAAAACTGTTTTTAAACTGGTGGGATTGCATTTTTTGAACTACTCCTTGGTTATGCAATCCTCTCCACACATATAAAAAAAATTATTACCCAGCAAATAAAATATATTATCAGGTCTTCACTTTTTAAGTTGTAACAAATCTTTAAATTGTATTCATCAAGATTTAGAACATGGAACTATATTAACGTTTATTCTCTAGTATTTTCTTTAGACTTTACCTTCAGATACTGTTTTTATTTTATTTAGATTCATAAGTACCTGATTTTTAGTGATCACTTACCATAAAGTCAATCTACTTGCTCCATTTTTGTAAAAAAAAAAAAAAAGAAGTTATATATGCATAGGAAAACAAACCCAGAAAACATGTGCTATCCTGTTGAGAACATTTGTTAAAAATCTATAGCAGTTCCTGAACAAATAAGAGAGAGAAAACATTATATCAAAAGTGATCCTTCATGATTTTTCACTTGATTGAAAACCTAGATCATAATATATGCCCTCCTGACCCCAGAAAGGAATTAGCCCTTTCCCCAACCCTAGTGTTCACCTATTCTCTGTCCAGATCTATTTCTGTCTGGTGGGAAATGTGGTTGATTAAGCTGTACTATAAACTCTGTGGCCCCTCCCTCTTCTCACTCCTTAAATATTCCAAGATTAGGGAATTCTTACTGACCAGAAACTTTTTACCATCTAAATGGCTCACATGTGTGTAAGTTATTGTTTTAACACTATCATCTCAACCATCTCAGAAACAAACAAATTTCCTGTCTCCATCAGGTGGAATGGAATTCTCTATCAGGGACATGTCTTTGGCAGTCCACTCAATGTAAACAGGGGGTAAAGGGGAGTAGGCATGTAATTTTGGGGCAAAGTCCATTTTCTTTAGTGAAAATTAGGTTGACCAGCTTTAATACTACCAGAGTTTGTTAGAGTGTTAGATACAAAAAAAGTGAATCGTGCCTTTAAAAATGAAATCTGATTCTCCTAAATTTTAGGTAACATATAGAAGACTCTCTCATTCCATTTATGTAATTTCCATTTCTTGACATTTTGTACTTAAATCTGTTCTTTTACTCAGATTAGATTAGATCCCGCAAGGGAGTCTAAAACTATAAAATTATATAGTCTCAACCCTCGATCCTTTTAGTTTTGTGATCCCCTCAGACTTCAGAGCAATGTTTTTACGTAACTTCGTAGTATATCACATGTCCACTTCTAGGCACAGTGTAGTCCCAGAGACTGTGTTTTATGGAGGAATAGTCAAAATATGAAATCCTGACTGTGCCCATAGGACACTTGCGTGCTCCGTTCTGTCAGTCAGGTCGGCATTGGGGAAATGTAGAGAGGGGAAGAAATGTTCGTTTATGTGGCAGGACCAAAACAGAACAGTGGAAGAGTGAAATATGTAGGTAGGATGTGACCTTTAAAAAGCGCTTGTTTGTCTATTTGTTGAGAAGCTGCAAGGGATCGCTGTTCGGTTGGCTTCCCTAAAAGCAGACCCTGAGGTGATGATTCAAGTGAAAGCTACTCACCAGGAAGTGTTTCTAAGAAAGAATGGAAGGCGAGTGGGACATGGGCTATTACGAAGCAAAGTGCAATACTGAGCAGGGTAACTATCCAGCGGAGAGGCTCTGGAAACAGTGCTGTAGAGTGCTCCTGACCGATGGGGCAAGGATGATTCTCATGCCCATCTGTCATTGGCTAAGGGCTGCATCCAAGAACCAAGAACGTAAATTCCAAGGAACTTCTGGCTTTTCTTGCTCAGGCAGTTAGAGGGCAGTCCTCTGAGAGAGAGAGACCCAAATGCGGCAAGGAGAGCGCATTGGGATCTGGGGTGTACAAAAATGACAAAGAGATCCGAGGGGTAAGGGTGGAGTACTGACAATGCTTGCAACATGGCCCAAGAAAAATTTATGTATTGGTCCTATGGAACTTAGAGCCAAAAACAATCCACAGCAATAAAATCCTCAAAGAAAGCTACTAACAACTCAATCCTATAAAACGTTTCAACAGTTATAAAACAGGATTACTTCTTTCGTGTAGATGGCAAAATGTATTGTCCCTGTGGGGCGCCTGGGTGGCTCAGTCGGTTGAGCCCCTGATTCTTGACTTTGGCTCAGGTCCTGATCTCAGGGTCCGGAATCCAGGCTGCGGCAGGCTCCCTGCTCCGCGGGGGGTCTGCTTGTCTTCCTCTCCCTCTGCCCCTCTCTCCACTCACGTGCACTCTCTCTCTTTCTGAAATAAATAAATCTTTAAAAAAGTAGCTTCTCTAAATTACTTAAATTTTATTTTATCTTGAAAAAGAGAAATATCATTCTCCCCATTCTGTCAGGGACTTGACTGATCGCAGATGAAGAAAAACAAGGCAAACTTTGAGTTGGAACCTGAATCCAAACACAGATTCA
Organism: Ursus maritimus; assembly: GCF_017311325.1. Lineage (NCBI taxonomy): Eukaryota > Metazoa > Chordata > Mammalia > Carnivora > Ursidae > Ursus > Ursus maritimus. The sequence continues at coordinate 5,916,414 of NW_024423453.1, forward strand.
TCTTCTTCCTAGGTCTCTTGCATTTCCTGATTGATAGTACACGAGATGAGAACAATCAAAGTAATTTAAGACCTCTTTTAGGAGATTTCAAGACTAAAATGTTACGTATATATAGTACCAAATTACAAAGCTAACCTCCTCCCCCTGCTCCCCAAGAAAATAACTAAGTAGCTAACGAGAACACTAAAAAAACACCCTGAAACATGCTTGTCTGATGATTTTTCCTTTGCAGCACACCTGATTCACACGAGGCAAAAGAGGAGATACTGAAAGAACATGGGAATCCTTAAGGGATGGATGGTGGTGGTGTAATTTAAGTCTCAATATAATTTCTAAAATGTGTTATTCCCTGCATGGTGTTTTAAGATTGGCTTTTGAATTTGAAAAATGCTTTGTGTTCCTCGACAGAAATTAAGCATATTAGAATATGTGCAAGTGTGTGTGTGAAAGCTCAAGGTTATCATATAATGTATTGTATTTATGCAATATCTTTATTTCAAAGCCCCAAGGCATTTTATTGAAATCATCTTCATGCTTAGCTAATTTGTTGATACAAAGGTCCAAATTTTAGAGATTTATAGAAATTGAAAGCAGTTATATGGCCTATCTTCATCACTAAAGAGTGTTATATTAACTGTATCCTATACATTGCATGATCATTGATGAGGAAAACATGCTTGTCTATTGCTTTTTAAGTATTTTTATTTTGGAAATGTTTTTATTTTTTAGTAATAAGAGTTAAATTTTTCTTTTTAAAAAAACTTTAGTTACACATGGAATATTCCAGTTAAATGGACTGAAGATAATGTATCGAGTATTACAGTCTACAACAGGTCAGAAACAGGAGGTAAATGTCATTAATTGATTTATTTCTTCTTTTCAATTAATGTGCCACATTGAACTAATATAAGTATAAAGAAACAACAATAAAGCTGGAATTTATGATGTAAATTTCAGTTAAAAGGGACCTCTTAAGTAATTTATCAATGAATTCAAGCCCTTATCTACAATAATGAGAAATTTTCTACCTTGAGATTTTTTTTTAATGCTTTCCCATGACTGACACAAGAACAAATACCCATATCCAAAGAAGGGTCACACACCCAACCATTGGATGATCAATGTGTACGTTTTCTTTTTTTCTTTCCCCCTTCCTTATTTCTTCCCTCCTTTCCTTCCTTCTTTCTTTCTTTCTTCCTTTACTTTTTTTTCCCTTTATATCAGAGAAGTAAGTCATGGAATTTCTTAAAAGATTATGCGACAAAACTGGTTTCTTAAAATCTGTCATTAAATTAGATCTATCAGTTTTCCAATTCAGTATGACATTAGAATCGTTAATGACTCCAAATCATCTTTTCTAAGTTGTAAATTGTCACCAGTAGCTCAAGGCACTATCTATATCTATTTCCATCCATCCATCCATCCATCCATCCATTCATCCATCTCCCTAAATGAATTACTTGGCATGTGCCTGTGTTAAAATTCAGCTGTGACTGCTCTGCTCACTTAAATCAACTGGAAATATATTTCTGTACTCTATCTCCCTTGGTTTATCTTTTCCTTTCTTGAAAAATTTAGCTATTTAAAAACAAGGAGGCCTTTTCACATGTTCTCCCCTCCAGATCACTGAAAAAAATAATAAATACAGTAGGTTTTAGCATACATCCCGGAAGATTCCTCTTTTTTGTTCTTTTACCATTGCACTTGTTCTATGTTTCTAAATCATTTCTTTTCTAAGACAAATGATGCTCTTCTTCACCCCACCCCATGCAAAGCTGGTTTCAGAAAAGCATTTGGCACACACTCTTCACCTGTGGCTTCTTAGGGATAAAAGTAAAGTAAATCATTCATCCTTTATTTACATATGCCTATTTGCTCCTGCAAAATATTCTAAAATATTAATTAGGTATGATTTCCCCTAGCAAGTAAATTTTTATCCTATATCCAGGAGGTTGATTTTTAAAATGGCTTTATTGAGATAAAAGTCACGTATTATGTAATTCACCCATTTAAAGTGTAGAATCCAGTGGTTGTTCTATTTGCAGATGTGTGTTCCAATACCATAGTCAAATTTAAAGCATTTTAATCATCTCAAAAAGAAAATCCATATCCTTTAGCTATCAATCCCTCTGTCCTCTCATACCCCCAGCCCTGAGCAACTGCTAATCTACTTTCTGTTTGCATAGATTTACTATTTTGGTCATTTCATATAAATAGAATGATATGTGTAGTATTTTATGACTGGCTTCTTTCACTTAGAATAACGTTTTCAAGGTTCATCCATGTCATAACATGTATCAGTACTTCAGTCCTTTTTATTGACAAATTATACTCATACCATATCGATATACTGCTTCCCATTCATCTATTTATCAGTTAATGGGCATTTGGATTATTTCTACTTTTTGGCTGTTAATGCTGTTATAAACATTTGTGTACAAATTTTTCTGTAAATCCAGTAGTAGTTTTTTTTCACCTTTGGGATTTTTTACTTTTATTATAAGTTCTTTGTTGTGTACGTGTGTGTTTATTTTTACTATAAACCCTACCAGCTTTGCTATTCTCAAGGCAAGAACCTATTATGTTGCTTTGCTGCAAAACTTTCTCTTGATCATTTATACTAATAATTACTTTGATTGTTATGGTCAACATTTCTCCCCAATTCTTCTGGAATTCCCAGATCAATGCCTTTTTATCTTACTCTTTTATATACGATTGTTGTTTTGAATACTGAGTTCTATGTTTTGTGATCTGCCTTCTGACCATTTTTTTACTCATAAGCATGTTTGCCAATGGAAAATGGAGAAGACAAAAAAAGACTTTTTAAAATGTGCAATACCACTGGGGCCCCTGGGTGGCTCAGTCAGTTAAGTGTCCAATTCTTGATTTCGGCTCAGGTCATGATCTCAGGGTTGTGAGATTGAGCCCCATGTCAGGCTCCACGCCTAGAGTCTGCTTAAGATTCTCTCTCCCTCTCCCTCTGCCCCACTCCCCCTAAAAAAATGTGCAATGCCAATGATAAAAGGTATAATGAGACTACCGTTCCATTGGAAGGTTTTCAGTGAATTTGGTTTAACATATTACTACATATTTTCCCCATTGGTTACCATTGGTTAACTGAGAGTTAGAGGAATCTTGGCAGCTGCTTGATATCCTGTTAGCAAATTTAAAAGCATGAATAATTCGTCTATGCTAACAGCATTTTCATGGAATGAGGTTTCCAAAAAAGTGAATTTTCTAGATAACTGAAGCTTACTCAGTGTTTTATAAAATAGAGTCGAAGAGTTAACAATAAACATTTTTCTTATATGGATTATGTACTTATTAGAGAGAATATCTGAATAATAAATTTAATCCTTACTAATCAATCAATGAATCAATCAATTAATTAAACAGTTCTTTCAAGGAAGTATTTACCAAGTGTTAACTTATGTGCCAGACACAGAGGCAGGCATGGAGATAATGCTGAGGGAAAAAATCCTTACCCTCTTGGCTCTTACTGTCTAGAGAGGGTGCAGACGACTCAGCAGGTAAATAAATGTGTCATAAGTGCCTCGTGCGGTAATAGCCAAGGGGGCTCGCTGAAGAAGCACCAGTCCAGATTTGGGGGTTCAGGAAAGGTTACTAAAGAAAAAGATGTCTAGGCTGAGAGTTAGGGGGTAAAGGTAGTGTTTAAATGGACGATAGGATTGACCAAGTGTAAATAAGAACTATTCACTCTAGACAGAGAATGCTAGTAGAAAAGTGAGGGCAGCCGGAAGCTCTTCCAGCAACTGTATCCCTCTGTCTTTACATTGAACACATTTTTTTAGTTCTAGCTATTGACTTAGCTGTCTTTCCCCTCCCCATAGAATATTTCTTGAGGAAATGAAGCTTATTTATTTTGGTGGTGGTTGTTCTATATCTTCAGCCGGGACCCAGTAATTGTTTATTGAATGAATCAGTGAAAGAATGAATGAAGAGGCTCTAATGTTCACAGAGCTTTGATGACAGACTTGTCTTTATCTGAAATTTCAGAATCATGACTGCTCACTTAGCCAGAAACAAACTAGACATCTCTTCCTACTTCAAAGTGCCTGCTCCATTTTTAGGCTATGCAATAAGTTCCTGTTTCCTGTTTGGGGACATCTTCAGCTCTCAGCTCAGAGCACAGATGACAAACACGTCCCAAGTGCACTGAATGGGCAATCGGCTCAGGTTACCAGCCCCACCTCCCTCTTCTTGGTTTCTTTGATGATTCATCAGTTAGAAATTTCCCAGGCAATGTTGGGACTTCCCCCAAGGCCTTTTATTTACATTTGTGTTGTACATGATATTTTAAACATTAAAAAAATTAAACATGTAATTTATAACAAAGAAGAGGACCTCTATCACAGACCCTTCTCAGGCTATTCTAACCTGCCCTGTGTAATCTCTCTTCTCACTGTTTATAGTATATTTTATGCTATTGGTTTAATCAATCCTTCCTTATTCCTAGTATTACTACTTTATATTTTGAATATCATCATTGTTATGTAATCTTCATTTGCTCTGTCTTTTCTTTTTTAAGTAAATGACAAACTCCTTGGAGAGACAACTTCTACGTCATATTCCTTGATGGCAGGTCAGGAATACCACCCAATTGCCAACGAGGTTTTGTGCACCTCTTAAGACTTCCTAAGAGTTTAGTAAGTCCTTGCTTAATGGAGGCTTGTTTGCCTTCAGACTACTGTGCTGTTAGAGAATGCCCGTAGATGCTTCATTTATGCCTCTGTCTTTAGTACCAGCGACTACTTTGTCAGGGCATCTACATTTAGTAGTATATCACCTTTTTGCTTTTTAGTCTGCTGCTTTCTAACATTCAGAAGATTTGAAGGTTATCACATGATGTCGGATAACTAATCTTACTAAAACGTAATATTTTAAAATAGATATTTCTAAGTGCATAGGGTTTAGGAGAGGGTCTAGGCCATAGGAAATCGTATAGACTTTGTGATGACTTTTTCATAACTCTTAAAGAGTTGAGGATACATCCTGGATGATTTAGATAACCAAATTCTGACTACATATAAATAGAATATTACTAGAATTTGATGGTAGTTATATTTAAATGTTTCATGTCAGGGGCGCCTGGGTGGCGCAGTCGTTAAGCGTCTGCCTTCAGCTCAGGGTGTGATCCCAGAGTTTTGGGATCGAGTCCCACATCGGGCTCCTCTGCAATAAATAAATAAATAAAATCTTTAATAAATAAATAAATAAATGTTTCATGTCAAAATAACTATAGGCATATATTTTTTAAATTTAATAACAAAAAGAAAGAGAGACTTTCTTCATTCTTTCAAGCTGAGCCTCATGGAATGCTTGAATTTTGATTGGATCATTATGAATTCAGTTTTGCAGAATCAAAAGCTCAGTTTCATTAATTCAGCCCTGGTCAACCAAGGCTTGGAAGATTTATTCACACAAAGCAAACATATAAGAATGCTAATTTGTTAATTTATACAAATAAAAATATACTGGCCAAGGTGAACCAGAATACTCATGTCAGCTAATTAGGTATCTCTTTCCAGGAAGAAAGTTTACTTAATAAGAGTAAAGAGAGAGTTAAGGTAGATCAATTATTTTAGAGATTTCATCAAGCTGTGATAGCCTCATATACTGCATTAACCAGGGGAGTCTAATTATTGCATTTAGAAGCTATTTTGATGCAATGAAAGTTTCTTATTCATGTAACGGTCCAATGGAGGAATTCCTGACCTGCCATCTTTCCTAGGTGGTTCAGTCCCAAATAATAACTTAGAAATCCAGTCTTCCTCTTTCTTACGGCTCCACTGCTTCCTAGACCTTCAATTCCTCTGCTGGATCTTTGCATCTGAACAGAAGACAGAGGAAGATAATGGAGGGAGCAGGTCAAGAAGTGCATCTATGACTTCTGGCACAATTTGTGTCCATTTGTCAATCCCATGTTGCTACCTACCTGCAAGGGAGGCTAATAAATATAGTCCAGCTGTATACCCAGGAGGAAGAGAGAATAGTGTGGTAAATAACTAACAGATCTCTACCACATACACTGTTCTCTGTAGGAGGAAATCTGTTAAAAGATCTGGAATACACGTACCAGCTAAACTGTGTACCTACTTCCCTAGGCAGACTGAGACACACTGACAGATTTTCACTATCCAACTCTTCTTTGCAGTTATTTCTTCCCAATCACCAAAACCATCACCAGTGATAATCATTCACCATGGTAGCCAGGTTGCATTTTTCCAGATTTCTGCTTATTATATATTGTATATTAATACTACACCTTTCTTTTTAGGGAGATTGTCTAGGCCACTTGCTGAGATTTAGGAGGGACTCTGTAATTATTACTAACATAATCATTAATACTTTCTTAAATGATTTGTTGAAAATATTACCACAAATGTATAAACAAACCATTTTACAATAGATCATGTTAGTCTTGGTTTCAGAGATTAAAATTTTCTTCCTTGACCCTAAATTCTGATAGTGCATCCTACTAGAAATTTTTAGCTCCCCAAGTATAAATAGTGTGTCATTAGTCAAAAAGTACTACTCTTGTATTTTTCAGCATAAGTGATGCACAAAATTTAATAAGATATAAACTGTCATTTTACACTGAAAAATAATTTGCTTAAAGTATCAATGCAACAAAGCATCTACATCACTAAAGAAAAATGTTTCTTTCTCTAGAATTATCAAGTTATCACAAGAGCTGTCTAGCCGTCTAAAGTTTGTTATCATTATTTATATAAAAGAGTATACAGGCATATCTCAGAGATAATGTGGGTTGCTTCTACACTACCATAATAGAATGAATATTGCAATAAAGCAAGTCAAATGAATTTTTTGGCTTCCCAGTGCATAACATAAAAGTTATGTTTACTCTGTACTATAGTCTGTTAAGTGTGCAATAGCGTGATGTCTAAAAAACAATGGACATACCTTAATCCAAAAATACTTTATTGCTAAAAATGCTAACTATCACCTGAGCTTTCAGTGAGTCATGATCACTGAGCACAGATCAGCATAACAAATATAATGAAAATGAAAAGTTTGAAACATTGCAAGAATTACCAAAAGGTGACACAGAGACACAAAGTGAGCAAATGCTGTTGGAAAAATGATGCCAATGGACTTGCTCTATGCAGGGTTGCCACAAACCTTCAATCTGTAAAAAATGCAGTATCTACAAAGTGCAATCAAACAAGTTGCAATAAAGTGAGGTATGCCTGTAGTAAAGAACTGTTATGAGAGCTCTGTTATTGAAATCTATCTAGGTTGAAATTAAATAGCCCCTGGATGAAATTTTGAAAAAGTAATTACCCCTCTTCTCCACCATCTAGACAAGTAAAAGAAAAAAAAAGGAATTTTCTAGAAAGAACGCCTACCCAGAAAGAATTCATTCAACTCACTTATGCATAAAACTAGCAAGAAACAGAACAAGATGATTTATTAATTGAATGATAGGGTGTTCTGTGGCCATTCAATTTACGTTTTCACATGCAGGTATCCCCCGCTTTCTGAACGTTCAGGCTCTGCCTCTTCATTTTTACAAAAGACCAACATGGTCTGGTGATGGCTTTTTTCATAAAAATGAAAATGTTCTTTGGATTTCTTACAGTTAGAAAAAACAGGTACTAATGTAAGTCTTTTGTAAAAAACAAAGTGGAATTAACACAGTCTTAGAGTGTGGGAGATACTCCTCTTTTTATGCCATTTCAGCTTATGAAAGTTTTCACAGGAATGCTCTACTTTCATATAGAGGGGGAACTCTGTATAGAATACAAAATTGCAAGGTGTTTACAATATACTTTTAAATGAAAAGGATTATGAATCATGAAAACAGTAAAGTCCCATTCTGTGTATTGGGCGCATGTATTTGCACATATACGGAGGATACACACGCAGAACACAAAAACATTAACTAGTAGAGAGTACTTTTTACATTCTTCGTTATACTCTTCTTCTGTATTTTCCAAATACGTATTTGGAACTATAAGGAACACATAAGACTGTTACAATCAGAAAAACAATCAAAAGTAAGTGGAGAAACGAAAGGAAATACAATACGTGCTCCCATGTGCCGCCGGGAGTGGGCACCAGTATTCTAGTCCTACTTACTTCATTCTGTAACTAAACAACCCAACAGTATGTTGTTGTTAACAACTGTTGGGAAAGTAGCATGAACTTGGAAAGTCCATAACTACTGACTTCCTGGATCTCAGCTTCCTCATCTATAAAGTGAGAAAAATCACAGTAACTCTAGACAGGCTTAACTAGGTATATATAAAGCACACTGAAATACGGCAGTATTTAGATGGATTGCCAGGAACTTCTCAATGTTATTTATATTTGCCTCGCTATTTATAGAACCGTGGCATATCCCCTTTCATAATAATGAGGATAGCTACCATCTGTCGGACAAATAACTGTGTGACCAACACTTTACCGATGTTATCTTATTTAATCTTCACAACAGCCCTGTGAGGGATTTTTATCCCTATTTCCCTTATGGTGAATGAGGACACAGAGAGGTCAAGTGATTTGGCCAAGATCACACAGCTAGTTACTCACAGAGCAAGGGTTTTATCCTAGATCTGTCAGACTCGAAAGTTCATGCTCTTTTTCCTATAACATATGGCTCTGTGCTTAGCAAGAGGCTCTCCTCCAGATACAAACATTCAAAGTGTACGGTTGCCAAAAGATTAGCTTCCTTTCAACAACTTGTCCATGGGAGAATGACAAAGAAAGATAAATACTACATGAGAGAGGTAAAGGTTTATAATTTGTCAAGTACCTACTCTGAACATTCCTAAAAAAAAGTATTGTTTTGTTGGAGAGCTTACTCATATATTATGAAAAACTACTGTGTCCTGGATATCTTCCAAACTTTGTGAACACTTCCAGAATTTAAATCTTCTTTCCTCCCAAACTAACTCATCTGCCTCTACTCTGTAATGGCAACATCATTATTTATCCGATCGTGCAAGCCCATTTCCCCCTCCTCTGACCGTCCACATCAAGTAACAAAACTGACTGTTGATTTTACCCGTGATGTGTCTTGAAAACATCACCTTTTTTCTTTTTTCATTACCTCCACATTGAAGTAAGCCCTCATTCCTTCCTGCCTTAGATGATTACAGGAGACTAAAATCTTCCAATATATCTCTCGTAACGTCATCAAAATTATCTTTCTAGAAAGTAGACTTGAACGTATTATTTCCCTGCTTAAAAATCTTCTCTATCTAACCATCTCTCAGAGATGGACCCTTCACATGGCACATGGCTCTTGCACTCCAAAGCTCTAGAATTTATTTCCAGCCTTATCTTCCATCTTCCACTATCACATCCTTACACTGTGACTACATTAAACTATTTGAAACTTCTCAAATATATGAAGTTTTCCCACACTATTATTTAAATTGTATACTGTTCTTGGAAACAAGAGTGTATGAATTAAAAAATGTAGACGCAATGCTAACAAATGAATACCGGTTGTGTAGGAGCACAGCTATTATTTTAAGTGAATATTTTTTACCTCAAACAAAAGTCTCTGTTCCTTCAATGTTGAGCTTCTAAAATCTATATACCAGAGTCTTATGTAAATACTGGATGCTACTTTAGAAAGAGAGTTAATTTGGCAAATCCATTGCTGAAAAGCATTGATGTAATCAATTGAAATAAGGAAACAGAAGACTTTACAAAGATAAATAAAATTAGAAGACCAAGTATGACACGGATTACAAAATCAAGAATGTTGTATTTGGATTTCAGTTCTATTGCAAGCCTTCTTGACATTTTAAAAGCATTACTGATTCTCAAATCATTGTTTTGCTAGGCAATAGCCATTGCCATCAATTTGAATGTTGATTTTAATAAATAAAGTATTCTTTTAGATGTTTACATTTTTATCCCCTCCACAGGCTGCCCAATGAATATTCTTTGTGTAATTAATCCATCATGATTAGCAATATATGGATCACGCCCAAAAGCATGGACCTCTCTGTGTTTTGTCATTGTTTTCTTTTATTGAAGGATTGACAAGCACAGAATTATTTCACTCATTTGGCAAGCTTCTACCAGTAAGAAGTATAAGTCACAAATCACAGGACACTTATTTACATTGGTTATTCTTTTTCGGCTCACGCACTACAGTGACATTCTAAAATCAGGCATCTAAGTAAGAATTAGTCAAACTTGACTCCTTGAGCTGATATTTCTTTTCTTTTCTGCTGACCCTCTGGGCCTAATTTCTCTGTGTTTACAGTATATGCAAACATGTTTCTCATTAGTGTTTATTTACTACCACAGGAATCACTTTGAACTCTTCTAATCCTGCTGGAAATGTTTTTCTCAAAATAAACCCTGATCATATTGGGTTTTATCGTGTAAATTATGAAGTACCAACTTGGGAACAGATAGCTACCAATCTTTCCATCAACCACACGGTAAGAGTAGCAGTGCTTGTGAATTGTTTTATTTTTGTTCTAAGAACAGCGTCTTGATGATATTAATTTTTTCAACATGCATTCCTTTAGGAATTGTGCTGCTTACCTCTTTTTCTTCTTCTTTTCAGGACTTTTCTTCTGCTGACCGTGCAAGTCTTATTGATGATGCTTTTGCCTTAGCAAGGTGAGTTTTGGAATGAGATTGGACTATTTAAAATACTGTGGATTTTGTTATAAATCTCTTTTCTTGATGAATTGCAACGAAGTTTAAGCATTAATTATAGTTTAAAATATTCAAAGTCACTATTTATAACATTATTGTTTTCCTTAACTCTCCTTTTTAAAACTCACATAAGCCTCATAGCCAAAATACTGAAATTTGCTCTTAGCAGACACAGAAAAGCTCACCTACCCTATTGACTTTGAGTAGGGTTCGTCTATATCAGAGCCCTTGAGCTAATTAGGAGTGACATTTGCAAATGCTCAAAAGTGCACCTTCATAATTTGATTTAATAAAACGACAGTGTGTTTCATTAACTTACGTCTATGAGCCTAAGCCCACTCTATGAGTTTATGGCTAGAGTTGTCAACTCTTGTTCAGGTCATTAGGGTAAGAAGAATGAGACATGGTGCTCTAGGATTGATCAGAATTAAGGTACCGCTTAAAAAATTGGAATTTTTTTGTTTTCATGGCCTGAAGGTGACCTACACTTAGGAAAAAAAAAAAAGTCAACATAGATTAGGGAAATGAAGGGGTAGTAACCACAGTATCTTTGAGATTTTTTGTTTCATTTTGTTTTCAAGTAGTCTGACACCACTAATTCAACAGGTGTTTATTGAATTTCTGGTACTTCTGTAGGAGGTAGGGACACAACAAATGGGTTTTGTTGGCTTTATAGTGGCCTCATCCTAGATACGAGCAGGGTACTGAGAATGAGAGGCTACCTCCTCAAAAAGCCTTCAGTGGCCCCTTTGTCTGGGTTTGGGTGTCCCTTTCACGGGCCCCTGTGTTTCACCACAATATTATACTGTCATTTCTTATTAACTGTCCAGCTCACCTACCAAACTGCAAGTTATGTGACGGTAGGCACCCAGATCATGTTCCTGTTTATTTTATTCCCGGCTTCTAACTGTGACTGGCCCACGGCAGAAGCTCATTAAATATGAGCCGAACACATGTCTGAAGGATAGTATACCAGCACCAAAGGCATGGGAGAGCTATTTTCCACAGACTTCCTAGATGAGATACTGCAAGTTAGGAAGACTTCTTGACATTGTTTAAGGAGGGAATGGATAGGGTTACAAAACAGGCTCTGGAACGATGAAAATCTTGGTTCTGTAAAACCTTGAGTAAATTTCTCAACCACTCTCTGACTCGATTTCCTTATGAGTAAAATGGAGATGACCTTTTAAGACTCTTGTGAGAAATAAATGAAATAATGCACATAAAGCACCCCAAACCATGTCTGGCCTGTAGCAGGTGCTTAATAAAGTGTACCACTTGACTGTACCAGACACTGCGTAAGCCTGGGAAATTAAGTGGTAAAGGAAGATAATCAATATTTTGAAATAAAATAGAACCATTAAGAATTCTTTTGGGGGGAAACTCTCCTAGGAATGCATCATGACCTTTTCCAAAGCTTAGAATCTTGGCTGTTAGCAGTTACACAGAACTGCGATATCTTTATAATTTAATTCCCATCACAACACAATGCAGACAGTTCTTTTGGCTTTAAGAAGTAAAAGCCTCTTGAACAGGTCTCTCTGGGAAACTGTGTATAAAGCAAATAATTCACACAATTGAAAGACTTTCTCGCATTTGCTCAGCTCCTTGGCCATAGCCCCGTAAAATTTTGGAGAGATATGGGAAGGAAGAATGTGAAACTCATTTGAAAACCAAAAAACATGTAGAATCACACAGCAACAGATCTGGAAAATACCTGAGCTGTCACCTGAGCTATCACCTGAGTTATTCAGTTATCACCCAATTTCCTTCTGTAACATGTGAGGGAAACAGGACTCAGGGAAGTAGAGTCCACCAGTGTTGGCTACAGTCAAGTGCAGTTCACTCAGAAACTTTAGGGAGAAAAAAGGAGAAACATGTAGTTAAACAGTGTCTGTGGTAGGATAAGAATTTATGCAGTTCTACTCCGGTGTTCAAAAAGAAATCTCACCAACATGTTTCATAAGCAGGGCTAAAAGAGCACATCTAAATATAAACATATTCTTGATTCCCCTGTCCCCAAATTTGAGGAGTCAGTGTTCTTACTGCCCTGGATGAATACCCAGATGGGCACATGTGTTCAAGACAAGGAATAAAAATTCTCCCAGCTACTTCAAGTCCCCCAGACAGGCTCGGTGTCACTTTGAGCCCAGTCCAGTAAACCATCAAAGTTACCAACTTCACTTAAAGTTCTTCCCTGCCCCCACCACAGGCTGGTGTCAGGCTAGCCACCTGCAGTGGGCACGAGGTGCTTGATGTCGTCTCCATTTTGTTGCATGGAACCCCTACTGCTCCTCCCTTGCCAGGCTGCCTCTGACTCCTCCAGAGCTAAGGCAAGGAGAGCAGGGAGGGAAAGCAGGTGAAGGGAAGAAAAGGTCCTCACATGCTGTCTGCGTTTGGTCCTCTCTGAACTTTGAAGATGTTTAATTCATTTTCTTGTGTGCTGTTTTCATGGGGTATTTGCCATCCATACTCATTTTTACTGCTTAGAGTCTTTCTCTTGCAGTTCCTTGAGGTGGGTAAGTTGAAAATCTCTGAACCACATCTGGTCCATAGGCAGTATTCATATATCTTTTCCCCCACCGAAGTCTGGAAGGATGGGCCACCCCAAGCAGGCTTATCTCTTCACTCTGAGGTTAGAGCAGTAGTCTTTTATCCTTTAGTTTTCTCAGGGCATCAGACACCAGGCCACTGTGCCCCAAGCTCCACAACACAGGTAAAACTCTTCAAGTGGTTTCACTGAAGCCCCTTTTCCTAGGCTTGTTGTGAGGGAGAACCCTCCCGCATCCCCCTCTCCCCTGTGGGAGGAGAGCATTCACAGCACCCTGACAGCGCTCCTCCAAAGCTCTCTGTTAGAATGTCTCATTCTGCCCCTAGCTTCCCCAACCCCTGTAGTAGGCTGGTGATGGGTTATCAGCGAAGGATAACAAAAATCTGTCCTGACCATGTTGGTTCCGATTTGGGGGGCCTGCATCTTACTCTGGGGTTTAGGCCAACGGGCCTAGTTTGGAGGTTAGGCCAAGGGCCTTGCCAAAACAGAGACAGAAAGAATCCTTTTTTGTCTACCTGTTACAGTAGGGTTTTCCTTTTCAATAGCTTTGACTGTGCTCTGTAACCTGCTGTGTACTGAAGCCAGGAAAGAGGTGAGGAGTAACATAAGGGAAAGCAGAGAGCACTAGCTAACAAGCCCGTGGGTGGGGGCAGGGGTCTCCAGGGTGAGGAAAGAAGAGCAGAAAGGATGGCTTAAAAAGCCGCCTAAGCTAACGATCGGAACAGAATTTCAGCGCGGCTTCACACAGCAGTGGTTCCAATGATATCCAAGGCGAGGAGCAAGTTAGCAAATTACAGGCCACCAAGTGAACATCAGCCACACCAAGATTACAGACCTCTAGAGTCACTGGTTTTACCATTTTACAGGTGTTTGCAAAGGTAACTAGAGCACAACACAGAACTGGATAAGCAACTTCACCCTCCTACTGCCTGCCCCCACCCTCATGCTGCCTTTTAAAGAAAGGAGTAGAGTAATTGGAAAGAGTCCAAAAAGGACCTAGTTGTTTGCAAAACGACTGTTTTAAGCCACAAATCTGAATTTAATTGGCAAGTGAACACTGAGAAATGAGACACAATAGGGACTTTTTGAAATTCTCCACACCACCAAAGGCTTTGCTGGGGAACACGAGCACATGGGGTCAGCAGCATCCACCTCGGTACCTCTCCGAACTGTTTCCAATGTCCCAGTGAAGAGCGATGTTTGACAACACACTATGCTTAACTCAGCTTCTCTGAGGACTGTACCGTACTTCCGGGTCACACCCAGGGAAGCAAAAACAAACCCTTTGTTATAGGATTCCCCAACTTCCTGGGTGCCTCAGCCCAAGATAAGAGGGCAAGAATTCTCTCATCAGACTCATTTGTCCTCTTTTCCATCAAGTTTGGTGGGAACTTTCTTTAAGTTATAGCCTCCATTTTCTCCAGATAATAGGACAGTTCTATGATTTAAGTCATCAGGCTGGGCTTTTACTAGATTGATGGAAGATTTTCAAATAAAAAGAATGATTGGGATGCTTGGATGGCTCAGTCAGTTAAGTGTCAGATTTCAGCTCAGGTCATGATACCAGGGTCCTGGGATTGAGGCCTCCATGGGGCTCCCTTCTCAGTAGGGAGTCTGCTTCTCCCTCTCCCACTCCCCTTCCTCCCCACTCATGCTCTCTCTCTCTCTCTTGCTCACTCTCTCAAATAAAAAGAAATTCTTTTAAAGATTTTCTTTATTTGAGAGAGAGAGGGAGAGAGAAAAAGAGCACGAGTGAGGGAGAGGGGCAGAAGGAAAGGGAGAAGCAGACTCCCCACTGAGCAGGGAGCCTGACATGGGACTCAGTCTCAAGACTCTGGGATGATAACTTGAGCCAAAATCAGACCCTTAACCAACTGAACCACCCAGGCACCCAAAAAATCTTTAATAAAATAAAATAAAATAAAATAAAATAAAATAAAATTCTTAACCATATCTGGCTTTCAGAACTGCTGTATGCCTATGGATTTAACAAATGGAGTTTGAGACTCAAAGTTGCATACCAATGCTGTCTTAGGTTGAGCTCCCTAGAAGCAGAGTATGAAATGCAGTTTCATGTGCATGTAGTTTATTGAGAGAGTACTCTCATGAGGTAGGGAGTATGAAAAACAGGATGGGGCAGGGATAAAGAGCTGAGCCATGATACGGTCTCAGATGGAGTCTAGCTTTGCCAGATTCCACTAGAAAGCTATGAATTATGCCGTAGAGTGTGTCCAACTTGAGGGAGGCAGGCTGGCTTGTTGCCTTCCTGAATCAGAGAATTAATGTCCAGGCGTGGGGGATTACATTACCTCTTAGGCAAGATGGATATATTTGGCTAAGGGCTGTTCTCTGAAGAAGGTGGCAGCTGTGAGCCAACAGCGCTGTTAAGGGATCTGAGAAGGGCACTATACATGTCTTTGTTCTCAAAACCAGGTCTTCACATGTGGTCCCACCAGTATCAACACTGCCTAGGAGTTTGTGAGAAATGCAAATTCTTAGGCCCTACTCCAAATCTTCTAAATCAGAAAATCTGGGGGGGGGGGGTCTGAGAATATGTTACTTAATGAACTTTTCAGGTGTTACTGATAGATGCTCAAATTTGAGAATCATAGTTCTAAATGATACTGTTCTTCCTCTGGAGAATCAAATACCAGGAGGAGCTACAGAGTAACATAATTGGTGGGAAATGAAAAGTGCATCAGCTAAGTTTTCGAAATGTTATCCCTATAATAACCAGCAAAAATTCACTCCCAGTCCAATGTTCTGACCATATGATTCAGACTTAGAGAAAACAAGTGATACCAAAATGGAACTATTGTATCAAGCATGTTGGAAAAATAAGGGTATAGGATAGGATATTGATTTTCAATGTTTGAATACAGAGTATTTCCTCAGAACCTCTGACTTTTGGATAATTGGATTCTCTTCTTACTTCTACTTACGCTACCTAATTAGCCAATTCTTCTGGCCCTGGTAACTCAGACCCATTCCTTCTAATCTTTTCACCTACCTAAAATGTACAGACCACTTCGTTTCTGACCAAATGGTCATTTTTCCTAAACTTTCATTATTCTTGTTGCTAAACCGATCCTCAGAGCAACAACTATTCTTCAGAAACACCTTAAAAATCACCAGCTGGACATAGTTGTTGCTCCATCCACCAGGGAAAATAGGGAATCATTAAAATTAGAAAATTCTCGAGTTTCAAATATCAACACAAAATTTTATAATTTTTCTTACTAAACAAGCAAACATTCTCAATAAAACACTCCATTTCTCAATATTATTTGTGTTTTTATTAAGGAGGCTGCATGCTCCAAAATATAATGATTAGGATCTGAGGAAATAGAGGAAATCAGCTCTCTGAACTGAAAACAAACTATCATATCTCATTAATACAAATCAAATGAGGCGAAGATTTTCATTCTTATCTACCTGTCCAATACTACTAGTTCATCCTCAAATCGAACTCTTGGAGAGAATTCAAGATATAATTACAAATACTTTCAAATGTAATAGCATTCAATGCATCAGGATTACTAATTCAATAATTCAAAATTTATTATTTAATTTAAAATTTCAAAATGTAATTTGAAAAGACAGAATTCCCATCTAAGGTTCTTTTTAGGGGCACCTGGGTGGCACAGTCGTTAAGCGTCTGCCTTCGGCTCAGGGCGTGATGCCAGTGTTCTGGGATTGAGCCCCATTTCAGGCTCCCCCGCTGGGAGCCTGCTTCTTCCTCTCCCACTCCCCCTGCTTGTGTTCCCTCTCTCACTGGCTGTCTCTCTCTCTGTCAAATAAATAAAATCTTAAAAAAAAAAAAAACCTAGGCTAAATTTTGAGGCATAATAGATTTCTGAGAACAGTATTTCAAAAGGTTCTAGCATTCCTTTTAAGGAAGAAAAAACTGGATTCTTTAAACTTTGAAATGTCAATAGAAACTTCAAATTTGTGGAGGAACAAAATCCACTTTTGTTTATCAATGTTGTTTGAAAACGTATGAAAAAGGAAATGTTTTAATGAGAAAAGCTCAATTGGAATGTTTTAAACATTCATAATTCATGAGTACTGTTATGTTTCCTCTTCATATCAAATGTAAATAATTTCAGTAAGATATAATTATCATGGTGCATTTGTATTTTTTTCTTATAAAGTATTTTTTAAAGATTTATTTATTTATATATTTAGAGAGAGTGGTGGGGCAGAAGGAGCCGAAGACAGAGAAACTCAAGCAAACTCCTTGCTCAGCATGGAGCCCAACGTGAGGCTCGATCCTACAACTCTGAGATCATGACCTGAGCTGAAATCCAGAGTTGGACACCTAACCAAATGAGCCACCCAGGCGCCCCACATTCGTATATTGTAATCGGCTGGTGTCTATTCATCGATATTAACCATAGCTAAATGGCTTTTGTTTTATCCAGAATTTTGCCTCAGCAATTTTTCAAATGTACTTTTTAATGTTCTGTCTTCCTCCTTACTATTGAATATATGAAAGTACTAAGGCATCATTGTGAACAAACCTTTTTGATTGGGTCCTCCAAAATAAATGTATTTTCTTGATTGCTTCACAGAAGGATTCTCATTAACATTGAATTCTGTGATTTCCATATTAGTACTTTTAGAAAAATGAGTACTAGTCTATGGTTGGGTTTTTTGGTTTTGGTTTTGTTTTGTTTTGTTTTTTTAGTGTATGGTTTTTAATTAATGGGTTTTTTTCTCTCCCTTAGAGCTCAACTTCTAGATTACAAGATGGCTTTAAACTTGACCAAGTATCTCAGAATGGAAGAAGATTTTTTACCGTGGCAGAGAGTGATTTCAGTCATAACCTATATCATTAGCATGTTTGAAGATGATAAAGAGCTATACCCTGTGATTGAGGTGATGTTAATGCTCTATCTTATGACAGTAAAGGTGCAGCAATGAGAAGAATAGGGAAGTTGCTGAGACAAGGAGCTTCTGAGAGACACAAAAGCACATCTGGGTGCCAAGTGAAATTAAAGGAAGGTACAATGACATGGCTAGTCAAACTAAAGAGATACTATCTCTATTTTTTTTTAACTTGAAATGTATCAGCATTTCTGGTGCAGTATACCACCTAACGATATATTTTAGTGTTAGAAAGAACACAAGAACTAATATTTTAGTTACAATAGACAAGATACTCACTAGATCTTATTTTCAATGGATTTATCAATGTTAAATGAATTTATTCTTACTAAAACATAAGTTTGATACCATTATATTTTTGATACCATTGTATTTCCTTGTTCTTGCTGCTGTTAGTTCCGCATTGAGATTTTATTACAGAATAGTCATTCTAAATACTTTGCTTTGGGGTTTCTGCAGCACTTTGGTAGGACACTTGCAATTTTAAGGAAATGCTGGATTCAAATCTCTAGCTCTTCTACTTACTAAATGAGAGAATTTGGACAAACGATTTAATATTTATGAGTCTTCATTTCCTTTGTACAGTAGGGATGTCGGCACTTCCCTGTCTATAGCAATGAGACAGTATAGATCATATAAAATAAATACGCTTTGTAAATCCAAAGGTGGTATACATATATTAGTTTTCACTATTGTTATTTCAACAATACTTGATTAATCTTCTTATTGCAGTAAGTATGTTAGGTGTTACTCCATTTCTTACAAATGTTAACTAAAAAGTAGAGGTCAAAAGGGGCTTACCCAAAGTTTTATTAAACTTTATTAAACATTAGAGAATGATCCAGGATGTTCTTATCTTCAGAATTGAAGCAAATTTGCCATGTTTCCTAAGGAGAGGCCCAAAATTCTCTGAACTAGTAGGAAAGAAGATTACAACAGGGGGCTGTAGATTATAATAAATAAGAAACTGTTGATAAATAGTAAATTATGACTCATTGTATATGGTGCTTTTATTTCAGGAATACTTCCAAAGTCAAGTGAAGCCCATTGCAGATCTTCTGGGATGGAATGATGTTGGAGACCACCTTACAAAGTTATTTCTTACATTTTTAAAACTAATTTTCATTTAATATTTGTGTATGTTAAAACATGTTAAAAAGTGCTCACGGCCCCAGTTTTGTGTGTATTTGTTTTTTAAGGTTACTCCGTGCCTCCGTGTTAGGGCTTGCATGCAAAATGGGAGATCAAGAAGCCTTGGAAAATGCTACCCAATTATTTCAGCAGTGGCTAAGTGGGACTGTAAGGTGACTGTTCATGTGTTCATTTCTAGAGGACTTCAAACTTAGAAATGAAGAATTAAAATCTCTGAAACACTGTTTCTTCTTCTAGGCTTCCTGTAAATCTCAGGCTTTTGGTTTATCAGTATGGAATGCAGAACTCTGGCAATGAGACTTCATGGAACTATACTCTTGATCAATACCAGAAAACTTCATTAGCTCAGGAAAAAGAAAAACTGTTGTATGGATTGGCATCGGTGAAGAATGTTACTCTTTTGTCAAGGTAAGTTTTTTTTGTTGTTGTTTTTTCTGTTCATATGAGTGGCATTTGATGGTTTATGTGTCACTGTCACTTTAAGATGCGAATTAAAGTAGGATACATTTCCAAGAACATCTATTAAATCTTATTTTTCCCGGCAAGAAACAAAGTATCCATGTAAGAGTGGAATAAAGACATGTAATCTCATATGAAAATATTCTGGGAGTAGGCAGTTTCTAGTTGTGAGCAGTGGTTCAACATTTTCATTCAGGACCTGGGGTGTTTCTCTTTCTGTTCTGCCATCCTCGCCATGTTGGATGTCTTATAACCTCTAGAGCTCCAAATATTTTTGTCTTCGCAAAAATATGTTCAGTGAAAGAAGAACACGAACAAAAGAGTTCCTCCTCACAAAGCTTTGTCTTTTATGCTTAAAGGTGGGTTATCTCCGCTTCCCCTAATAACCAGAACCGGATCACACTTGATCGTTCTGGGTTATGCTCTAGGTCTACTACTGGATCATTTGCCAACAGGATGTTCTTGAATTCCTTTGACTGATTTGGGCCATCATCATACTCTGAGCCTGGGGTAGGAGCCTCCCTACTTCCCTAGGATCAAGGATACCTTGACCCAAGCCCAGAACAAAATTGGTTTCTGTGAGCGGAGAAGGAGTATGTGCCACAATATGCATATCACGAATCTTCTGCCACGGTTATTTATTGCATTTACTTAGCCAACACTTACGATGTCCTTTCTATGTGTAAGTATATAAATTGTGGGAATAAAAATGAATAAGGCGTGACATCTATCCTTGAGAAACTTATAGCTCATGAGAGAGACAGAATATAAATAGGAAATTACGATGTAATAACCAATTTATAAGGACTACTGCAAGCAAAGCCAACAATACTCCTTCACCATCTTGCTTTGGGGTAGATGTCAATTCTGCTCTTCGCCCTAAAATAGTCTATCAAGAACTTGATCATTTTTCCATGATTTTCCATTGATTCATTGATCCATTATTTTGATGGCACTGTGCTGATCATCTGATGAGAAAATTAGCAAGTGTTTACATGCCTTACTAAGACTCTTGTGAATTAGAGGTTGAGTGATAAATTACACAAAAATTCAGGACTACCAGTAAAGTGCAGTTTCTGGAAATTCAGTGGTCTAGAGTACGTCATGATATTCCCTCTAGGTACAGTCATGGCATAGAGTTAATAAAAACCTATTGATTTGGTCACGTAATTTATCTTGGACTGCTTTCCATTAGACTGTAATTATAGCTAATTAATCTAACCATATAGGTTACTTTAGAAGGTTGTTTCTTACAATCTAGGGAAGGACAAATAAGATGTAACTTTTATCCTTTAGAAAATAAAAGTATAAGTACTTTCCCTTAATTTACTGGCTCTTTGTTTTTTAGTTCAGGGGGATAATAGGTAAGTGGGTGAAGTGCTTGTATACAATAAATTCAATTAATTTTTTAAAAGTTAATAGTTAACATTTTGAATTGTTTTTCTATTTGTGTTTTCTTAGGTATTTAGATTTTCTCAAGGACCCAAACCTTATTAAATCTCAGGATGTGTTTACAGTCATCCGATATATCTCATACAACAGCTATGGGAAGTACATGGCCTGGAATTGGATTCAGCTCAACTGGGAATATCTAGTCAACAGGTGGGATAATCAGATAATGGCTTGTTGTTCTCTTTGTTTGATACCATCGATAAGTTCTTTCTTTTTCTCTTTGCTGTACTTTCTCTGACATCTATACAATATCTGGAATGGCATATTATTAGAAGTAAAGGATCATGGTATTTTCTTTCTAGGGAAGCAATAGACTAGTTAATTTTAGGCCTAATTCTTTTTCTGGAAAATGTTGTTTCCAACTGATCTACAGAATTCTGAAGCCTGGAGAGATACCTAAATTGCATTATTTTTAGTTTGGTTAAAACAAGTTAATATAACTCTCTCTGTTGTGTTAGCACCTAGTATAATGTCAGGCACATATTTAATTCTCAAGATTTAATGAAAACTAAGTGAGTTTCTGGACTTAGGTTCAAACTGGAACCTTATATCTTACTGAGCTTATATGGGTGATAATATTTATCTCTCTTGAGCAGATAATTATACTTTAGGTATTAAAGGGACCTATATTTTCCAGGCAATAGCAATTTTAAAATGGGAAGAAGAAAGGACAAGAGAGGAAGAAATCAAACTAAAGAGATGCTTTCCCAAATTTCTTATTTCTGCAGCCCCATTTAGAAGAAATGTTGCTATTCTTGGTCCTAATCCTCTAAATTTAGTGGTTATTCCCATTAAATTTTTTTTTCTATGGAATATAAAATGCATATAGATGATATATCCCAAATAAATGTGTAAACATTGACAAAAGACCTTTATTGTCTGTAATCCCCATACCGCGAAACAGGCCCTGTTATCCTCTCCTAATCTCTCCTGTTTTCCCATCAGCACTACCTCATTGATAATGACTGCCTTATCAGAAATACTAACTATGAAGATAACTTTTATTTCTGTTCTCTTTTCTACCCCACAATTCACCAGGCTGCCACTAGGTTCATTCACATTTCTCATCCTTCTGAGATCCAGATTATATCTTATTATCTTATTATAACTTATTATATCTTTCAACTAAGATACCCTACATTGCTTTTGCCTATTTGTGATAAAGTTTTGCCTTTTCTGTTCTTGCTGTGATTGAGTGTAACTGCTCATCTGTCTCTATAAAAATTGACTGGTGTGTGTGTGTGTGTGTGTGTGTGATGCTTTGTCCATCTGTTTATAACTTTTTCAATGAAATGCATGACTTAGAATTAATAAGTCTTCCTATTGGGAACATGTTGTTATCTGGAGGTAACCCTTCATGTTATGCAACCTGGTACCTTTCATTTGCTTAATACATGCCTAGTGACATGTAGTGAGTATTTTGTTTTAATCAAAAAGACTATAAGTCTTTCATTTTTTTGGTACATGCTGCAGGAAACCTACGCAGATGAAGAAAAATGCTTACTTTTGAATTATTGTAAAAAACTAAATAAATAATGTTCCATTTTGCATAATAAAATGGCAATTCCCTTATTGTTTATTAAATATAAAGTACTTTTCAAGGCCTATTTGAATAGTTCTGGTGTGATTTATTTAAGTAATACATTTTTCATTTTAAAAAATTAGTTCATTGTTGTGCCTCTTAATAAGAACTAGAAAAAAGAGGTGTTATTTTGTCATAGAAGTCATAAACATCTGTTCCTAAAATAAATTTATTAGACCTAATCTTGAATTTAAAAAAAATAATAAATTGATGTACTATTTCCAGTGCCAGTTCCAAAACCCTTGCCCAAGGCTTTTAATATTTCTTCATAGTCTAATGATCTAATTCTCATGAGGTATTATTTCACATAGCCTCAAACATAAAATTATATTACAACCACATGTTGGACACAAAAATAACGCCCAATATTAATTATGGTTAGTTTGAATAAATAGAATTTCCCTGCTAAAATTGGATAGGATGAATTAAACAAAAATGAGCAAACTTTACACAAATATTTCCAAACTCTTGAATATTTTCCAGAATCCAGAATGAGTGATTTTCCTGCCTAGGTTCCCGAACAATTTATTGTCATCCTAAAATAAATAAGCTGCTTTTTTTTTATAAAGGGCTTTGTCATGTGATTTATATGACGACTGATGGCCACATCATTAATACCCTTTCTAGTTCGAGACTTAATCAAAACGTTCCAAAGATACTTCTGCAATTAGTCTTTGCTTTTATTTATCCCAGTAAGGTCTTAGATGAAACCGTGAATGTGAATGAACTCAGCAAGTCAGTAGTGTGGTGTGCTAAGGTTTGATTTTAATTTATGACTATGGTTGAAAATTAAGTCAATGGGACATGACTGAAACCATTTAAAGACTGCCTCATAGACAAAAAAATTTAGTAAGAATTTAATTAAAAGCTTTATGTGCATTGAAGTAATTTCTTTTGGATAATATGATAATACTTATGTAAATATAAGTCCAAGAAGATGATCATTATATAATATTATTTTTTAACTATTTAAGATAAATCCTTATTTTAGTTTTAAAAGTAATTAATATGATAAATATACAGCAAGTTTCCCTTTAAATGTTACACTTTTTATGATATGGGTTTATTGAGATAAACGTATTTTGTTCTTACATTTTTAGTATTTATACAGATAGTTTCAGTCTTTATTCAATCTATTCATTGCTAATTCCCCAAAATATCCTTTAATTTGTAGTCACTAAGAAAAAAATTTACTATTAACTTTGCCCATTTTTCCAACCCTTGCTAATACTGAGAGGTGTCTTTAGAAATATCCTTGCTAATGAAAGACCTAAACATGAGACAGGAAATCATCAACATCCTAGAGGAGAACACAAACAGCAAGCTCTTTGACCTTGGCCACAGCAATTTCTTCTTAGACATGTTGCCAGGGGCAAGGGAAACAAAAGCAACAATGAACTACTGGGACTTATCAAGATAAAAATCTTCTACAAGGTGAAGGAAACAATCAACAAAACTAAAAGGCAGCCTTCTGAATGGGAAAAGATATTTTCAAGTAACATCTGATAAAGGGCTAATATCCAAAATCTGTAAAGAACTTATCAAACTCAACACCCAAGAAACAAATAATCCAGTTAAGAAATGGGCAGAAGATATGAACAGACATTTTTCCAAAGAAGACACCCAGATGACTAACAGACTCATGAAAAGGTGCTCAACATCAGTCATCATCAGGGAAATACAGATCAAAACCGTGATGAGGTACCACCTCACACCTGTCAGAGTGCTAAAATTAACAACACAGGAGAAAATAGGTGTTGGCAAGATGGAGAGAAAGGGGAACCCTCCTGCACTGTTGGTGGGAATTATTCCTTTCTGAACTGTTGGTAGGAATGAAAAGTGGTGCAGCCACTCTGGAGAATAGTATGACAGTTCCTCAGAAAGCTAAAAATAGAACTACCCAATGATCCAGCAATTGCACTACTAGATATTTACTTAAAGGATGCAAAAACACACCTTTGAAGGATGTCTATAGCAGCATTATCAACAATAGCCAAACTATGGAGAGAGCCCAAATGTCCATCAACTGATGAATGGATAAAGAAGAGGTGATATATATATATAGAGAAAGACAAGTACCGTATGATTTCACTCACATGTGGAATTTAAGAAACAAAACAGATGAACATTCAGGAGGGGAAAAAGGGGGGGGGACAAATCATGAGAGACTCTTAACTATAGAGAACAAACCGAGGGCTCATGGAGGGAGCTGGGAGGGGGATGGGATAGATGAGTGATGCGTATTAAGGAGGGCACTCGTTATGATGAGCACTGGGTGTTATGTGCAAATGATGAACCAGTGAACTCTACTCCTGAACCAATACTAAACTGTACGTCAGCTAACTAGAACTTATAGAAAAAAAGAAATATCCTTGCTAATTGAGTGTATAAAAACTGATATCTCATTTTAAATTATAATCCTTTTATCCAGTAAGTATTGTATAACATCTACTATAAGCCTGGCACTGTGCTTGACATTGAAGATATAATAGAAACAGACTTGGATCTCTGTCATGGACCTTAGGGTCTGGTAATGGAGACCAATATTAATTAAAGAATCACACAAATACATGTACACTTCAAACTGTAATAATTACAAATAGAAGAGGTTCCAGTCACACTGAAAGAGTGTAAAAGGGAAACTGACCAAGTCAAGAGAATTTGGACATTAAGGGCTTCCCTAAGGAAGTGAGGGTTGAACTGAATTCTAAAGGAAGAGCAGGAGTTATTTAGGTGAACAGGAGGTGAAGCATTCCTGGCCGAATACCTTCTATCAGAAAAGAGAAAAGAGGAGGGGCAACCTTTGCAGGGTCAGTTAAGATTTGGGCTGTTGTTATAAGGGCAGTGCTAAATCACTAAAGGGTTTTAAGTAAGAAAGTGAAATGATTGATTTTACTTTGAAAAGAAAACTCTGGTAGTAAAGCACAGACCTAAATGGGGACCAGAGTGAATTTGGAAAAGCAGTTAGAGAGCTATTAGCAGTCCCAACAAAAGATAGTGGTAGACTGGACTCTGGATATAACAATGAAAATGAAGAGGTAAGAACAACATTAGAAATAGGACAGAAGTGAGGTGACAAGTATAATGCCTGGATTTCTAGAAAAGATAAGGGAGAACAATGAATTCAGTTTTCTATTTATGATGCTTTTGAGTCTCTTTTGAGATGTTGAAGTGAAGATTATTTCAAGGAAGTTATAGTCCCTTGTCAAATGCTACTTAAGGTTTGAGTAAATCCAAGACAGAAAAATGCCCATTAGATTTATTGGCATAAAAGCTATTGGTAACTCTAGGGGCTCCTGGGTGGCTCAGATGGCTAAGTGTCTGCCTTCGGCTCAGGTCATGATCGCCAGGTCCTGGGATGGAGCCCCATGTCAGGCTCCCAGCTCAGTCGGGAGTCTGCTTCTCCCTCTCCCTCTGCCTCTCCCCCTGCTGTGCTCTCTCTGCCTCTCTCTCTCTCAAATGAATAAATAAAATCTTTTTTTTTAAAGATTTTATTTATTTATTAGACAGAGATAGAGACAGCCAGCGAGAGAGGGAACACAAGCAGGGGGAGTGGGAGAGGAAGAAGCAGGCTCATAGTGGAGGAGCCTGACGTGGCGCTCGATCCCATAACGCCGGGATCACGCCCTGAGCCGAAGGCAGATGCTTAACCGCTGTGCCACCCAGGCGCCCCTAAATAAAATCTTTTAAAAAAAGAAGCTATTGGTAACTCTAGAAAGAATTTTTCAGTGGAGTGATGGTGGCAGAACCTAAATTGAATCAAAGTAATAAATCAATCACTGGAGAGGAAATGAAGATATTAAATGTAGAGAACTCTCTCGAAGAGTTTGACTATGAATGGAGAGGTGAGAAAAAGGATATTAAGAGAGATGCCAGATCAAGGAAGAGAAATTTTTTTTCTTTGTGGAAGATAGTTTTAATATGTTTAATATATTTTAAAGCTGATGAGAAAGACCCAGTGAAGAATGAGAGATTAAATATGTAAGACAGAAAAGATTCTTTTAAAAATAAAATTTTTAAGAAA
This sequence comes from Ursus maritimus, assembly GCF_017311325.1. Lineage (NCBI taxonomy): Eukaryota > Metazoa > Chordata > Mammalia > Carnivora > Ursidae > Ursus > Ursus maritimus. The sequence goes on from NW_024423453.1 coordinate 5,943,198, forward strand.
GTGGGAGAGGGGTGCCTGAGTGGCTCAGTCGGCTAAGCGTCTGCCTTCGGGTCAGGTTATAATCCTAAGGTCCTGGGATCAAGCCCCTCATTGCGCTCCCTGCTCAGTGAAGGGGCTTGCTTCCTCTCGCTCTGCCTGCTACTCTCCCTCCTCGTGCGCTCTCTGTCAAATAAATAAATAAGCAAAATCTTAAAAAAAAAAAAAAGAGAGAGAGAGCTAGTGGGGAGAAATTGGAGACAATGCACAGATGATAGAAGAAAAATAGGTATCTTTGTATGTTTGTAAACTAAAAGATATAGGAGTTACTATGCATTTTCTCTGTAAATTAGAAGACAAAGTCATCTTTGTTGAAGAAGGAGGGAAGCAGGAAGATGTCTGGAGGTTGGAAGAGAGTGAAAAACTTGAAAAAAGTAATTCAGGGATTAAGAGAATGAACTGACCAGGGTAATGTAGGAGGACTGTCAACATGGAGGGTCCATTTAAGATTGGTACTCACGAATTTGTCATGAAACCTTTTGGAAAAAGTTGGGTGACCTCCCTGGACAGATTAGCAAACACAGAGGAAATGGGCAGTTGATTTCATCCAAAACTGAAGTTTTGCTAGAAACAAGTTGTTGAACTGTAAGGGAGTTTACGGCTTAGGAAAAAAAAATGTTATTGAAAGTGGCATACCATGAAATCTAAACTATATAAGGAAACAATGCAAGAAAAGGAAGAGCTGATGGTCCAGGAGAAAGTAAGGATAGGGATGGTCAATGGCCCAGAAATCCAGATAAAGTCAGAGAATGGTCATAGTGAAAACTGACAGGTAAATTTTATCATGGAGGGTGCATGAATGAACAATTTTAGAGACAGTGTACTTATGGATGATCGCAAGGTATGATCATGGGAATTGGCGGCCAAGGTAAAGATATCATTAAGAATGAGAATGTAAAGAAACTAAGGAGCTGAGATGTTGTATTTGTCATCGATGTGGACCTTGAAATCACAGCTTGGAGTAGAGAGAAAGACTAGGAGTCAGGTGCATAAATTAGATGAGGGGGGATAACTAGCAGGAACAGAGGTTTTTAAAAAGAGTGGAGAAATAATGGTCTGTAATCCACAATGGGAGAATGAGCACATTAACTCCATTTCTGACCTGCTTTTCTGAAGGATGTGGGAAAATAAACATTATCGAAATGAGAAGAAATATTCCCTGGAAAGGGATAGTTCCAGAAGGCTAGGTGGAAGGGATCAAGAGATTGGGAGATGTCGGAGTCTGTCAAGGGCGAGGAAGTACAGCATATACATTATTGGGACAGCATTGAGAATAGACGCCTCAGAGTCTTATATTTGGGATAATGACTGATGACATTAAGTAAAGGGAAACTGCTTACGTTAGACTACTAAGACATGAAAGAGGAAAGACATGGTGAATTTCAATTCAATGGTGTCTGTTTTAAGAGTGAGCACTGGACCTAGTTCACTGAAAATCATGGTTAATTATTAGAACATTTCCTGTTTTTTCCCATTGGTACATTTTCTCTTTATGTTTCTTTTGCAAACTGCTGATTCATTTCTTTGATAATTTCACATTGGCATATTTCTCCCTTTTACCAATTGGTAAGTGTTCTTTGTATAGTGAAAATATTTGCTCTTTTCACAATAAAAAAATGAATTTTGACTTAATTTTATGAGCTTTTTAGTACAAAAATTTTAAAAACACACACAACAAACTTTATTAGCTTTTATCTCCATGGCTTCTGCTTTTGTTATGTGATAATTTTTAAATGTAAAGTTTCTTCTTCTGCTGTTTACCTCTCCTACAGCAATATGTGTTCTTTATCCTTCCACGGCATTCCGGTGGTTCAAAGTCAATACATACTTCTTGTGGTTGTTTTTCTCACACTGTGATTGGTTGCAATGAGATTTTTATCTGTAACACAATTATTTGTATTATGGTCTGTTAGAAAATTTCTGATTCTTGCTCTTTAAGAGAGAAAGTACGACAGGGACAAGAATAGAGTATCATCTCTAAAGTCTTATCTTTGCACTTAGCTTCAAGTGTCTTTGCGTAGCCTAATATGGATCATATAGGCTGATACAGACAAATACAGTATGCAAGTAGCTAATAAAGCTTTTTGAAGGAAGAATAAATAGCTTATGTTCAAATTTCTGTACCTGTGGTAAGATGCATGGAGGATTTATCAGGGTAAAGGTGACTAGAGCTACTCCGCTGTATGGGAAACACAGAAATGCAGCAGCTTAAAGGACTTACACAATTATTTCTCACTCATGTTAGTCTACTGAAGTGAGCACTCCAAATTGTTAAAGCGTTCTGCCCCATAAGGCCTAGGACCTTATCCTGTCGGTGTGGTTGAAGCTTGGAAGAAGGGGAGAAAAAACCAGAAGTCCAAGGCAAGCAATTTTCCTTGACTTAAGCAAGGAGGCAGAGAATGAACGTGGCACTTCTGCTCCTGTTCCGCTGATAAGAACAGAGCCTCCCGTCTGCACGTAGTTGTGAGGGAGGTGGAGAAATGTAATCTCTATCTGGGTTCTCATGTGTGCAGGATAAAAGAACAGATTGGGGGAGTCCCACCAACAGTCACCACATCTGGGATGGTGTTGTGGCTCTGTATACAAAAGGGCTGAAGGATGTACTAAGATTTTTCCTGTAATAGAAATTTTAAATTAAATGTGTTTACTTACTGTGCTTTGGTTACTTTAAAAAAAAATTACTGTTTTTTTTTTTTTTAAGATTTTTATTTATTTATTTGACAGAGAGAGAGGCAGCCAGCGAGAGAAGGAACACAAGCAGGGGGAGTGGGAGAGGAAGAAGCAGGCTCCCAGTGGAGGAGCCTGATGTGGGGCTCGATCCCAGGACTCCGGGATCACACCCTGAGCCAAAGGCAGACGCTTAACGACTGAGCCACCCAGACGCCCCTAAAAAAAAATTACTGTTTTTAAAAACCCACAAAATCAAAAGGAAATGTCCATGTCTAGAGAAAGGATTTAAAGTTCGAGGCACTTATATTCCCTCTTACTTCCTGAAATTTCTCTCCAGGTACACTCTCAACGACAGAAACCTTGGCAGGATTGTCACAATAGCAGAACCTTTCAACACTGAACTACAGCTCTGGCAGGTATGAAGTTAAATCCCTCTATACTTGTCTGGGAAGAACAGAATCAAACTTTTTTTTTTTTTTCAAATGGAAATGGTGTTTTCTCTATTCAGATCTCAGACGACAAGGAGAAAGAAATAATTCTTATATCTAATTAAATGTAGACCTATTTTTTCTAAACTGAAAACAAATCAAATAACCAAGAAACAAAGTGTAAAAGTTGAGAAAGCTAAGGCCTTAAAAGGCCTAGAAGGCTACGTGAGACCTTTCAGCTTACCAAAGTGTGGACGGTATGTCTCCCCTGTCCTCGTAAATGTAACCTAGAATAAGATAGTCACGATTTGATTCCTTTCAAAATTCATAGTTTTGGAATTCAAAGACATTTAGGTTTCAAATATCTCAGTTCCAGGGGGGAAAATGCTTATTAATATTGGAAAATTGAGATTGTATGAATTTTCCGTATATTACATTGGAATGTTAACATTCTTCTGAACAAAATAATTCTTATTTTTATAAGTGGCAGACACTACTATGATTGACTTTGGGGGAGGATTTTGGAAGAAAGACAAAAGAGAGAACCAAGGTTAACAGAGATGTTATTATGAGGCCTTAATAAGGCAACTGAAAGTGTATGAAAATATTCCCAACTGCTGAAGTGAAAGGCTAAGCAAAGCCCACATCCCACAGATCGGGTTTTCCAGGGACCATGCTGGTGAATGCACAGAAAATAGAGAAACAGCAGGAGTACAGAGGGGCACGCAGCCGCTAGTGCGCTGCTGTCCTTCCCCAAGATGGCAGAGCCTCTCTGGACCCGACATGCTGCCAAAAGTCCAAACGCCATGGGTAATGATTGCCAATCTGAGAGACGGGCTCAGTCTCAACGATGCACCAGGACATGTAACTCACTGCTGTGCAATGATAATGAATTTCCAGGGACGAAAGAAACAAATCCAGTTTGTAGATAAAAGCCTTGAAGACTAACTGGGCTGAAAATGACTTTCTTAATTATTTCCCTCTCTTTTCTAGATGGAGAGCTTTTTTAAAAAATATCCAGATGCTGGAGCAGGAGAAACACCTAGGGAGCAAGTGCTGGAAACAGTGAAGAACAATATCGAGTGGTTAAGGCAAAACAGAGACACCATAAGACAGTGGTTTTTGGATTTACCTAGGAACGGTTAATGTGTCTAAATATCATATTTTAATTTTGTGAACCTATTGTTTCTCCTATTACATATTTGGTGGCCGAATTTACAAGCACAATGGAAGGAGTCTTATACGCAGATACTGCTTTTGCTAAGTGGTGTGTTTCTATGTCTTGCAAAGCTTTTAAGTTGTTCTTTGTTTATGAAGGAAGATACTAAGAGAGTAGTTAATGTTCTCAGGGATTTCTTCTAAGTGTACTTCATAGGAGATTCTTTGCAAACTGAAGAGAATTTAATAGCCATTTTAATGTCTTTAAATATCATTCTTTATATCTTATACCTGTGAAAATAGAACAATTTGGTCTTAGCTTTACATTTTTAGTACCAAAGAAACACCACTTAATCTTCTCTCTTGATTGATTTTTAAAGTTTAAATACCAGTACTTGAGGGACCAAAATTACCATCTTAATCTTTATTTTATTATTCAGAATTACACATATCTCATATCATTGTATTCACATGTGTCCTACTCCTTTAAATCCTACCAAAGCAACTGAGGTTTAAATTTTACTCAAGGATTGCATGAATTAGCCAAAGAAATCGCTATTGCCTTTACTATAAAATCAACAAAAGAACTCTCTTCTCCTTTTTAAAATAAATCTGAATGATTAACCTGAAGAAAATATGTTGTTTTCCAGTGTCACTTTACTCTCGAATAATAATGACTGCAGCATTCCCCAAATAATTTAGCATGAGGCAAATACAATTCAAGAACCTAGCCTTTTTCATGCTTGGTACTCTGTCATCCTGCTCCATTCCCTACAAAGCTCCTTCAAATATGCTATGAAATTAGAGGGAAGATAGTGCTTAACTTTGCTCCATGGATTTTAGAGAAAAAAGACTAAATAATTGGAAACTGGTCAGGAAAGAGAGAAGGCTGATTATTCCATAAAACTAAATGGAATTAGAACTTAGCTTTGATCTAACCTAGCAATCTAAGTGTGAAAATGAGGAAACCCATGTATGTCTCCAGCATGACTCTGCATATCTGAGGATATATCTTCTTATAGATAACTTTTATGTATAAGCCCTTAGATCCTAATCCATACAGAATAGCACTGATCAAATTTATATTCGTGACGTGATTAAAGACATCAATTTTGTAGAAGCCGGTGGCAAGAATATGTTTAATATGGCACTTGATGCCTCGTAGAGCCACAATGTAAGTCCAACAGACAGCAAAAAAGGTAAATGACTACATTTCAGTCTGCTATATCTAGAAAATCAAAATTTATGTGGAATCTTCAAATAATTTAAGATTGATCTGATGATAACTGAAGCACGTGAAAACAAAATCTTAGCTTTGACTTCAGCTACATAATAATGTGCCTTAGTTAAATACTTTCAGACTTTGTAAACTTTCCTACTGCTATTTCTTAATTATTGCTTCTTAATCTACACAGCTAAACTGACAAACTCAAATGCAGCCTGAAGGGGAGAAAGATTAAAAAAAAAAAAAAGAAATTTCCAGATGAGAACTTTAAAAATACTATTTTAAGTGACTTCAGAAGAAAAAACACATTAACACCATAAATCATCAGGAAAGCCCTACTATCCTCATGAGGTTTAACACCCTAACTTCAAATTACTCACAATCAAAACCAGCACTTGAAGTCTATGTATTGTTTCAAGTCGATGAGGAGTGGGATGGTTTATCTTCCTGCTTTATGTAATAAACACATTTTTTAAAGAAAAATATAAGTTGAGGGGGATGGTAAATGAAACAATACAACTTGCCTCCAAGTCATTCTGTTTCATTCCATTTTAGGCACTAAAATGGAAAATGAATTTTTAGTTCTCTTTACTCCACATGCAAAAGAGCTGCGCACACTCTGTCGTAACAACTTCAGTAGTCCATCAGGGCCTTCTCAAACAGCATCTGGTTTTTAAAAGGCTAATGACTGATAGGTAGACCTATGCCAAGAACAATTTCCTCTCTGCTTGCTGGTTTGTCCTGATTTTCACAAGGGAGGAAAATCAGTATATTGTTTCCAAAATTAAACTGCAGTATACCATCAACTTTTTAAAATTAACTGGAAGAAATGATCAGCAAGGTCATGTAGCAAGGAGCAGGGCCAGTGTTATTACCTTGGACCTAGGCAGTCTACTCCAGTATTCCAGATCCTTGCTATGCACCCACATAAATATAAACCAGGAGTTCAAATAATAAACCATGAACATAAAAGTGACAGGTGGGGAAGGTCTGGGAAACAGCTATATACAGCTGCCCGTTGGAGGCAATGGTATTCCTATAGTTTACCCTCTCTGTTGGTAAAATGTTAGTCCAAAAATAGGTAAACATAAGGTGGGAACAAAAATTTAGAACAGTAATTCTCAAAGGAAATTGAGAATAAGGAGACAACAGAAGGTAGGGTAATAGAATTATCAGTGGAGTTTTCTAAAACATTAGCAAATAATAATAGCAAACTTTTTTTGACCAAGTACTGTTCTAAACACTAGCACTCCACATACTTTAATTTCTATATTTACATTTACAGAAACTTCAGGAGGTAGGTCCTGTTAATATCCTATTTTCCAGGGGCACCTGGGTGGCTCAGTCGTTGGGCGTCTGCCTTCGGCTCAGGGCGTGATTCCGGAGTCCTGGGATCGAGCCCCACATCAGGCTCCTCCGCTGGGAGCCTGCTTCTTCCTCTCCCACTCCCCCTGCCTGTGTTCCCTCTCTCGCTGGCTGTCTCTTTCTGTCAAATAAATAAATAAAATCTTAAAAAAAAAAAATCCTATTTTCCAGATGTAGAAACTGGGACAGCAGTTGTAGAACTTCGCTCAAGCCATAAAGTAGTGTCTGGCACCAGCCAGGATTTCGAACCTAGGCAGTTTATCACCAGAATCTATGGGTTTTTTTTTTTTTTTTTTTTGCATTTTATCCTAGATTTTAAGTATATTGGATATATTTTACAGACACAACAACACTCAAGAATCTATGTTCTTAACTACAGCATTAGAATAGAAATGTGTGCTTTAAAACTGGAGTGATCTGATGGGGTACCTGGGCGACGGGTATTAAGTAGGGCATGTGATGTAATAAGCACTGGGTGTTTTATACAACTGATGAATCACCGAACTCTACCTCCAAAACTAATACACTACATGTTAACTGAATTTAAATAAATAAAATAAAAAATAAAAAAATAAATTGGAGTGATCTGGATTTGAATCTCAACTACTTGGCAGTCAAGTACCTTTAATCTCTCTGTTGCTCAGTGTCCTCATCTCTAAAGTGAGGATAAAAATAGTAACTACCTCGGGGCGCCTGGGTGGCACAGCGGTTAAGCATCTGCCTTCGGCTCAGGGCATGATCCCGGCGTTATGGGATCGAGCCCCACATCAAGCTCCTCCGCTATGAGCCTGCTTCTTCCTCTCCCACTCTCCCTGCTTGTGTTCCCTCTCTAGCTGGCTGTCTCTATCCTGTCGAATAAATAAATAAAATCTTAAAAAAAAAAATAGTAACTACCTCAATGGGTTGCTATGAGAATGAAATGCAAGAATGCAGGCAAAGGCTAAATGTGTGGGAAATAATAATCACCGAATAAACATTAGATGCTTTTATTGTCATTATTATGGCTCCTAATCCCCACTTATACACTAGTTTGCAGAACACAGTGAACTTGGGTTCAAGCATAACCAGAGCTAAGCAGGTGAAGGCACTAAGGAGAGGCGATGTGTCCGACTATGGTGTTGTTCACAAATAGTTCCTGCCCCTCCCAGGGGAGGGTTCCATTATCTCACCCCACTGAAATCTAGCATGGGTGTGTGACTTATTGTGGCTGGTGAAATATGAGCAAAAGTGATGTATGCTGATTTGAGTCAAAAACGTCCAAAGTCAGCACATGTCTGCCATGCCCTCCATTTTTCTTCTGCCACTAGATCCAGCAATGTTCCAGATAAAGGTGCCTCTATTTGTCTGAATTCCAGGATGGAAACAACATGGAACGGAATGTAGCCAGCACACAGTGCACCTGCACTGCGAGTGAGAAATGCCCTTTGTTATTGTAAACCACTGAGATTTTGAGGTTGTTTGTCCCTCAGCATAATCTAGCTTAATCTGTCTAGTATGAACACCAAACTACTGTAGTACTCTATCATAGTTATTTTCGTCTAGTTCTCTTGCCTTAAATTACATGAAATTTAAATAAGTCAGTGCCCTTAAATAAGGTTTTATTGAAACACAAGTACAGGCATTCATTTACGTATTAATTATGGCTGTGCTGAGTGGTTGCCACCAGAGGAAAAAGAAGTTTGGGGAAAAGAATGATAATGAGGAGAAGGCTGAATAAAGTAATCATTCACTCATATATTCATTCAAATAACTCATATTTACAAATATCTATTATAAGAGTGCCTGGATGGCTTAGTCAGTTAAGTGTCCATCTCTTGATTTTGGCTTAGGTCATGATCTCAGGGTCATGAGATCAAGCCCCTTGTGGGGCTCTGTGCTGGGCGTGGAGCCTATTTAAGATTCTCTCTCCCTCTCCCCCTGCCCCTCCCCACTCTCTCCCTCTTCCTCTTTCTCTTTTTCTCTTTCTCTCTCTCTTTCCCTCTCAAAAAAAAAAAAAAGAAAAAAGAAAAGAAAAAAACGTACCTATTATATGGCAAGCCTTGTTTTAGGTACTGGTTAGGCTAGATTCAGGAATGGATTTAGAAGACAGCTGGGGGGTGCCTGGGTGGCTCAGTCGTTAAGCGTCTGCCTTTGACTCAGGGTGTGATCCCGCCGCTCTGGGATCGAGCCCCACATCAGGCTTCTCCGATGGGAGCCTGCTTCTTCCTCTCCCACTCACCCTGCTTGTGTTCCCTCTCTCGCTGGCTGTCTCTCTCTCTGTCAAATAAATAAATAAAATCTTTAAAAAAAAAAAAAGAAGAAGAAGAAGACAGCTGGAAGGGGGGTGCCTGGGCAGCTCAGTCGGTTAAGCGGCCAACTCTTGATGTCAGCTCAGGTCTTGATCTCAGGGTTGTGAGATCAAGCTCCATGTTGGGGCTCATGCTGGGCATGGAGCGTACTTTAGAAAAAAAATAGAAGACAACTGGAAGAAAAATTGAGTCAGGGGATTAATGGAGTGGGATGAAACACATGGGGCAAGGAGAATGTGGGAAGTCACTGACTAACTTCAGCAAATGACAATACCTTGATATGATACTCCACTGGAAAGCCTTGAAATAATATTTACCATTTACATAAGAAAATGTTTATTCCTAATGGCAATTTAGATTGTCTGATTTAAATTGTATCTGACAATGTGCTAGACACTGTCTATTGTCACTGCACCTCCATTTCTCCCATCTTCTCTGTCCCCATCCTCCTGTATTGCCAAGCTGGGATGCCAAAAATTGCACTTCCCTGGCTTCCTTAAACATGATTTAAGTTCTGCCAACGATATGCACTTCCATGCAACTTGAAAGGAAAAGAGAGAAGAGAGACTGTTCTTTCCAGAAGAGTGCAGGGGATATCAGTTTCTGGGGTAGATGTGAGTTGACAGCTTCTGAGCTCATGTCCCTGTGTATTTGCCATCTCTGTGGTACAGGGAAGCTCTGGTGAGACACTCATAGTTTCTTGACTTCTGGGTGATGCTAGCAGTTTCTGACCTCTGGATCAGAATGGTGGTGATATGCAACCTTGAAACCAGGAGCCTGGCACTAACCCTCTGACTTCTGTTCCTCCTGCCCTTTTAATGATGTATAAGAGCCTAATGCCTTGTATTTGAACTTTTTTTCTGCTTGGTATATCTACAGTATTTTCTGAATGGACCCTTGAGTGATACAAAGTGTAACTACAGATTTTGTTTGGGTTTATGTTTCTATTTTACCCAGTGCTCCTTTCTTGCCATTGTCTTTAGCATATAGGAAGCTCCAAGCTGGGTCCTTTGCTTGGCACAGACCAATGGACTGGATCGACCCACCAGGGAATTCATTCCAGCCTTGATGAGTTTTAGAATATAGGAGAAATTATGATAGGCAACATTTGAGACAGATTCATATTTGTAATCAAGGAAAAAAAGCTGGAGCGGTGTGTTTCCCTTTTGTGTTGGGATACATAAGCACACTAAAATGCATCACTGATAAACCATCAAACTTGACTTCCCTAATTCCTCAAATGTTAAACATAGAGTTACCAAATGATGCAGCAACTCCACTACTAATAATATACCCAAGAGAATTGAAAATATAAGTCCACACCAAAACTGATACATGAATATTCAGAGAATCATTCATAATAACCAAAAGCTGGAAATAATCCAAATGTCCATCAACTGATGAATGGATAAACAAATGTGGTATAGCCATACTTTAAGGAGGGATGAAGTAATATGATATATGACTTAACATGGATGAAATTTAAAAACATTATGCTAAGTGAGAGAAGCTAGTCACAAAAAGCCACACATTGTATAATTCTATTTTTATGAAATGTCCTAAATAGGCAAATCTGTAGAGACAGAAAGTAGATTAAGTGGTTGCCAGGGGCTCAGGAAAAGGATATGGGAAGTGATTGCTAATGCTTTCTTTTTAAGATGATGAGAATGTTCTAAAATTAGATAATGGTGGGGCACCTGGCTGGCTCACTCATATGCGACTCTTGCTTTCAGGGTCATGAGTTCAAATCCCATATTGGGTGTGGAGCCTCTTTAAAATTAAAAAATAAAAAATAGGGGCGCCTGGGTGGCGCAGTCGTTAAGCATCTGCCTTCGGCTCAGAGCGTGATCCCAGCGTTCTGGGATCGAGCCCCGCATCAGGCTCCTCTGCTGGGAGCCTGCTTCTTCCTCTCCCACTCCCTCTGCTTGTGTTCCCTCTCTCACTGGCTGTCTCTCTCTGTCGAATAAATAAATAAAATCTTAAAAAAATAAAAATAAAAATAAATAAAAAATAAAATAAAATAATGGTTATGGTTATGGTTGCACAAATCTGCATATACTGAAAACCACTGAATTGTAATACTACTTTAAAAGGTTGAATTTTATGGTGCATGAATTATATCTCAATAAAGCTATTACAAAAAACTTTGTCTTCCCTTTTTGGAGTCTCACTGAACTAAATCACATAGCAGTAGTGGCTCATGAGAAAGGCTTATATTCTCTGCAGTAGATAGTGGAAATTTAGTGGCATAAGCACCAAGTGCTTACGAAGTTTGTCTCCTTAAAATTGTTTCTACTTCCAGATTCAAGAATTTGCATTTTTAATTCCAAAAGATCCCTTATATTTTTATTCAAAGATTAAGTTGTTTCCTAAATTACATTTTTCATCATCAGGATTCCATGTGATCTTGACAGAACTAAAAATCACAGTGCCTCATTTCCCACACCTCCCACCCTTCCCACCATGGTGCCCCACCCCCGTGATGTTCAGGAGTGACCACTGAACCCAAGCAGAGCAAATTAACATATTCTAGGGTTATGATACATGGATATTAGAGAAGTCCTCTTTCTGCTGGGGTTGCCGAGACAGAAGATTCCTGGGCCATTCTTGGCCATCTTACTACCACATGGAAAGAAGCCAAAAAGAAATAGCAGAGCTATGAGAGGAAAGACACAGAAACCTGATGACATTATTTGAGCCCCTGAATCTATCTGTATGTGGGAATCCCTTAGATCTTTGGGGGAAAAAATGAACCTACAAATTTTCTCTACATTTAAACTAGTTTAAATTGAGTTTCTGTCACTTTCAATGAAAAGAACTCCAATACTATGTTCCCTCACATTCTCCCAAGAAATATAGTTAGAGGAGAATGCTATTGAAAATACATTGCTAAGACTAACAGAAAGGGTCAACAATTGTTACTGAATGGAAGAAAGGAAGGAAAGAAGGAAGGAAGGGAGGGAGGGAGAGAAAAGAAAGGAAGAAGGGAGGGATAGAGAGAGGAAGGGAGCACTTTAGTTGGAAAGGAAGGAAAAGTAAGAAAATTGTCATAATTTCATCACATATCAGCATGTAAATGGAAGAACTCTTCTAATTTATTTTCTAATATTCCCATAGCAATTTTTTCTCTATTTGAAAACTGAGAGATAGAAAAATTAAATAATTACCCTAGTAACTGAGACCAATGTTATATTCATTATCATGAAAACAAAAGCAATCAATCATAAAACATCCAAGGCCGTGGGGAAAACAAATAAAAGAACTACCTCTCCTCCTTGCAAATAAACTGAGAAGAGATACTAAGGGAGGAAGCTAAACCAGATGAAGAAGAAAAAAAAATTGTTTAATGAAGCAGGATAAAGCACATAGCCCATAAGAAATATGTTTGTTAATTCAAGCATGTGTCATACTGTGTTATGTGTTTTAAAATGCCTATGGAGGGACACCTGGGCGGCTCAGTCTCTTAGCGTCTGCCTTTGGCTCAGGGCATGATCCCAGCCTTCTGGGATCGAGCCCCACATCAGGCTCCTCCGCTGGGAGCCTGCTTCTTCCTCTCCCACTCCCCCTGCCTGTGTTCCCTCTCTCGCTGGCTGTCTCTCTCTCTGTCAAATAAATAAATAAAATCTTAAAATAAAATAAAATAAAATAAAATAAAATGCCTATGGAGAACTTTAATTTTTATGATAGATATCAATTTACTTTTTTAAATTTTATAGTGTGTTACTTTTCTATGAGAAGAAAAACGTGGTCAATTGCAAAGCCTCATTCTATATCTTTGAATCCTTGCCCTTTTCTGTAATGATACGTACTCGTCTAATCAAAAGAATGCGATCTTATAATCTAAGGAGGGATAAAGTCCAGAAGTGGAATTGAGGGTAACATATTTTAAGGGAATAACCCATAATGCTTTTTAAAATTTTCTATACATGTAACATACATAGTCAGTATTCCTTTCAACTAAAGAGTTGCTGGTCTTTAGTTTTCTCAGTCTAAAACTTACTTTCCTACATCAAAAATTATAATTATTAAAAGGGAATGTCCCTAACAGACATGCATAGAACATGCCACCCAACAACTATTTAATACACATTCTTCATAAGTGCACCCGCAACATTCTCCAGGGCTGACCATGTGTTAGGACAGAAAACAAGCTTCTATAAATTTAGGAGAATTGAAACCATACAAAGTATGTTCTCCAACAGGAAATCAAAAACAAAAGGAAATTTGGGAAATTCATAAGTATGCAGAAATTAAACAGCACACTCCTAAATAACCAAAAGATTAAAGGAGGAATCACAAAAGAAATTAAAAGATATCTTGAGATGAATGAAAGGAAGAACACAACACACTAAAACTTATGGGATGCAGCAAAAGCAGTTCTCAGAAATTCATAGCTGTGAACATGCATATTAAAGACAAGAAAGCTTTCAAATCAATAACCTAAGCTTCCACTTTGAGAAACTAGAAAAAAAGAGGAAACTAAAGCCACTAGAGGAAAGGAAATAGTAAAAATTACAGTAGTAATAGATGAAACTGTTAAAATAAAAAAAAAATTAGAAAAATGAAGACCAGGGGCGCCTGGGTGGCACAGCGGTTAAGCATCTGCCTTCGGCTCAGGGCGTGATCCTGGCGTTGTGGGATTGAGCCCCACATCAGGCTCCTCCACTATGAGCCTGTTTCTTCCTCTCCCACTCCCTCTGCTTGTGTTCCTTCTCTCGCTGGCTGTCTCTATCTCTGTCTAATAAATAAATAAAAAATCTTTAAAAAAAAAAAGAAAAAGAAAAATGAAGACCAGCCTTAAAAATTCCCTGAGCAGACAAAACCAGTTTAGTCATACAAAGCTTAGGTTAGCTTATTTTCCCAGACTAATTTGACCTGGGTCATTTCTTATGTATGCTTCTGAAAATCAGGAAAAGCAAAATGTCATTTGCTTCCCAAAATTGATATGAAGTAACCCCTGGCCAATTCCCTATCACCTAAGAAAATTCTAATATAATCAATGACGGTAAAGAATCAACAGTCACTGTGTTCTCACTATGTAAGCTGCTTTATAACACTATACCCCTAAGTCTCATTCAGTGTTTTGGTTTGAGTGCTTCTGGTTTGCAAACTGTCTTTTTGATGTGTGCACACTAAGCTTTTACTAACTACTATTTTGGTAATTCATTGGTTTTACTTATGCTATTTATGAATTTTGGACATTTCATGGCATCAGAAGTGGGATCCAAAGAAGATCCCGAATGACTCCAAGGCCAGTGAGCAAACAGGTGCTGGTATCCACAGAGCCCAATGAGCCTTCACTGCTTTCTCACCAACCCTGAAATTTGAGGATCTCTCTTGCTGTGTTCTGTTCTCTCTGCATTTTGTGCTCTCCAACTTTATCGTGCAGACCTATATTTTGTCTGTTGAAGCTTCTTGGTATGTCACCCAATTTTGTTCAAAAGGGCATTCAAAGCGTGATTCTATGTGTTTTAGAACAGTTGTTAGAAAACAGAGCCACTCTTAGTTAAAAGGTCTTAGGGAATCCAAAGGCAAAGTTGGGTTCCACCTAGTCTATGGACCAGGATCTTGTGCCTTTTTGGAAAATGGGTGAACTTTTGGAATTGTAGGGGTCACTTAGGGGATTCTGTAACTTAGGGAAGTCCACCTTAATGGGGAGCTCTTAAAAGAGAGGATTCCACACCTCTCAGAGACAATGGAATGCATTCTTTGATTAGTATGCAGAAACTTCTAAAAGACAAAGTGATTTCAAAAAACAGCTGTAAAAGGATCCTTTTAGCATGCAAATAAAGAATCTTTAGTAAAAACTCTGGCCATCTGAGCATAACCTTAATTTAGTCCATCTGTCAGAAACACAATTTGGATCCAACTGTTGAGTTTTGGATGTGAGACATGGCTATAATTTTTCAAACAAAAGCTATAAGATATCTGTGTCCATCTGTATGTCTATGTATGTCTATGTATGTATGTTACAGATATGTGATATTTTTCTACTTCTGAATAGTATTGCCAAAATTAATTTGCAAAGAGCTCTATTTAATTGGCTTAAAGAAAATTAAGCATTTATAGAAATCATGTATACTCTCAGAAACGTAGAAACTAATCCAAATGTTTTTCAAGTTCACATGATCTGGGATAATCTTTGATAAATAAAAGTTAGTTTAAGTTTGTTGGTTTAAAAAAACAAGCATGTGTTCAGAGTTGTCAATATTAAAATGTAATGCAAACATATAACTTTTTCTGCCTGTGTTTAGGAATCAAATAAGCTCATCCGATTTCTATACCTTCAAAATTTGTCAACAAGAAAAATAACTTAAGATAATGGTTAACTGTTTAATATCTAATCCAAGCATAATTATTAAAAGCAAGTAATTTAAATATATGTAAATAAGATAAAAATTTATATTACGTTAAACTAAATAATGGATACTCATTGCATATCTAAATCATTTCAAATAAGATAAACATTAAATGCTAAACATAAGTTTATCTACTTCTGGCTTTTAAATTTTCTCAGGGAGACAAAAGATATTTGGGTCTATTAATAAACACATTTTGTACCACACTGAAAAATTTACTAGAAGGAAGAATATACTTTTAGAAATTATGAAATATATTCATAAATTTGACAGTTCACAGTTGCCTACCCACTTTCCTTATACAGTTACTTTCTTTCACCTTTATTATTTCTAGTGGTTTCCTTACCCACTTGGTATAATGTTATCAGTCATAATTCTAATCACTATCTTAAAAGTATACTGTATGTCACAAAAATAACCAAATTTACTTGTCAGTTGCATCATTTTTTGTGTGTATGTGTGTGTGAACTCTCACCAGATCTTTAACTGTGGCCATTTTTAAGTCTTTTGTCATTTACAGACAGTTATTGTTTTACACTGATGTTTATGCAAAAGTGTTCCTGCAAAAGTGCTTTATCTTCAGAGACTCATGGAAAAGACCCTGATAAGTACTCTAAAATGCAGGTTTCTGATAACTTAAAGATTGCAACACTGAAACTGGGTAAGAATTTTTTTTTATGGTATTTTTATTTATTCACTTGAGAGAAAGAGAGAGAGCACGTGAGCTAGTGCACGAGCAGGTGTTTGAGGGAAGGGAAGGGGCAGAGGGACAGGTAGACTCCCTGCTGACCAGGGAGCCCAATGTGGGGCGGGATCCCAGGACCCCAAGATCATAACCTGAGCTGAAGGCAGGCGCTTAACCGACTGAGCCACCCAGGCACCCCTGGGTAGGAATTTCTAAAACTTGAATTGAAAACCTGTTGATTCATAAAGACGCTAACTCAAGATCAAACAAAACAATTAGTAACACTGAATAAACTGATAAGGATAATTATAATTTTTATGACTTTATTTAAAACATTACTAATTCTTTCATGCTTTGTTTTCCAGGTTTAAGGGACTCCCTTTTCTCCTCTCTTTCAAGCTATGCATAACTTAGAGCAATTTGGTCAAGTGGATCTTTGTAAATGAAGGTTGAACTATTTATCCTTTTCTCATTATCCTTTTCTCCCTCCAGCATTAAGAAACTCTTATTAAATATTCTTATTTTTCATGGCAATACATATATTTGCATAAGTTCAATAAGAATTTGTTCTCCTTGTTACAGGACACAACTGGACAAGTCTTTGGCTTGACCTCCTAGCCTCAGGAGACTTTTGAAAATTGAATCTGAAATTCCTTATAAAAATTCCAGCAATGCAGGGGTGCCCGGGTGACTCAGTCAGTTAAGCATCTGGCTTCAGCTTAGGTCATGATCCTGGGGTCCTGGGATCAAGCCCAGAGTTGAGTCAGGCTCTCTGCTCAGGGGGGAGCATGCTTCTCCCTCTCTTTCTGCCTCCTGCTACCCCTGCTTGTGCTCTCTCTGTCAAATAAATAAATGAAATCTTTAAAAAAAAAAAGAAAAAGAAAAAGAAAATTCCAGCAATGCAGATTTAAAAGATCTATATAGTCTATCACTCTTCTTGCTGCACTTATGTAAATAATAAGGCCAAGTTTATTGAAACCAGACTTAAATTGCAAACAGATTAGTCTTATTAAGGTTATCTTTGACAGAAAAGGGAATGATTATAGAAAAAATATGTTTTAGTCATAGACCTTTGTTGATATCAGATTCTAGAGCTGTTAATTATCTTTGAGGTTTTGTTTTCTACCTGGAAAACTGGACTGGATCCTGAATTCTTCTGGATTTCTCCAGTGATTAGGCTAGCACTCTCCAAACTCACATTTCCAATTTTCTTCCACTCTTTCCACTTGGAATCACCAGGAAACAAAAACTGCCCTTTTCTCAAAGTCATGTAAGCTAATGCTGGACAACTTGATATAACCTTCAGAGGAATTATCACAACAGCTCCTGTGTGGACAAACTTCATGCCTGTTGGTAACAGCACTCAGAAAGATCACCAGAACATCTCAAACTGGAAACCAGGAAAATCTGTCAGATTGCCACCTCACTCCATCTGAAGATGCTTAGAGAAACTGACACCTAGATATTTTCTCAACTGACTGCTCTCCAAACTTAGAAACTGAATTTATAATGTGTTCAAACTATTAACTTTGTTTTTCTTTTGTTTCCATAGGAATGCCAACTTAAAAAAATTATTACCACTCAAGTTATTTAATTGGTTAAATCTTGGCTCCTGGGAATCTGTGCTCCAGGAAATTTTTCAATCCTTGGCTATTGTTCTCTGTGTACTCATCATTTTAACTTCTCTAGTGTGCTCTATACTCTTGAGGTTTTTAAAAGTCTGTCAGCGGCCCCTCACTTGCCAAATGGTATCCATTAGGATAAGACAACTGGATGAAATCAACAACAACCTCATAAATGATCACTACATGGCCCTCCAGCCTAACGACACAGCTAATAGAAACAGTGGGTATGTGATTCTTCAGCCTGACCACATCAGCGGTGGTAACTGAGACTAACATTATACTGCTTGGTCATACTCTCAGCTTGCTGATAGAATGACCAAAAAGGGGGAATTGTTAAAATCAAAAACAGAGAACAGCCTTGAATATTCCCTGAGCAGACAAAACCAGTTAAGTTGTACAAACAAAGATTAATTTAGCTTATTTTAAAAGACTAACTTGACCTGGGCCAGTTCTTGCTTATGCCTCTGAAAGTCATAAGTAAAATTGAAACTGTTTCCCAAGGTTGATATGAGGTAATGACTGACCAGCTCCCCATAATTTGAAGAAATTCTATTATAACCAATCACTGTGAAGAATAAACAGCCACTGTTTTCTCATTATATAAGCTGCTTTGTAACAATATACCCCGAGCCTCATTCCATGCTTTGGTTTGAGTGTTCCCAGTTTGCAGACTGTCTTTTGGTGGGTGCACAATAAATTTTAATTAATTAGTGCTTTGGTGATTCACTGGTTTTACTTCAGCTATTTCTGAACTTTTGACAAAACAAAGAATAGAAGATAATAGAGGAAATCAATGAAACAAAGAGCTGGTTCTTTGAAAAGAACAATGAAATTGACAAATTTTTAGCTAGATTGGCCAAGAAAAAAAGTGAGAACACTCATATTACCAAAATCAGGAATGAAAAAGGGACCAGACCATCACTGCCAACTTTAGAGAGATAAAAAGGATTAAAGAGAACAGTATACACAACTGTCTGTCAACATAACAGATAAATTAGGTGAAATGAACAAATCCCCAGAAAAACACAAACTATGAAACTGACTCAAGAAGAAACAGATAACCTGAATGTATCTATAACAAGTAAAAAGATTGATTTAAATAAACACTTTCCACAGAAGGGGCACCTGCATGGCAGAGTCCATTGAGCCTTGGACTTTTGGTTTCAGCTGGTGTCATGATCTCAGGGTCATGAGATCAAGACCCACGAGGGCTCTGTGCTCAGCATGGAGTCTGCTTGAGATTCTCTCTCCCTCTCTCTCTGCCCCTTCCCCCACTCTTGCTCATGCTTTCTCTCTCCCTCTCTCTCTAAAATAAATTTTAAAATATTTTTTAAAATGCAGATTCTGATTCTGTAGGTCTGGAATGTGGCCTGAGAATCTGCATTTAAGGGGGGAAAAACCACTTTCCACAAAAAAAGCCTAGGATAAGATGGCTTCCCTAGTGAATTCTACCAAACATTTAAAGAAATATTGGCACTAGTCCTTCACAAACTGTTACAATAGAAGAGGAGGGAGCACTTCTCAAGTCATTCTATGAGGTCATTATTACTCTGATACTAAAACCAGGCAAAGAGCTCACAAAAAAAGACCCCAAAACTACAGACCAGTATCTCTTTTGAATCCAGACACAAAGATCATCAACAAACGACTAGTGAACCAAATCTAGCAATATTAAAAAAAAAAAAATTAAAGACCATGATCAGTGCCAACTGGAATTTATCCAGGAAAGTAAGGTTGTTCTGACTTATGAAAATCAATCAATGATATACCATGTTGACAGAAGACACAAAATACACGTGATCATCCCCATAGACGCAAAAGAAACATTTGACAAAATCCAGTAAGCCTTCATGATAAAATATTCAACAAGTTAGTAATTAAAAGGAACTTCCTCAACCTGATAAAGGGCATTTATGAAACACCAACAACTAGCAGGTAAAAACACTGAAGGTAAAAGACTGAATGCTTTCCCCCTAAGATCAGGAACAGGACCAAAATGTTCTCTCTTGACACTTTACTAACATTGTAGTAGAGGTTCTAGCAAGGGCAATTAAGACAGAAAAAGAAAAGCATCCAGATTGGAAAAGTAAAATGATGTCCATTATCACATCATGTGATCTTATACATAGAAAACTGTAACACACACACACACCCCACATACACTCACACACACACACACACACACACACACAGGTATTACTAAATGAGTTCAGGGAGATTGCAGAATAGGTCAATATATAAAAGTTAATTGTATTTTTATATACTAGCAATAAAATCTGAAAATGAAATTAAAATCAATTATATTCTAAGACTAAAAGGAAAAAATACTTAGGAATAAATTTAATAACAGAAGTCTAAGACTTACACAACTAAAACTATAAAACATTGTTGAAAAAATTAAAGATCTAAATAAAAGGAAAGACATCTCAGGCTCATACATTGGAAGACTTAATTGTTAAAATGGCAATACTCCCCAAATTTATCTACAAATTCAACATGATCTCTATGAAATCAAAACTTACTTTTTTTGTAGAAGTTGACAACATGATCATAAATTTCATATGGAAATGTGAAGGACACAAAACAGCCAAAGGAATCTTCAAAAATAAGAACAAAGTTGAAGAACTCACATTTCTCTATTTTAAAACTTACTACACAACTACAGTATCAATATAATGTGGTACTTCCATAAGGATAGAAATATGTCAACAGAATAGAATTGACAGTCCAGAAAAAAAATCATTTACAGTCATTTGATTTTTGAGAAGGGTGCCAAGACACCTCAGTGGGGAAAACGGCAGTCTTCTCAGCAAATGGTATTGGGATAACTGGATGTACACATGCAAAAACAATGAGGTTGGACCTCTCCTACCATACACATAAACAAACTCAAAAAGCATCACAGATCTAAGCACTAGAACTACAAAATTGCTAGAAGAACACATAGGAGTAAACCTTTGTGATTTGGGATTAGACAATGATTTCTTAGATAAAACACTAATAGCACAAGCAACAAAAGAAAAAATAAATTAGACTACATCAAAATTCAAAAAATGTCCACTGCAAATGATACTATCAATAAAGTGAAAACACAACCTACAATATAGAAGAAAAAGTCTGCAAATTAAACATCTGATTAGGGACTGGCATACAGAATATATAAAGAACTCTTACAACTCAATAATAAAAAGACAACCCAATAAAAAATGGGCAAAAGATTTGAATAGACGTTTCTCTAAAGATATACAAATATCCAATAAACACATGAAAAGATATTCAACATCAGTAAGCCATTAGTGAAATGCAAATTAAAACCATGATGAGATACCACTTCACACCCACTAGGATGGCAATAATAAAAAAGACAGACAATAACAACTGTTGGCAAGTCTATGGAGAAATTGGAACCGTCATGCATTGCTAGTGGGAATGTAAAATGTTGCAGCTGCTTTGGAAAGCAGTTTGGCAGTTCTTCAAAATACTAGACATAGAGTTATTATATGACCCAGCAATTTTACTCCTAGGTATATATCCAAGAGAAATGAAAGCATATGCCCACACAAAAAAATTGTATATAAATGTTGATAGCAGTATTATTCATAATAGTAAAAAAATGGAAACAACCCAAATGAATGGATTTAAAATATAGTATATCCATGGGTTAAGTAGGTGAATTAAGGAATGCACTTCTTGTGATGAGCACCAGGTGTGGTATGGAAGTGTTGAATCACTATACTATACACCTGAAACTAATATAACACAGTATGTTAACAATTGTAATTAAAATGAAAACTTTAAAAAATAAGCCAACAAAAATAAATATGGTGTATCTGTATAGTGGAATATTACCAAAAAGGAATGAGGTTCTTTATTTCCCTTTCCCCCTTCCTCCTTCCCTCCCTTCCCCTTTCTTTCTCCCTTTCTTCTTTTCATCCTTTCCTCCTTCCTCCCTTCCTTCCTTCCAACTTTCTTTCCTTCCTCCCTTCCTTCCTTCCTTCCTTCCTTCCTTCCTTCCTTCCTTCCTTCCTTCCTCTTTTCTTTCTTTCTTTTAAATTTTATTAACACACAGTGCAATATTGGTTTCTAGAGTAGAATTCAGTGATTCATCACTTACATACAACACCCAGTGCTCATCACAAGTGCCCTCTGTAATACCCATCACCCATCTAGCCATCCACCTCCTTCCATCAACCTTCAGTTTGTTCACTATCATTGAGAGTCAGTTATGGCTTGTTTCCCTCTCTCCTTTTTTCTTTTCCCCATTCCCATATGTTCATCTGTTTTTTCCCTTAAATTCCACATATGAGTGAGGTCATATGGTATTTATCTTTCTCTAACTGACTTATTTCATTTAGCATAATACACTCTAGCTCCATCCATGTCATTGTAAATGGCAAGATTTCATTCTTTTTGATAACTGAGTAGTATTCCATTGTATGTATATACAACATCTTCTTCATCCATTCATCAGTTGATGGACATTTGGACTCTCTCCATAGTGGTTATTTTTGATAATGCTGCTATAAATGTTGGGGTGTATATATCCCTTCAAATATATATTTTTGTATTCTTTGGGTAAATATGTAGTAGTGCAATTGCTGGATCATTGGGTATTTTTAACATTTTGAGGAACCTCCAAACTGTTCTCCAGAGTGGCTGCACCAGTTTGCATTCCCACAAACATAGCAAGAGGATTCCCCTTTCTCTACATCCTTGTCAACACATGTTGTTTCTTGTGTTCTTAATTTTAGCCATTCTGACAGGTGTGAGGTAATATCTCATCATGGTTTTGATTTTTATTTCCTTGATGATGAGTGATGTTGAGCACCTTGTCATGTGTCTGTTAGCCATCTGGATGTCTTCTTTGGACAAATGTCTATTCATGTCTTCAGCCCATTTCTTTTTTTTTTTTTTTAAAGATTATTTATTTATTTATTCGACAGAGATAGAGACAGCCAGTGAGAGAGGCAACACAAGCAGGGGGAGTGGGAGAGGAAGAAGCAGGCTCATAGCGGAGGAGCCTGATGTGGGGCTCAATCCCACAACGCCAGGATCACGCCCTGAGCCGAAGGCAGATGCTTAACCGCTGTGCCACCCAGGCGCCCCTCAGCCCATTTCTTAACTGGGTTATTCTTTTGGGGGGGGGGTTGAGTTTGTAATATCTTTATAGATTTTGAATACTAGCCCTTTATCAGATATGTCATTTGCGAATATCTTCTCCCATTCCATAGGCTGCCTTTTAATTTTGTGGGTTCTTTCTTTTGCTGAGCAGAAGCTTTTTATCTTGTTGAAGTCCCAATAGTTCATTTTTACTTTTGTTTCCCTTGCCTCCGGTGATGTGTCTAAAAAGAAGTTGCTACAGCTGAGGTCAAAGAAGTTTCTGCCTGTGTTCTCCTCTAGGATTTTGATGGTTTCCTGTCTCACATTTAGGTCTTTCATCTATTTTGAATTTATTTTGTGTATGGTGTAAGAAAGTGGTCCAGCTTCATTCTTCTGCATGTTGCTGTCCAGTTTTCCCAACACCATTTGTTGAAGAGACTGTTTTTTTTTTCCATTGGGTATTTTTTCCTGCTTTGTCGAAGATTTATTGACCATATAGTTGTGGGTCCATTTCTGGGTTCTCTATTCTGTTCCATTGATCTATGTGTCTGTTTTTGTGCCAGTATCATACTGTCTGATGACTACAACTTTGTAATAGAGCTTAAAATCTGGAATCGTGGTGCCCTCAGTTTTATTTTTCTTTTTCAGAATTGATTTGGCTACTCAAGGTCTTCTGTGGTGCCATACAAATTTTAGGACTGTTTGTTCTAGCTCTGTGAAAAATGCTGGTGTTATATTGATAGGATTGCATTAAATGTGTAGATTTCTTTGGGTAGTATAGACATTTTAACAATGTTTGTTCTTCCAATCCATAAGCATAGAATTTTTTTCCATTTCTTTGTGTCCTCTTCAGTTTCTTTCATAAGTGTCTACAGATTTCAGAGTACAGATCTTTTACCTCTTTAGTTAGGTTTATTCCTAAGTATCTTACTCGTTTTGGTGCAATTGCAAATGGGACCAATTCTTTTTTCTTTTTCCTGCTGTTTCACTGGTGTATAGAAATGCAACAGATTTGAGGTCCCTGGGTGGCTCAGTCAGTTAAGTGGCCAACTCTTGGTTTTGGCTCAGGTCATGAACTCAGGGTCCTGGGATCGATCTCTGCATTGGGCTCGGCACTCAGTGGGGAGTCTGCTTAAGGATTCTCTCTCTCTCTCCCCCTCTGCTCTTCTCCCACTTATGCATCTACACGTGCTCTAAAATAATAAAATCTTAAGGAAAAAAAAAGAGAAACACAGAAGGTTTCTGAAAAGGGGCGCCTGGGTGGCTCAGTCATTAAACGTCTGCCTTCGGCTCAGGGCGTGATCCTGGTGTTCTGGGATCGAGTCCCATGTCAGGCTCTTCCACTATGAGCCTGCTTCTTCCACTCTCACTCCCCCTGCTTGTGTTCCCTCTCTCGCTGGCTGTCTCTATCTCTGTCAAATAAAATAAAAAATCTTAAAAAAAAAAAAAGGTTTCTGAACATTGATTTTATATCCTGCAACTTTGCTGAATTCATGGATGAGTTCTAGCAATTTTGCTACATAGAATTTTTCTACATAGAGTATCATGTCAACTGCAAAACGTGAAAGTTTGACTTCTTCCTTAACAATCTAGAAGACTTTATTTATTTTTATTGTCTGATTGCTGAGGCTAAGACTTCCAGTACTAAGTTAAACAGTTATGGTGAGAGTGGACATCCTTGTCTTGTTCCTGACTATAGGGAAAATGCTCTCAGTTTTTCCCCATTGAGGATGATATTAGCTGTGGGTCTTTCATATATGGCCTTTATGATTTTGAGGTATGTTTCATCTATCCCTACTTTGTTGAGGTTTTTTTATCAAGAAAGGATGCTGTATTTTGTCAGACGGTTTTTCTACATCTATTGACAGGATCATATGGTTCTTATCCTTTCTTTGATTAATGTGATATATCATGTTGATTGATTTGTGAATGCTGAACCACCCCCGCAGCCCGGGAATAAATCCTATTTGATCATGGTGAATAATTCTTTCAATGTACTGTTGAATTCAATTTGCTTGTATTTTACTGAGAATTTTTACATCCATGTTCATCAGGGATATTGGCCTATAATTCTTTTTAGTGAGGTCTTTGTCTGGTTTTGGAATCAAGATAATGCTGGCCTCGTAGAACAAATTTGGAAGTTTTCCTTCCATTTCTATTTTTTGGAACAGTTTAAGGAGAATTGGTATTAACTCTTCTTTAAATGTCTGGTAGAATTCCTCTGGGAATCCATCTGGCCCTGGACTTTTGTTGGTTGGGAGATTTTTGATTACTGATTCAATTTTTTTTTATTAATCCTTTTTTTTTTAAGATTTTATTTATTTATTTGACAGAGAGAGAGGCAGCAAGAGAGGGACCACAAGCAGGGGGAGTGGGAGAGGGAGAAGCAGACTCCCACTGAGCAGGGAGCCCGATGCAGGGCTCGATCCCAGGACCCTGGAATCATGACCCGAGCCAAAGGCAGATGCTTAACAACTGAGCCACCCAGGCACCCCTACTGATTCAATTCTTTTGCTGGTTATGGGTCTGTTCAAATTTTCTATTTCTTCCTGTTTCAGTTTTGATAGTTTGTAGGTTTCTAGAAATTTGTCCATTTCTTCCAGGTTGCCCAATTTGTTGGCATATAATTTTTCATAGTATTCTCTTCTAGCTGTTTGTATTTCTGTAGCGGTGGTTGTGATCTCCTGTCTTTCATTTGTGATCTTATCTATTTGGGTCCTTCCTCTTTTCTTTTTGTTAAGTCTGGCTAGGGGTTTATCAATTTTATTAATTCTTTTGAAAAACCAGCTTTTAGTTTCATTAATTTGTTCTAACATGTTTTTTGTTTCTTTATCATTTATTTCTGCTCTAATCTTTATTATTTCCATTCTGCTGGCTTTAGGTTTATTTGATGTTCTTTTTCTAGCTCCTTTTGGTGTAAGGTTAGGTTGTATATTTGAGACTTTTCTTGTTTCTTGAGATGGACCTGTATTGCAGTATACTTCCTTTCTTATGACTGCCTTTGCTGTATTCCAAAGGTTTTGGACTGTGGTGTTTTCATTTTCACTTGTTTTTATGTATTTTTTTAAATTTCTTCTTTAATTCCCTGGTTAACCCATTCATTCTTTAATAGGATGTCCTTCAAGCTGCATGTATTTGTGGTCTTTCCAAATTTTTTCTTCTGGTTGACTTCAAGTTTCATAGTGTTGTGGTCTGAAAATATGCATGGTAAGATCTCAGTCTTTTTGTAATTGTTGAGGGTTGATTTGTGACCCAGTATGTGATCTGTTCTGGGGAATGTTCCATGTGCACTCAAGAAAAATGTGTTTCTGCTGCTTCAGGATGAAATGTTCTGAATATACCTGTTAAGTCCAACTGGTCCAGTGTGTCATTCAAAACCATTGTTTCCTTGTTGATTTTCTGCTTTGACAATCTGTTCATTGCTATGAATTGGGGTGTTAAAGTCCCCTACTATTATTGTATTATTATCAATGAGTTTCTTTATGTTTATTATTAATTGATTTACATATTTGGGTGCTCCCAAGTTGGGGGCATAAATATATACAATTGTTAAATCTTCTTGATGAATAGACTCCTTAATTATAATGCCCTTCTTCATGTCTTATTACAGTCTTTGTTTTAAAATCTAGTTTGTCTGATATAAGTATGGCTACTCCAGCTTTCTTTTGACATCCATTATGATAGATGATTCTCCCTCACTTTCAACCTGTAGGTGTCCTTAGGTGTAAAATGAGTGCCTTGCAGGCAGCATATAGATGGATCTTGTTTTTTAATCCATTCTGATAACCTGTGTTTTTTTTATTGGAGCGTTTAGTCCATTTACATTCGGAATCATTATTGAAAGATATGAATTTACTGCCATTGTGTTATGTTACCTATAGAGTTGGTGTTTCTGGTGATGTTCTCTGATCCTTTCTGGTCTTTGCTGCTTTTGGTCTTTTCTTTTTTCCTCCACTCAAAGAGTCCCCCTTAAATTTCTTGCAGGGCTAGTTTAGTGGTCATGAACTGCTTTAGTTTTTGTTTGTCTGGGAAACTCTTTATCTTTCCTTCCATTCTAAATGACAGCCTTGTTGGATAAAGAATTCTTGGTTGCATATTTTTCCCACTCAGCATGTTGAATATTTCTTTCCACTCTTTTCTGGCCTGCCAGGTTTCAGCGGACAGATCTGCTGTGAACCTGATCTGTCTTCTTTTGTACGTTAAGGACTTTTTTCTCCTTGCTGCTTTCAGGATTCCTTCCTTTTCTGTGTATTTTGTGTATTTGACTATGATATGCTGTGGTGATGGTTGGCTTCTGTTGGCTTTAATGGGAGTTCCCTGGGTTTCTTGGATTTTGATGTCTGTGTCCTTCCCCCGATTAGGGAAGTTTTCAGCTATAATTTGTTCAAATAAGTCTTTTGCCCCTTTTCTTTCTCTCTTCATTTCTTGGGACTTCTATGATACAATGTTATTATGTTTTAATAAGTTGCTGAGTTCCGTAAGTGTACCTTCATGGCCCATTACCTTTCTTTCCCTCTTCAGCTTATTTTCTATAGTTTTATCTTCTATATCATGGATTCGCACCTCTGTCTTGTCCATCCTCGTTTTTATGGACTTCGCTTGGGACTGCATCTCAGTTATAGCATTTTTAGTTTTGACCTGACTAGATTTCAGTTCTTTTATCTCTATAGTGAGGGATTCTCTAAGGTCCTCCATGCTTTTTTCAAGCCCAGCTAGTATCCTTATAATCATTGTTTTAAATTCTATTTCAGACATCTTACTTATATCTGTATTAATTAAACCCTGGGCTGTGAGTACTACTTCCTATTCTTTCTTTTGGGGTGAAATTCTCTGTCTCATTATTTTGCCCAGAAAAGAAAAAGAAAGAAAAAGGAGAAACAACAACAAAAAAACCCCACAAAAAAACAAAAAACCCCAAAATAGCAACAATTAAAAAGACAAAAAAACTAGATCCTGGATGTGTTTGGTTAGCTTGTTAAAGGAATTTAGATCCCAAAATAAGAAAGAAAAAAAAAGAAAATGAACAAAAATAAAGTGTGTATAAAAAATAGACATTTAGGGGCGCCTGGGTGGCACAGCGGTTAAGCATCTGCCTTCGGCTCAGGGCGTGATCCCGGCATTATGGGATCGAGCCCCACATCAGGCTCCTCCGCTATGAGCCTGCTTCTTCCTCTCCCACTCCCCCTGCTTGTGTTCCCTCTCTCGCTGGCTGTCTCTATCTCTGTCTAATAAATAAATAAAATCTTTTTAAAAAAAATAGACATTTAAAAAAATTAGTAAAAAAAAAACGAACTGAAAAAAATAAGAGAATAAAGAGGAAAAAAGAAAACATTAAAAAATAAAAATACAAAGAAAGCTCCCCTAGAGCTGAAGCTTTGCAGCCTTCTATGATCAGTAAACTGTGCAAAAGAGTTGTATATGCTGGTCTTTTGCAGAAGGGGCCTGTTGCACTGATTCTCAAGTGGACTTGCCCTAGTGGAAGTACACTCCAGGGTGCAGGGAGGTGGGGTTTGGTGTAAGTGGCTCCAGACTCCACTAGGTGGTGGTATTTTGCTCCCTGAAGGCTTTCAGCATGGATAGGTAGGATGAATATGGCGGCACCCAGCAGCCCCAGAGCTGAAAATTTTTGCCCCCCTCACTTTTCAGTGAGCCCTCACAGAAGAGCAGTCTATCACTTTTGTCTCCCAGGTTTCTGTCAGAACCCTGTGCTCACCCTGCCTGCATCTGAGCTTTTTTATCTCAGGCGCATGACTAAGTTTCAAAACTACAAATTTTAGGTACTCTGGCAGCATGGATCCATGCTGTTCCTCCCAGGGAGGGTCTTATCATGCTTCTGCCCTTTGCTGGACCCATCCCAGAACCCATCCCACAGTCAGATGACTGTGCAGTGGTTTGCAGTTTGTGGCAACACAGAGCAGAAGGCCAGCACCTAGACTCACTGTTCTCGGCTGGCTTCCACACTCTTGTGCCTGGGAACAGTAGAGCACTTAGGCACCATCTGTTCTTCTTGCAATCCAGGCGATCCTTAGACCATGGTGTCACACCTGGGATTCTGTTCTGCTTCTCTACTTGAGCACCTTTAAGCCAGGCACATCCGCCACTGTAGCAGACTTCTAAAGGTTCTGATGTTGTGCTCCATGGTTTACAATACTTTTCAGTAGCCCCTGTATGCAGGCTCCCTCCCCGCTGCCATATCCAAAGCTATATCTCCCCCAAATTCAAGCCTCCACACCTTCTACCTTCCAAAAGGTGGTCATTTTTCTACTTGCAGACCTCCAGTTTTTGTTCTCTCAGACCTCCAATTGATTTCTTGGTGTTCAGAGTGATTTGATAACTATCTAGCTGTATTTGAGGGAGGAGACAAGCTTAGGGTCCTTCTAATCCTCTGCCATCTTAACTCCACCCTCAGGAATGAAGTTCGGATACGTACTACAACATATATCTTGAAAATCATTTAATTGTACACTTTAAATAGGTGAATTTTATAGCATGCAAATTATGTCAAAATAAAATGTTTTTAATCACCTAAAAATCGAAAGAGAAAGAATATCCCCAAATACACAAAATCAAAATAAAGAGACACCATTTTTTACCTATCAGATCAACCAAAATTAGAGATTGGTAAAAGTCACTGTTGGGAAGGGGGTGGAAAAATGGCTAGTAGCAGTGTGGATTAGAATAGTCTTTTGAATGGGAATTTGTCAACACATTTTACAATTTAAAATATGCTTTTCCTTTGACCCAGCAATCCAATTTTTAGAGATTTATCCTATAGATCCTGCACAAAGATGTTCTCAGTATACAAGGATGAAAGGATTTTCACCACTTAGCTCCTGAAAGTAAAAACATGCCAGTCACTAAACTTGTTAAATAAATTATGACATTTCCATACACTGGAATAAGATACCTGTACTCATACCCACCCATATGTTCTATCTTCTTTCCTATTGTGGGTGAGCTCCTAGCTAAGGCCAATGCACTAGGTTTCATCTTTATTCAACTTCACAAAGCACTGTACTAGTAAATCTCTGTTCTCTCTCTCACATCATCAGTGCTTTCTTCTCTAACGTGTTCTTTACATTAGCAGAGAAACATGCTATTATTTCCCAAAAAGTTAAAATATATACCTATTGACCCCACTTCTCTTTCCAGCTCTCTCCTATTTACAGCAAAACTTCTCTAAAGAGTTGTCTATGCTAGCTAGTCATCTTAGAGAATTTAGCAGAAACTATTGAATTTTAAATGGTTATGCTGTTAGAATAGCAATTCTACTATTAGGGTCCCTTTTGGATAAATCCTTATACATGTTTACCCAGAGATACTTTTTTAATTGTTCAACCAATATTATAGAACATTTATTATGTCCAAGGACTGTGCTTAGAAATTGGCATCGTTTCTTTTATCAGAGAATAAAAGACAAAAACAAAACAAAACAAAGAGTTATCTAGGTTCATCTAAAATGTCTCCCCTGAACCCATTCTAGTGGTGCTTTCATCCCCACTATTCTACTGAAACAGCACTTGTTGAGATCACCTTCAAAAGTCAATTCTCAGTTAAAACAATTCTACAGAAAGCAGAAATAATAGTGTCCAAGTATACAGCTAATTGATATATGGTTTAAACTGAAGTTAAGTTTAGAATTTCTAGACAAATGAAATGGACCATATTCTTCAGATAATCTCAAGAAACAGTATTTTCAAGAGTTTTGATGTGTTATCAAAACAGTAGTGGGTCTGAGTACAGATTTTTCTCTTTTTCTACTTTAACAGTCAGATGAACTGAGGGAAATGTTGACATATTCTTATGAAAGTCGAGAAGCAGCTGCCTGAATAGAAGTTACTCCAAAAGTAGAACCATTTGCAAAGGTAAGACTTTCCCAGATAAATGATTTTGCACCTATCTACTCTATAGATGGGCTGATTATTAAGGTCCCCAAATTACAGGATGTGGAATATAGCTCCAGTTGTTTAAGACTGTAAAAGATTTAAAGAAAATTTTGGCAAGCTTCCTCCTCAGCCATTTCCTTTTAGGGAGATTTAAAAAAAAAAAAAGAAAAAAAAAAAGAAAAACCTTCTTGACAAAGTATCATAAAATCTATAATTTTAATCAATATATATTTTGCAATTAATACTTTAAGGTAAATTGCAGATGTATTATAATTGGAAGGATATATGTCAATATTATAATGAAGATTATCCCTGAGTAGGGTAACTGATTCCTATCTAAGGAATTACAGGTCTAGGTCTAAGGATCAATGAAATCTCAAATAAATGTATGCTCTTCCTAAAAGATTTATCCACAACATAATAATAATAATAAAGAGAATCTATGCTCTGATTTTTCAGAAAAGTTTAAATGTGAAGTTTATCAAGAAGAAAGCTATTAAACAATTGGACAAAATGCCTGGTAAACTAACAAATGCTTAACTTGGGGTAAATAAAGAGCTGTACTTCCCCCCCCCCTTTCTTTTAAATATAAAGTGATAGACTATACTTTGGATCCAGCTAGGATTAGTGAATGGTTGTACATAAAGTATCACAGTTTAAACTTTTAAATCAAGTGTGGAGTCATAAAATGAGAGTAGAACAGAGCAACATGAAATGTAGATTAGAGCAGTTGGCCTTGATTAAACAAAGCGGAGAAGAGTCTCAGTGGCCAACTGGTATCTGATCTTCTAATTGTATTCACCAAATTCATGCTTCATGTAACTATGCCCCAGAATCTACCCTAAATTCTGGTTCTGCCTGCCATACTTAGATTTTCTTACGTGGATATTTTTATTTTCATATTTCATATTGGTATTGGGGAAGGGAAGGTCTTTATTTCAAGGCCATAGGAATAAGACTTAACTATACACAGTTCAATGTGTATACTTTGATTTCACATGATACCTCACAGATATGGCCATAGGTTTAATGGTGCCTTGTTTTATTCAAATTCGTTTAGGTGTGTATACTTTGTGTATACTTTGATTTCACATGATACCTCACAGATATGGCCATAGGTTTAATGGTGCCTTGTTTTATTCAAATTCGGCCATAGGTTTAATGGTGCCAGTCGTATTCAAATTCGACACTGTCAATAACAGGAAATTATGAATACTAAGTCAAGGATGTAGCTCTCCACATAGTAAACTCAAGAATTAGGGCAATCTTTGGGTTATTTCAGAGATGGTAGAAGAGGAAGACTCTTTCTTGAAGTTTTCCAAAATACTGATGCAAGTGCTCTAAGTGCCTCGGATTCTCTTGCAAGAATCCTTCCTTGTCTTCCTTCCCAAGTTAGGAGTGAATTTCTTTCCAATTCCTAATGTGTCCTTCACTGAGGGCAACAAGGTAAAAACACTGGCCTTGCTCTGCCCCTTACTCACTTCTCCCCTTATATGTAGGAGCAGGAACTGGACATACATGGATCGGTCCTCCCTTTCTTTCCTCTTCCAGGAGTCTACTTGTTCAGAAAGCGTATATTCTGATCTGTTTTCATCAATAAAACAAGCTTAACAATAAAGGTTCCCTGTGAGGTAGGGAAAGAGGACGTGAAATTACCCAGGGTACTGGGACAGAGTGGTGAGTATACCTAATTCTTTGGGTTCATTACTCTTACTGCACACCTAAACTATGTCCCCGAATCAGGACTTTATCTGTAATAACTTATTTATCTCTCAGTTGGCTGATAATTCAGCTAGGAGGAAGGAGGCATATAAATTATTGAGGCACTGAAACTTGACGCCAATAGAACTCCTCCCAGAGCTCCACAAAGCTCTATTTGCTCAGCCACATCAGTTAACTAGCATTATTTTCCACTACTTGCCTCTGAAATTACATCTTTAAATGTATATTAGTAAATTCAAGTACATTCCTAGTTTTCAATTGATATTTTAATTACAGAAGTTGGAACCAGTCAAAAGTTAAGTCAAGCTACTTCATGGTATTGCTGCCTCGGCATCCATTTTGTTTGGCCAAGAGGCCTACAGTGACTTGAAACTGACACAAACCCCTCATGCAGCGCAAGCCCTAGAGAACAGCTCGCAG